>NC_064626.1:610163058-610772673 GCF_023864275.1 Schistocerca cancellata
CGGTTCCCTCTAATTCTAAACTGGTGATTGCTTGATGCCTCAGAATATGTCCTAAGAACCGATCCCTCCTTTTTCGGGTTGTACCAAGAATTTCTCTTCTCCCCAGTTGTATTCAGTACCTCCTCGTTATTTACATGATCTACTCCTCTAACCTGCAGTATTCTCCTGTAGCACCACATTTTAAAAGCTTCTATTCTCTTTTTGTCTAAACTGTTTCTCGTCCATGTTACACTTCCATACATGGTGTGGGCTTTCAAATAATAAACAAATGAAATGAAATGGTGTGGTGGTGGCCCTCAACTACGTACCCACTGACAGCAGAGTTGAAATATTAAAAGTTTTGGCTGATTTCGTTGTCTAGAGGCTGGCATACGTAGTTTCCGCATTACAAGCAAATTACTGCTGAGTGTACAGTGTACAATATGAATATACACATGAATCGAATGGTCTAAGGTTGCTATCACTCGGCAATCGCGAATGTAACGCAGAAATTTATAAATAAAAGATTGCAATAAATAAAATCAGCAGGTACTATCTTAACGACTTTAAATGATTAGTATGATAGTAGAAATACTTTTGAGAATGTGGTATATTTCTGCAAAACACTTATTGGTGTCGATGGTCCAGCAATTAAATAAAATGTAAGTTGAATAACAGGGAAACAATAGATTCATACTGCACGTAATTAGTTATGAACGACAACATAGCTCGTGAGATATTCATTTCTAAATGCATACTATGTCCTCGCTGTAGAAACCTCAGATATCTCACAAGTTCACAAGTCTGCACACCGAAGTATTTCTATCTCTCGCGACCATCCTCAGACCGCTCCACACTCCAAGTCCCTCTCGCGACCGTGCGTCCCTCGCGCCGTACTCTCCAGCACTTCCAGTGTCTTATGCCGTACTCTCCGGCCCCCTTCTCTCGCTTACATCCAGTATCCCCATTCACGAGCGCTGTGGTTGGCTAGAGCGCTCGCGCCATGTCTTCAAGCCAACGCACCCACACAGACATAATAAACACATTCGAAATACTGGATTTACATTTAAATAACTTGAAATCAGATAAATATTCCTACGGTTGGACCATAACCAAGCTCTAACACACATTATTAAATACATAAATAAATTAAACAGACGTATATCAAAGGAATAGCAAGCAAAAGTAGTCCATTAGCCTAACGTCTCTGTGCTTTCTAAAACACAGTAAATAATTGACCAATTTCTTCATGAATAGCATATATCAGATATAAACAAAGACATAGATGAATAAATATATTTATAAGCATTCTGCTACCGTTTTTTGTGTAACTGTGGAGTACTTATGGCCTGATATGATCGATAGTAATCGGCCACTTTGACCTCCAATAACTCATGTACTATTCAAGTACATGCCTGTAATTCATACCAATTTAGGTTTATGCTAATAGCTTTCTAAAGACACAGCGATCGACAAAATCAGATAAACCGTTTAGATTTTGAAATTCGTTGCTCTGGTGTTACTTGTATAATTTACCATCAGATACTAAACTTTAAACTAATAAAGATATTGAAAATCTGATTACACCATCAGAATCGTTGTTCAGATAATGGTAATGTACATGTTTGTTTTTAAGGTGTCATGATTCCTCTGGCTACTGTTAATTTCTATACAAAATGTGAAATGTCTGCCATGATGGTTTCACAGAGTCCGCCATCTTTGGCACTCTCGGCATACAAGTCTCTTTCATCGACACAGCGTCACCAAGGAATTCCCAGCCACGTGCTCGGCCTGGACCACACGCTGGGACTACCCCTCTTGTCCGGCCAACGTTCTGCACCACATGTTTGCTGCTGGGCCCTGGATTGCCGAGCGGCTCGTGTGTCCATGCCAGGGTGCCACAACTCGCCCGTTACCTCACAATGGCTATACTTCATACAAATACTTTCGAAAAGAACTTCCTGACACTTAAATCTTTACTCGATGTTAACAAATTTCTCTTCTTCAGAAATACTTTCCCTGCCATTGCCAGTGTACATTTTATATCCTCCCTACTGTGGGCTTTCTCAGTATAAAATGTGAAATGATGTTGGTGGGGTAGTGGTGCCCCTCAACTACGCACCCACAGACTCTGAGATGCAATATTAAAAGTTTTGGCTGGTTTCGTTGTCTAGGGGCTGGGTTACGTAGTTGCCGCTTTGCAGGCCAAAATATTGCTGAGTCTACAGTATACCATAAGAATACATACATGAATCGAATGGTTGAATGTTTCTACAACTCAGGTATTGTGAATTATGAATGTAATATATAAATTTATAAATGAAAGAGTGCAATTAATTTAAAATCCGCAGGTACTACTTTAACGACTTTAAATGATGAGTAAGATAGTAGAAGTGCTTTTGAGAATGCGGTATATTTCTGCAAAACACCTGTTGGTGTCGATGGTCCAGCAATTAAATAAAATATATGTTGAATAACAGGGAAACAATAGATTTCTACTTCATGTAATTAGTTGTGAACAACAACATAGTCCGCGAGATATTCACTTCTGAACACATGCTACGTCTTCACTGCAGAAGCCACGGAAATCACACAAGAGCAGAGGTCGGCACTCCAAAATATCTCTCTCCTCCGCGACCACGCGCAAACTGCTACAGTGTCCAAGTCTTTCCGCCGACCGTGCGTCCGTCGCGCAGTACCATCCCAGACTCTCCGTGTCCTGTGTCGTCCTACACACTTCCCCGCGTCCTGTGCGACCGTCCCTCGCGCCACATCTTCTCCCACTTCCATCCAGTCTCCCCATTCACGAGCGCTGTGATTGGCTAGAGCACTCGCGCTATGTCTTCAAGCCAACGCACCCACACAAACATAATGAAACACATTCGGAATACTGAATTTACATTTAAATAACTTGAAATTAAATAAATATTCCTATGGCTGGACCATAAACAATCTCTAGCCACATTATTAAATACATATTAAACACATAAAAATAATTAAATAAACATATATCAAAGTAATAGAACAAAAGATAGGCCAGTAGCCTACTGTCTCTGTGCTCTCTAAAACACAGTAAATAATTGACTAATTTCTTCAAGAATTTCACACATCTGATACAAATAAAGACACAGATGAATAAATATATTTATAAGCAAGTTGCTACCGTTTTTACGTGTGATGTGGAGTACTTATGGCCTGATGCGATCGATAGCAATAGGCCACTTTCATCGCCAATAACTCATGTACTATCCAAGTTACATGCGTGTAATTCATACTATTTTAGGTTTACACTAATAGCTTTCTAAAGAAACGTCGATCGACGAAATCGGATGAAGCGTTTATATTTTGGAATTCGTTGCTCTGGTGTTACTTGTATCATTTACCGTCAGATACTAAACTTTAAACTAATAAAGATATTAAAAATCTGATTACACCATCAGAATCGTCGTGCAAATAATAGTAATGTACATGTCTTTTTTTATTATTTTTAAGTGTCATGATTCATCTGGCTACTATTAATTTCTATACGAACTGTGAAATGTCTGTGGCTGGACCACGTGCTGAGGCTACCCCTCTTGCTAAGCTAACATTCGGCACCACGTGGTTGCTGCCAGGCCGCGACCCACCCAGAGGCCCCATCGCGGCCACGCCATCTCCGAACTTGGAATATTTCCAGGGCACCACAACTCGCCCATAACCTCACACTACAACGACCATCACCAGTTATTTTGCTTCCTCAACAGCAAAACTCATTTACTACTTTAAGTTTCTCATTTCCAACTCAAATTCCCTCAGTATCACTTGATTTAATTCGACTACATTCCATTATCCTCGTTTTGCTTTCATTGATGTTCATCTTATATCCTCCTTTCAAGATACTGTCAATTTAGTTCAGCTGCTCTTTGAAGTCCTTTGCTGTCTCTGACAGAATTACAGTGTCATTGGCAAGCTTCAAAGTTTTTATTTCTTCTCCCTGGATTTTGATTCCTACTCCAGAATTTTTATTTGCTTCCATTACTGCTTGCTCAACACACAGATTGAATAACATTGGGTATAGGCTACAACTCTGTCTCACTCTCTTCTCAACCACTGCTTCCCTTTCGTGCTCCTCGAGTCTTGAAACTGCCATCTGTTCTCTGTACAAACTGTAAAGAGCCTTTCGCTCCCTGTATTTTACCCCTGCCACCTTTAGAATTTGAAAGAGAGTAATCCAGTCAACATTGCCAAAAGCTTTCCAAGTACAAATGCTATTAACGTGATTCGGCTTTCCTTAACCCATCTTTTAAGATAAGTCGAAGGGTCAGTATTGCCTCCGCTGATCCTACATTTCTACGGAATCCAAATTAATCTTCCCCCTTCCACCAGTTTTACCATTCGTTTGTAAAGATTTCGTATTAGTATTTTTTAATCATGAGTTACTAAACTGATAGTTTGGGAATATTCGCACCTGTCAGCACCTGCATTCTTTGGAATTGGGATTATTATATTCTTCTTAAACAGCATACTGAACGCATTATTGTGGCCAAGATAGACACGAAGCCCACGCCTACTACAGTAGTACAAGTTTATATGCCAACTAGCTCTGCAGAAGACGAAGTAATTAAAGAAATGTATGATGAAATAAAAGAAATTATTCAGATAGTGAAGGGAGACGAAAATTTAATAGTCATAGGTGACTGGAATTCAGTAGTAGGAAAAGGGAGAGAAGGAAACGTAGTAGGTGATTATGAATTGGGGCTAATAAATGAAAGAGGAAGCCGCCTGATAGAATTTTGCACAGAGCACAACTTAATCATAGCTAACACTTGGTTCAAGAATCATAACAGAAGGTTGTATACTTGGAAGAAGCCTAGAGATACTGACAGATTTCAGATAGATTATATAATGGTAAGACAGAGATTTAGGAACCAGGTTTTAAATTGTAAGACATTTCCAGGGGCAGGTGTGGACTCTGATCACAATCTATTGGTTATGAACTGTAGATTAAAACTGAAGAAACTGAAAAAAGATGGGAATTTATGGGGACGGGACCTGGATAAACTGAAAGAACCAGAGGTTGTGTAGAGTTTCCGGGAGAGCATAAGAGAACAATTGACAGGAATGGGGGAAATAAATACAGTAGAAGAAGAATGGGTAGCTTTGAGAGATGAAGTAGTGAAGGCTGCAGAGGACCTAGTAGGTAAAAAGATGAGGGCTAGTAGAAATCCTTGGGTAACAGAAGAAATACTGGATTTAATTGATGAAAAGAGAAAATATAAAAATGCAGTAAATGAAGCAGGCAAAAAGGAATACAAAGTCTCAAAAACAAGATCGACAGGAAGTGCAAAATGGCTAAGCAGGGATGGCTAGAGGACAAATGTAAGGATGTAGAGGGTTATCTCACTAGGGGTAAGACAGATACTGCCTACAGGAAAATTAAAGAGACCTTTGGAGAACAGAGAACCACTTGTATGAATATCAAGAGCTCAGATGGAAACCCAGTTATAAGCAAAAAAGGGAAAGACCTGAGTCGAAACAAGGCACCGGGAATAGACAATATTCCATTAGAACTAATGACGGCCTTGGGAGAGCCAGTCCTGACAAAAATCTACCATCTGGTGAGCAAGATGTATGAGACAGGCGAAATACCCTCATACTTCAAGAAGAATATAATAATTCCTATCCCAAAGAAAGCAGGTGCTGACAGATGCGAAAATTACCGAACAATCAGTTTAATAAGTCACGGATGCAAAATACTAACGCGTATTCTCTACAGACGAATGGAAGAACTGGTAGAAGCTGACCTCGGGGAAGATCAGTTTGGATTCCGTAGAAATGTTGGAACACGTGAGGCAATACTGACCTTACGACTTATCTTAGAAGCTAGATTAAGGAAAGGCAAACTTACGTTTCTAGCATTTGTAGACTTAGAGAAAGCTTTTGACACTGTTGACTGGAATACTCTCTTTCAAATTCTGAAGGTGGCAGGGGTAAAGTACAGGGAGCGCAAGGCTATTTACAATTTGTACAGAAAGTAGATGGCAGTTATAAGAGTCGAGGGGCACGAAAGGGAAGCAGTTGTTGGGAAGGGAGTGAGACAGGGTTGTAGCCTATCCCCGATGTTATTCAATCTGCATATTGAGCAAGCAGTGAAGGAAACATAAGAAAAATTCGGAGTAGGTATTAATATCCATGGAGAAGAAATAAAAGCTTTGAGGTTCGCCGATGACATTGTAATTCTGTCAGAGACAGCAAAGGACTTGGAAGAACAGTTGAACGGAATGGACAGTGTCATGAAAGGAGGGTATAAGATGAACATCAACAAAAGCAAAACGAGGATAATGGAATGTAGTCGAATTAAGTCGGGTGACGCTGAGGGAATTAGATTAGGAAATGAAACACTTAAAGTAGTAAAGGAGTTTCGCTATTTGGGGAGCAGAATAACTGATGATGGTCGAAGTACAGAGGATATAAAATGTAGATTGGCAATGGCAAGGAAAGCGTTTCTGAATAAGAGAAATTTGTAACCTCGAGTATTGATTTAAGTTCCAGGAAGTCGTTTCTGAAAGTATTTGTATGGAGCGTAGCCATGTATGGAAGTGCAACATGGACGATAACTAGCTTGGACAAGAAGAGAATAGAAGCTTTCGAAATGTGGTGCTACAGAAGAATGCTGAAGATTAGATGGGTACATCATATAACTAATGAGGAGGTATTGAATAGGATTGGGGAGATGAGAAGTTTGTGGCACAACTTAACTAGAAGAAGGGATCGGTTGGTAGGACATGTTCTGAGGCATCAAGGGATCACCAATTTAGTTTAGGGAGACCAAGAGATGAATACACTAAACAGATTCAGAAGGATATAGGTTGCAGTAGGTACTGGGAGATGAAGAAGCTTGCACTGGATAGAGTAGCGTGGAGAGCTGCATCAAGCCAGTTTCAAGACTGAAGACCGCAACAACAACAACATATTCTTCTTGAAGTCTGAGGGTATTTCGACTGTCTCATACATCTTGCTCACCAATGGCAAAGTTTTGTCAGGGATGGCTCTCCCAAGGCTATCAGTGGTTCTAATGGAATGTTGTCTACTCCCGAGGCCTTGTTTCGACTCAGGTCTTTCAGTGCTCAATTAAACTCGTCACGCAGTATCAAATCTCCAATTTCATCTTCATATACGTCCTCTTCCGTTTCCATAATATTGCCGTGCAATACATCGCCCTTGTATAAACCCTCTGTGTTCTTCCACTTTTCTGTTTTCCCTTCTTTGCTTAGAACTGGTTTTCCTCCTGAGCTTTTAATATTCATACAAGTAGTTGTCTTTTCTCCAAAGGTTCCTTTAATATTTTTGTATTCAGTATCTATCTTACGCCTAGTGATGTATGCTTTTACATCCTTACATCTGTCCTCTAGACATCCCTGCTTACCCATTTTGCACTTCCTGTCAATCACATTTTTGAGACGTTTGTATTCCTTTTCGCCTGCTTCATTTGCTGCGTTTTTATATTTTCTCCTTTAATCATGTAAATTCAATACCTCTTGCGTTATCCAAGGATTTCTACTAGCACTCGTCTTTTTACCTACTTGCTCCACTGCTGCCTTCACTATTTCATCTCTCAAAGCTACCTATTCCTCCTCTACTGTATTCCTTTCTCCTTTTTCTGTCAATCGTTCCTTAATGCTCCCTCTGAAACCCTCTACAAGCTCTGACTCTTTCAGTTTATCCAGATCCCATCTCTTTAAATTCCTACATTTTTTGCAGTTTCTTCAATTTTAATCTGCAGTTCATAGCCAATAAATTGTGGTCAGAGTCCACATCTACCCCTGCAAATGTTTTACAATTTAAAATCTGATTCCTTAATCTCTGTCTAACTATTATAGAATCAGTCTGAAACCTTCCGGCGTCTGCAGGTCCTTTCCACGCTTATAACCTCCTCTCATGATTCTTAAACCAAGTATTAGCTGTGATTAGATTATGCTCTGTCCAAAAACCTACCATGCAGCTTCCTCTTTCATGCCTTTCTCCGCAGTCGATATTCGACTACTACTTTTCCTTCTCTTGCTTTTCCTACTATCGAATTCCAGTTCCCCGTGGCTATTAAATTTTTGTCTCCCTTAACTATTTGAATAATTTCTTTTATCTCATCACACATTTCCTCAATCTCCTTCCCATCTGTGGAGCTAGTTGGCGTATAAACTTTTCCTTCTCTTGCTTTTCCTACTATCGAATTCCAGTTCCCCGTGACTATTAAATTTTTGTCTCCCTTAACTATTCGAATAATTTCTTTTATCTCATCACACATTTCCTCAATCTCCTTCCCATCTGTAGAGCTAGTTGGCATATAAACTTTTACTACTATGGTGGGCATGGGCTTCGTGTCTATCTTGGCTACAATAATGCGATTACTATGTTGTTCGTAGTAGGTTATGCGTGTTCCAACTTTTTTAGTCATTACTAAATCTAATCCTGTATTAACCTTATTTCATTTTGTATTTATGAACCTGTATTCACCTGACCAGAAGTCCTGTTCCTCCTGCCACCGAACTTCATTAATTCCCACCATATCTAACTTTAATCTATCCATTTACCTTCTAAAATTTTCTAACCCCTGCCCGATTAAGGGATCTGAAATTCCACGCTCCGATTCGTACAACGCCAGTTTTGCCTCTCCTGAGAACGAAGTCCTCCTAAGTAGTCCCCACCCGGAGATCCGAATGGGGGACTATTTTACTTCCTGAACATTATACCCAAGAGGATACCATAATCATTTAACGACACAATAGAGCTACATTATCTCGGGAAAAATTACGGCTGTAGTTTCCCCTTACTTTAGCTGTTCGCAATCACGGCATAGCAAGGCCGTCTTGGTGTATATCATTAGGACAGATCTGCCAATCATGCAGACTGATGCCACTGCAACTCCTGAGAAGGCGGCTGCTCCTCTTCGGGAACCACATATTTGGCCTCTCAACAGTCTGAGAGGTCCACTTGTAAGTGCAGCCCGATTTTGTAATATATTTCATGAAAAACGACATGAAATGGTTATCACATGTAGAAGAAATTGTATCTTTGACACCACTGAACCAAAGATGTTCCCTGAGTGGCAGAATCAATTGTAAGTAGGGACGCCTGAGGCGCAGAGACAGTTGCCGTTGCACTCTGTTAAAGGTAGAATGTAAGACTTTAAGCTAGTGGATGGATGTGAGAATTTAGCTGTTAGCTTACGGACGCAACATAAAACTGTTTTGTAAGGTAATGAAATTTGTATATTTAGTTTTTAGTATGCAGCCACGTAATGTGGATTTTGCTAATTCTGACAGTGCCAACCCTTCAATGTAGGAACCAATAGGTTAATTAGGTATACGAGATTTCTAATATTTTGTTAACTTGATACAAGGAAGTTAAATTTTGGAATCTATTTTGTCAAACGATGTAAGACATTTTGTCATGTAACTATCCAAACATTGATAATTTCGTTATAGGCATTACATACTGGTTTTCCAGATTAAGTGGTTTAATTTTTCTTTGGGTTACAATAAAAATGATTAAGCACCCCATTTGCTGAACAACACGACACACAGTAAATTTGGATAACACAAATATATGTTTTAAAGAACGTTACAACAGATTCCCCTCCGTTGTGGTTGCACCCATGTTACGTCTATCTGTGTTGCTGAGGCAAGCAAGCCTCCCCACGTACTGAGACAGTACGTATTACAAATCCTAATAGCCAAATAAGTAAAAAATAATTTGACAGTTACGACATGTAATACGTCATATCACACATGGAGGTAGGAATTTTGCACGATAGGGTGATATGTTAATGTGAGTTGTGTAATATCTTACTTACCGATACACATGGCGATATATGGAGATGTATGCAGAGAAGGTGATAATCTTCCACATTGATTTTACAGGTCCTTAAAAATGACAAGTCGTCAAAATCAGCTAATCGCACGATTAAAATAAAGATCATTTGCTTTACAGCCTGCTACGGACCATGTGTTCTCTTATTAATAATACTTGGAATGAGTCTCACACATTTGAACAATATTTTAAAATGGGACCCACGAGAGTTTTGTGAGTAGTCTCATTCGTAGATGTGTCACTCTAATAGTTTTTGGAGCAATCTATTTTACAAATCTGGAATTTCATTTTCGATATAGTTCCCTATTTTTCAGAGATTTCGTTATCTAGTCTCAAAATCATTATTTCTTAATAACCAAGTAGCATCATAAATTTTCTTACAAATTTGTATCAATAAATTGGACACAGTTTAATTCCTATACAGGTGTTGGCCTTCTCCTCCACTTTCTCAAAACTTGTGAAACTATCAACACTTTTCATACTTACCTATTAAATTCATTTTTCAATACTAACATTTTAAAGGATTACTGTACGATTAGAAGACTGCAAAGATATACATAAAGATATCACTGTTCTTCGACAAGAGATAGTCAAAGTCACTGCCTTATCGTCCCAGAGACATCTATCAGTTTACTTGGTACTCAAGGGTCCTCATTTCTGCTGCGGCTACGCGTCTGTAACAGGTGACAACTACATGGGAAGGTCATCTTTGAGGCAGCCACAGAATATGTGTGCAGAGCGTGAGATTACTTCCCAGGGTCGGTTGTGGATGTAGTCAGGCATGCAATCGCGGTTATTCAATTCGGCAAGTATCTCGTTAAGTGTTAATGTAGCATAACCAACACCTACTCGCGATGTTTTTTGTTTTTGCGAATTGCGTTTCAACCCTGTAATGGACTGGCCTGCACAGAGTCCTGACCTGAATCCTTTAGAACACCTTTGGGATGTTTTGAAACGCCGACTTCGTGCCAGGCCTCACAGACTGACATCAATACCTCTCCTCAGCGCAGCACTCCGTGAAGAATGGACTGCCATTCCCCAAGAAACCTTCCAGCACCTGACTGAACGTATGCCTGCGAAACTGGAAGCTGTCATCAAGGCAAAGGGTGGGCCAACACCATACTGAATTACAGCATTACCACGAACTTGTAAGTCATTCTCAGCCAGGTGTTCGGATTCTTTTGATCGTATAGTGTTTTTTAGGACACCAAATGCAATAACTTACTATACACTCATTAATCATACAATGTCTCTCTACAAGTTGTCCAGCTATTAGAAACAGAACTCACTGAAGACACGAGACTGTGACCGGAGTTGAATGTGGCAATTTCCGCCTTTCACAGAGCCCTCAACGCAACTTGTCAGGGATATGACCTTAGGAAATTTTCAGTAACGGATTCGTAGAAACTGCTCTGTGAATACAGGTAAAATTAATTGCAAGTCCTTTTCCTGCATTTCAACGAACATCCCATCCACTTGAGATCAGCCTACCATCCGTGATGCCATCTACACTGCCACTGGCGGATGTCACCCGGCAGGCCAAAGGCGGCTCATTGAAACTACCGATCTGCACACAGAGAACGCTGCTTTCACAAAGAGGAAGTGAAGATCCTGCTAAGTTGTATTCACGGGATTTTACTTGTCACTCGCAGAAGTTGGGTAGGGAGTAGGGCATAGATAAACAGCACCAGATCTTAAGAAAAATTTTAGTAATATCAACGTGATTGATGAAGGATGCTGTATGAGTGAGATATGCTGTTAATAATCCTGAAAGAACGTGAAATAACCAGGCCGTTATGATGCTCGACACAGATCCTGTTCTCTGAGTATGAGTAGAAGCTACCTGGTGACATCACAGGGACGCATTTGGCTAACACACAGTTTACACAAGCACTGCACATAAATGGATGAACGGCTAAAGTAGAACGGAAACTTATTGTTAGGAGCTTATGGCTGAAGGCTGGTGCGACACAAGACAGCCACAGCAGCTGGTGACTGGAGAGGGAAGTGCCCATCTCACCAGTACAGATTGCCCGAAGCCGCAGCTAATCAACTTCATCTCACTACTGCAAAACAGTTATAGCATCACCATGCCATGCCACTTACTGAATGATGCAATCTCTCCAGTATGCCTCACTTCAAACATGGAAGCATTAGAGACAGGATTATCAACTGGATAAGAAAAATTTGTAATGTTTTATCTAACTTCACCTAAGCACTATTAAATAAATATAAATGTTCAATGATTATTTGGTTGAATAAGTGCACCCCTTTCAATAAAAACTTTTCTTTGACTTTCAGCTGAGAATATTCTTGAGAATTTCTTCACCAGAAAATACTTCTAAGACTTATTTTGTGCCCATTCAATATACACTACTGCCCATTAAAATTGCTAGACCAAGAAGAAATGCAGATGATAAACGGGTATTCATTGGACAAATATATTACACTAGAACTGACATGTGATTACATTTTCAGAGTGCATAGATCCTGAGAAATCAGTACCCAGAACAACCATCTCTGGCCGTAATAACGGCCTTGATACGCCTGGGCATTGAGTCAAACAGAGCTTCGATGGCGTGTACAGGTACAGCTGCCCATGCAGCTTCAACACTATACCACAGTTCATCAATAGTACTGACTGGCGTATTGTGACGAGCCAGTTGCTCAATGGGAACTGCAACCATGGTCTCCGAGCTGATAGTCCATGCTGCTGCAAACGTCGGAGAACTGTTCGTGCAGATGGTTGTTATCTTGCAAACGTCCCCGTCTGATGACTCAGGAATCGAGACGTGGCTGCACGATCCGTTACAGCTATGCGGATAAGATGCCTGTCATCTCGACTACTAGTGATACGAGGCCGTTGGGATCCAGCACGGCGTTCCGTATTACCCTCCTGAACCCACCGATTCCGTATTCTGCTAACAGTCATTGGATCTCTACCAACGCGAGCAGCAATGTCGCGATACAATAAACCGCAATCGCGGTAGGCTACAATCCGACCTTTATCAAAGTCGGAAACGTGATGGTACGCATTTTTCCTCCTTACACGAGACATCACAACAACGTTTCACCAGGCAACGCCGGTCAACCGCTGTTTGTGTATGAGAAGTCGGTTGGAAACTTTGCTCATGTCAGCACGTTGCAGGTGTCGCCACCGGCGCCAACCTTTTGTGAATGCTCTGAAAAGCTAATCATTTGCATATCACAGCACCTTGTTCCTGTCGGTTAAATTTCGCGTCCGTAGCACGTCATCTTCGTGGTGTAGCAATTTTAATGGCCAGTAGTGTATGTCGCATCAGTACCAATCAAGAACCAGCAACAGCTACAATATTATTGTACAGGGTGATTCAAAAAGAATACCACAACTTTAGGAATTTTAAACTCCTCAACGACAAAAGGCAGAGCTAAGCACTATCTGTCGGCGAATTAAGGGAGCTATAAAGTTTCATTTAGTTGTACATTTGTTCGCTTGAGGCGCTGTTGACTAGGCGTCAGCGTCAGTTGATGCTAAGATGGCGACCGCTCAACAGAAAGCTTTTTGTGTTATTGAGTACGGCAGAAGTGAATCGACGACAGTTGTTCAGCGTGCACTGAGAATCCGCGGGAAACAACTCAGTATGAACGTGACTCGCCTAAGGTGAACGTTTTCTGTGCCATTTCAGCCAATAAAGTTTTTGGTCCCTTTTTCTTCGGAGGTGCTACTGTAACTGGACTACAGTATCTGGAGATATTAGAGAATTGGCTGTTCCCTCAGCTCGAACAAGAAGCACAACAATTCATATTTCAGCAGGATGGAGCGCCACCACATTGGCACTTATCTGTCCGTAACTACCTGAACGTCAACTACCCGAGGCGATGGATCGGCCGCCAGGCAGCCCGTGACAGAAAACTTCATCACTGGCCTCCAAGAAGCCCTGATCTTACCCCCCTGCGATTTTTTCTTATGGGGGTATGTTAAGGATATGGTGTTTCGGCCACCTCTCCCAGCCACCATTGATGAAACGAGAAATAACAGCAGCTATCCAAACTGTTACGCCTGATATGCTACAGAGAGTGTGGAACGAGTTGGAGTATCGGGTTGATATTGCTCGAGTGTCTGGAGGGGGCCATATTGAACATCTCTGAACTTGTTTTTGAGTGAAAAAAAACCTTTTTAAATACTCTTTGTAATGATGTATAACAGAAGGTTATATTATGTTTCTTTTATTAAATACACATTTTTAAAGTTGTGGTATTCTTTTTGAATCACCCTGTATATTGTGATGGAAACAGATCTTGGACTGTATTTGGTAGCAGAGATTATAACATAGTACAAGCAAGAACGGTGTAGAGTGAGACCCCGCATTTTATAGCTTTTCTCCCATCTGAACTGCAAAATAGATACTACTTCATCAGATGACAAATAGAGAGACAGCAACAACTAAATAGCTTCTATTCCGCATGCTCTTCCTTTGACCACTTCTTTCTTGTCAGAACTTCACTATAACTCTCGTACTTCTCGAGTATATTTCTGTTCAAATTACCTCTCCTTTTATCAGTGATGCCTATTTAGTATTTTTTTATTTAGTTTTGTCATAATATTACAAACATTTAATAAAATGCGCCGCTATATTTAAAAATTGTTCTACTATATTTGAAATTTTAATTAAAAATTTCACACACAGTCTCTGTTAAGAACACAACGGGCAAGCTATTCAAACGTTGATGAATTTATTATACTATCCAGACTGTGGAGTTAATTTAAATACATTTGTTAATTACAAATAATGCACCTATGTGTGCAAACTGCAATCAGAAAGTCTAATTAAAATAATCACTTCAATGTGGCATTTGTAATCGTTGAAAATTAAAGGATTACGGTATGTGCGCCAACTGCGAGAATGTAATGAAGGTAAATTATAATTGCTTTTACGTTTTTTAAATGTATCTACTTTGGACTATTGTTGAATTGACAGTTGTTACGCTTTACAACACTGATTAACACATTGCTCTGAAATGTTTAAAGCTAAAAAAAAATTACCTCTTTCGTTACAGGCTAAGATTTATGAACGTTGCGTGCGTTCTGTTAACAATAACCGAGGATACCACCTACCTAGATATTAGTTAATGATGACTTTAAGAGAAATGGTGTACTGGTAGGCAAGCTATTACTTGCATATTTTAGAGCATTTTATTAGCAGCAGGCAACTGGCTTTTTAGTGAGGTAGGGAATTACAATTACGAACAACTTAAACTGGAAGAAGACATAGAAAATGTTGTGGGGAAGGCTAACCAAAGACTGCGTTTTATTGGCAGTATACTTAGAGAATGTAGCAGATCTACTAAGGAGGCTGCCTGTACTACGCTTATCCGTCCTGTTTTAGGATACTGCTGCGCGTTGTGCGATCCTTGCTAGATAGGATTGACAGAGTATACCGAAAAAGTTCAAAGGACAGCACGTTTTGTGTAATCGCGAAATAGGGGAGCGAGTGTCACTGAAATGATGCAGGATTTGTAATGGACATCACTAAAAGAAAGGCATTTTTCGTTGTGGAGGAACCTTCTCACGAAATTCCAGACACCAAATTCCTCCTCCGAAGGCGAAATTATTTTGTTAACGCCGACCTACAAGGGACAAACGATTACCATGATAAAATAAGGGAAATCAGAGCTCGTACGGAAAGACATAGGTGTTCGTTCTTTCCGCGCGTTATATGAGATAGGAATAATATTGAATTGTGAAGGTGGTTCGATGAACCCTCTGCCAGGCACTTAAATGTGATTTGTTGAGTATCCATGGAGATGCAGATGTAAGGTGACTAATAGCTTTCACAGTGAATGAGGGCTGCGGCGGTCGCTGTGGACGGTGATCGTGTTCGTGGATCTGTCTTTACATGAGTCGGTGTTTATTGTCAGACGCACCACGAAGAAGTTACTCCAGTCTCGTTTACAACCTACCGTTCTGTAATATTTCAGCCTGCACTTGTGGGAATTCTGAACGCCCTGCTCGGGTTGATCGTCTCGTAGATCGAATTAAGATGGGTGACTAAAAGTCATCTGAAGATGTTCCATGTATGACGCTTGCATATTACTATAAGCTGTGTAAGGCGCAACTGGAAAAACGATAAACGAGCAGTCGGTTACCGACAGACGAGGAGCACGTTGTGAGTTAAACGACTTTGAACATGAGATTCTAATCGGTGCTAGACGCATGCCTCATTCCATATTCGGGTTTCCTAGGTCAACGTTGGATAGGGTGAATATTCAGTACGGCAGATACGGTGTCACGTAACGTGTAATCTGCCGCACAGGACGACCACAAGTGTTAAACGAATGGGCACCACAGCACTATTGCAGAGCTATCCGGTCTACATCACGATCTGCTGATTTGAACGTGAGTCATCAGGAACCCGATGCCATCAACAAAAGCACATATCTGTGAGCAAGTTCTGGTCTCTTCAAATGGTTCAAATGGCTCTGAGCACTATGGGACTTAACATCTGACGTCATCAGTCCCCTAGAACTTAGAACTACTTAAACCTAACTAACCTAAGGGCATCACACACATCCATGCCCGAGGCAGGATTCGAACCTGCGACCGTAGCGGTCGCGCGGTTCCAGACTGATGCGCCTAGAACCGCTCGGCCACTACGACCGGCCTCTGGTCTCTCATACAGTTTCATTGGCCCAGAAAATATCAGTACAATGCACCTCCGTTCCAGGGAGTTTCCCAATCTCGGGGACTTATTTTATGCTGTTCTACAACATTTTTTGTGCAAAAAAATAAGAAATCTGTTGCGCAAGTACAACACATATTACTATTACGGGGGATACCTTCTTCGACCTAGACTGTCACAGTAGCTTTACAGACAAAGAGATAAATATCGTGAGAGAGCAGAATATGGCCCTCCGCGGAACTCTCTGACTTCGGACGTGGTCAGGTGATTGGGTGTCACTTGTGTCATACGTCCGTACGCGAGATTTCCACACTCCTAAACATCCCTAGGTCCGCATGTTTCCGATGGATAGTGAAGTGGAAACGTGAAGGGACACGTACAGCACAAAAGCGTACAGGCCGACCTCGTCTGTTGACTGACAGAGACCGCCGACAGTTGAACAGTATCGTAATGTGTAATAGGCAGACATCTATCCAGAGGATCACACAGGAATTCCGGACTGCATCAGGATCCACTGCAAGTAATATGACAGTTAGGCGGGAGGTGAGAAAACTTGGATTTCGTGGTCAAGCGGCTGCTCATAAGCCACATATCACACCGGTAAATTCCAAACGACGCCTCGCTTGGTGTAAGGAGCGTAAACATTGGACGATTGAACAGTGGAAAAACGTTGTATAGAGTGACGAATCACGGTACACAATGTGGCGATCCGATGGCAGGGTGTGAGTATGGCGAATGCCCGGTGAACGTCATCTGCCAGCTAACAGTAAAATTCGGAGGCGGTGGTGTTATAGTGTAGTCGTATTTTTCATGGAGGGGGCTTCCACCCATTGTTGTATTGCGTGGTACTATCACAGCACAGGTCACACTGATGTTTTAAGCACCTTCTTACTTCCCAATGTTTAAGAGCAATTCGGGGATAGCGATTGCATCTTTCAACACGATCGAGCACCTGTTTATAATTCACGGCCTATGGAGGAGTGATTACACGACAGTAACATCCCTGTAATGGACTGACCTGCACAGAGTCTTGACCTGAATCCTATAGAACACCTTTGGGATGTTTTGTAACGCCGACTTCGTGCTAGGCCTCACCGATCGACATCGATACCTCTCCTCAGTGCAGCACTCCATGAAGAATGGGCTGCCATTCCCCAAGAAACTTTACAGCACCTGACTGAACGTATGCCTGTGTGAGTGCAAGCTGTCATCAAGGTTAATGGTGGGCCAACACCATATTGAATTCCAGCATTACCGATGGAGGGCGCCACGAACTTACAAGTCATTTTCAACCAGGTGTCCGGATACTTTTGATCACGTAGTCTCTATCATCTGGTGAGCAAGATGTATGAGACAGGCGAAATACCCTCAGACTTCAAGAAGAATATAATAATTCCAATCCCAAAGAAAGCAGGTGTTGACAGATGTGATAATACCGAACTACCAGTTTAATAAGTCACAGCTGCAAAATACTAACGCGAATGCTTTACAGACAAATGGAAAAACTGGTAGAAGCTGACCTCGGTGAAGATCAGTTTGGATTCCGTAGAAATATTGGAACACGTGAGGCAATACTGACCTTACGACTTATCTTAGAAGAAAGATTAAGGAAAGGCAAACCGACGTTTCTAGCATTTGTAGACTTAGAGAAAGCTTTTGACAATGTTGACTGGAATACTCTCTTTCAAATTCTAAATGTGGCAGGGATAAAATACACGGAGCGAAAGGCTATTTACAATTTGTACAGCAACCAGATGGCAGTTATAAGAGTCGAGGGGCATGAAAGGGAAGCAGTGGTTGGGAAGGGAGAGAGACAGGGTTATAGCCTCTCCCCGATGCTATTCAATCTGTATATTGAGCAAGCGGTAAAGGAAACAAAAGAAAAATTCGGAGTAAGTATTAAAATCCATGGAGAAGAAATAAAAACTTTGAGATTCGCCGATGACATTGTAATTCTGTCAGAGACCGCAAAGAACTTGGAAGAGCAGTTGAACGGAATGGACAGTGTCTTGAAAGGAGGATATAAGATGAACATCAACAAAAGCAAAACGAGGATAATGGAATGCAGTCGAATTAAGTCGGGTGATGCTGAAGGAATTAGATTGGTAAATGAGACACTTAAAGTGGTAAAGGAGTTTTGCTGTTTGGGGGAAAAATAAAGATGATGGTCGAAGTAGAGAAGACATAAAACGTAGACTGGCAATGGCCAGAAAAGCATTTCTGAAGAAGAGAAATTTGTTAACATCGAGTATAGATTTAAGTGTCAGGAAGTCGTTTCTGAAAGTATTTGTACGGAGTGTAGCCATGTATGGAAGTGAAACATGGACGATAAATAGTTTGGACAAGAAGAGAGTAGAAGCTTTCGAAATGTGGTGCTAGAGAAGAATGCTGAAGATTAGATGGGTAGATAACATAACTAATGAGGAGGTATTGAATAGAATTGGGAGAAGAGGAGTTTGTGGCACAACTTGACTAGAAGAAGGGACCGGTTGGTAGGACATGTTCTGAGGCATCCAGGGATCACAAATTTAGCATTGAAGGGTAGCATGGAGGGTTAAAATCGTAGAGGGAGACCAAGAGATGAATACACTAAACAGATACAGAAGGATGTAGGTTGCAGTAGGTACTGGGAGATGAAGAGTAGCATGGAGTGCTGCATCAAATCAGTCTAGCCGTGAGGTCTAAGGCGCTGCAGTCATGGACTGTGCGGCTGACCCCGGCGGAGGTTCGAGTCCTCCCTCGGGCACGGGTGTGTGTGTTTGTCCTTAGGATAATTTAGGTTAAGTAGTGTGTAAGCTTAAGGACTCATGACCTTAGCAGTTAAGTCCCATAAGATTTCACACACATTTGAACATTTTTCAAACCAGTCTCAGGACTGAAGGCCACAACAACAACAACCGTGTAGCAATGTAAGGAAATATAGTAATATAAGGAAATATAAGAAGGTATTAGACTCAGTGCACCAGCCCACAGCGAAAACAATTATCTTTATTTGAACAAAATTGCACTTAAGAACAGCAAATATAGTCAACTTCGATAATATCGATAACAATTGTGTATTTACATTAACAGTTGTGATCTCGGTCTGTATTTAGTGCGTCTGGTAAAAACTAAATCAAAGAAGTACAAATAAAATTAAGGTGTATTCAGAACATCGCAGGATGTGCAGTCCAAATTCTACGTAATTTTAGGTTACGAGCTCAAGATATTCCATGCTGTTGAGCTCAATAAGTTATCATCGTTGTACAACACGACGAAATTTTATGCATGAATCAACAGATTACTGAAAGTAACACCAAATGTTTCAGTTCTTCTGCATTTCTGTGTCTCCAACATACACTCCTGGAAATTGAAATAAGAACACCGTGAATTCATTGTCCCAGGAAGGGGAAACTTTATTGACACATTCCTGGGGTCAGATATATCACATGATCACACTGACATAACCACAGGCACATAGACACAGGCAACAGAGCATGCACAATGTCGGCACTAGTACAGTGTATATCCACCTTTCGCGGCAATGCAGGCTGCTATTCTCCCATGGAGACGATCGTAGGGATGCTGGATGTAGTCCTGTGGAACGGCTTGCCATGCCATTTCCACCTGGCGCCTCAGTTGGACCAGCGTTCGTGCTGGACGTGCAGACCGCGTGAGATGACGCTTCATCCAGTCCCAAACATGCTCAATGGGGGACAGATCCGGAGATCTTGCTGGCCAGGGTAGTTGACTTACACCTTCTAGAGCACGTTGGGTGGCACGGGATACATGCGGACGTGCATTGTCCTGTTGGAACAGCAAGTTCCCTTGCCGGTCTAGGAATGGTAGAACGATGGGTTCGATGACGGTTTGGATGTACCGTGCACTATTCAGTGTCCCCTCGACGATCACCAGTGGTGTATGGCCAGTGTAGGAGATCGCTCCCCACACCATGATGCCGGGTGTTGGCCCTGTGTGCCTCGGTCGTATGCAGTCCTGATTGTGGCGCTCACCTGCACGGCGCCAAACACACATACGACCATCATTGGCACCAAGGCAGAAGCGACTCTCATCGCTGAAGACGACACGTCTCCATTCGTCCCTCCATTCACGCCTGTCGCGACACCACTGGAGGCGGGCTGCACGATGTTGGGGCGTGAGCGGAAAATGGCCTAACGGTGTGCGGGACCGTAGCCCAGCTTCATGGAGACGGTTGCGAATGGTCCTCGCCGATACCCCAGGAGCAACAGTGTCCCTAATTTGCTGGGAAGTGGCTGTGCGGTCCCCTACGGCACTGCGTAGGATCCTACGGTCTTGGCGTGCATCCGTGCGTCGCTGCGGTCCGGTCCCAGGTCGACGGGCACGTGCACCTTCCGCCGACCACTGGCGACAACATCGATGTACTGTGGATACCTCACGCCCCACGTGTTGAGCAATTCGGCGGTACGTCCACCCGGCCTCCCGCATGCCCACTATACGCCCTCGCTCAAAGTCCGTCAACTGCACATACGGTTCACGTCCACGCTGTCGCGGCATGCTACCAGTGTTAAAGACTGCGATGGAGCTCCGTATGCCACGGCAAACTGGCTGACACTGACGGCGGCGGTGCACAAATGCTGCGCAGCTAGCGCCATTCGACGGCCAACACCGCGGTTCCTGGTGTGTCCGCTGTGCCGTGCGTGTGATCATTGCTTGTACAGCCCTCTCGCAGTGTCCGGAGCAAGTATGGTGGGTCTGACACACCGGTGTCAATGTGTTCTTTTTTCCATTTCCAGGAGTGTATTTGATAAGCATCTGTTCCGATTATCAGTTGATTCATCTGGGGTACAAAACACCGTATTATAAACTTTTCCTTATCTAATATGTAATGTTTTTACGCCTCAGATAATTTATTCGGCAACAGGTTTTCGAATACATTTTCAAATACAACTGTATAAATGATTTAATTAACTCGGAAAGGGGAGTACTAGATGCCACAATTGCATCCCCGTTTCGGAAAACAAATAATTTCTACTTCTTCATATTGAAGGTTGTAGTGGCGTTACCATTAAACTGGTCTCTCATTCGTTTTCCCTTTTTGATTCAGCGCAGCTCCTAGTATTTTTTGCGTCATCCGTTGTCCACTTGCTAAATAATGTGAGATTTTTTAAACTGAGACATCATGAAGGCATCATAAACGTACGAAAGCTTCTTACGATAGATTTATCAGTCTCAGTACCACGTTTCTTCACTTTTGGTCACATTTCACCATCAATACACAGCTATCGCGACTATGTGCAATGAAGCACAGAGATTTTTACACTCTCCATTTCCTTTACCGTCTTATCATAGCTCTCCTCGACCTTAACGTTCTCGTCTGAACAACATCAGATCAAAATTCTTTCTGTTCCACCAAATCATTCAGCCGAACTCTCTACGTCCTATTTTGAAGCAGGAACCAAACTTTTGAAAGTTCTAACACCATGTAAGAGAAGTAAGTAACATCACCAGGTTCAAAAGAAAATGATTTTTTAGCTCTGTCACTGTTCTACAATATACACTGACTGATCTAGCTAATAATATATGCAGTTGTGCGAAATATTACGTACCACAGGTTTTCTAAATCTCACGTAATCCTAACGAGGATCCAAAGGTTGGCTTAGTAACTCTTCCAAAAACGGATTATTCAGTTTGCAAAGACACGACCCATACAAAATTGTAGAGTATCTAGACGAGATAAAAACAAACACTTTCTTTGGGTGACAGAAAGGTCATAGGTGTATCGTTTCCTCAATAGGCGTCCATTAAAGTTTTAGTGCTAGTGGCGTTCATAGACGATATTTCAACTGCCGTGTGATAAATATTGTTTCTGAAATGTTGCTGAAAACGCTGTCCGTTTACGTTAATGCCTAACTGGCTTCTGCGACCCAAACGAGCAACCAGCTGCTCTGGAGTGTCTGTCAATGCCTAGAACATATAATACTTAATCTCCCCCCACAAACAGAAATTCATAGGGCCTCAACAAAATCCCTAAAAGAATATTCATCAGATGATCAGATGGCAGTTTGACACCGACTCTGAATATCGCTAGCATTAAAACTTCGATTGACCGCTAGCGAGGAAACGGTGCACCTGTGACATTTTTGTCACATAATAAAATGCTTGTTATTAATGACAAAAAATTATTTATTTCTAAAAAGGTAAGCGTAACCCGGTTTCAAGACACATATCCCATCTTCAGGTGTGTATTAAAATGTGAGTCCACAAAGGACACAGGATTTTTAACCTATTTTAACCTCACTTACGCATCATTTGTGAACTCACATGTTAATACGCACCTGAAGAACGTATACATGTCCTGAAACAGGATTGTGCTTTCCTTTTAAGCAATAGATAATTTTTGCAACTGTACCGGGTTTTATCATTAATGATGAATAACAGTTGTCGATCTCCCGTCAAAAGATTCGTGTGACAGATATTTTATCTGCTCTGAACACCCTTAAATTTCGTTTACGTAGTATTTTTACACCCAGTGATTTCCCCGATGAACAAGTCAAGCTGGACAGCGAGATCTTTGTGTGCTCTTCCGTGATGTTTCTCTTGAACCTTTCCTGTATGGTATGAGAAAACTGTAAGTTGTAGCACTGGCATTCTTTTTGCAGTTAGGTAGTTCGTTTATTGGATCTGGGCTTCTGCTTCTTAAACAGCCCAAGTTGTATGATCTGGAGTCACAAAGCTGTACGTTTCTGTGCCGGACGGTGCTTGTTGAGAGCATGCA
Source organism: Schistocerca cancellata (assembly GCF_023864275.1). Taxonomy (NCBI): domain Eukaryota; kingdom Metazoa; phylum Arthropoda; class Insecta; order Orthoptera; family Acrididae; genus Schistocerca; species Schistocerca cancellata. Next base: position 610,186,279 of record NC_064626.1, read on the forward strand.
TATTCAAGCAATGGTTTCAATCTGTTTACTTCCTATGTGTCATCAAGCGGAGACAAGTATTGCGTTTACGACGGACTAGGCCAGCGAGGAGCGGCGGCACCGTTCTGATATTCTAGAAACTCATTTGCTACATTCATAGGTAACACAACTTTCGGAAGACGAAAATCGAATGTCGAAAACCGATTTTCACTGACGTGTTTGCATATTAGGTTCTCAATCGATTGTGATAGAATGGCCTAGTATTTACCAATCGTCAGTTGTTTTAAAGGAATGGTTTGAGGTAGCCAGTTGTTCAGTTCCCGATTGAAACATTTCTTTTCCTCTTTTACTGCACAAAAATTCACTTCCTCTAGCTTGGCCGTCAAATTTTTTTTTCTTTTTAAATCGAGTAGGAACCTGACAATCCAATCATATTTCAAACACCAATGAGCGTTTACCTAGGAGCGAATGTACGGTAGAGTTAATCTGTCGCGAAACTATAACGCTGGTTTTGGGATTTAAGCGCGTGATCGCGCTGGATGAGGAGTCAGCCATTTGTGGTTACGGTCGACATAGCTTGTCGTGTGCTTAACGAGAGTACCGAATGTTACGTAGAAATTCAAATTTGGTTGAAAGTTTTTTCCGCTGAAGCAAACTGTGTTGAGAAGTATTGTGAGTTACTGAGGAGAAACGGATTTATTGGAGTTAATTGACGTTTCCGTGAGGCACGAGTAGGTAAAGTAAACAGACTTAATTTTTGATCATAGTTTGAACATTTACAACAGAACTGCGGCCAATTTATTCATATCAATAAATCCGAACTATCAACCAAATTTCCGTTTCAAGTAATGGACTAATTTCTGTGAAGCAAAGAATTCAACGATTTACGAACTGTATGTGCGTGATTTCAACCAGTTAGGAATGTTGAGTTGCGTTGCAACGAAAAGAATTGAAAACAGTGAAGTTTAATCTGCTAACTTCTCTCATTCTAACTGGTACAAAATTTTATTCTGGTATTTCACCTTTAATTGTATTTATTTACGGCGTATGGACATTGTTAGGCGCAAATGTGATTAGTATATCTGGATTGCCCTACCAGTTAATCATTTTAATCCTAAACCTGGAAACCTCCAATAGCATTTCCGATAGAAATGGTACTTACTTCCAGATAATAAATGTATCGTCAACGTACAGACATAAACAACTGGAATAATAATAAGAGGGAAAGGGCATTGTGAGGGACCATTTGATTGTTTTCGCATGGGTCGAGTTTTTGCTTATTATCTAGCAGATTTTTTCTTTTCTTGCGTGTTTCTACAGTCTTCCACAGAGATGTTTTTATCACAAAAAATGAATAGTAACGCAGGTTATAACTTTTATATTCTTAATTTTAATTAAATGTTGAGAACAAGGTTCTGGTGCTTCACTAATACACAAGACACAGCACCAGTTTAATGTATCTGCTGTGAAGTAAACCCAGCAGTAATACGTTTGTGGTGCTTAGACAGAGATGGTGCATGGTAAGAATGGTGTCTGCCACTGCACACGCATGATAACTAATGTCGTTGTTCCGCATAGATCGAGATGTATCTTCGTTTTTTATATTTAAAAACGTTGTCTGTGCAACGTGCTATGTCACCTCGAGGAGAAAAGGCAACTCTTTCGCTCTCTTTCTTTTCTTATTGCCATTAGAGGTAATATGTAGCGCTTCATATCTCATTAGATTAGATGGGTAGATCGCCTAACTAATAAACAGGGACTAATAAGCATGGGCTTCGAGAGAGAAGAAATTTATGGCACAACTAGACTAAAACGTGAAACCAGTTGACAGGACACTTTCTGAGGCATCACGGAATTTTCAGTTCGGTACTGGAGAAATGTGCGTGGGGAAAGAGTCGTAGAAGAAGACCAAGGAATCAATAGAGTAAACAAGTTCTCACGGAGGTAGGTTGCGGTAGTTGTTCGAAGAGGGAGAGGTTTGTACAGGATAGAGTAGCGTGAAGAGCTACATAGAACCAGTCTTCGGACTGAAGACAACAACAGCAACATCTCATTTACGTTGTGTAAATGGACTGTACTGTAAAATTAAGCTTGGTGTAATTAATTGAGATAGATATTAAGCTTTTCTGAATAATTACTTATTTGTGACTGTGAAGTAAACATGTGTACACAATTTAGTGGGGAATTATTTCTTGAGATACAGATAAAATTTCAATACCGCAGGAGCTGTAAGTTAGTCAGATAAAAACTGTGCCAGGGAGATAAAAATGTATGCAATTTACTCTCACTTTTTTTTTCTTTTCTCAGTTCCAGTAGTATTGTTACCTTACGTTTTTGTACGCCATAACTGGAATGATTCAATTTAGATTTTAAGTTAATACTAACAGCGAACAGTCAGTTTATAAAGTTTAGGTCTTTGAGTTACAATATTAAAAATGAAACTTCAGGAGGTAATTCGCAAGGAAATCTCAATACCAACCGGTATTATGAGAGTCTTAGTTACTTTACACTCGCCTTGCGAAGCGGAGATACATTATATCGTGGCAGAGTAATGAGAGTGATGTCACTTGATTATCGGCCTGGAAGGCTAACTGGGATGTTCTTTGCGCTGTGGTGAAAGGAGTGTTTTTCAGAGTACTCGTACGCTCATCACTGCCTTTTAATGTTGTTTTTGGTGTACTGTTGTTTCCGAGTGGGTGTCGTTTGACGTGCAACTAACTGAAAATAAATTAACGCATAATAACAAATTATACTGTACCGGCACCAGAAATCAGTGGCATTAGCTATTTTTATAACAGATTTTAAGTATAATGTCCTGCTGACCGCAGTGTGCCTCTCTCATCTGCGTTGAGCTCAAAACCCGCTAAGGGAAAGAACTGGAACTGAAAATATCAAAGATTGTAATCGAAAATCCACTGATGTGTTTCTTTTTCATGAACTGAATCTTTATATGTATTGCTGCATTTCATTGATTAACAGTCATTGGTCGATTGATTCAGCTGTTTTAATGGTGATATTGAATTCACAAGATCGATATAGAACTTATGCGATATTATCCAAATTGAATGTTCACTCTGCAACTTAGCGTGTGGTGATTTGAAATTTCTTGGCAAAAATGTGTCGAAATGGGACTCGATCCTGGGAATGTTGGTCCCCCAATGTTTCCAGCATTTCAGTGGAGTTTGGGAGGTGGGTGAAGAGGTGCTGGTGGAAGTAAAGAAGGCAGGTTATGATTCCTGCTTAGGTAGCTCAGTCAGTACAGTACTTATTCGTGAACGGGGAAGGTCCGAGGTTCGAGTCCCATCCGGCACACAGATTTGATCTGTCAAGAAATTTGATACAATTTCATTTGAAGACGTGCTTGTGCAAGCCCTGCTCAGTCGAAATACTGAAGTATATAAAGTGATCCCAAAGGTAATTATATCGGAAATCAGTAGTTCTACCGTAAGTACACACATCAAAAAACGTTTTGCATTACCTCGGTTCCGAGAGTTCCTGAACTGTACAGAAAATTGGAATGGAGATCAACATAAACATCATTTCCGCCCTTTTTAGTACTCATGGAAACCACACATTGCGTGTTGTAGCACCATACAGCGAGACCTTCAGAGGTGGTGGTCCAGATTCCTTTACACACCAGTACCTCTAATATCCAGTAGCACGTCTTCTTGCATTGATGCATGCCTGTATTCGTCGTCACGTACTATCCACAAGTTTATCAATGCACTGCTGGTCCAGATTGTCCCACTCCTCAAAGGCGATTCGGCGTAGATGCCTCAGAGTGGTTGGTGAGTCACGTCGTCCATAAACAGCCATTTTCAATCTATCATAGGCATGTTCGATAGGGTTCATGTCTGGAGAACATGCTGGACCCTCTAGTCGAGCGATGTCGTTATCCTGATGGAAGTCATTCACAAGATGTGCATGATGGGGGCGCGAATTATCGTCTTTGAAGACGAATGCCTCGCCAATATGCTGCCAATATGGCTGCACTCTCGGTCTGAGGATGGCATTCACCTATTGTACAGCCGTTACGGCGCCTTCCATGACCACCAGCGGCCTACGTTGGCCCTACGTAATGCTACCCCAAAACAGCAGAGAACATCCACCTTGCTGCACTCGCTGGACAGTGTGTCTATTGCGTTCAGCCTGAACGGGTTGCCTTCAGACACGTCTCCGATGATTGTCTGATTGAAGGCATATGCGTCACTCACCCCGTGAAGAGAACGTGATGCCAGTCCTGAGCGATCCATTCGGTATGTTGTTAGGCCCGTCTGTACCGCGCTGCATGGTGTCGTGGTTGGAAAGATGGACCTCGCCATGGACGTCGGAAGTGAAGTTGCGCATCATGCAGCCTACTGCGCACAGTTTGAGTCGTAACACGACGTCCTGTGGTTGCACGAAAAGCATTATTCAACAAGGTGGCGTTGAAATCAGGGTTCCTCCGAGCCATAATCCGTAGGTAGCGGTCATCCACTACAGTAGTAGCCCTTGGGCGGCCTGAGCGAGGCAAGTCATCGACAGTTGCTGTCTCTCTGTATCTTCTCCATGTGCGAACAACATCGCTATGGTTCACTCCGAAACGCCTGGACACTTCCCTTGTTGAGAGCCCTTCCTGGCACAAAGTGACAATGCGGAGGCGATCGAACCGCGGTATTGACCGTCTATGCATGGTTAAACTACAGACAACACGAGCCGTGTACCTCCTTCCTGGTGGAATGACTGGAACTGATCGGCTATCGGACCCCCTCCGTCTAAATAGGTGCTGCTTATGCATGGCTGTTTTCATCTTTGGGCAGGTTTAGTGACATCTCTGAACAGTCAAAGGGACTGTGTCTGTGATGAAATATTCACTTCAGGAGTTCTGGGAACCGGGGTGATGGAAAAACGTTTTTTGATGTGTGTATATAAAATGGCAGTTCTTGTGTGTACCCAACGTGGAGGTCAAACATATAATAACCGAAGTTTTATACCTGCAAAACGAATACTAAGTTAAGCATGAAATATCGGTGGGTACACACAAGGTCTAGTACATTTTATGCTTACAGTAACACTATTGATTTTCGAAGGTGTTGCATTTAGTTCAAAGATGAAATTGTATAATTTCGAAATCAATCATATGAATGACATAAATCAATAACACACCGGAAAGGATCATTTGACAAAATGTTTTATTCAACGTAACACAGAAATACGTGGCAGTATGTGCTCTTTGGGAATAGTGATCAATAAAACAATTCAATTTATTTTGAATTTCCAAGTCCATCACGAATTATAGGGTGGTAAACATTCATACAAACGAATCAGGAACACTAAATGACTGATAAAAAAAGTTTGAACAAATCTACAGGAAATTAGCAATGTCAACTTCAATTAGTAAGCTGAGGCCCTCAGGAGAAACGTATTTTCCAAGGGACTGGGGTTCACAACCAACTTTAGACCATGCATATAGTTCCACATTTGCAGCTACCTTAGTACCAGATTCACTTTCACGACTTTCATGAAATACTTCTTCAGGCACAGGAAAACAGTCGACCCCACCCACTGCATCTGTACTTTGCGTTTTGTCCAGTGGTCCACTTGACACTATGTTACCGAGACTAGCATTAGTTACTGTAGTATTGTTAGAAACCGTAAAAATAGTAGACAGATCATCTGCACCAGAGTCTCCTCCAAATTGTGAATCTTCTGCGTGATTTTCTGTAACCTCTTCCCAGCAGTTCATTACACGATCAGCCAGAGCTTCGCCTGCAAGGGAACTATGCCACCTCATTCACGTAAATCTAAAAGAAATATTCACGAATGTCAGTATGATCTCTCTACCTGTAAAAAACAACCAAAAATTAATAAATACTACGCTTGTTACATTCAAGAGCATGCATAAATTGTTTTCGTGATATAGAATATTTTAGAGATCATCCTACATGTGCGCTATCAGCGGAAATAGTTTATATTAACGCAGCAGCTAACAATTTAGAGATCATTTCTGAAATAATATTATCTGAAATGTTCATTATTCGCAAGAAGCTTTTGCAGCATATAATCAGTGAAACTGATATATAATTAGCAACTGAATTCACGGCATTCTGCTTCCTCACATATACAGCGTGGAAGAAAGTTAGCTGTAAACAGGCTGTAAGGTTCTCGTATTATAAATAATTCACCTTTACTGTACTGGGACAAAGATTAATGACCGCACTGTAGCAGTGGTGAAAGGTCCCTTACTCCGTGTTTAGTTTTATCTGTGGTTGACTTGTTAGTCAATCACTCGTGCGGCTTAGACGTTCTTATTTGAGGCATTGTAGCGTGCAGTTCAGTTTTTCAGGGAACGAGATTTGTCATTGTGAATCTCGGAGAAGCTATATGGAATAGTTTATTTTGGAGAGGGAAATTTATTTAATACTTCCTTGTTATTTATGTTAATAGAGAAGTTATTGGAGAAATTTTAAAGTTAATGATCGTAGTTTCTTTGTAATGAGGGAATTTTGTAATTTTTAGAGTCTTCTTATTTGTGTGGTCTTTTTGTAAATAATCAGAGATTGATTTCTCAAAAACGATTTTCTTTAAACAAAAATCTACGTTTATGAGTCACATAAAGTTTTGAATTTTTATCGTTTGTTCAGTGTATCTTACGTCACACGCAGCAACAGATTGTTTCTGACATAAAAAACTTAGAGCAGATTTTTATCTTCAGCTGCTGTATCTACTGATTTGTATTTGCTTTCGAGAACATCTGTACTCCATACACAAAAACAGCACAATGAGCAAGAGGTAAGTCACTTTTATTTCAGGGCAGATCTCACCTTGCATTCTTGTGCAAGCGGCGTGTAGTAGGTATTGCCAGGTGTCGTGGTAGCAAGTACATAAATTATTAGTGAACAGTATTGGTAATTTCAAACAGTTATTTTCTTCCGAGTAGAGCAGTAATTTATTTTTGTGGATATTTTTAGTCTAATATTGTGCTTCACATTACGCATCGTTCATAATAAACTTCGTTACTGAGGTTTATTTATGTAGTTTCCTTCGATCACACAATTAGTTTCTTTTTTCATGTAATTAGATTAATTTTCATTATTTCAAAGTTTGGATTTCATAAAGCTTAAAGTTTTATTTCACGACACTGTTCACATGCGCAACACAGGGTCAACCAACAGTTAGTTTTGCTCAGCAATTGAATAAGTTATCCAAAGTACATGTTACATGAGGAAGTTTTCGAAATCAATGTATTCAGTTCTCTCAAAAACAGTCAAAATGTGATAGAAAGATTACAGTGCTTACAGACGACTCTCGTATTGATTTTATACTTTGCTAGCGAACCCGGCAAAGTTTCGCTGTTGCGAAATACGTACAGGAATTGGATATGTCATAATATCCTCCTCCCCCTCCCCATGTCCATCACCTCTTCCCTCTCTCTCTGTGTCCACCTCCTCCTGCCCTTATCTCTCTCCACCTCCCCTCCCTTTCTATCTGTCCATCTCCCCCTTCCCCCTTTATATCACCATTACCCACCCCCACCCCCTCCGTTTCTCTGCCCATCTCCTCTTCCGCCCCACTTTGTCTCTCACTTTCAGCCTCGTTTATTGTTACTGCCGACGAAATCCTGATTGGGAACTGAAGTCATTTAAAAACAATTTATAAATCAGTTGGTATGATTGGTATGAGAGACCTCTCCTGCTGATGATGCAATATCCTTTCCTCCAGAAGCGATAGTCCTGCAAGTTTCCAGGAGAACTTTGTGAACTTTGAATATAGTAGATGAGGTACTGGCGGAAGTACAGCGGTGGAGAGGGTAGCTCAGTTATTAGAGGGCTGCCCTGCAAAAGGTAAAGGTCCCGAGTTCCAGCCGTTGTCTGGTATACAGTTTTAATCTGCCAGGAAGTTTCATACCAGTGCACACTCCGCTGCAAAGTGCAACATTCGTTCCAAAAACAGCACATAGTTGTGGGCACTATTTATGTTGTAATTATATGTAAGAAGGAAGAATACATATGAGAGAGTTGGTCTTGAAACGTCCCCTTTGAAAAATTTATACAAGACTGTGCTTAAACTGACATTCAATATTTTTTGCGCAACGCAATCTGACTTTCAGAAATCCCTACAAAAGAATGGCCCTGACTAACATTAACCTATACCTTTCACAAATCACTTACCTCACAAAAATCTTCGTTACTCAAGCTACAGCAAAACAGCGAGCGCCACTACTGCCAGCTAAATAGCAGATTCAAACTACAGAAGGCACTAACTACTAGTAGAAATAGTTAGCAAATGAAAGATTTTAATAGAGAACAAACAATGTATTTACCTTAATATTCATCAAAAGTCATAATATATACAGCAGTTCATGACATCCATTTTTACAAATTTCAAAACTCCGCCATTTCTCTCCCCACATCCACCACTGCTGGCGGCTCACCTCCAACTGCGCAACGCTACGCGCTGTTCACATCCAGCTGCCGCTGCCCAACACTACAATGGCAGACAACAATGCAAACTAGCCACAGACTGCACACAGCACAGCCAGTGATTTTCATACAGAGAGCGCTACGTGGCGGCGGCGTTGCCAATATAAGAACATAAACAGCCTACTTACATAGCCCCCATGCTCCCCACAAAAAATTTTACAAATTGTTTTGGGCACTGGGCAATACATACACTCCTGGAAATGGAAAAAAGAACACATTGACACCGGTGTGTCAGACCCACCATACTTGCTCCGGACACTGCGAGAGGGCTGTACAAGCAATGATCACATGCACGGCACAGCGGACACACCAGGAACCGCGGTGTTGGCCGTCGAATGGCGCTAGCTGCGCAGCATTTGTGCACCGCCGCCGTCAGTGTCAGCCAGTTTGCCGTGGCATACGGAGCTCCGTCGCAGTCTTTAACACTGGTAGCATGCCGCGACAGCGTGGACGTGAACCGCATGTGCAGTTGACGGACTTTGAGCGAGGGCATATAGTGGGCATGCGGGAGGCCGGGTGGACGTACCGCCGAATTGCTCAACACGTGGGGCGTGAGGTCTCCACAGTACATCGATGTTGTCGCCAGTGGTCGGCGGAAGGTGCACGTGCCCGTCGACCTGGGACCGGACCGCAGCGACGCACGGATGCACGCCAACACCGTAGGATCCTACGCAGTGCCGTAGGGGACCGCACCGCCACTTCCCAGCAAATTAGGGACACTGTTGCTCCTGGGGTATCGGCGAGGACCATTCGCAACCGTCTCCATGAAGCTGGGCTACGGTCCCGCACACCGTTAGGCCGTCTTCCGCTCACGCCCCAACATCGTGCAGCCCGCCTCCAGTGGTGTCGCGACAGGTGTGAATGGAGGGACGAATGGAGACGTGTCGTCTTCAGCGATGAGAGTCGCTTCTGCGTTGGTGCCAATGATGGTCGTATGCGTGTTTGGCGCCGTGCAGGTGAGCGCCACAATCAGGCCTGCATACGACCGAGGCACACAGGGCCAACACCCGGCATCATGGTGTGGGGAGCAATCTCCTACACTGGCCGTACACCACTGCTGATCGTCGAGGGGACACTGAATAGTGCACGGTACATCCAAACCGTCATCGAACCCATCGTTCTACCATTCCTAGACCGGCAAGGGAACTTGCTGTTCCAACAGGACAATGCACGTCCGCATGTATCCCGTGCCACCCAACGTGCTCTAGAAGGTGTAAGTCAACTACCCTGGCTAGCAAGATCTCCGGATCTGTCCCCCATTGAGCATGTTTGGGACTGGATGAAGCGTCGTCTCACGCGGTCTGCACGTCCAGCACGAACGCTGGTCCAACTGAGGCGCCAGTTGGAAATGGCATGGCAAGCCGTTCCACAGGACTACATCCAGCATCTCTACGATCGTCTCCATGGGAGAATAGCAGCCTGCATTGCTGCGAAAGGTGGATATACACTGTACTAGTGCCGACATTGTGCATGCTCTGTTGCCTGTGTCTATGTGCCTGTGGTTCTGTCAGTGTGATCATGTGATGTATCTGACCCCAGGAATGTGTCAATAAAGTTTCCCCTTCCTGGGACAATGAATTCACGGTGTTCTTATTTCAATTTCCAGGAGTGTATTTGTTAAAATTTTTCATAATCGTAATTACAATAACAAAGAAATCAAATGACACACTTATTGATACAATGTTGGTCAAAAGCCAAAATTTTCTCACAGTCCATCAAGACAGTCCTGATCATTCATCATAATAGTAATTACAGTTTTTTTTCACAAAGTCTCATTAGTAAAAGAAATTGCACACAGAAGTAGTGGATTTCCATGCAGTCTTGAAGAAGTAGTGTTGTCCTTCCAACGGAAAGACAGTGCTGACTCTTGACATGCAGAGTCATTTGACGTTTTGAAGAATATTGGTAGGTAGGTCATCACAGAGTAGACCCACTGTAGTCCTGGTAGAGAGTATGGTATTGGTGGGCCACCAGAGGTGCAGATCCACTGTAGTCCATGTAGAAATAATGGTATTGGTGGGCCATCAAAGATGCAGATCCACTGTAGTCCATGTAGAAATAATGATATTGGTGGGTCATCAAAGGTTCAGACCCACGGCAGTCCTTGTAGAAATAATGGTATTGGTGGGTCATCAAAGGTGCGGACCCACTGTAGTCCTTGTAGAGACGGCCAGCAGCCATCTGTTGCGACTGTGCAGGTGCACAATCACCATCGAAGAGTCTTGCGGAGAATATAGCAAGTCCATAAACCACCACTTGTGCACGCACAAAGTTTTTGGAATTGTCCTTAGAACCAGCAATGCTGTTATCCAGTCCCTTGCTGAATTAGTAACACACGTGCAAACACTAACAGTCCCAACTTCTCACATATTGTGCATTACTATGACCAACAGAAATGTGTGCAGTGAAATGAATGCTTACAAGTTACTTAATTTGATGAACTGGTGTCAATTACAATATTATAACATGAGAATACAATTACAAAGGTACAAAATACATCATTAAAAACATAACAATACAGATAACATTTGTAGTAATACAGGCTTTACAAAAGAATAGAAAAAACATATACATCAGGGTTACAGGAATTATGACATGAGTACATACATAAAAGATCAGAATAACTTGCGAAACATCAACTTCACACATGAGCAACAAAACAGAATAAATAATGTCTAAGCATATTTACAAGGTAAATAACATATTATTAATGCCAATTATATTTGAGGATAACAGTATTCCTCATCATAGTGAATGTAGCTTAGTGCTAGAAAATTTCTACAACATAAATCTTATTAGCTAAACACATAAAGACAGGAAAAGCACAAATACACAAGAGTACACAAACACATAGTGGGATAACACAAAAGGAAAGGACAGGGTTCGTTTTCAGTGTAACATTTGGTACTGCAGTCCAACCCAAAACTTCATTGCATAGATCTTTTTTTTCTTATTTCAACATTTGTTTCCACCAAAAAAAAACCTATCCAAGCATGCTTTCTGTATTCTGTTCATATTCTCTTTCAAAAATAGTTTTTCTCCACTGTACACTTCTTTTTTGGCCAAACCATTTACTTATATATTCTCAATGCATTTCTTCCAATTCGTCACAGTTAGTTTCTTATATAGCCTACCCCCTCTTAAGCTAACTTAAATCTACTGAGGTCAGATGCTAAACTAAGGGACGAGGCAATGCAGCAGCACAAAACAATTAATGCAAACAGCAATGAAAAAAATGCAGATTTGCGAAGCAAGCAGCATTATAGAAATTAGCAAAGCAATTGCAATATTACAACTAATATAAGGCAATGCGCAGCAAACAAGAAAAATAAATCAGTAGTAAACTGGCTTAGAAGAGTAACACAAAGTCAAATTCAGTAACACTATGCCTGCCAAACAGCAGCAGCAATGAAATAACTTATATCTAAACATGACATAGCTCAAGCAGAAAAAAAACATTACACTAAAGACAATAATGCAGACAAGGGAAATGTATATTCACATCTTAATGTCTATGTAATTGAAGTGGTGCACCACAAAAACTAATTCTACAAAAAATTACCAAGTACTTGAAAAGAAAATTATATATGCAGTTATTGTTATCAGTCCTTTCTTATTGTTCTTTCCATTCCAAGAGCTCCTTTTTCGAAGAATGTGGATCAGAAAATAATTATTTAATAGATCTGTTGACAGAAAGTGTTCACATTAGCAAATGCATCTAAGTTTATTTTATAAAACTAATGCTGCAACACAGCTGGAAACCAGATATCAAACAAAATGAGCAATCTCTCAACTACAAAGACAACAGATGTAAAATGTTTCTCATCATTTCATTAGGCATTTTAGTAAATATCATAAATTACGAGTACCACAGTATGCTTTCAACAAGGAAATGTCAATAGCGAGGATAATGGCCCCCCCTTTCTTTTTTTCTACCTGTGCCTCTGAAAATGCACACACTAATGGCTTTTTCTCCAGGTGTCTGACGCAGCTGGGTGCCCACGACACATTACGTGCAGGTGGTCACTTAACTTTCTTACGGAAATATTTACGACAGCAGTTTCCGCTACAGTGACAGTCTCATATACAAAATTTCACGGGTCGAGAATTTGCGTTGCAAATGTGTAGAAACAAAATCTTATGAATATAACAGTGTCCAAAAAATTTTCGCCGTCATTGTGATACATTCATGCATTTACACACATTTCATAACTCTTAAAGTACGATTCTTGGTTTCCAACATCCTTTTTCACAAATCAGAGTCCCTAACCACTACTCATTATTCCTTACCATATTCGCCGACACTTCAATATTTCATCATGACAGATACGTAGCATAATCAAATTCCTCATATAGCACCAGCTTATTGATCATAAACATACCTCAACAGCATAATACACATAGTTGTCATAATAATAACATCATAACAGATCAATCACATCTCAAAATCGTCGTAGCTTTCTGAATATTTTAAAACCTACAAAAAATTCTCTGCTCGTTTCAAAAGTGTCATCTACCTCAAACATACTTTAAAAATCGTGATCCCATACTAAATATATCATTCAAAGCTCTCATAATATCACAATGGGTCCGAAATAATATAAACAGTTCACAAAGTACAGACAAAATACAATTTCGTTAGTGTGAAGTTATCCAACGATGTAATTACGTAAACATCTGTCACTGCCGTAGTAAAAAAGTTTGTCTCTCTCAGTTAAATGATCAGATAGCTGTGTAATTTGTGTTAGAGAAATATGGTACCGATGTGTAAAGTTGTATAAGCAAGTACCATATTAGCTAGGGCTCGTTGTGCTTGCCAAACACATGATACACAAAGTAGGCGTGTACCCCCCTGAGGATTAATGTAATTATACCCTCAGGTATTACAGATTACAACAATGGAATGAAATGTATTACGGAAAACCTTTGTATCATTGTACTTCAAATACCTTTAAAAATAAATGATTTAAGTACAAAATTAATCACTCAACTATGTGTCCTGTACCGCTAAATGTACATCTTGCTGTAAGATAATCTCTGTGGAAGTGTCGTAGTTATTGTCCTCCGAAAGCTAAGTTCTGCAGAAGTCAATGTACTTACCTCATGATAAACAAAAGTGAAATGCTTTGCGTATAGATATCTTAGTTATTACGCTTATTGTTGTGATGAAGAAATTACTGTGCTGTAATGTATTGTTGTGCTACGGAAAAGGCTGTCTCATTGTAGCTATACCACAAAAGTTACTACTAAAACATGTTTTACTTTCCAGAATAATTCAGAAAAACTGTGCAGATATAAAACAGATACACCGCAAAAGCAACATTGTAAATTGTCACTCATTAGTAGCATCGTGATAAAATCGTGTAGCTGTCACACAAACCAACCACTGTGCCATCTGGAATTTCACAGAAAGCACCTGAAATCCAGAATCCACTCTCAAGCAAACCAAAATGTTGCATGAAAATCTCATTAGCAGTGCCGGTATATGTTCCAAGTATGTGAGCCTCATAGTCGTTACGTAATTGTGCAACTAACAAGGAAGAATGTATAAATAACAACACTGTGTCATCTGTTCGCAATAACAATGCATTTGCAAATACTTGTCTAAGTTACCTATGTTCTTGACTGGATAGTTAGTTAGCTTTAAAACATAGTTGCATGTTAACAGTTTGTAAGTGTGACAAAGAGTACTAGTAACGTGAAGTGAAAAATTTTATAGCAAAGACTAAATTAAAACACAGTTTATCTCTCAATAAACGGTTTTACATGTGAGATGTGGTGTAACCCTTTGCTCTTCTCAGTACGCAGAGTTTCAACTTGAATGCAATTATCATGCGGTATTCATCCGTAAAGAATACTGGAATTTTGCTCAAGGTTAGCGTCAATGTTATTTTTCCCTGAGCCAGCGGGCGCAAGTGGCTGCCTGCGGTGCGAGTCATTGTCTGTTTCTTTGTTGGCGTGCGTCGTTATTGGGATTAGGAGACCTAACTTCTACATATTCGCCTTGCCGAGAGGGCCCAGCCCTGTTTAAATCCCGCCAGTTCTGATGAAATTCACGTCTGTCGTTACGATCACATCGTCTGTCGTCATGTCGGTAGTTCCTGTAGTTTCTTTCTTGTCGGTTAAGTGGTGGAGAATTTCTCCCTGAATAATCACTGCACGGTGGACTGTTGCGTCTGAAGTTATTCTGTCTCCCGTGATAATAATTGTTCTGGTTGCCAAATTGTCTGTTTCTATGATTGTCTCTGTCATATTCATTACTACGGAAATGCGATCTTTCTCTGTAACTATTACTCTGCCAGTGGTTGTCATACGGGTGGTGTCTCTTTTGGTCACGATTTACGTTGTAAGACTAGAATTGTCGTGTCCAGTTATTGTTTCTGTCGTCACGGAATTGTGACGGATGTGAGCTGTAATTGTTGTGCTCCTGTTTTCGCATTCCGCGATTGTCAGTGTCAATTTCCAGTTCTTGTAAGAGTCCCTGAAAAGCTTCAATGTCGTCTTTGCAACGTCCTGCTAAAATAATATGTCGTAAATGTTCAGGCAGTTTGATTAAGCAAATGCGGATGAGTTCTGAGGTGCTGTATGGGTTTGACAGGTACTGATTCTTGTGCAACATGTCTTCAAAATATTTCACAAAACTGGAAAATTCAGATTGTTCGAAATGTTTCATCATTATGATGCTATGTTTTACTCAGTCTTGTGTAGCTTGAGACCAATATGCTGAGAGGAAGGCATGATAAAAATCTCCTTCACTGTGACAATCGCGAATGACTGATCGCATTCTTACAGCTGGTTCATTCTCCAAGTAGCCACACATAAATTCTAACCTGTGCTCCAATGACCAGTTGGGAGGAAAACAATGAGAGAATTGATGGAGCCACGCTTGTGGATGAATGTCGTTGGCAGAATTCTTAAACGTTTTGAATTTACGTGTAGTAATGAACAGCTTATAGTCAAAATCATCGTGTCGGCGAGTAGCATATCGGTCATTGTTACGTCGTGTCGGCGGTTCCATCTCAAAATTCGGTGCACCTTGACAATTTCTTTCATAATTTCCGAAATGCCCTGTGTTATTATTTTGTGGCTTTTCCGTATTTCTAAGTTCCTCTTCCCGTGTTGGAGCGCAAGTGTCCTCTGAAATATGAAATTTTTGTATTACTTGTGCCAACTGATCTTGTACTTCCCCGATTTCTCTTTTGTATTGCGTATTAATTTGATTCTGATTTTGTTTGAATTTCTTAATTTGTTCATAGTCTTCTGTGTCAGTGATGGCTACAGGTCTTGCGTCATTCAGATCATCATCTACCTTTGCAGATAAGTTAGTGAACTGATCCGAAAGTTCGGCTACTTTCTCCGATAGTGTACTTATTTCCTCAGTGTGTTTCTCTGAACCAAGTTTCAGAATGTCCATTTGTGTTGAGATCGTATCTACTGTGTCCTTTAAGTTTTCTTGAGTTTTTGCAAGTTGCGTAACCGAATCGGTAGATGCAACTGAGTCAATTTTAGCCCACAAAGTCTCATGATTTTCGTGAACAATGGTTTGCAGTTCTTTTATGGCTGCTTCGTGATTCTGTAATGCATTTTCATGCAGCGAAAAAATAGGTTTAAAATGCTCACAAATTTGTGTTTTTACGTCATTACAGACTTTCTGACATTTAGATTCAATGTTATGTAACTCAGTAGTTAAATCTTCACGTGTTTGTTCAAGCTTATGTTCCACTGAGTCTAACTTTTGAAGCTTTTGTTCCATTGTGTCTAACTATTGAAGATTTTGTTCCATTGTGTCTAACTGTTGCTGTGTTTGTTTCTGGTGTTGTTCCATTGTGTCTAACTTTTGAAGCCTTTGCTGTGTTTGTCTCTGATTTTGTTCCTTTTGTTGCATTAGCTGTAATGACAATGCATTAGTGTCTGGAATCTGTTCCTCTACGCTTTTCGGCAGTGCATTTGCACCGGCAACATTCATATTTTGACAAGCAGAAAATGTGTCTTGACTTATTTGAGAAAAGATTGAGGACGCAAAACCTGAATCTACAGTATTTGCAAGATTGTGTCCTGTCATTTCGGATTCCTGAGGCGAGCTGTTGCCGACCGATCGATCGATAATGCTTCCCTGTTCATTAATTGTTTCACTGCCTACAGCATTATTTGCAGCCCGCTCCATTTCCCTATGCACAATTACCAAATTACTACTTTGAACATTAGTTAATTCATTACTCGGCGGCGCTGAGCTATTATTTCTCAGTTTACTTTGGAGCTTAGTGTTACGTTTTTCACACGCCATTATTGTCACAATATTTCACACGACAACACAGAAAAACACAATTTAAAGAGCAAAAATAGGGGAACACATTAACATAGCACTGAAAATAATATCTAGTTAATTGCAAGCGCAGCTGCGAAATACTTGGTGCAAATCTACATGCATGCCACAACTGTTTTACTGTACAACAATGAAAGACTGCAACTACAAAGGAGATTCTCTCTACAATTACGCACTAGTAATAAACAAAATCTACACTAATTACACAAACTACAAGAAAAAATCAGAAGATTCCAGTGAGGTATCCTCGGCTAATGGTCGATATATGAAACGTCCCCTTTGAACAATTGTACAAGACTGTGCTTAAACTGACACACAATATTTTTAGCGCAACGCAATCTGACTTTCAGAAATCCCTACAAAAGAATGGCCCTGACTAACATTAACCTATATCTTTCACAAATCACTTACCTCACAAAAATCTTCGTTACTCAAGCTACAGCAAAACAGCGAGCGCCACTACTGCCAGCTAAATAACAGATTCAAACTACGGAAGGCACTAACTACTAGTAGGCATAGTTAGCAAATGAAAGATTTTAATAGAGAACAAACAATGTATTTACCTTAATATTCATCAAAAGTCATAATATATACAGCAGTTCATGACATCCATTTTTACAAATTTCAAAACTCCGCCATTTCTCTCCCCACATCCACCACTGCTGGCAGCTCACCTCCAACTGCGCAACGCTACGCGCTGTTCACATCCAGCTGCCGCTGCCCAACACTACAATGGCAGACAACAATGCAAACTAGCCACAGACTGCACACAGCACAGCCAGTGATTTTCATACAGAGAGCGCTACGTGGCGGCGGCATTGCCAATATAAGAACCTAAACAGCCTACTTACAGTCTAATGTAAATGCCGTGCAATCGTAGTTAAAACTGACTGCGAGAAAGAAAAAGACACCGAATATTTTCACAGCACAGCATTTTCTTTTTCAGAGTCGGTTTTAACAGAAAACTGTACATTATTGTTTACAAAAATATAGCTTATGTCCGTATGAATGTTTATTAGACTATTGTGTAAAAATCTGAAGTAAATCCATTACATATTTCAAAGACGTGTAGCTTATGTCCATCAGAACGTTTGTTCGAGTATAGAGTAAAACTTTTTAAGTAAACTGGTAAAGAACTTTTTCGAAATTTTTGCTAACAACGTTGCCTCTTCATATTACAGTATTATCATTATTACTATCGTTAGCTCCTTCTGAAAGAGAGCGCTAAAACTTGATGATCTGTCATGGCATTTTTTTCTGTCTCTTTGCTTTTTCCTCCCAAAAAGCTCTCATATATTCACTGTGTTTCCTCTCCCTCTCTTCTGTTCACTTTTTCCTGTTTTCTTCTCTTTGGGCGTTGGCTAAAATTTATGTCTTATGATTTTTTTCTGTATTTTTCCATGTCTGTCATGTCTTCTGTGAAGATGCTCAGTGTCTTGAGATTTCCATGGTTTGCTTTGCCCAGTTGATTTTCATTTGATTAGTTGTCACTATGTTAAAAATTTTCTTGGGAAATCTATTTTAGCTCATCTGATGTATGTGTCCGTTTATAATCGTCTCTGTCTGTTCGTACAGCCTTTTGTGGGACTCTTTGTCCAGACCCTCTCTTCCTGAACCGGCCCGTAGATCTCAGTATTTTCTTGTCTTGTTTTTTCATTTCCTTGATTTTTATTCTTCCCTTGATTACTGTTGTTTCTGATGCGTACAAGGCCTCTGGTAAGATTATTGTGCTATTGCGTCTTAATTTAGAATGGATGAAAATACTTGTTTTGTTGCAATGTTTGCATGTAAGTCCGTATGCTTTTTGTAATTTTGTGGTTCTTTCTTCATTGCATGACGAGTTCAGATCTGTTTCCTGTATGATCTCTCTCAGATATATGAAGCTTTTAACTTCTGTCATCTTTCCACACTTCGTTACCAGTAGGTTGCTGTCTGTAGATCTCGTGTCCATGTACTGCGTTTTTTCACATTAAATTTGATGTTCTGTTTTGGATGAGATTTCGTGTAGCGTCTCTGGAGCTTCTTTAGCTTCTTTTCTGTTATTTGTCATGATGTCTACATCGTCGGTGAAGGCCAAACGTTTTATGTTGACGGTTCTATCTTTGTGTCTCCCAGTCTTTACCACAATGACTCCTTTGTTTCATTTCCTGCTTATTTTCTACAAAACCGAGTTATATCTGTATAATTCGGTTAGGTAACAGGCCATCTCCCTGTCTTGATTTCGAATGGTTTCGAGATCATCCCATAAACTTCACTTTGGATGTTGTATTTATCTTTCCTAGATTACCTTTCTGGCCTTTTGTCCACCTTCATTTCTTCCAGTGTGTTGAAAGGTGTTTCGCTACCTGTTTTCTCCATTTATGGAGTCGTAAGCCTTGTTCAGTAGACGAATGTTATTGTGGTGTTCCTGGACTTTTTTTGTTGTTAACATTGTTCTCAGGCATCAAATCTATTCATCGCATGAACTTCCTTTTCTGAACTGTTCTTAGTATTCTTCTATCTGTGGATCTGTTTGAGGCTCTAGCCGATTTAACAGGGGCTTTTGATAGAATTTTGTATGCCACAGCCTGATACTAAAATGTAGACTTTCACGGCCGGAAATATCATGTGCATTATAATTATTCGGGCTGTTATGCCGTGGATAATTATGCCGTAGATAATTATAATGGACATGCCACAGGCTGCAGTGAAATTCCTCTGTAGCTATTAGGGTCTGTTTTGTCTCCTTTCTTGTGGAAGGTGTGTATTAACACTGAATTCCATTCCCCTGGAACCTCTTCTGTTTCTCAGATGTTTTTGATGATTCTGTGTATTTTGGGTGCTATGTTTTCGTGGTGTAAATTCCATATTTCCGTAATCAGTCCATCTTCTCCAGGTGCTCTGTACATTTTCAATGATTTTGTTATTTTCACAATCTCCTCGTGTTCTCGCGGTTTGGAATCGAGGTTAGGCTCTGATTTGTCGAAGTGCTCAATCTGCATCGGTTTATCACAGATTAGTAGTGTGTCGAAGTATTGCGCAATACTTTTTCGTGTTTGTCTCGAGTGTTCCGTCTTGCCTTCGAAGCATAAGCTCGGTGGTTGATACCCTGTCATATTTTCTCTAAATCTGGGTGTTCCCTGCAATGAGAAAACACGAACTGGTTCAAATGGCTCTGAGTACTATGGGACTTAACATCTATGGTCATCAGTCCCCTATAACTTAGAACTACTTAAACCTATCTAACCTAAGAACATCACACACATCCATGCCCGAGGCAGGATTCGAACCTGCCACCGTAGCGGTCACGCGGTTCCAGACTGAAGCGCCTAGAACCGCACGGCCAAACACGAACTATTCTGCGATGAATTTCAAGGGCGTGATGTGACGTCCGCCCAGACCAAATGACGAGAACAATATCGAAAAACCAGAGAAAAACACTTCGGTAGAGCATTTATCCGCGAAAGGCAGAGGTTCCGAATTAGAGTCTCAGTTCGGCATACAGTTTGACAGCAAGTTTCATGTGCTGTTTCGTTTCCTTCCTCGCAGATGGTTTTAACAGGACAGGAAAGTTGTATTTATGGCTTATCGGCTTATAATTGTAATACTACTACGGAATCTCAATCGTCTGATACTTTGTAATCTACATTTACATCTACGTGATTACCCCTCTGCTATTCACAATAAAGTGCCTGGTAGAGCGTTCAATGAACCACCTTCAAGCTGTCTCTCTACCGTTAGCACTTAAATTTTCCTGTGTGAGCCCTATTTCTCTTATTTTATCGTGATTATCATTTCTCCCTATGTAGATGGGTGCCAACTGAATGTTTTCGCAATCGGAGGAGAAAACAGGTGATTGAAATTTCATGAGAAGATCCCGTCGCAAAGAAAATCGCCTTCGTTTTAATTATTGCCACTCCCATTCACGTATCATGTCTTTGGCACTATCTCCCCTGTTTCGAGATAAACAAAACGCGCTGTCCTTCTTTGTAATTTATCGATGTAATCCGTCAGTCCTACGTAATGCGGATCCCACACCGCACAGCAATACTCCAGAATAGGGCGGACAAGCGTAGTGTCAGCAGTCTCTTTAGTAGACCTGTTGCATCTTCTAAGTGTTCCGCCAATGAATCGCTGTCTTTGGCTTGCTCTACCCACGACATTTTCTATGTGATCATTCCACTTTGGGTTATTTGTAAGAATTTAGTTATTTGCAAGTATTTAGTTGAATTTACAGCCTTCAGATTTGTGTGACTTATCGCGTAATCGCAATTTAGCGGATTCTTTTAGTACTCATGTGAATAACTTCACACTTTTCTTTATTCAGGGTCAACTGTCACTTTTTTCACCATACAGATGATGATGATGACGATGAAGTCACATACTCCGAGAGAAAGCTTAGGGGAACGATGCGAGAGACCCGCAACGTCGTACTAAGCAAGACCCTAATGGAAGTGGTTTGCCACTGCCTTCCTCCGACCGAAATAGAGATGAATGATGATGATGAAGACGACACACCAACACCCAGTCATATCGAGGCAGGGAAAATCCCTGACCGCGCCGCGAATCGAACCCGGGACCCTGTGCTCGAGAAGCGAGAACGCCACCGCGAGACTACGAGCAGCGGACACCATACAGATATTTTATCTAAATTATTTTGCAATTCGTTTTGGTCATCTGATGACTTTACAAGACGGTAAATGACAGCATCGTCTGAAAACAATATAAGGCGACTACTCAGATTGTCTCCTATGCCATTAATATAATAAAAGTATAAACAGCCGACCAATTGCAATGGATAAAGAATTCTTTACCTAGGTTTCAACAAATTTAAATTTGTCTTCTTCAGAAGGTGGCCTAAGGACAATGAACATCATAGCTTACATTAGAAAGGTATGAAACTTAAGTCAAGAATAGATTTTAACATAAATTAGAGAGCTCTTGCATTACAGAAATATGAGAACGACGACTGGTACTTACTATTTTACATTAGTAAGGACTAATGTACCATCGCCGTTTTTACAAATGTCGGCATAGATCCATTTGTCAAAATTAAAATATAGCCCTAGAAATAGGGTTTGTCACGTAAATATAAATTAGTTCATGGAGCTTGCAGAGCTCACAACCGACTGAGTGTAATCGGCCAGCGTAGTTACTCTGCGGCCAGGGCAGGTGGCGCTCATGGCGCGAACCATGTGCCAATTGGCGTACAAAAGCAACGTGTAAATTATCAGTATTAATAACGTCCTTAGATAACGTAACAATAAAAAGAAGGAAAGCGTTTAACACTCCCGTTATAACAGTATGGGAGCCTTGGTACAATTAATGTAGTTATACATCAAAAAGGCAGGTGGCGCTTACGCCGAGAGAGTTACGCACAGTGGCATACACAACCAAAATATAAAAATTACATTACTATATTAGTGAAGCCCACAAACGGTATATATGTCAGAACTTTAAAATTGACAATAATGGCTCTTAAGACAGAATTACGAACCCTGGTCCATAATCCAGTTAATACACATTCGCAGGGAACCAACGTTTTAGAGCCAGACAAAATGACATAAGGGCCGATGTAGTGGCAGCCATACATCGTGAGAAAACCACATTACATAAAGGGTAGTGAGCTTAAAGCATTGAAAGTGCATCATAGCTTCCTGAGAAAATAGACCACTAAGGCTACCAGCATTAATGTTATACCATAAACAGTACAGGTTTAAAGACTTAGAAAAATTGTCTACAAGCAAGGTTCAACTGGTCGTTCAGTATATTACCGTCCTTGAGCTGTAGATGTTTAAAAATTTGTAACTCTTCCCACTGGTCTAGTCAACGCCCTTTGACTTCTCTGTGTAGGATAACAGTGTCTTCTAACTGTTTAGGCGTATGGCCGGCTATCAAGAGGTGTTCAGCAAAAGTAGAGCTGTGTATATTCGCTCCTTTTTTACCTAATAGGTGTTATTTATATCTTGTTTTCACAGCTCTGCCTGTTTGACCAATATAATATGAAGGACAGTTATTACAGGTTAGTTTGTAAACACCTGAATTGGAAAACCAATCGCTGGCAATCTCTACTGAATGTACAAGATTTATTTTTAAACTGTTATCTGTAGAGAAGGAGACGTTACAGTTACATTTAATCCTATACGATATATTACCCAAGAAAGGAATGGAAATAAATTTTTTAGCTTCTTTGCTATCAGTGGGGAGGTTGTTGCTCAAAGTCGAACAGTTTTGGGAAGTTTTCTTACTGAACAAGTAATCAATCATACTCTGATTGTACCCATTATTAGCCGCAATCGCTTTGATGACATTCAATTTCTTTTGTTGATCGGCAGGTGATAAAGGAGTAGTTACCATACGGTGAATGGCAGAATGAAAAAACGCCAGTTTATGAGCTTTTGGATGAGTTGAGTCAGCAGGGATGACATTATCTGAATACGTT
Source organism: Schistocerca cancellata (assembly GCF_023864275.1). Taxonomy (NCBI): domain Eukaryota; kingdom Metazoa; phylum Arthropoda; class Insecta; order Orthoptera; family Acrididae; genus Schistocerca; species Schistocerca cancellata. Next base: position 610,209,464 of record NC_064626.1, read on the forward strand.
CCCTTACGGAAGATATAGAAATTGAAGGAACTATTCTGTATAGAAATTGTTAAATCGAGGAAGTTAAGTTCACCTTTTTCATTCTGAAGTTCTTTGTGATGGAAATAAATAATATAAATCAGGAACAATAGAGGGCCTATAACACTTCCTTGGGGAACGCTGGATATTACTTCTGTTTTACTCTATGACTTTACGTCTATTACTACGAACTGTGACCTTTCTGTAAAAATTTCTTGTGTTGTGTTTGTTGAAGTACTCTTTTATCTATATCTCCGTTGTTTTCGTATACACTTTTTCTCTCTATGGATTGTTTTCGAAGTGGTCGTCTATATCCTGTTGAATTCTTCTAGTTTTCCTGATGTTCTATGACTGTTAAATTTTTTCGAGACCTGTATTCTGTCTTCTATGGCTCTGCCATATGCCATGTTCCACCATCTGTTTCCTTTTTCTCGATGGTTGCCCAAGTTTCATTCTTTATGACGGTTCTGTCCAGTCGTTACTGTCGATTTTCTTAACTTTTTATGATATTTCTTACTTGTTTAGTTGTAGGCACTCTGGATATGTTCCGAAAGTTCTGTTGATTCTCTTGATTGGTCTGTTATGTATAAATTCACGTCAATATCTAGTAGTTGCTGATTGGATTCGAAAAATTCGTTCCTTGTTCTTACATCCATAATTTTTATGTTTTTCTTATGGTTTATCTGAAACTCTCCTAGCGCGTTGTTGGGGGATTTCCCAGCTCGTAGTTTCTTGTGTGGTTCTGGAATTGCTTAGACATGATTTTGAGATCGAAATTCCGGCAGAAGTTTATCAGGCTCTTTTCATTCTTGTTTGTCCGATTGTAGGCCGTGCGCTTTCCTGTGGTGTGTTTGAATTCCCTGCCTAGTTGGGAATTAAAATCTCCTATTAACTTTCTCGCTTGCTTCGTGGGTATTTTGTTGGTGTTTTCTTCCAGATCTTTCCAGAAATCTATCATCCGTGGCTTTTTCTCGTTGTAGCTATTTGTGTAGGGTTTGTGCAATGATTAGCGTAACGACTTTGTTTCCATATGTTATAGTGAGTGCTGATATTTTTTTCTGATTTTAAAGCGAAATCTATTACAGAGTCCAATATCGACTTGTGTACTACACATCCTGCTCTGGAGAATTAGAGATTTCTTCTTGAAATCGTTAGTCTGTTTTCCCCTTGTATATTATGTAGTTTTCCGAGTCAAAGTGGTTCTCATCTGAGAATCGTGTTTCCTGTATCGCAAGAGTTTTTATACCGAATTTATCTATTATATTTGTCAGTTGTTACAATTTACCTGGTTTCAGTAATATGTTCGTGTTGAGTGTTTCCATGTAAAATATTCTGTTAGTCTTGAGAGTTTTTGAGAATCTCCACTTCTTCTCTTCATGGCATACGTGATCCCCTTTAATCTATTACGAAGTATTGCTGAGTGGGGCCCAGGGTAGTGGATTCTTTCCCATTCTTCTGCCATGATTATTAATTTGTGTTGAGGTTTTGTCGGCGAAATGCCAAAGGATCTCACTTAATTTCGACTGGAGTTCTGAGTTCCAGAAGATTCAGTCACATCTGGCCTCACAGAGCCAACAGACGCCGATCAGAGTACTGGTGGCTACCACACAGAGGTGCCTGGATGGTGGGGTTCTACCTGTAGCCCTAGGCAGGGGTCCCCACAGGGTGCTGACATCAGGAGCCAGATCCCGATGAACCAAGATTTTCTTTTAATGAGGTTGTTACTCATCCCCCTCCTCGTTCCTGATCGCTCCAAAGACGATATATACATATACGATTATATTTTTACAAACGTAGCCAACGTCAAGCTGAACATTTCTTAGAGTATTGTGTAAAAAGTCATTTGGTCAAGATCTTCCGGAGATTTGGTAACAACGTTAAACAACAAGTTGTCTTTATATTGCAGTGTAGATAAAGCACGAAATATTACTGTGAATTGAACTTGCCGTCGTTTATATCAGGAGATACCAAAAGAGTTAATACATAGGTGACAAACTATAGCTGAACACTAACTCTGCTCTGAAGACGAGCGCCTCACAGGTCTATGATAAATATTCACACCATTACTCATATGTTCCCTGATATGTCAAGCCAGTGAAGTTAGAAACACAGAAATGGTACTCATACTTACCAGAGAAACTTTTGCTAATATATTAACATCAACACAATCGATTATTTGTAGTAAATAAAGTAATAAACAGCGTTTAAAAATAATTATATCTAGAGAGAGTATATGTATATTTCCACTGTTAATGGGCCAGAAGAATTCATTATATCACAGTTTTTATGCTTTGGCCGAGAGGTAAGTGAAGAAACAGGATAAAAATAGACGTAGAACAGGAGCATTCTCCTCCAGGGAACAACTGGAAAGCTGTGGGAGCAGGGAGCGGTGGTTTAACACCGTGTGTGTGGAATGGCGCACCCGTCACCCCTAAGAAAGCGGCCTGTTGTCGAGCTATGAAACTGTCGTTAGGGCGATGCAATTAGCGGCCCTCGACCCGCCAGGACGGGCCGCGCTAATTGCCGCCCATGGAAACCTCTTTAGGCCGAACGGCAAAACCGGTCCCCTCGCAGCCGGCGGCATTAGTTTTTAATTGGAGCAGTGGTGGCGGCGGCGACGGAAGCGGCTACCCAAGCGTGCGGCGGGCTGCTGCCTCACTGGCTGCGCTCAATGCGCCGTGCGGGGTTGCAGACACGGCAGGCGCTTCTTTTTGTGCCACCGTGGTCGCAGCAGCCGATGCCTCTCGCACATAGTCCCAGGTTTGCAACGACCAACATCCAATACCCATAACACAGTCCCAGGATTAAAAGCGCACCGAAATAAAATTCTGTCGCTGCATTACACTATTTATTCCTTCCTGTTTCGTTTGCGACCTGGAAAGCTCATTCAGGAATGTATGCACCGTATCAAAGTTTGACCACTGCAGAGATTCACAAATGAATGATACCGGTATTTGCACCCAGTGCTGAAAAACAGTTAAGACCACTAATGATTTTACGTTGAATACGCTGTGGATGTAGCGCCTCTGTGAATCCATATTTATCGAGAATCTCTTGTGCGGCGAATAGTCCCATGTGACCGCAAAGTAATGCAGGTCATTCCTGTTTACAAAAAGGATAAGAAGAACAGATGCATAGAACTGCCGACCAATGACCACTTTCACATTATTTCTCTAACCTTTCCACTCTGCGCTACAGTCGCAGGTTCGAATCCTGCCTCGGGCATGGATGTGTGTGATGTCCTTAGGTTAGTTAGGTTTAAGTAGTTCTAAGTTCTGGGGCACTGATGACCTCAGATGTTAAGTCCCATCGTGCTCAGAGCCATTTTTTTGTTCCATTCTCGAATAGCTCGTTGTTAAAATGAACACCTAAATCTTATTCTCTAATTTATTTTAAGACATTGGTCATTTTTTACTATATAGGTTGGAGTTTTAAACTATTTTGATATTCGGTAGAAAAATTTGGCAGTTAAAATTTCGTGAAAAGATATTTTATTGCGGCTGTCGTTCGCTCTTGTATATGCATGTAGACAGTGGTTCCAGTTCTTGCAGCGTTACTCCCAAGTACGAAATTCCAATGTTCAGCCACCTTGTGTTCTATCTTCGACATTGGTCTCCTCTTCTAAATTTCATTGCTTTCTTTTTTGAGCTATTTATTTCTATAGACTTTTTTAATGCTCATGTTGAAAAACTCACATTTTTTATTGTTCAAGGTTAAATGCCAATTTTCCACTTGGCAGATATCTTGTCTCTATCATTTTGCAATTCGTTTTCGTCTTCTGATGACTTTACTAGTCGCGGAACAACAGTGTCATTTCTCAAACAATCTGAGGGAGCTGCTCCTGCGGCATCTTAAACCGTTTCAATATATTAAGAAGAGCAGAGCTCCTATAACAGAACTACATCATTAGAGTCTGTGTGATTCAGTTACTTCTAGGGTGAGCTACTTTCCAGACACAGACATTGGTGGACATTATCGAAAACTTGGATTTTTTATAGAGAATTAACGCGACGAATACAGCGAGAACTTTTAATACAACAAATTCTCTTGGATTCGTGGTTTCAACAGGATACGTTGGTCACTAGCAAGCATCGTAGCCTTTGATCGAGCCTAAATTTACCATATGAATGCCCAATCTAGGTTATAAATTGCTGTCACAATGTATGGATAAATAAAGGACAAATACTCATACGTAAAAGACGGGGAGCCTCTTCCGTGTGTGACCTGCATCAATGTCATTAACCCCATATCGCATGTGACTCAGTAAATAATATCTTCTTTGTTCTCTGACTGTACCATCTGCAGTCAGTATTCAGTTGATTGCCGTGAAATGATGATATAAGAATTTAAACGTTTCAGTTGTCCGTGAGGAGTAACTCTGTGAGAGCTACTGTGGTAACAATATTTTCGAAAATATTATTGTCAGATTGCCTATTATAAAAAGAAAAATGAGTAAAGAAATACAGTTAAAAATAATGAAAAAGCATAAAGATGAATCGTTAATTTGCTGCTTGTCATAGATCAAAATTCGATGCTTCTTAGGACCCTTTCTCTTTGGCGTGCCTGGAAGCCATTTCACAATGCCACCGCAGCATATTTTATTAAAATAGAAATGTGGCAGCACAATGAAGCGTAGTACAACACCTGAAAATGGCAGTGGATGTCCCTCCTTTTCCTACAATAAAAAATTAACTTGGGGCACCTGAGTTGCTTGTCGCAAACAAGCGAAATGTCTTTGCTTCAGTCTTTTCAAAGCTTTAAACAAAATTCATTCCAGATATCGAATTCAAGTTGTGAAGGTGCGCCAGATGCATGTATGAAATCCAAGAGTGTCCTGTCTGTCCAACGATGTAATGATATTCAAAATCTGCAGAGCGCTTGCGAGCAACCTTTACACCGTACCGGAGTCATTTGAATTTGGAGGCAATATAGGTTCAAAAAGCTTTTCTCAATCTCACGGAGTAGATGTTCTTACTCTAAAATTCTTGTATCAGCTGTATTATGCTTACTTGAGTTACTGCGGCTTCTTGTGACTTCCGCAAATTTATGGAAAACTAAAGAATTTTTAAAATTAGCAGGTGATACTGACAAATGCGCCGTCGCGGCGGACGGCAACCATAACTCTGAGAGTCTTGAGCATTCCATCAGATTCTTTTGCTAAAATTTCGTAATACAAGACTGACTCAAATGAAAATCTTAATTATTTACTGCTATTCAAAAATCAGAAAAATAGATATTTTTCGAAACAGATGCTATGACGTGTAATGTCTGCATTCCACCGCTTCTTAAGTACTCAGATATCTCGTGGAAAGAATTCTTTTTATTACGAATGCAGACACTCATGCACTGCGGTTTTCATCGCTTCTAAAATGCTTACATCCAATGCTTCTTAGAGCCGTCCTAAAACACGAAAGTCGCTCAGGGCGAGATCTGGTAGGTACGTTGGCTGTACGAGACATTCAAACTCCGTACCCTGTCTTTTTCCTGCGTTTGAAAGGACAGTATGAGGACGAGCATTGTCGTGTCGCAACAAAACACCTGCAGTCAGAGGTCCTCACCGTTTACTCCTGGATAAAGGGCAAAGATGATTTTATAATAGACTTGAGTTCGAATTACCGAGCGGTTCTAGGCGCTTCAGTCCGGAACCACGCGACTGGTGCGGTCGCAGGTTCGAATCCTGCCTCGGGCATGGATGTGTGTGATGTCCTTAGGTTAGTTAGGTTTAAGTAGTTCTAAGTTCTAGAGGACTGATGACCTCAGATGTTAAGTCCTATAGGGCTCAGAGCCAGCCAGTCCGAACTAATGGCTGCTGTCATCGCCTTTCCATGTAATGCTGCAAAATTATTCAGTTTGCTTTGCAACATAGAGAGAGCATAGCTTTTCCTGTCGCCGGTTGAGTGCGGATTGTTTTTTGTTTTCGTCGAAGAGTCATGGCACCATTTCTTGACATCTCGGTGATAGCAGACCCAGCTTTTATCCCCAGTAACAGTTCTGCCCACAAATGGTTTACCTTCAACTTGGAAATGACGCAAAAATTCCTCACAGGCAACGACGCGACGACCTCTGAATTCGACAGTCAAATTACGTGGCATCCATCTTACAGACAGTTTATTAATCGCAGCGCATCGTAGACAATACTGTGTGCTGAACCAATACTAATGTCCAAAACAGTGTCTATTTTCTTTTCAGCAGTACGCTTATGTATTCCACTACAGTAATGTTTTCTATATGTTTAACACTGCGTCAGTCGTTCGGAGCGGTCTGAAGTTTACATTATTCTGTAAGAATCAATTCTGCCAAGGCAGCTATTATTACGATTACCGGTTTCGACATATCTACGCTGGGCAGTAAAAGTAATAAAAAGAATTTCTAGCAATCTTAGCGAAAATGATTCTTTAAGGACAGAGTAATGTTTTCGTTTGTAACTAAGTTGTCTACCTGGATCGGAGGCGGAGCCTCTTCCATAGACGTTGCGCCTCATTTAAACTTTATATATTACTCATACACTTGCTGTAGGGACAAACACGAATCACCGTACCGTGCTTTCATCCTGCGATGTGTTTCCTCAGGTTTACCAGTTTCGCTATTCGAAAAACGTACCAGAGATTGCTGCTCTGACGGTGTACCAGTCGACAGTGGGGCCACCATCTTCGCACTGCCAACATTTTCTTTCTGTGATGCAATATCGGGCTGTCAACTGTTGGACATTTGTGGACACTTAATGATAACTCTTGCCAATTGCCAAATAGATACTACAACTTTCAGGAACTTCACTTAACTTTCAAAGTTTTCATTAGAATCACCCTTGTACTCAGAGGGAACGCCTGCATGTCATCTTCATTTATGTTGACTGGTTGAGGAAGAGGCCATGAAGATGCTAACTGTAGTAGCGAAATAGCAGTTCACAACTGAGGTCTTTGACATCCAGACTGCAGAGTGGACAGGGTTCAGTCTTGGATCCCTCATTGTTCTTAAGATATATTATTGACTTGCCACTCTCTATTCATGAAGATGCAAAGCTAGTTCTGTTTTCTGATGGTACAAGTATAGTAATCACACCCAACAACACAACAACAAGAATTAGCTGAGGAAATTGTAAATAATGTCTTTCACAAACTTATTAAAGGTTGTCTGCAAATGGACTCTCACTAAATTTTGAGAAAACACAATATCTACAATTCTGTACAGAAAATGGCGTAACGCCATTGATAAATATAGACTGAAGAGAAGTCTGTTACTAAGGCAAAATATTCAAAATTTCTGGATGTGGCCACTAATGAGATATTGAGCTGGAAGCAACACATTGATGGTCTACTAAAACGGTTATATTCAGCTAATTATGCTATTTGGGTTATTGCAAATTTTGGTGATAAACATATCAGTAAATTAGCCTACTATGCCTATTTTCATTCACTGATTTCATATGACATCGTATTTTGGGGTAATTCACCATTAAGACAAAAAGTATTCATTGTACAAAAGCGAGTAATCAGTTCAATAGCTGGAGCCCACCCAGCATCTCTGTGCAGACATTTATTTAAGGAATTCGGAATATTCGCAGTACCTTCACAATGCATATATTCACTTACGAAATTTGTCATTAATAACCCATTCCAGTTCAAAAATAATAGTGAATTGCATAACTACAACTCTAGAAGAAAAGATAACCTTCACTATTCTGGGTTAAATCTGACTTTGACATAGAAAGAACGGAATTATGCCGCCACAAAAATCTTTGGTCATTTGTCAAATAATGTTAAAAGTCTGACAGATAGTCAATCAATTTTAAAAACAAATTAAAAGAATTTCTGAATGACAACTCCTTCTGCTCAACAGATGAACTTTTAGATACGATGTAGTAAGTGTAAAAAAAGGAAAAAGGGAGTTATACTCTGTAATAAAAACTTTTGTTGAACTGACACGTTACCACATCATTACGAAATGTCGTATTCATAGTCTACGGAACAAGTATTAAAGCAATGTAATGTAATGCGGAGGTCTTTAGCATCTTGTGCCAGAGCTCGATACCTTTGCATGGTGCCGGTCCACTGTATTCTCCGTACGACAGTTTTCGCCTTGCTATTGTCTCCCTCCAACAGTCGCCTGAAGGTGATCAGCATGTGCTCATAGAAATACTGCGAACTTTCAGCGATACCATCCAACGTAATGCCTGAGAGTCTCAAACGGCACAGACATAACTCTGCTCTCGACCTTTCTGCAAACGAGCCTTCTCAGCGAAACAGTAGAAATAAAAGAAACTGTGACAGTTCTTTCTCGTCAGGTAAGCTATTGCTATCGAGCACCTAGGGCACGATTAATGGCAGCGACCAGAGACCAACTGCGAGGGCAGCGCGCCGTCCCGCACTGGAGACGTATCGCCTGCCTTCCGCGTCCGCCTCCGCCTGCGCTGCCTCTGCCCCCGCCGCCGCCGTCGCCGCCGCCGCCGCCGTCGCCGCCGCCCCCGCGTCACTTCCACGTGAGGCCTGACAAATGCGGAGCGCTGCCGCGGAACACGCGCCGCTGTTAATAAATATGAAGGCGGGCAGCGGCGCGGGACGTTGAGAAATGCGCCGCCATTTGCCGGCTAGCCGGCAGCCGAACTCATTGGGCGCAGCTTTGCTTGTCATCGGCGCCGTACATCAGCACCGCCGCGTTGCCGGGGACGCGGACCCCGCCTGCACCAAACAGGCTCTGCCGCGAATCGCCTCCACATTTTCCTCTTATCTCGAGGCCCTGCCGCAAGACGGCGGCCTCCTCCACTCTGCTGTTTCCTACAACGATCTCTTTCTCTCTGCACGCCCGCGACGCACTACACCACGGTGATGAAGTGTGACATGGTCACAAGAGGTTACCGCAATCAGTTATTTAAAACTGTAGTGTTTTTATCTCTGTTTGATTGTAAGAAAACGTTCATACATAACGGGAAAAAATCGTAACACCAAAAACCATTATTGTAGAGTAATGACATTTCGGGAATACTCTTGACTAGTTAACGTATTTAAAGTGATTAACATTGCAAGTTTACTGGTTAATGTATGCTGGTACATTAATAACCGGTGTAAACCCCAGAATGTTGAAAGCAAGCAAGCAAACGTGCATTCACTGTGTTGTTCAGGTCCCGGATGTCAGCTTGTGGGATGGAGTCCCACGACTATTGCACTTGGTCAGTTAATATAGGGTCAGTTAATGCTGGTTGTAAAAAATTTTTCTTTTTAAAATTCAATCTTGATCGCACCACGTATTCTTCAAGAACATAGGTGACCGGTTTCGGTCATATCACATGACCATCATCAGAACTGTAATTTAATTTCGAAAGTAATAGTAACCTTACTAGATTAACAATAAAATATGACAAAATGCTTATAAGGATAAAATAAATAAAACTTGTTATACCCATGGCATCCTTCGAAGATGGTAGGTGGAGCACTCTTCTCAGCTGCTGTGATGTCAACTGGTGCCAGCAAGTGACGGGCATACGCTTAAATACGAAGATGCTCCGCCTACCTCTTCTCCCTCTACCTTACGTCAACCAATCAGTGTAAAACGGGATCACATAATCCTTATAAGCATTTTGTCATATTTTACTGTCAATCTAGTAAGGTTTCTATTACTGTCTAAATTAAATTACAGGTCTGATGATGCTTATGTGATATGACCGAAACCGGTCACCTACGTTCTTGTAGCATACGTGGTGCGATCTAGACTGAATTTTAAAAAGAAAATTTTTTTAAAAAATTTTCGATCGCTGTTCCGAAAATGTCTATATAAAAATGCTGGTTGTGCCTGACACTGGAGTTGTAGTCCAACGAGGTCCCATATGTGCTCCATTAGAGACAGATTTGGTGATCCAGTAGGCCAAGGCAACATGTCGACACTCTTTGCAGCATGTTGGGTTACAACAGCGGTATGTGGCCGAGCGTTATCCCGTTGCAAAACACGATCTGGAGTACTGTTCATGAACGGCAGCAAAACAGGTCAAATCACCAGACCGACGTACAAATTTGCATGCAAGGTGCGTAGATAACCACGAGAGAGCTCCTGCTGTCATACTAAATTGCAGGCCAGACCTTAACTCCAACTGTAGGCCCAGAGTGTGTAGCGCACAGACAGGTTCGTTATCGGCCCTCAACCGGCCTCGTCCTAATCAATCACGGCCATTAGTGGCACTGTGGCAGAATCAGCTTGCGTCAGAAAACACAACAGACCTCCACCCTGCCCTCCAATGAGCTCTTATTTGATACCACTGAAGTCACAAATGGCGGTGGATTGGGGTCAGTGGAATGCACGCTACAGGGCGTCTGGCTCGGAGTTGTCCTTGAAATTACCGATTTGCAACAGTTCATTGCGTCACTGTAATGCTAATTCCTGCCAAAATTGCTGATGCGGATGCAGCGCGATGTGCCAGTGCCATACGCCGAACACGATGGTCTTCCCCGTCGGTAGTGTCACGTGACGTTCCGGAACCCGGTCTTCTTGCGACCGTAAGTTCTGTGACCAACACTACCGTCAATCATGTATAGAGGGTATATTCCCATCAAGTATTTCTGCAGTGTCGCAGCAAATCAGCTTTTCGCAGCGCTATTGCACGACCTCGTTCATACTCATTGCGCGCTGATAGTGGCGTCTTTGCCACCTTAAAGGCTTTATTGACTAACATGTGTTCCGCCCCCGGTAGCTGAGTGGTCAGCGCGACAGACTGTCAATCCAAAGGGCCCGGGTTCGATTCCCGGCGGGGTCGGAGATTTTCTCCGCTCAAGGACTGGGAGTTGTGTTGTCCTAATCATCATCATTTCATCCCCATCGACGCGCAAATCGCAGAAGTGGCGTCAAATCGAAAGACTTGCACCAGGCGAACGGTCTACCCGACGGAAGGCCCTCGTCACACTGGCGTCTTTGTCGCTTTAAAGGCATTCTTCATTAACATCAACTCACCAAGTCCAATCTCAAAAGTAACTAACCGTTACAACGTGGATTTAAAGTAAACCTGATATGCATCCTCATAGCGGAGCTTCTAGCGCCACTCTTATGCGACTGATGCGAAATTTGATTAGACATCATCTTTCAGATGTAGAAACGCACCTGCCAGCTTTCGCTTATGTCGCACAACTCCTTCTTGGTGATGTGATTTTTGCAAATGGTTCAAATCGCTCTGAGCACTATGGGACTTAACATCCGAGGTCATCAGTCCCCTAGAACTTAGAACTACTTAAACCTAACTAACCTAAGAACATCACACAAATCCATGCCCGGGGCAGGATTCGAACCTGCGACCGTAGTGGTCACGCATTTCCAGACGGAAGCGCCTAGAACCGTTCGGCCACACCGGCCGGCGTGATTTTTTCCCCACAGTGTATTTTGTTCGATTTCACCGTTATTATATCATCTTACTGTCATCGACAGATCTGAAGATTATCATAATGTTATCCTATAAGTACTAAGCTGCAAGGGACCTGTTTCATAGAACTGTCATAGTTCCCACTGTAATGACAGCACAAGTCAGCCACCTACATGTGCACTTTATCTTGTAAGGCAGATCAGTAGTATTCCCATGTGCGTCTTGTAATGCTCTGGAACAAATCTTTAGGTATTTCATAAAAATAATACCCGAAACCGCCAAGTGTAAGTACTGGCATGAAATGAAAAGTCTCAGAGTTAGATTATCTTGTGTAGCTTCTCACAATTTCTTCCAGTGGACATTAACAGAGGTCTTCTTATATTTTTACAGTGGTGGTGGGAAATCTGCGACACATTCGACTGCCAAGAAGATAAATTTCCGACGAGACATCGAAAGGTGTTTTAAATCCCAAGAAAAATAAGCATGGGCTATAGGGAAAGTACTGTAACAAACAATATGTAGGTAGAAGCTATTGGAACAAGAGTTCAAGAGCGAGACAAAGTTACAGCCACAGTTGGTCATGCATAAGAAAGAAGAACCGAGAGCTACTGTGACATTCCAGACAGCTGTTCCATCAGAACACCAATTTTAACGTCAGCCAAGTCAAATTTATATAGTATGATCACAGGTTTTTAGATGCTTTCTTAAGTCAGTATTCCTCCTGGTCTTACATTTGTCACCGCCATGTAGGAGAAATGATTTGCAGCCTTGGCGCTATCTCTCACAGATATAAACTTGACGAATTTACCACTACGATAGCTGTTAAATGTAGCACACGCATTTCCAAAGTGTCAGTTGAAGTCACCATTCCACGAAGAAGCTGAAGGCTACCTATACCATGAGGTACGATGATTCGCAGATCATCGGGGCCCACTTCGAAGCGAAGACACCGAAGACAATTCTACTCCAGTTAATGAGATTCCGGGCGCAAGACGTATCTGGAGACACCCCGGCGGCGATGGGATACCAGTCTGAATGTCGCCCGAAAACCAGGAGTGATAGTCGGGAGTGCCACTTCTTTTCATAGCAGGAGTCCTTGGGTTGTCTTCCGCGGTACCCTTACAGCATAGCCGTACGTCGATGATATTCTATGCACTGTATGTTTTGTTTCTTTCGTCCTTCATGACAAACCATCCTGGGTTTACATTTCAGCAAGATAATGCCCACCGGTACATGGCGAGAGTTTCTTCTGCTTGTCTTCGTGCTTCCCAAATCCTACCTTCTCCAGCAAGATTTGGAGCATTATGGGCAGGGCCCTCCAACCAGCGTCATTTGGACAGAATTTGGCACAATATCCCTCAGGAGGATACCCAACAACTCTGTCAATCAATCCCAAGCCGAATAACTGCTTGTATATGGGCCAGAGGTGGACCAACGCCTTACTGATTTGCACACTTTGCGAAGCTCTCTCTCTAGAACAAATTATCCATTTTTTTAAATTGTAGTCATTTGTGTGTCTGTCAACATACATCTACCAATTTCCGTCCCATTCGGATAATTCCTTCATTGTGCATCGTTGCCTTCATTTGTTTATTTATTTATTTATTTACTGAGCGTATTTCAAAAAGATTTCACGATATTATACACCTCTAGTTTATTGCGATAAATATCCATTGACTTTTGTAATTTGTTTACAAAGAATGGTTTGGTATGACGTAATTGAAGAGAATAGAAGCTTTTGAAATGTGGTGCTACAAAAGAATGCTGAAGATTAGATGGGCAGAACACGTAACAAATGAGGAGGTACTGAAGAGAATTGGGGAGAAGACTAATTTGTGGTACAACCTGACTAGAAGAGGGGATCGGTTAGCAGGCATCAAGGGATCACCAATTTAATACCGGAGAGAAGCGTGGGGGTTAAAAATCGTGGAAGGAGACCAAGAGATGAATATAGTAAGCAGATTCAGAAGGATTAGGTTGCAGCAGTTACTCGGAGATGAAGAGGCTTGCACAGGATGGAGTAGCATGGAGAGCTGCATCAAACCAGTCTGTGGACTGAGGACCACAACAGCAACAACAACTGACGTAATTAATGGTATCCGGTATAGAGGGCGTGAATATTTGGATATGACGCAATGAGAGGCCGTTGCAGTCTTTTGCAAGCAACAGTTACAGTTTTGTATTAGACTTCCTCCACTTGGTTTCACTGGCTGTATCTTTTGTTATGATTGCTATACGCTGAGGCCCAAAAGTCATGGGATAGCGATACGCACGCATACAGACGACGGTCGTACCGTGTACACAAGCTATAAAAGGGCAGTGCATTGGCGGAGCTGTCATCTGATCTCGGTTGATTCGTATGGAACGGTTTGTGATGTGATTGCGGCAGCACGACGGGAATCAACAGACTTTCATTGCGCAGTGGTAGCTAGAGCTAGACGCGTGGTTACAATCCATTCGGAAGTCATTAGGTAAGTCAATATTTTGAGATCTACAGTGTCAATAGTGTGCCGAGAATACCAAATTCAGACATTATGTCCCAACGCCGACAATGCAATGACCCAGCGCACCGGCGTTTGCGTATAATTGTCAGTGCTAACAGACAAGCAACACTGTGTGCAATAACAGCAAAAATGATTGTAAGACGTACGACGAACGTATCCGCTAGGACAATGCGGCGAAATTTGGCGTTAATGGGCTGTGGCAGCAGACGGCCGACGCGACTGCCTTTGCCAATACCACGATATCGCCTGCAGCGCCCCGCGTGAGCTCGTGACTATATCGGTTGGACCCTAGACTATTGGAAAACCGTGGCCTGGTCAGAAGAGTCCAGATTTCAGTTGGTAAGAGCTGGTGGTAGGTTTCGTGTGTGACGCAGACCCCACAACGCCATGGATACAAGTTGTCAGCAAGGCACTGTGCAAGCTAGTGATGGTTCCACAATCGTGTGGGCTGTTTTTACATGGAATGGACTGGGTCCAACTGAACATATCATTGGCTGGAAATGGTTATGTTCGGCTACTTGGAGACCATTTGCAGCCATTCATGGACTTCATGTTCCCAAACAACGATGGAGCTTTTATGGAAGACTATACGCAATGTCACAGGGCCACAATTGCTCGCGACTGGTTTGAAGAACTTTCTGGACAGTTTGGTCGAATGATTTGGCCACCCAACTCGTCCTACATGAATCCCATTGAACACTTATGGGTCATCATTGAGAGGTCAGTTTGTGCACAAAACCCTACACCGGCATCACTTTCGCAGTTATGCGCTTCTATATAGGCAGCATCACTCAATATTACTGGAGGGGACTTATGAGAACTTGATGAGTCCGTGCCACATACAGCTGCTGCACTATGCCTAGCACAAGGAGGTCCGACACGATATTAGGAGATATCCCGTGACTTTTGTTACCTCAGGGTGTGTATTCCTGTATTCAAACTGTGGTCTACATGCTCCTGTACTATATGTCAATGTGACCACACTAGGTGTTTTACGGTATGTTCTTTTTTACATACACCTTGTATGGCTATGCGACACTGCTTGTAAGCATTGTTGCTTTATCTACGATAATGTTGGAAGCTGAAAAAGTGAGTTAAAATTTGTGCCACGGCCGGGACTCGAACCGCAGTGCTATCGGCAATATTGTTACTTTGCTGACATCTTCTGTACTCCTTTAGCACTGAGTATGACTATTCTGTAGTTGAAATCGATCTGCAGAAAAATTCAGACTGTTCGCGACTGATCGTTGTTCTTCCTTCCTGAGAAGTATTTGCTTCAGCATCCGTTTGGCTTAGAGAATACCGTAGCGCAGCAGCAGCAGCATGAATTGCGTTGTTGAACATGAGTGAGACGTATAGACGGCAGCTGTGTGAACCATCACACTGTGAGGGCATAAACAGTGTTAGCGATGTCATTTCGGCAGCAAGTTGTCTTTTTATGACACTAAGTGGACGAAATGACACTGTGACAACAGCGGGCATTTAGTGTAGTATTCAGATTGAAAGGCGCCTTCTCATAGGCCAGGAACACGAAGGGTAGTAGAACTCACTTAACTCTCCTGATTAGTTCTTAAACCGTCTTTCTTTCGTGGTTTTATTCGGTCAGTTTTTACGCCCCTTCTGCGTTCGTGCCCTTGGCAGAGAGCTGTCTCACCGCTCCGCCTGTGCGGCCTTGGAGACGACAAGGGTAGGGACAACGTGAGAGCAGCATCCTCGCAGACAGGGTATCCTGGGGAGAGCAGGGCGGCAGGAAACGGGTAATTCAGTTGGCCACCGCCGTCGCCGCCGCCAAAATAGGTAAACACGGACTGATTGCTTCATCACCCGGATACAGCGGCGCGGAGCACAACCTTGTTACTGCCGCATGCTCTCTGAATATTGGTCGCCGTAATGGCCTGGGGAATCTATTCCCGATTAGCGGGCTCGCCGCGCGCGGCCGGCCTTAATAACATATCAATTATCGCGGCGGTGAGTCAGCGGCACGCGAGAAAGCCACAGACGGCGCGTAACACGGCCTGCGAGCCGAGCGCGCCCTTCTTCGTCGAGCGCAAGACCCGTGGGCTTCTCCGTCCGACACCTTCTGGTGTAGCTCTCCCCGGCAAAACAGGCGTCAGCACTCCAGCTCAGCAAGAAGAGTAAGGCGTAGGGAGCATGACATCGTTCCTCCGATGTTCCATGACGCTCTCTGAAGAGACCTGGCACGTTTTAGACTACACAACGAAGTTGGATCGAGTTTGAGTAGTTTCTAAGGTTTCTAGTGTATTTTTTGTATTCAAGAAGAGAGACGAAAGATCTGCTTTCATCCGATGTGTCATATTTCATATGTATATACTGAATATTTTTCAAACAGACGTTTTCGACAGTCCCTATGTTACTTCACAGATATTATAAGTACAAGCACTGTGATTTTCGGTTGTCAGGTGTACTGTCGATCCAGTGGAATTCTAAGAAAAGCTAGGAAGTGATTCTGGTGTTTGCTGTGTTACTGAGCAGTATGAAATAGCTTGCAGAGCAAAGAGATAAAATTACACAGTATGATGAACTGTGAAATATGATTTGGTTAAGATTAATTAGATAAATGAAGATTATGAAGTAAAATTGTTGCTGCACTAGAATGAGATTTTCACTCTGCAGCGGAGTGTGCGCTGATATGAAACTTCCTGGCAGATGAAAACTGTGTGCCGGACCGAGACTCGAACTCGGGACCTTTTTGATCCATTCACTCAGTTTTCACGCTGAGCTACCGTGCCGGCTCCAACTGAGCTACCCAAGCACGACTCACGCCCCGTCCTCGCAGCTTTAATTCCGACTTCGAGTCTCGGTCCGGCACACAGTTTTAATCGGCCAGGAAGTTTCACATCAGCGCGCACTCCGCTGCAGAGTGTAAATCTCATTCTGGAAACATCCCCCAGGCTGTGGCTAAGCCATGTCTCCGCAATATCCTTTCTTTCAGGAGTGCTAGTTCTGCAAGTTTCGCAGGAGAGCTTCTGTAAAGTTTGGAAGGTAGGAGACGAGGTACTGGCAGAAGTGAAGCTGTGAGGACGGGACGTGAGTCGTCCTTGGGTAGCTCAGTTGGTAGAGCACTGGCCAGCGAAAGGCAAAGGTCCCGAGCTCGAGTCTCGGTCCGGTACACAGTTTTAATCTGCCAGGAAGTTTCTTGTTGCACTGTTTGCATGCATGCAATTAGGATTTATTTGAATAACAGCAAGTTTTAGTAGGACTTTTCTTTGTTGGTTTGGGTTAGTTAATTTCACTGTTCAGACGTGACTAAGGAAAGTTATCTATGCACAGGCCTTCCACTCAGAGGTTATAAATTTTACTATTCCTGCATCATTTTCAGGAATAAATCACTTGGCAGAGTAAAATTTTATGTAAAAGATAAATTTTGTAAATATGATTGCAATAGTAACACAAAGTTTTCAGAATTCACAACACAATTTTGTAAAAGTTTACCTTCAACTATTTAGCAAGTTAATTTCCACCAACAACTTCTCTCGAAAGTATGTCACTTTTCTCTGGTTATGAACATCGCAACATTGCCCTGAGCGGAACACAATTGCACAAAAATAAAAGTAAAGCATAATCTTTTACAATAATTGCATGCCCTTGCATTGTACTGCGCAAGGTTTTCTTTTCTTTCAGCTAGCTTGGTACTGCGCTGTATTTTTTGTGTTCATCACTTCCAGCAGTATCGAGTTTCTGTTGCCACAGGGAAGCCATGAAATTTAGTTAGGGCCAGTTTTGCATTGCAGTCAATATAGAGCAATAACGGTTAGCTTTGATTTTCAAGGTCCGCAACTCGTGGTCGTGCGGTAGCGTTCTCGCTTCCCACGGCCGGGTTCCGTTCCCGGCGGGGTCAGGTATTTTCTCTGCTTCGTGATGACTGGGTGTTATGTGATGTCCTTAGGTTTAAGTAGTTCTAGGGGACTGATGACCATAGATGTTAAGTCCCATAGTGCTCAGAGCCATTTTTTGCTTTTCAAAATTATTATCACGTTCAATTTAGTAAGTTTCAGTTCAGATTACATTTCTTATGCAGACAATGTTATTTTCACAGCGCAGTGTGTATTATTCTGTGTTCAGATATCTGTTTAGTCAGTAAATTCACCGGGCTTTTACAAAAACATATGTATTCTTTAAAAATTTAGTTTGTAATTATGCAATACGTTTATTCTGTTAGTTTTGTGTGTTGGAACTGTAAGTCACGTATTATGACGTCATGCACTGTAGCACTGCTCACTGGACCACACAATACAGAGGTTCACAAGGCAGCTTATTTAGTTTACAGTTTTCGCTTTCTATTTAATTTGGTTGAAGTTAATTAATATGCAGTTATACAATGTCAATGTCAATGCACTACACACCGGAAGCAGCTACTAGGGTAGCAGAGTACGTGTGGCGTGCACACGGGGGTTTTTTAGGTTAGAGGGACCCCCCCTTGGGCGAAACGATAAAATACCTGACGGCTTACCAGAGAGGACATTATCATCGTTGATAAAGAACGTCCGTCCTCAGAGACCAAAAACAGGAAAAGTTAACGTAATATTGGTAAACTTCAGGAGTATTCAGGGCAAGGTTCCTGAATTAGTATCTCTTATTGAAGGAAATAGTGCGCATATAGTATTAGGAACGGAAAGTTGGTTAAAACCGGAAGTGAACAGTAACGAAATCCTAGACACAGAATGGAATATATACCGCAAGGATAGGATAAACGCCAATGGTGGAGGAGTATTTATAGCAGTAAAGAATTCAATAATATCCAGTGAAGTTATTAGCGAATGCGAATGTGAAATAATCTGGGTTAAGCTAAGTATCAAAGGTGGGTCAGATATGATAGTCGGATGCTTCTATAGACCACCTGCATCAGCAACCGTAGTAGTTGAGCGCCTCAGAGAGAACCTGCAGAACGTCGTGAAGAAGTTTCGTGATCATACTATTGTAATAGGGGGAGACTTCAATCTACCAGGTATAGAATGGGATAGTCACACAATCAGAACTGGAGCCAGGGACAGAGACTCTTGTGACATTATCCTGACTGCCTTGTCCGAGAATTACTTCGAGCAGATAGTTAGAGAACCAACTCGTGAAGCTAACGTTTTTGACCTCATAGCAACAAATAGACCGGAACTTTTCGACTCCGTGAATGTAGAAGAGGGTATCAGTGATCATAAGTCAGTGGTTGCATCAATGACTACAAGTGTAATAAGAAATGCCAAGAAAGGAAGGAAAATATATTTGCTTAACAAGAGTGATAGGGCACAAATCGCAGGATATCTGAGTGACCACCATCAAACGTTCATTTCTGAGGAAGAGGATGTGGAACAAAAATGGAAAAAATTCAGAAACATCGTCCAGTACGCCTTAGATAAGTTCGTACCGACTAAGGTCCAAAGCGAGGGGAAAGATCCACCGTGGTATAACAATCATGTACGAAAGGTACTACGGAAACAAAGAAAGTTTCATCATAGGTTTAAGAGTAGTCGAATCATAGCTGATAAGGAAAAGCTGAACGAAGCGAAAAAGAGCGTAAAGAGAGCAATGAGAGAAGCATTCAACGAATTCGAACATAAAACATTGGCAAACAATCTAAACAAGAACCCTAAAAAGTTTTGGTCATATGTAAAATCGGTAAGCGGATCTAAATCCCCTATTCAGTCACTCGTTGACCACGATGGCACCGAAACAGAGGACGACCGAAGAAAGGCAGAAATACTGAATTCAGTGTTCCGAAACTGTTTCACTGCGGAAAATCGATACACGGTCCCTGACTTCAGCCGTCGCACGGACGCCAAAATGGAAAATATTGAAATAAACGATATCGGAATTGAAAAACAACTGCTATCACTTAGTAGCGGAAAAGCATCCGGACCAGACGAGATACCCTTTAGATTCTACAGTGATTATGCTAAAGAGCTTGCCCCCTTTCTATCAGCAATTTATCGTAGATCGCTGGAAGAACGTAAAGTACCTAGCGACTGGAAGAAAGCGCAGGTCGTTCCCATTTTCAAGAAGGGTCATAAATCAGATGCGAATAATTATAGGCCTATTTCGCTTACGTCAATCTGTTGTAGAATAATGGAACATGTTTTGTGTTCTCGTATTATGACGTTCTTAGATAATACAAATCTCCTTCATCATAACCAACATGGATTCCGCAAACAGAGATCATGTGAAACTCAGTTCGCCCTATTTGCCCAAGAAATTCACAGTGCCGTAGACACTGGCGAGCAGATTGATGCCGTATTCCTGGACTTCAGGAAGGCATTTGATACGGTTCCGCACTTACGATTAGTGAAAAAAATACGAGCTTACGGAATATCGGACCAGGTTTGTGATTGGATTCAGGATTTCCTAGAAGAAAGAACACAACATGTCATTCTTAACGGTTCAAAATCTGCAGATGTAGAGGTAATTTCGGGAGTACCGCAAGGAAGCGTGATAGGACCTTTATTGTTTACAATATACATAAATGACTTAGTTGACAACATCGGTAGCTCCGTGAGGCTATTTGCAGATGACACGGTTGTCTACAAGAAAGTAGCAACATCAGAAGACTCGTACGTACTCCAGGAAGACCTGCAGAGGATTAATGCATGGTGCGACAGCTGGCAGCTTTCCCTAAACGTAGATAAATGTAATATAATGCGCATACATAGGGGCAGAAATCCATTCCAGTACGATTATGCCATAGGTGGTAAATCATTGGAAGCGGTAACGACCGTAAAATACTTAGGAGTTACTATCCGGAGCGATCTGAAGTGGAATGATCACATAAAACAAATAGTGGGAAAAGCAGGCGCCAGGTTGATATTCATAGGAAGAATTCTAAGAAAATGTGACTCATCGACGAAAGAAGTAGCTTACAAAACGCTTGTTCGTCCGATTCTTGAGTATTGCTCATCAGTATGGGACCCTTACCAGGTTGGATTAATAGAAGAGATAGACATGATCCAGCGAAAAGCAGCGCGATTCGTCATGGGGACATTTAGTCAGCGCGAGAGCGTTACGGAGATGCTGAACAAGCTCCAGTGGCGGACACTTCAAGAAAGGCGTTACGCAATACGGAGAGGTTTATTATCGAAATTACGAGAGAGCACATTCCGGGAAGAGATGGGCAACATATTACTACCGCCCACATATATCTCGCGTAATGATCACAACGAAAAGATCCGAGAAATTAGAGCAAATACGGAGACTTACAAGCAGTCGTTCTTCCCACGCACAATTCGTGAATGGAACAGGGAAGGGGGGATCAGATAGTGGTACAATAAGTACCCTCCGCCACACACCGTAAGGTGGCTCGCGGAGTATAGATGTAGATGTAGATGTAGATGTCAGTTTTCTCTGTTGATCCATCGTGGATACGTGAAAGCGACCGGTCAAATATTTACCAAAGAAAAATCGCCAACAGCCGCATGTTTTCAGAAGTAATTTTATTTGGACAACCAGCTTCGTCACCTCATTAATGCCCTGTTCAAACCCCTATCCACTCCATGTATAGATAACCAGATATATCGATACATGCATAACTTGAGCCAACAATATTTGGATTCCGTGAATTCGTTTATGGAGTGTTTACTTCGAAGACTTGAAAACAACTCAACTCTTAGAAGTAAACATTCCACAAACGAAATGGTTCAAATGGCTCTGAGCACTATGGGACTTAACATCTATGGTCATCAGTCCCCTAGAACTTAGAACTACTTAAACCTAACTAACCTAAGGACATCACACAACACCCAGTCATCACGAGGCAGAGAAAATCCCTGACCCCACCGGGAATCGAACCGGGGAACCCGGGCGCGGGAAACGAGAACGCTACCGCACGACCACGAGCTGCGGACTTCCACAAACGAATTCACGGATTCCAGATATTGAAAGAATTCACGGATTCCAGATATTGATGGCTCCAGTTATGCGTGTATCTATGTATCTGACTGTCAACACGTGAAGTGCATAGGGGCCTGAAGATGCCGAAACGAATCGTCCGAATAAAATAACTTCTGAAAACATGCGGCTGTTGACTATTCTTAAATGCTAAAAATATCATTTCCGGCAACTCATTTGTAGGACAACGTTTCCTTAACTTCACCATTTGCGTTGCCCATGATTACAAGACAGATACACGAGTTATAAGGAATAGCAGTTCAGTCCAGTCCACGTTCAGTTCACAAGATTAAGTATGTAAAAGTTACGAGTTCAGTAACTAAACTACGAGTATACAACAGTGCAGTGACACAGTGGCTAAGATATTAGATCAATATTTGCGAGGATCACGCAGCTGTTCTACAAATATAATAAAATAGTCTGTGAGCATAAAGACATCGAAACGGAGGATGGTAGAGAAAGAAGTCCATAATATTTAATTTCCTTTTCCAAAATTGTTTCACCGAAGAAGATCGTACTCAAGTTTGTCCTTTAAGCTTGTTTCACACGAACAAATTTCTCCTCATAATCGATAACCCGTTGAAGGTGGCGCGTCACGCGTTTACTGTAAACGTCTACCAACCATGTCGCGAGTGGGTCGGTCAGTGATCAGTTGACTGTTCCGAGGGTCGAGTTTTAAAATCTTCAGTGTACTGCAGTCGAAGCATGCGCAGAAACAGGGGCTGATGGTGAAGTCCATTTACAGGGTGTTTCAAAAATGACCGGTATATTTGAAACGGCAATAAAAACTAAACGAGCAGCGATAGAAATACACCGTTTGTTGCAATATGCTTGGGACAACAGTACATTTTCAGGCAGACAAACTTTCGAAATTACAGTAGTTACAATTTTCAACAACAGATGGCGCTGCGGTCTAGGAAACTCTATAGTACGATATTTTCCATATATCCACCATGCGTAGCAATAATATGGCGTAGTCTCTGAATGAAATTACCCGAAACCTTTGACAACGTGTCTGGCGGAATGGCTTCACATGCAGATGAGATGTACTGCTTCAGCTGTTCAATTGTTTCTGGATTCTGGCGGTACACCTGGTCTTTCAAGTGTCCCCACAGAAAGAAGTCACAGGGGTTCATGTCTGGCGAATAGGGAGGCCAATCCACGCCACCTCCTGTATGTTTCGGATAGCCCAAAGCAATCACACGATCATCGAAATATTCATTCAGGAAATTAAAGACGTCGGCCGTGCGATGTGGCCGGGCACCATCTTGCATAAACCACGAGGTGTTCGCAGTGTCGTCTAAGGCAGTTTGTACCGCCACAAATTCACGAAGAATGTCCAGATAGCGTGATTCAGTAATCGTTTCGGATCTGAAAAATGGGCCAATGATTCCTTTGGAAGAAATGGCGGCCCAGACCAGTACTTTTTGAGGATGCAGGGACGATGGGACTGCAACATGGGGCTTTTCGGTTCCCCATATGCGCCAGTTCTGTTTATTGACGAAGCCGTCCAGGTAAAAATAAGCTTCGTCAGTAAACCAAATGCTGCCCACATGCATATCGCCGTCATCAATCCTGTGCACTATATCGTTAGCGAATGTCTCTCGTGCAGCAATGGTAGCGGCGCTGAGGGGTTGCCGCGTTTGAATTTTGTATAGATAGAGGTGTAAACTCTGGCGCATGAGACGATACGTGGACGTTGGCGTCATTTGGACCGCAGCTGCAACACGGCGAACGGAAACCCGAGGCCGCTGTTGGATCACCTGCTGCACTAGCTGCGCGTTGCCCTCTGTGGTTGCCGTACGCGGTCGCCCTACCTTTCCAGCACGTTCATGCGTCACGTTCCCAGTCCGTTGAAATTTTTCAAACAGATCCTTTATTGTATCACTTTTCGGTCCTTTGGTTACATTAAACCTCCGTTGAAAACTTCGTCTTGTTGCAACAACACTGTGTTCTAGGCGGTGGAATTCCAACACCAGAAAAATCCTCTGTTCTAAGGAATAAACCATGTTGTCTACAGCACACTTGCACGTTGTGAACAGCACACGCTTACAGCAGAAAGACGACGTACAGAATGGCGCACCCACAGACTGCGTTGTCTTCTATATCTTTCACATCACTTGCAGCGCCATCTGTTGTTGAAAATTGTAACTACTGTAATTTCGAAAGTTTGTCCGCCTGAAAATGTACTGATGTCCCAAGCATATTGCAACAAACGGTGTATTTCTATCGCTGCTCGTTTAGTTTTTATTGCCGTTTCAAATATACCGGTCATTTTTGAAACACCCTGTACATCGGAATGTAATCTATTATCACAAGGTCATTCCTATTGTAATAGTTTATGTTGCGCTTTAGTGTCTTCTTAACCTTTATTTTGCTTATTTGCTTCGTTTTCGTGACACGTTCATAGGTGCACAAGGATCTGGTGTTTTCCTAAGAATGTTCTTCCACAAGAAAGACGAAGTATATGAAAACGAAATACTATTTCCATTTTACAATACTTGGATAAAGAAAAAGCGTACGCTATGCATAAATAAGAACGTAAACAGATAAACTTTTTGTAATGGAAATTGTTTCAACAGAGGAACAGTAGGATATATCTGACGAGAAAAATAATTTTCGCTCTTAATTGGCACTTTGAATGGATACTATAAACAAGAGCTATTTAATGCCTTCTAAATATTGTCTTCTCTATCTGTAAGAATATTTATCTTCTCGGGCAAATAAATGTAGATACTTTGAATGTTTGGCCATTTTTCCTGTTCTTTCAGTTCTCAGGGATGTGGAAAACTACGATCTT
Organism: Schistocerca cancellata; assembly: GCF_023864275.1. NCBI lineage: Eukaryota > Metazoa > Arthropoda > Insecta > Orthoptera > Acrididae > Schistocerca > Schistocerca cancellata. The sequence continues at coordinate 610,234,008 of NC_064626.1, forward strand.
TGTCAAGAACATCCATCGTGAATTTTTCTTTGGTAATTAATGAACTCTACTGTCGTTCCTTATTCCTACAATCTGTTACAACGTTCCGGTCTTTCCGTAAAGAGGATGGTCTCTCATAACTTCAGTTTCACCTATCAGGTGCCAAACTGCACAGTGCACAACTCTCAAAAATCACGCCATTTTGAACCTGGCGTTTAAACGAAAACTACCATTCGGGACTAGCGAAACTCAGTGCAGGAATAAAAAGACGTGGCCACTGTTGTAGACTCACTTGACAAGGGTAGTCGATTGAGACAGGAAGGTCGCTCATGTTAAAGAGGTTTTAAATCGTAGCAGAATGTCAAAATGACAGACATCGAAATAAGTAACAGCAGAGAAAAAAAGAAAATATCAACTGAAATCGCTTAATATAAGAGGCCACTAGACCTAACAGAACACATATATGATTCTACACAGACTACGCAAAGAAACTTGCTCCTCTCCGAGTAGCAACGTACCATGGGTTGCTGGAGGAGCGAAGCGTTCCTTGTGTTTGGAAAAATGCGTAAGTCATTTCCGTTTTCAAGAAGGGTTGTGTAACAGGGATCGCTAACGTCAATCTGTGATAGGATATGGTAACACATTTAGTGTTCGTATATGATTATCTTTCTGGAGACGGAAAATCTCCTCTGTAGCTATCAACATGAATTCCGCAAGCCCAGCTTGCTCTATTCTTTTACGAGACCCAGTGGGCAGTGGCCACCAGCGCCCAGGCTGATACAGTGTTCACTAAGTTCCAGAAGGCCTTCTATACCGTCACGCATTGCCATCTAACGAGCAGAATATGAGCGTACTGAATATCAGATCAGTTTTATAATTGGACAGAAGAGTTCTAGTAAACAGAGCACAATATGTCATTCCTAGAGGAGAACAATGTTGAAACATAAAGTTAACGTCGGGCGTGTCCCACGGGAGTGTTATCGGATCGTTACTTTCCATAACAGATACAAATGACATAATGGATAACGTCGTAAGATATCTGAGTCTGTTCGCGGATAATGCTGTTGCATACATAGAAGCCGCAACGCTAGAAAGTTGTAGTGAAGTAGTGAAATGCAGGGAGACTTCCAGAGGATCGATGCTCGGTGCAAAGACCCTCGACATCGACAATGTAGCGTATTGTGCATAAATAGGCGAAAAGAAGATAAAGTACTATGCCTACCTTTTGCCAGTGTCCTGACCTTACCAGCAAACAATATAGAGGAGGTTACCTACAACATACACAGTTTTTATAGTGCAGCCGTTAAGACCGGCTTGAAGATCAACGTCCAGGAGACTGAATTCATGGCCAACATCAAGTAATCTCTCTCTACAATTCCACTAAAAGACACTATCACAAGAAATGTAGCTGTTATCAAGTACCGCGCAGAGTGGTTCTCTGTAAATAAGAGTGACAGCCTAGCCATAAACGCAAGCTGCACCAAGTTTGAAAGGGTTTAGCACTCCTGCAGAAGTACCTGCTTGTCTAGGTGCCTCTCCAAGGGCCTCAAACTCGGACACTACAACTCGGGAGTAAAATCGTCTCCTCCAATTTCCGAGTGCTCGTAATGACCACGAGGTGCACACTCCGGAATCTGGAGGTCAAGGTGAGAAATATCCTGAGGAGGATACTAGAGTCAATAGGTCATGATGAAAGCGCCTACAGAATCTGCCACAACGACGGGCTGTACCAACACCAGGAGGACATCGTCATGTGTGTAAGGAAAATGGACTGTCCTGCTGACACTTGACGCGCACGAATCCCAAACGACTACCAACACGATTGACAGGTAGGGGTAAGGCCTCGAAGAACAAACGGATCGCATCGGTAGAGTTGGATCTGGAACAACTGAAGATCCCACTGGAGAAAACATAACACCGACAATGGTTCCAGGAAGCCATCTAACAAGGAGTTTTCTCAATGTCCCTTAGTCCCACAGTCCTCAGTAGAGTCAAACGATGACGACGATGACGACGACGACGACGTAGAAGAGGAAGAAAAATAGGAAAAAGAGCAAAATGTATAAGATCTTTCACTACAATAATAAATTGTTTCATTGCCATAAAATACATAAAATATTTTAACGCAATAGCACAACAGTGCCTGCAACACTTCTCCTGGGCTCATGACCTTATCGGTTGGATCCTAGTCTACTGGGAAACCATGGCCTGGTCGGAAGACTCCCGGTTTCAGCTGTTGAGCTGATGGCGGGGTTCGAGTGTGGCGGAGATTTCACGAAGCCATGGAGCAAACTTGTCAACAAGGCAATGTGCAAGCTGATGGTGGCTCCATAATGTTATCTTTATTTATTTATTTATTTACATGGAATGGTTTGGGCCCTCTGATGCAGCTGAACCAAATGGAGACTATTTAAAGTCAGCCACTCATGTTTCTATCAAAAACTGGTACAGTGCTTTAGCATAACGTCCAAACATTGCAAAAATGCTTTATAGCATACGACCGTAATTTTGAGAAGTACATTTTTCATGTAATTAATTTAAGCATTATCAAGCCTACAAACTCTCCCAACTTGTATAACGCCCGAATTTATCCTTCATAAAATCGAATTATCCACTCACCATTATCAGTATTTCATTAAGCTCTACGACTCTGAACACTGTTGAGCTGACTGTGCGTATAGGAGCATGTAAATGAGGTGAACGTTCTTTCATCAGTTTCCGCCAACATGCAGGAAGTCAGGTTGTTTATCTTTTCCTAATAGAGGATCTTTGCCTTTCTATCCTCCCTTAATTAGTTTCCTCTAGTGGATTTACGAATCGTGTTGTATGGGTTGTTGACAGCAGGTAAGATCAGCCTGAGAATAGTGCCTTTGCCTCGCTGGAATACACTGACGGAAATAAAGTTGCAACACCAAGGAGTTGTCCGACATAAACGAAAATTGTTAGGGGTGTTTCTGCATCTGAAAGATGATATCTAATCAAATTTCGCACCAGTTGCATAAGAGTGGTGGTAGTGTCATTAAAAGGATGCAAATCAGGTTTGCTTTAAATACACGCTGTAACGGTCGTGTGTTAGTTGTGTTTGAGATTAGATGTGGTGAGTTGATATTAGTCAAGAACGCATTTAAGGCGACAAATACGCCTTTAACAATACCTCACTGAGTTTCAACGAGGTTGTGTAACAGGGCTAGAGAAGTTGGATGTTTCTTTTGCGGTATTACAGAAAGACTTGGAAGGTATGTGGCCAAGTACATGACTGCTGGCAGCGGTGGTCACCAGAATGCACGGCCGCAAGATGACCGGGTTCGAACTGTTCCAAAGTGATTACTTCAAGGAGTGCTCCAAGCTAGACGCTGTATAGCGTGCATTCCATTGACCGCAAACCATCGCCATTTGCGACTCCAGTGGTGTCAAGCGAGAGCTCACTGGAGGGCAGGGTGGAGGTCTGTTGTGCTTTCTAACGAAAGCTGGTCTTGCCTCGGTGCCACTGATGGTCGTGTTTTGATGAGGTGAAAGCCAATTGAGGGCCTGTAACCAAACTGTCTGCATGCTATACACACTGGACTTACATCTGTAATTTTTGTCTGGAGTACGACTTCGTAGTTCCCACGCACCCTGACAGCAAATTTGTACGTCAGCCTGATGATTCGGCCTTTTGAGTTGCCATTCACGAGCAGTATCCAGCAGGTGTTTTCCGACAGGATAACGTTCGGCCACCTATCGCTATTGTAGCCCAACATGCTCTACAGAGTGTCGACATGTTGCCCTGGCCTGCTCGATCACCAGATCTGTCTCGAATCGAGCACACACGGAATATTATTGGATGATAACTCCAGTTTCATCAACTATCAGCATTAACCGTCCCTGTATTGATCGGCCAAGTGCAACAGGCATGGGAATCCATCACACAAACTGACTTCCGGCATCTGTATAACGCAATGCTTGCAGTTTTGCGCTCTAGCGTTCAACATTCTACCGGTTGTAGGAAGACGAGAAACAGGAGGACTTAAAAAGAATAAGTACCCTTTGCAGCCTCGAATCACGTTCAGATTTCGTCGACTGGGTTTGAACGGTGTCTAGTGGTTCCAACTTGAATACGAGAGCAAAACATGCGGTCGTGCTGCACACCGAAAGGGTGCGATTATTTTCAATGAGGATGCAGCCCCACAATGTCCTTAGAGCAGCGTTACAACGTCCTAGGGTGTCAGGAGTGTCAAAGGATGTCAAGAAAGTCTTCCTGTTGTACATCACACTGCCAACTGTCGTTTCCGATCGCAAAATGTGTGGATATGAACGCCCTAGGGACAGGGATGATTTCATTGACGCCATTTGTGCCACCCCCTGAGACCTTTTCGTGTCGGTTCTGAGCAGCGGTGCATCTGAAATGTTTCCCTCGGCCATCCATGAGAAAACCGTGTGATTTCAACTCTGACCTCCATCGCAGAGAAGTCAAATGAAGGGGTAAATTGTGGGTAAGAGGGGCTGCGACGACATTCTCATCACGTGACACATCCACGATAGCATGCGGCCGAATTGTGGTGAAATTTGACGGCAATGTGATATAATCGACAAAGTGGTCTTTTAACTTTGTTGCGCAATTTAATTTATTACGGCAACGACAGACAAGTCGCATGGAAGCAGATGCTTGTGCTGGCCTTGCGAAGCCGGAACATTTCGGTAGTACTGTGTTAAACGTACGAGGGTGAGTCAAATGAAAACCTTAAATATTATTTATTGTTCAGAAGTGGTACAAAGCTGTATCACTTTTCAACATAATATCCGCCACGCTCAATACAAGTCCTCCAGTGCTTATAAAGTGCATAAATTCCTTTAGAAAAAAATTCTTTTGGTAGTCCGCGCAACCACTCATGCACCGCGTGGCGTACCTCTTCATCAGAACGGAACTTCTTTCCTCCCATTGCGTGTTTGTGTGGTCCAAACATATGGAAATCACTTGGGGCAAGGTCTAGTGAGTATGGTGGTTGAGGAAGACACTCAAAATGGAAGTGAACCCACGTTTCGTCCCTATTAACGATTCTTACAAGGAAGCCATCACCTTCTCGTTCAAAGCGCCGAAGAAATTCTTCACAAGCATCAACACGTCGTTCTCTCATTTCAGGAGTCAGCTGCCGTGGCACCCATCTTGAAGACACTTTGTGAAACTGGAGCACATCATGCACAATGTGGTGTGCTGACATATGACTAATCTGTAAACATGCTGCAATGTCATTCAGTGTCACTCGGCGGTTTTCGTTCACTATGGCTTCAACTGCTGCAATGTTCTGTGGAGTCACAACTCGTTGTGCCTGACCTGGACGAGGAGCGTCTTCCACTGAAGTCACACCATTTTCGAACTTCCTACTCCATTCGTAGTCTTGCTGCTGTGACAAACATGCATCACCGTACTGAACCTTCATTCGTCGTTGAATTTCAATAGGTTTCACACTTTCACTACGCAAAAACCAAATAACAGAACGCTGTTCTTCCCTGGTGCAAGTCGCAAGTCGGGCGGCCATCTTTATACTGATACTGCGACGGTATGCGTACATCTGCACTATGCTGCCACCTACAGGCCATTCTGCACGCTGTTTGTAGCACACTTAGCAACTTACAGGATAACGGCGAGAAATTTCGATTTGTTATTACAAATTTAAGATTTTCATTTGACTCACCCTCGTGGCTTGTAATTTCCACAATTTGCCACCATTTACGAGATTCTTGGTTTCCACACTATTTCATTCTCTGAAAGGTAGCTTAGAAACTTGGAAATTGATATGGGAGGGGAGGAGGAGTTAGCGGTTATGTGCCCATTACCCTCTCACTGTTAGATCCGTGCCTGAACGGGAGGAAGTGACAGTGATGTTCGAAATACCCTCCAAAACGCAGCGTTGTCTTGGAGAGTAATAATCGTTTTCCCGGCAGTTAAAGCTTTTCCAGTGCGTGGGGAAGTCCTGACATGGTGGCTGCCCTTTCTGTTTCCGTTTCCTTATTTTCTCAATAATGATCAACTTTCGGACACCAGCGCACTACTGTTCAGTTAAGCGGCTGAACAGAAAAGGCAGCGAGAAGCGAAGCATTTCTATTGGCACCCACTCAGACGACAAAGCTAACAGTGTTACCAAAGACAGTGCGCCGCCAGCAGGTGGGATTGCAGTTTGCTGTGCAAGCCTCCGGGGAGCACGTCAAGTCAAACAGGAGCGCGTTCCCGGTTAATTAAGGCGTCTTCCGCCGAACGCAGCGGGTCGGATCAAACACGACGCGTCTGCCGCGACGCGCGACGCATGCCCGCCTGCGAGCAGGAGGCCCGGGCTGTAAGGCGAGGCTCCACCCCTCACCTCTCCTGTGTGTTACTTCCTTATTACTTCACTCTGAACAAATCCATTTCTGATGTTTTTCGTTTATAGGCACAGCTGGCTGTTGTCAGCTGGGGCACAATAAACGGCCAACTTGAAAACTTCTCGGCCTAGCAGTGAAAGATAGTGTTTCTTCAAACAGCGCTGTCAGACTTGTCATGTTGAAACCTGCCGTAATCTATTTCGCCACTGATAGTTAAGGCTACTCGAAACAAGCAAGTAAAATTTCAGCTGCTGATATACACTGGAAGGTACTTTCAAAAATCGCAAAACTGGTATTTTGTGGCTTGACTCCGGCCGCGGTGGTCTCGCGGTTCTAGGCGCGCAGTCCGAAACCGTGCAACTGCTACGGTCGCAGGTTCGAATCCTGCCTTGGGCATGGATGTGTGTGATGTCCTTAGGTTAGTTAGGTTTAAGTAGTTCTAAGTTCTAGGGGACTGATGACCACAGCAGTTGAGTCCCATAGTGCTCAGAGCCATTTGAACCATTTTTTTGTGGCTTGACACCTGCAACTAAGCAATGGATATCCCTGGATATCGCTGGCTGTTGTTACGAGATTTACTGTCCATGATCGGGAAATTACAGCTGACCGGCGCAGCGCTCTTTGAAAAGAAATCTCGATTCAAGGCTTTGTTAAAAACGGAAGATAATATTCGTTCTCTTGCAGTACTTTCTTTTAATTTTTGGCAAATGTTTGAAACCACATCTTTCTAACGATACGCTGAATTCTATAAAATATTATATTTGACAGATCAATCCCGCCGTGCAGCTGACGGGAACCTTGTGAATGTTTTGCTATGGAGATACACTACAGATGCCAGCTGATGCCAACAAAAGAAAACGTATGAAGATTGTTATGTGTGGAATAGTGGTTAAACTTTTAGACGGGGATTTAAACAGTGCAGACACACTGCTAGGAACGAATGAAGCACTCAGTGTTACAGACTGCAAATCCATTGCCAACGAAGAAACTAAAGGCACTTATGCTCCTGGGTCATTTGTGAGTGATGTTTTCGCCTTTGACTAACAACTATCTCCACTACTACTATTGATACTGCTGCTGCTACTACTACTATTAGCCAGGGGCGAATTTCGCTATTTGCCGCTCCTAGGCAGAGAAAAATATTTTTGCACAAATTCACAAAGTAACTTACATATGTACGTAACTGATAATACGACTGCTGCTAATAAAACCAATAATAATAATAAATAGATGCATACTGAACACACCACATTCAAACCAGGCAAAGCTGTTAACGGCGTGCTATCTTTGTAGCAAATTCACCAATAATATCTTAATAGTCTAGTTGCTGTGTTATGTCAGAATTCATGGAGAGAACGGCTACATTGTTCACTCGAGTCTGCACCATGCATAATGGTAAATAATCCTTGAGTCTTTTGAGAAGTGAGAAAGAGCACTCGGCCAAACAGTTTGTCGCTGCGATTGATAAAATACTCGCAGTGCGATGTCCAAATTAAGAAACAGTTCTTGAACATGGTTTCCACGCAAGTCTATACACAGCCCTTCGGGAGGAGCATTTTATTTTACTGCTCTTCCGTATTCTTTAAAATGAGTAACCTCATCGCTAGAAAAATATTCCAACTCATCTTAGTAACGCTGTTATTGTTTTCCAGTACATCGCAATAGATCAGTGGCGTCTCGTCCAGGAAAATTAGCCGGCCGGGGTGGCCGAGCGGTTCTAGGCGCTACAGTCTGGAACCGCGCGACCGCTACGGTCGCAGGTTCGAATCCTGCCTCGGGCATGGATGTGTGTGATGTCCTTAGGTTAGTTAGGTTTAAGTAGTTATACGTTCTAGGGGACTAATGACCTTAAAAGATGAGTCCCATAGTGCTCAGAGCCATTTGAACCATTTGAAAATTACTTAGAAACTCAAAACTGCTATAAAACTCTTCAAATGGCTCTGAGCACTATGGGACTCAACTGCTGTGGTCATAAGTCCCCTAGAACTTAGAACTACTTAAACCTAACTAACCTAAGGACAGCACACAACACCCAGCCATCACGAGGCAGAGAAAATCCCTGACCCCGCCGGGAATCGAACCCGGGAACCCGGGCGTGGGAAGCGAGAACGCAACCGCACGACCACGAGATGCGGGCTAAAACTCTTCCAGAATTTCCTTTTTCTTTCTGTTCTTCATTTAATGTATCAATTTGCCTATAATAACCAGAAATACAGTGTGATTATAGTTAAGCTTTCAAAAAACTGTAGAAATAACACCACTGGTTATAATGATGTCAAGTTGCAACGGAATATTATCGGAGAACGAGGAAAACGTATGGCAGAAGAAAGAAATAGTGTGAAAATTGTTCAACAGACGACGCTATATGTGTCAGAATACGTAAATGAAAACACCTGTCATGTGCACCACCCATTCAAGTTGGTATAAACCCACCGGGTACACGGCTTTTCCTCCTTTCGCGTCTGCGACGTTCGCCATGGCTGTCTCAATGCAGGATCGCGCTCTGCTTGTAAAGTTGTATTACGAGAATGATGGCTGTGCACACGTCACTCTGCAGAAGTTCCGGACGCGGAATGGTTTGGAAAAAGGCGTTGATCCGATGACTCTCGTGGGTCTGGAGAAAATTATCCGGAAATTCTAGAAGACGAGTTCTTTTGGTGTGTAAACTGGTAGAAGGATGAAATGAATTGATTCGACGTCAGTGGAAGCAGTGGCCACAGCAATGCAGGAGGAGACGAGTGGTGGAGTGCAAACGTGTAGTGCACGGAGAATTGCCCAGACATTGGACATGCCCCTGAGCACGGTGCGTAAAATCATACGAAACATCCTTCTTTGCTATCCACTCAAAATTACCCATGTGCACGAGTTGCTTCTTTTTGACGTGCCAGCAAGAGAGACCTTTGCTTTAGAATGTCTTGTTCGCATGGAAGTGAACAATGATTGGCCGTGGAAGATTTTGTGGACAAACGAAGCGTACTTCCACCTGACAAGGTATGTCAATACACAATTGTCGAACATGGGCAACGGAAAATACACAAGCAAATCAACCAGTACCACTTCATCCGGAAAAAAAATGTCACTGTGTGTTGCGGGTTTATAGCATCACTTATCATAGGGCCACATTTTTTTCGAAGAGACACGTGCTTCCGGTCCTGTTACCTGTACCATCGCTGGTAAGCGCTATGAGTGTCTTTTGCGCAACCACGTCATTCCATCTCGCCAACAGCGTGGATGTGTGGAAGGGCTCATTTTTATGCAAGATGGCGCACCTTCGCACATTCCAAATCCAGTTAAGCAGCTGCTTAAGCGCCATTTCGGAAATGCTAGAATTATCAGCCGCCATTTCCCTACAACCTGGCCGTCCCGATCACCTGATCTTAATCTGTGTGGCTTGTGGCTGTGGGGCTATCTGAAAAATGATGTGTTCAGTGTTCCGATCGCAAACTTAGCTGCATTGAAGACACGCATTGAACAACACAGTCTGAACGTGACCCAGGAAACACTTCGATCAGTTGTGGAACATGCTGTTTCTCGATTTCAACTTGTTGCATAAAATGGTGGACATCATATTGAACATGTTTTGCGCCGGTCACACGGAAATTAATAATCCGATTTAATTTTGATTCATGCTTTTTATGCGGTTTATGGCATCAGCACAATTAAAAACAGATGTGAGTGAAGTTTTTATGCGGATTTTGGTCTCAGGACAGTTAAAAACGATTTTTCCCATCCGATGTCATATGCCCTTGCCGTGGTGGATGGGCTTACGTAACTTACAGTATCACACCTGTACACCCATGCACACTGAGTAGTACAGATTGATTAACGTCAAATGTACACCTTAGGCGTTGTTGTGTGATTCATTTGTCATTTCTAGTCGACCGCTATTAAATTATGGTGCTTACAGTGCCATCTATTGCTACATTTAGTAACTATTTATTTTTCTTCTGCCACACTTTTTCCCCCTTCGATAAAATTCCGTTACAATTTGACGTCATTCTGACCAGTCGTGTTATCTCTACAGTGGTTTGAAAGTTTAATTTTAATTATAATCACGCTGTATATTCACCCGAAAATCTTCCTTTTCTTCAAAATTAGTATCAAACTCGTCTCTTTGGTCCACTTTCAGTTTTCTTGAATTTTTCCTGTTTTGTGGTTGTCTAGTATTCATCTTCCTCTTTTCAATGACAGCGTTTTCATGTGTGTCGTGCATAGAACGATTCTCTAGATCTTATTCAAGTAAAGAATCGTACAATTTTATTACAGCCCCAACAAATTACTTGTAGCATTAAATCTGTTCAACCAAAAAGTTTTCATATCGCAGTTTCCAGGCACTGTATACTACACTACTGCCCATTAAAATTGCTACACCAAGAAGAAATGCAGATGATAAACGGGTATTCATTGGACAAATATATTATTCTGACATGTGATTACATTTTCGTGCAATTTGGGTGCGTAGATCCTGAGAAATCAGTACCCAGAACAACCACCTCTGGCCGTAATAACAGCCTTGATACGCCTGGGCATTGAGTCAAACAGAGCTTGGATGGCCTGTAGAGGTACTGCTGCCCATGCAGCTTCAACACGATATCACAGTTCATCAAGAGTAGTGGCTGGCGTATTGTGACGAGCCAGTTGCTCGGCCACCATTGACCAGACGTTTTCAGTTGGTGAGAGAACTGGAGAATGTGCTCGCCAGGGCAACAGCCGAACATTTTCTGTATCCAGAAAGGCCCGTACAGGACCTGCAACATGCAGTCGTGCATTATCCTGCTGAAATGTAGGGTTTCGCAGGGATCGAATGAAGGGTAGAGCCACGGGTCGTAACACATCTGAAATGTAACGTCCACTGTTCAAAGTGCCGTCAATGCGAACAAGAGGTGACCGAGACGTGTAACCAATGCCACCCCATACCATCACGCTGGGTGATACGCCAGTATGGCGATGACGAATACAAGCTTCCAATGTGCGTTCACGGCGATGTCGCCAAACACGGATGTGACCATCATGATGCTTTAAACAGAACCTGGATTCATCCGAAAAAATGACGTTTTGCCATTCGTGCACCCAGATTCGTCGTTGAGTACGCCATCGCAGGCGCTCCTGTCTGTGATACAGCGCCAAGGGTAACCGCAGCCATGATCTTCGAGCTGATAGCCCATGCTGCTGAAAATGTCGTCGAACTGTTCGTGCAGACGGTTGTTGTCTTGCAAACGTCCCCATCTGTTGACTCAGGGATCGAGACGTGGCTGCACGATCCGTTACAGCCATGTGGCTAACATGCCTGTCATCTCGACTGCTAGTGATATGAGGCCTTTGGGATCCAGCACGGCGTTCCGTATTACCCTCCTGAACCCACCGATTCCATATTCTGCTAACAGTCATTGGATCTCGACCAACGCGAGCAGCAATGTCGAGATACGATAAACCGCTATCGCGATAGACTACAATCCGACCTTTATCAAAGTCGGAAACGTGATGGTACGCATTTCTCCTCCTTACACGCTTCATCACAACAACGTTTCACCAGGCAACGCCGGTCAACTGCTGTTTGTGTATAAGAAATCGGTTGGAAAGTTTGCTCATGTCAGCACGTTGTAGGTGTCGCCACCGGCGCCAACCTTGTGTGAATGCTCTGAAAAGCTAATCATGTGCATGTCACAGCATCTTCTTCCTGTCGGTTAAATTTCGCGTCTGTAGCACGTTATCTTCGTGGTGTAGTAATTTAATGGCCAGTAGTGTATTTAGCATCCCAGTCGCCATCTTCATGTAGGCTTCTGAGTTTCATCACTCTGAGTAGCTTCCAACGCTGGTATTATTTCTACACAGATAACACTGAGATGCCCTGATCAGCGTCTTTCTGAAGGTCGTTTTATAGAGACTGAACTATTTAATTTTGCCTCCAAAATATTCCAACAGCTCGTTGAAGCGAAGAAGAAAGGGTATAAATTTCTTGCAAAAAAAAAAAAAAAATAAAATAAAAAATAACAGAAAAATGAAGCCACCTAAGAACAGCACTCGCTCACACGCTGCGCACCTGCACCCGAGTCTGCTAATTTAAGGGAGCGAGTCGCACGCGAAATGTACACAGCAAGGGGGTTGATTTGCTTAATTCCATTTTGGAGACCAGTGTAAGTACCAGTCATATGCTTACATTGTCGTATGACCGACCCCTGCATAAGTGAATGTCCAAATCATATTTACTTAATAATAGTATTACTGAATCAGCTAATTCTTCTTACTTGTGCTCTGAATTTGGGACAAAATAGGTCAATCTTCCAAGAGGAAATATATCTTTTAATAAATACCTTTTAACAAAAGACAGCTGATTAACATGTTTTAATATCTGGGGTGGATCTAATATGGTTGGATAATATTTAGTTTCCTTCACTTCATCGACAACAGACTTCACCACATGTCTCCCAGAATTGATATAAACTCTTCAGACATTTGAAAATAAATATACAATACGCTCCCTTTTCCTGTGTTTTATGAAGGTCTATATGTTTAGCTAGAAAAGGATCGAATTTTGCTGTTAGCTCTAGTGCCATCTCGGAATTTCCAGTGTGTGAACCCGAATCCATAGCTGTTACCGCTGAAAAACAGGCCTTGTATGGAAACGTTCTTGACCACAGCAACAATTCGTTTTAACATGATCACCCAATATTTTACTTCTGTCTCAGGATGAGACGTAAGTTTTTTATCTATTTTCCCCATGACTTGTCCACCTGCTTTTAAAGTTAACACACATTTCCGATGTTCAGATGAATTTTCATGGGCAGTTAGCTAATCAGGACTAACCATTTTCCATTCATTAAACCACTCATTGGTTTTGCAAACTGTGATGTTCGATTAAACAATAAACATGGGACACAAAATAAATTGCCTTGCTTTGAGAGTATTCTAAAATTTATAATCTCCCTTGTTTCTCGCCATTCCTTATGGTTCTTAAAAACAAGCCTTTATTTAAGTAACTCTAAAAGTCTATTTATTGCCTGCATGAATTACTGACGTCACAGTCCACATTCTGTGCCACATGACTTTGTTTAGCGTTATGATCGTGAAGGAATTCATTTATTAACCCGTTCGCAGGATCAAGAAACTGAATCACTATTATCATTCGCTTTGTCTGTGTCACTTGGGACAACTGAAATGATTGTTCACGCGATATTGTTAGTGTTGCTAATATCGGAAACACCTGACTCAGATAAACCACACGCTGCACTGTTTTAGGTAATGTTCACCACATAATTATGCTCCGTTGTTTCTACATTCGAACTCGTGCTGGAACTAGCTGCCTGTGTTTGATTTTAAAACAACACATCGATTTTTGTGCTCTTTCTTACAGTTTAACTGCCTTATGTTTTGCGAGTTCCTGGTACCGAGAACTAACGTACTTACTTTTCTCTGACTGTCACTCACTTTAATTAATACTAAAATATAACTCACAAACTAAGCACTAACCAATGGCATTATTTGTAATATCAGAGTAAACTAAACCGCCAGACAAGCCGCCAGCTGTTAGAAAGACTGGTGATTTTTGCAGAGGCAACGGAACAAGCATGCGAAGTTCAGAAGAACGCGAAATCCCGAAGATTGGCTAAAATTTACAGACGCGCGAAATTTGGCACGGACTTCAATGCGAGATGCCTTTAATAGGTTCCACAACGAAACATTGTCTCGAAATTTGGTAGAAAATCCGAAGAAATTCTGGTCGTATGTAAAGTACACAAGCGGCAAGACGCAGTCAATATCTTCGCTGCGCAGTGCCGATGGTACTGTTACCGACGACTGTGCCGCTAAAGCGGAGTTATTGAACGCAGTTTTCCGAAATTCCTTCACCAGGGAAGATGAATGAAATATTCCAGAATTTGAAACACGAACAGCTGCTAGCATGAGTTTCTTAGAAGTAGATACCTTAGCGGTTGCGAAGCAACTCAAATCGCTTGATACGGGCATGTCTTCAGGTCCAGATTGTGTACCGATTAGGTTCCTTTCAGATTACGCTGATACAGTAGCTCCCTACTTAGCACTCATATACAACCGCTCGCTCACCGATAGATCTGTACCTACAGATTGGAAAATTGCGCAGGTCGCACCAGTGTTTAAGAAGGGTAGTAGGAGTAATCCATCTAACTACAGACCTATATCATTGACGTCGGTTTGCAGTAGGGTTTTGGGGCATATACTGTATTCAAACATTATGAATCACCTCGAAGGGAACTATCTATTGATACGTAATCAGCGTGGTTTCAGAAAACATCGTTCTTGTGCAACGCAGCTAGCTCTTTATTCGCACGAAGTAATGGCCGCTATCGACAGGGGATCTCAAGTTGATTCCGTATTTCTAGATTTCCGGAAAGCTTTTGACACCGTTCCTCACAAGCGACTTCTAATCAAGCTGCGGGCCTATGGGGTATCGTCTCAGTTGTGCGACTGGATTCGTGATTTCCTGTCAGGAAGGTCGCAGTTCGTAGTAATAGACGGCAAATCATCGAGTAAAACTGAAGTAATATCAGGTGTTCCCCAGGGAAGCGTCCTGGGACCTCTGCTGTTCCTGATCTATATAAATGACCTGGGTGACAATCTGAGCAGTTCTCTTAGGTTGTTCGCAGATGATGCTGTAATTTACCGTCTAGTAAGGTCATCCGAAGACCAGTATCAGTTGCAAAGCGATTTAGAAAAGATTGATGTATGGTGTGGCAGGTGGCAGTGGACGCTAAATAACGAAAAGTGTGAGGTGATCCACATGAGTTCCAAAAGAAATCCGTTGGAATTCGATTACTCGATAAATAGTACAATCCTCAAGGCTGTCAATTCAACTAAGTACCTGTGTGTTAAAATTACGAACAACTTCAGTTGGAAAGACCACATACACTCCTGGAAATGGAAAAAAGAACACATTGACACCGGTGTGTCAGACCCACCATACTTGCTCCGGACACTGCGAGAGGGCTGTACAAGCAATGATCACACGCACGGCACAGCGGACACATCAGGAACCGCGGTGTTGGCCGTCGAATGGCGCTAGCTGCGCAGCATTTGTGCACCGCCGCCGTCAGTGTCAGCCAGTTTGCCGTGGCATACGGAGCTCCATCGCAGTCTTTAACACTGGTAGCATGCCGCGACAGCGTGGACGTGAACCGTATGTGCAGTTGACGGACTTTGAGCGAGGGCGTATAGTGGGCATGCGGGAGGCCGGGTGGACGTACCGCCGAATTGCTCAACACGTGGGGCGTGAGGTCTCCACAGTACATCGATGTTGTCGCCAGTGGTCGGCGGAAGATGCACGTGCCCGTCGACCTGGGACCGGACCGCAGCGACGCACGGATGCACGCCAAGACCGTAGGATCCTACGCAGTGCCGTAGGGGACCGCACCGCCACTTCCCAGAAAATTAGGGACACTGTTGCTCCTGGGGTATCGGCGAGGACCATTCGCAACCGTCTCCATGAAGCTGGGCTACGGTCCCGCACACCGTTAGGCCGTCTTCCGCTCACGCCCCAACATCGTGCAGCCCGCCTCCAGTGGTGTCGCGACAGGCGTGAATGGAGGGACGAATGGAGACGTGTCGTCTTCAGCGATGAGAGTCGCTTCTGCCTTGGTGCCAATGATGGTCGTATGCGTGTTTGGCGCCGTGCAGGTGAGCGCCACAATCAGGACTGCATACGACCGAGGCACACAGGGCCAACACCCGGCATCATGGTGTGGGGAGCGATCTCCTACACTGGCCGTACACCACTGGTGATCGTCGAGGGGACACTGAATAGTGCACGGTACATCCAAACCGTCATCGAACCCATCGTTCTACCATTCCTAGACCGGCAAGGGAACTTGCTGTTCCAACAGGACAATGCACGTCCGCGTGTATCCCGTGCCACCCAACGTGCTTTAGAAGGTGTAAGTCAACTACCCTGGCCAGCAAGATCTCCGGATCTGTCCCCCATTGAGCATGTTTGGGACTGGATGAAGCGTCGTCTCACGCGGTCTGCACGTCCAGCACGAACGCTGGTCCAACTGAGGCGCCAGGTGGAAATGGCATGGCAAGCCGTTCCACAGGACTACATCCAGCATCTCTACGATCGTCTCCATGGGAGAATAGCAGCCTGCATTGCTGCGAAAGGTGGATATACACTGTACTAGTGCCGACATTGTGCATGCTCTGTTGCCTGTGTCTATGTGCCTGTGGTTCTGTCAGTGTGATCATGTGATGTATCTGACCCCAGGAATGTGTCAATAAAGTTTCCCCTTCCTGGGACAATGAATTCACGGTGTTCTTATTTCAATTTCCAGGAGTGTAGATAATATTGTGGGGAAGGCGAGCCAGAGGTTGCGTTTCATTGGCAGGACACTTAGAAGATGCAACAAGTCCACTAAAGAGACAGCTTACACTACACTCGTTCGTCCTCTGTTAGAATATTGCTGCGCGATGTGGGATCCTTACCAGGTGGGATTGAAGGAGGACATCGAAAGGGTACAAAAAAGGGCAGCTCGTTTTGTATTATCACGTAGTAGGGGAGAGAGTGTGGCAGATATGATACGCGAGTTGGGACGGAAGTCATTACAGCAAAGACGTTTTTCGTCGCGGCGAGATCTATTTACGAAATTTCAGTCACCAACTTTCTCTTCCGAATGCGAAAATATTTTGTTGAGCCCAACCTACATAGGTAGGAATGATCATCAAAATAAAATAAGAGAAATCAGAGCTCGAACAGAAAGGTTTAGGTGTTCGTTTTTCCCGCGCGCTGTTCGGGAGTGGAATGATAGAGAGATAGTTTGATTGTGGTTCGACGGACCCTCTGCCAAGCACTTAAATGTGAATTGCAGAGTAGTCATGTAGACGTAGTAGATGTAGATGATATTTTCTTTGAGTGAGAAGTTTGAATGGGCATTGGCTGAGTCTCGACAATGGCTCCTCCTATGAAAGTTTTCGTGGCGTCTGCTATCACAAAGCTTAATTGCCAGCAACATGATCGCCGTCCTGATGTATACTACATTAGAAGGCACGACACTGAATAAAGTGAATAATGGTCACACTGTCAGACGTAATGCCCCTATTAAAACAAAACCTTTCCTTTTTCTGTTGGTTGACCAGATCGCTCATGAAAGTTGAGCTGATTGCTGCCAACATTATTCATATCAATTTTAGTGTGATTTAAGTTAGCATTCTCTTTTCAAGAGTTGTGAATGAATTTAAAAAAAAAAAAAGAGAAAAAGGACAGTAACAGTTTATAAGCCACCACTTAAGAACCGTCGCCCATTAAAGTCCGGCGCCCTAGACAGCTGCCTAGTCTGCCTAAGCCTAAATATGCCTTTGACGATTACTACTACTACTTCTAGTAATCCGAAAGAAAAATGAAGTTAACGCGCTAGACAAAGATGAAGCGTGTCCTGAAATTCGCACCCAGTGAAATTCGTGACCAGGAAAGGTCGAGGAAATTTCTTCTCTCTGTCCGATCTACACCCGGCAGGGAGAATCGCCGCTCGGCGGGTAGGAGAGCCGAAGGCTCTATTTTACAGCAATGTGTGGCCGTGATAGTGTTGCCAGCAACGTTGACCTACTGCGCAAGAGAAACCAACATAGACCAATAGGTCAATACATAGTATCTATACTAGGAATAAGAACAATCTACATAAAGACCTAAAATCACTAACCTTGGTCCAAGAAGGGGCTCAATATTCAGGAACACACATTTTCAATAAATTGTTAGAAACCATTAAAAACTTGGTTTCAGATAAAACACGGTTTAAGCAGAGTTGGAAAGACTTTTTTGATAGGCAACTCTTTGTACTCTGTACATGAATATCTTAACAGAGACTAAGCCAGCTTAAGTAAAAATGTCTCTTAGATTTCAATTTTGGCAGCACTTAGCTACAACAGTCAAGATTAGGTATTTTGTGTATGATAAATTTATTAATAGTGCATAACAATGTTTCATTCTGAGAGCGTGTTAATTCTGTAAATATTAGCTGTTCCAGTTTATCGCATTGTAATCACCTATTTCAACAATCTCCTGACAAATAATCAGGGTAGTAACTAATATACTCAAATTTTTTATGTTTTTATGTTATACTTTCTGAAATGTTCCACAACCACGAGAATCATCTCATTTTTTGCGTCTATGGAATGAAAATTGAATCCAATCTAATCTAATCTAATTCATGCAACACGTCAGTGCCAGGCCATATCCGTTTCAGTTCTTGTCTGTCTGTGTTTGCCTTTCACTCTCAGTCTCGGTTCTTCTTCCTCAGCCGACAGTGCTGCTGTGTCAAGTCACATAAAACAGCATTATTTCGTTCTTGGAGATTAGGTTCTTCTAATGAATTACACGAACCACTGCTCCAAGAATACAGAAGCAGCTAGAGGTATGTAAAAATGCCAACGAGAAATACATGAAAGTGATAAATACAACCAGAGCGAAATAAACAGAAAGTAATGTATATAAAAAGCGAATTCAGAAAAAGGGCGTTCTCACTGCTATCGTTTTAGAAGATCTGCGGTTCTGAACAGAAATTTCGTTCTACATTGGTTATTAAGATGCCTGAACGTTTCTGAAGCTTTATCATGCGTTTTAAATGGGCATCAATTTGCCAACTGTTACTATTTTATTGAAATGGTTGTATACATTACTTTGCACGCCCTATAACTCTGGTCTACTACTTCAATAAATTCTTTGAGCTCTTCCACCAAAGTATTGCAAATGCCTTGTACCAAGAAGCATATGGAAAAGAAATGAACTTTAAAGATACAAAATTATTCAGTGCGCCGCATCTGGCGGCTCAAAAATGTGGAAGAAAAGACATTGTTAAATATTTACTATATACTAATTAAGTATTTGGAAATGGAAATGAAGTCCCATGCTTCTTTACAGAGCGTAGGGGAACGATGCGGGAGACCCGCACCGCCTTACTAGGCAAGGTCCTAATGGAGGTGGTTTGCCGTTGCCTTCCTCCGACCGTAATGGGGATGAATGATGATGATGAAGACGACACAACAACACCCAGTCATCTCGAGGCAGGAAAAACCTCTGACCACGGCGGGAATCGAACCCGGGACCCCGTGCTCGGGAAGCGAGAACGCTACCGCGAGACCACGAGGGCGGACTAATTAAGTATTTAGTGTTGGTTAACTAGTTTCGGACTTCGCCCATTCTCAAAAGCCACTTCTTGCACAGAACAAAATCTGTTATGAGTGGATCCGTTGATTGTAGATAATAAAGGCATCATAAATAATATACGAGGTGCATTCAAGTTCTAAGGCCTCCGATTTTTTTTTTCTAATTAACTACTCACCCGAAATCGATGAAACTGGCGTTACTTCTCGACGTAATCGCCCTGCAGACGTACACATTTTTCACAACGCTGACGCCATGATTCCATGGCAGCGGCGAAGGCTTCTTTAGGAGTCTGTTTTGACCACTGGCTGGTGAATGTGCGGCCACGGAGAGTGTCTTTCATTGTTGGAAAAAGCCAAAAGTCACTAGGAGCCAGGTCAGGTGAGTAGGGAGCATGAGGAATCACTTCAAAGTTGTTATCACGAAGAAACTGTTGCGTAACCTTAGCTCGATGTGCGGGTGCGTTGTCTTGGTGAAACAGCACTCGCGCAGCCCTTCCCAGACGTTTTTGTTGCAGTGCAGGAAGGAATTTGTTCTTCAAAACATTTTCGTAGGATGCACCTGTTACCGTAGTGCCCTTTGGAACGCAATGGGTAAGGATTACGCCCTCGCTGTCCCAGAACATGGACACCATCATTTTTTCAGCACTGGCGGTTACCCGAAATTTTTTTGGTGGCGGTGAATCTGTGTGCTTCCATTGAGGTGACTGGCGCTTTGTTTCTGGATTGAAAAATGGCATCCACGTCTCATCCATTGTCACAACCGACGAAAAGAAAGTCCTATTCGTGCTGTCGTTGCGCGTCAACATTGCTCGGCAACATGCCACACGGGCAGCCATTTGGTCGTCTGTCAGCATTCGTGGCACCCACCTGGATGACACTTTTCGCATTTTCAGGTCGTCATGCAGGATTGTGTGCACAGAACCCACAGAAATGCCAACTCTAGAGGCGATCTATTCAACAGTCATTCGGCGATCCCCCAAAACAGTTCTCTCCACGTTCTCGATCATGTCGTCAGACCGGCTTGTGCGAGACCGAGGTCGTTTCGGTTTGTTGTCACATGATGTTCTGCCTTCATTAAACTGTCGCACCCACGAACGCACTTTTGACACATCCATAACTCCATCACCACATGTCTCCTTCAACTGTCGATGAATTTCAATCGGTTTCAGACCACGCAAATTCAGAAAAAGAATGATTGCACGCTGTTCAAGTAAGGAAAACGTCGCCATTTTAAGTATTTAAAACAGTTCTCATTCTCGCCACTGGCGGTAAAATTCCATCTGCCGTACGGTGCTGCCATCTCTGGGACGTATTGACAATGAATGCGGCCTCATTTTAAAACAATGCACATGTTTCTATCTCTTTCCAGTCCGGAGAAAAAATATCGGAGGCCTTAGAACTTGAATGCACCTCGTAGTACATATGGTAACTACTTACGTATTTTGTATTTAGGATGTGCTTGCTGCAGACAGTTCTGTTTATATCACCACAGCTGAATATATCTCAGATCTGCGTTCTAAGATGTCACAATTGTATTTACTCCATACTGTACCGTATTATGTTAATGTATGTGCAATATATATATACACTATATATAAATAATGTTTTTAATTGTGCTACCTTCATTACCCAGCACGATGTGATCCACGTGACAACGATATTTTATATACAGTGGAGAAATTGTTCTCATTGGATTAGGCTGGCGTATTTATTGCATGCCTTACCGCAAATTTGACAGAAACATATTCGACACCAACATCATTTATAAAGTAACCAAAACAAGACGATATAACTGTTCTGGCAGTTAAAAAAATGAATGCAACTAATGTAATAAAGCCTACGTTGGGCAGACGGACGTTTAAGGCGACCTGGATGGGAAATGTCTGAAATTTTCGAAAACATAATGTCACCATCTGGAAAAAAACTTCTCCCGTTTCAGAAAATGTATTTTTTATCTTCTTTTCAGTTGTTGATTTGGTCTTACACGCTCTTTGAACGAGCCACGCTCATGCGACAGGCAAAGAATATCACCATAAACATTTCTTGCCTGCCACAGTCATGGAAACAATAAAGCCAATATACAGGGACCTTGCAGATATAAAATTACTTATCATATGTCTACATGACCACGCAACAACCCTAATGAGAGCTTCAACAGCTGCGTGAGGCCAAGGGTACCAAAAACAGTGTTTGTTCGATTGACAGTACTTAGGTGTAATGGATGCTGTCATCTGTTTCAGTGATGATGTAAATAGTAAGACAAAACTAATGGACAAATTCGGCATCCCACCAGGAAATAATATGATAGTTGTGTTAAATGCCAAAGCAGTTGAAGCTGAAAGCACAACTTTGAACATGGCTGACGTTTGCAGCAACCGTATATACAAATTTGAAAAATATGTAAAGATCAGCCAACCGGTTGCATAGGTTTTCTATATACCTTGACCAGGTTTTTACCTTACCTTCTGATGAAGTCACCCTTAGAGGTGACGAAACCTGGTCAAGGTATATAGAAAACCTATGAAGCTAAAAGGGTTGCGAGAGTCAGCACTAACGGTCCAGAGTAAGGAAAAGATTCCTGAAAAAGTCTACAGAGGATGAAGAAGCAGCTAACCGTAAGAATAATGCTACTGGAATCTTCTGAAAGAGGCATACGGTTAGTCAAAAACACTGAGTACAATCTTTGTTCATTTTCGCGAAACTACAATTTCAGGACATTGGGTACAAATATCTTCACAATGATCTGAGCTATGTTCACCAAACTCCTCTAAAGTTAATCGTCTATTATACAGAATATCGTATTTCTTAAACAATAAGTAGATTAGATTAGATTAAATAGCTTTCCTTGTACAGCTTTAGCTAATGTCATTCAGTGTTGGTACAAAACCGCAACTTCCTTCGCGTCGTAGATCAAGAGTAACACGCGATGAAAGCGAGGCGTAGATATGCAGTTCGTTGAACTCCAGGTTTCCTTAAAATGAGATATACATAAAAGAAGCGAAAATAACATTTCAATTTTCAGCGCGCACCTCATAGAGTAATACGCACCCCATCGAAAACATTGAGAGAAATTTCACTACTTTACAGATGTCTTCAAAGGCCAATTGATGGGAATGCTCGAAGAAATGCCTGTACAAATCTACATTCACACGACTAAGCTCCCAGAACAAACGTTGAATCAACAGTGGAATAGCGCAGCAGAAAAAGCATAGAAAATTTCCAAAGCACCTTAATCAGCACATGAAAGATACTCCGCCATGTATAAATCATCAAATACGCGACTACAAACGATTCATAGAAACCTTCAACAGTACCTTAATCAGAATATGCATCGCAATCTATACCGTGAGAATTATAACAGCAAAATACCACTGTATGCAGATTTCATTGAAGTACAAATTAAACAATATGTTTGCTTTCAAATAGGTTTCAAATAGTGCTGAAAGGAAATGACATATTTATTGTACAACTGTGATGTGAAGCAACACTGTCTTACACTAAATACTGTCACTGATCTTAATACAATCGCGAAGTAAATTGCAAAGCTTATATAAGACAAAATTCGTTGCATCAACATCTGTCAAAATTGTGATAATATTTACGATACATAAGCCAGCGTGATGCACAGTGTATTTCATTGAGGAACTTCTCCATTATATATAAAATGTCGTTGTCATGTGAATCACATCATGCTATATATATATATATATATATATATATATATATATATATATATATATATAATGGAGATATGTTAACATAATATAGTAAGGTGTTACAATTGTGACATATTTTAACGCAGATCTGAGATACATGTAAATGTTATGACATAAATACGTAGGGCTGTCCACACCAAACACATCCTAAATACAAAATACTCGTACATAAGTAGCTACCATATGAGCCATACTACTACTGATGGGCTACATTTATTATCCACATTCGATGCATCGATTCATTACAAATTTTATTCTCTGTAACAGGTGGCATCTGAAAATAGGCAAAGCCCGAAACTTGTCAGCCAACACTAAATAACTAGCAGCTCTGGTGTAAACTTTTAAAAATGTATTTTTTCAGTTCTTGAAAGAGGAATATCAGACCTCTGCATCAACCCCATCTAGCCAAAAACTGAAGGGTTGCAACTCGTATATAGTAGCTAATAGTGGTATTGGTTTTATCAATTCTCTGGCGAAACGGATTTTAGCATTCTGGAAAAGGTATGCTCCAAGTATCAGTTAACAAGCTAAACTTTCGGAAGCAGTTCATCTGGTTTAAAAAAGAACGCATCCATGATGCCCCATTTCTTTTGTTCTTACAAATTTTTTTCCTTGTACAATGCAAATGTAGGAGAGCTCTATATTGCTTTTGTCCATTATGCCGCCATAGAGTGGCTCATGTAAACACATTTGGCCCGGAAATGTTTTGCCGCAAACATTGCCGGGCAACAGTGGCCGGCAATGCTGCCGTACATTTGGCTGTAATTCGTGTGGCCATGGTATTGCCATACAACACTGTCGCCTATATTGTCAGCAAAAGCCAATTTTTACAGTCCTTGTAAACATACTTCTACGTGATGTACAGGTAAAGAGAACTAGTGATGATCGAGTAAGATTCGTAATGAGAAGTGATCATTTTTTTGTACAAACACAGAATTTAAAGATATAACCACTTCTACTTCGCAAAGAATACTTTAAAATAAACATAAACTAAAATATGGTCCACAGCCGTGGATCAGCATAGGGACCATGTAATGCATCTAAGAAGCGTTGTCATACTAACTAAAAGTCCAGCGTTAGGCACGAATAGAGGTGAAATTGGCTGTCACGGCTTCTCACGTCACACCTAGCACTACATACGAGCAGCCCTTGTACAGGGCGCCTTCATCTTCACACTTATGCAACAACGCACTTTACATTACATATATATGATATCCTTTTGACAAGTAGAAGAGATACGATTTTTAAATTATATCATCATCATCATCATCATCATTTAAGACTGATTATGCCTTTCAGCGTTCAGTCTGGAGCATAGCCCCCCTTATACAGTTCCTCCATGATCCCCTATTCAGTGCTAACATTGGTGCCTCTTCTGATGTTAAACCTATTACTTCAAAATCATTCTTAACCGAATCCAGGTACCTTCTCCTCGGTCTGCCCCGACTCCTCCTACCCTCTACTGCTGAATCCATGGGTCTCTTGGGTAACCTTGCTTCTCCCATGCGTGTAACATGACCCCACCATCTAAGCCTGTTCGCCCTGACTGCTGCATCTATAGAGTTCATTCCCAGTTTTTCTTTGATTTCCTCATTGTGGACACCCTCCTTCCATTGTTCCCACCTACTAGTACCTGCAATCATCCGAGCTACTTTCATATCCGTAACCTCAACCTTGTCGATAAGGTAACCTGAATCCACCCAGCTTTCGCTCCCATACAACAAAGTTGGTCGAAAGATTGAACGGTGCACAGACAACTTAGTGTTGGTACTGACTTCCTTCTTGAAGAAGAGAGTAGATCGTAGCTGAGCGCTCACTGCATTAGCTTTGCTACACCTCGCTTCCAGTTCTTTCACTATGTTGCCATCCTGTGAGAATATGCATCCTAAGTACTTGAAACCATCCACCTGTTCTAACTTTGTTCCTCCTATTTGGCACTCAATCCATTTATATTTCTTTCCCACTGACATTACTTTCGTTTTGGAGATGCTAATCTTCATACCATAGTCCTTACATTTCTGATCTAGCTCTGAAATATTACTTTGCAAACTTTCAATCGAATCTGCCATCACAACTAAGTCATCCGCATATGCAAGACTGCTTATTTTGTGTTCACATATCTTAATCTCACCCAGCCAGTCTATTGTTTTCAACATATGATCCATAAATAATATGAACAAAAGTGCAGACAGGTTGCAGCCTTGTCTTACCCCTGAAACTACTCTGAACCATGAACTCAATTTACCGTCAACTCTAACTGCTGCCTGACTATCCATGTAAAGACCTTTAATTGCTTGCAAAAGTTTGCCTCCTATTCCATAATCTTGTAGAACAGACAATAACTTCCTCCTAGGAACCCGATCATATGCCTTGTCTAGATCTATAAAGCATAGATACAATTCCCTGTTCCACTCATAACACTTCTCCATTATTTGCCGTAAGCTAAAGATCTGGTCCTGACAACCTCTAAGAGGCCTAAACCCACACTGATTTTCATCTAATTGGTCCTCAACTAATACTCGCACTTTCCTTTCAACAATACCTGAGGAGATTTTACCCACAACGCTGATTAAAGAGATACCTCTGTAGTTGTTACAATCTTTTCTGTTTCCATGTTTAAAGATTGGTGTGATTACTGATTTTGTCCAGTCTGATGGAACCTGTCCCGACTCCCAGGCCATTTCAATTATCCTGTGTAGCCACTTAAGACCTGACATTCCACTGTATTTGATGAGTTCCGACTTAACTTCATCCACCCCAGCCGCTTTATTGCACTGCAATCTACTGACCATTTTTTCCACTTCCTCAAATGTGATCCTATTTCCATCATCATTCCTATCCCATTCTACCTCGAAATCTGAAACATTACTGATCGCATTTTCACCTACATTGAGCAACTCTTCAAAATATTCCCTCCATCTGCCCAAGGCATCCTCAGGATTCACCAGCAGTTTTCCTGACCTGTCCAAAATACTTGTCATTTCCTTCTTACCTCCCTTTCGAAGACTGCTAATTACACTCCAGAATGGTTTTCCAGCAGCTTGACCCATAGTCTCCAACCTGTTTCCAAAGTCTTCCCACGATTTCTTCTTGGATGCTGCAATTATCTGTTTGGCTTTGTTTCTTTCTTCAACATAACTTTCTCTGTCTACCTGGGTTCTGGTATGTAGCCATTTTTGATACGCCATCTTTTTCCTTTTACAGGCTGCCTTGACTGTATCATTCCACCAAGCTGTTTGCTTCATCCTACTTTTACACACTACTGTTCCAAGACATTCTTTAGCCACTTCTAGTACTGTGTCCCTGTACCTTGTCCATTCCTTTTCCAATGACTGTAATTGACTACATTCAACTAACTAGTACCTTTCTGAGATCGCTGTTATGTACTTGTGCCTGATTTCCTTATCCTGAAGTTTCTCCACTCTTATCCTCCTACATATGGACCTGACCTCCTGCACTTTCGGCCTCACAATCCCAATTTCACTGCAGATTAAATAATGATCAGTGTCATCAAAGAATCCCCTGAATACACGTGTGTCCCTCACAACCTTCCTGAATTCCTGATCTGTTATTATATAGTCAATGACAGATCTGGTTCCCCTGCCTTCCCAAGTATACCGGTGAATGTTCTTATGTTTAAAAAAGGAGTTTGTGATTACTAAGCCCATACTGGCACAGAAATCCAAGAGTTGTTTCCCGTTCCTGTTGGCCTCCATATCCTCTCCAAATTTACCCATAACCTTTTCATACCCTTCTGTTCGATTTCCAATCCTGGCATTAAAATCACCCATGAGCAGAACACTGTCCTTGTCCTTTACTCTAACAACTACATCACTGAATGCCTCATAAAAACTATCCATCTTATCTTGATCTGTCCCTTCACAATGCGAATATACTGACACAATCCTAATTTTCTTGCTAGACACTGTCAGATCTATCCACATCAGTCGTTCGTTTACATACCTTATTGCAACTACGCTGGGTTCCATTTCTTTCCTGATGTAAAGCCCTACACCCCATTCTGCTATTCCTGCTTTGACTCCTGACAGGTAGACCTTGTATTCTCCCACTTCCTCTTCTTTCTCACCCCTTACCCGAATGTCACTAACAGCTAAAACGTCCAGCCCCATCTTACTTGCAGCCTCTGCCAGCTCTACCTTCTTCCCAGAGTAGCCCCCATTGATATTAATAGCTCCCCATCTCATTACCATTTGTTCGCCAAGTCGTATCTTAGGAGTCCCTGGTTTGTCAGTTAGAGGTGGGACTCCGTCACGTCCAAAGGTCCGAGGCATTTTGCTCTGATTGTTGCCAGCATCATATTTAAAGTACCAGGGAAGCAGGTTGCTAGCCACACCATGAACCACACTTTATATATGTTTGTAATTTCATATATATGTTTTATATTGTTTTTGGAGATGGATGACGTTGGCCGATACAGGCCATATGTGAAAATTTTGTGATTGCGTCAGAGAGAAAATAAAAAAAATATCAAACAGAATCATGGTGTTCCATACATGAAACGTCGTTTCTTATAGGAAGTGATAATGTTGTGTCTATGGATTTTTCGTAATAAACAGACTCCCATCACACTTTATCCAGGCTTTGGACTGGCTAAATGGCAAGAGAAAATTGTCATTTAGGCGTATTTAAAATGTTTTTCGTATTTTTTGTATTTTTTACTTTTGTATTTAATTTTTTAAATATTTTATTTTATTTTGAAGTATGTAATTTACTATGAGTATTTACATTTTGTACATTCTTCTCATATATATCGTCCAACACTAACATATGGCTTCATTCAAATTTTTGGACATAAGAGATTGCTTTCAAACAAGCCCTGATGTCACCATCCTCTTCATATTTTTTTACAATTTTTCCAGCCTTTCATCAAGTTTCGTATAAGTTGTTTTGTTTCGTTTGCCTTTCATACTTAATTCTCACCTCATTAACGCACCTGCCGAGTTCTCTGCTTCTGTCTTCACACACTCGAACACGTCTTTAATTTTAGGAATAGTCAAAAAACTGAGACAGCTTGGCGATATCCGGTGCTTGTGAATGTATCACGAGCCAGTCATCGCAGACATCTTCAGGTCAAAGGAACGCCAGAGCAGCACACATGGGAATTTCCAGCCTTACGTCTTCGTTTTCTCTGTATGCACTTGAACCGAAGGGATCACAACTTCTGGCGCAGAAATCGCAGCTGATTCGAAATCAACGATGACATTATTAGGTTTCCATTCTGGTACATTATCCACAACATTGCGAAAAGACGGATATATGTTTCTCTTCTTTTGTTTGGTTAGAATGCAAAAGCCACCGGACAGATGTTGGTTTCGTTCTTTGAACTTCCGAAATCTGCATGAATAGTATATATTTGTGAAAATTACTTGCTACAGCATTTGAAGGTCCCATCCATAAAAAAGTCTTGTTTAGACTTCAGAGCCTTCCTTCCTGCCTTTCCGCTAAAAACTATGATCCTATCTCCAAAGCTGTCATCACTCACGAGAAAACTGCTGCCGTCATTCAAGGTTAGTAACTCTGCTTGAAGATCAACTTATTGCCGTGTTTCTGTCTCTTTCCGATTGCCGTGTGATTTGGCCCGGTGCATGTATAATATCCTCTTCATTGCCTGCTGTTCTGGCATTTCGGTAACAAAATCATACCCTCAACTGTGCAAGTCGCCTAAGTCTGTATTATATATTTTAGAAATCGAAGTCTCTTCCTCTCGTGATCTCGTCTTCGCCTGATTCAACGTCTTTTTTACTTCTAAGCGAGCGTTATCCGGTGCCCCACATTGATGCTCGTTTGAACTAAGCACGATACAGTCTTTGGTCTTAAGCATCCCTCGACAATATGTTGTACCATGTTTCGAACAGCGCCGTATCAGTCTCAGCTGCTCTGATTCTCATTACGATGTACGAGTAGCCATCTAATGGGAACATACACTCCTGGAAATGGAAAAAAGAACACATTGACACCGGTGTGTCAGACCCACCATACTTGCTCCGGACACTGCGAGAGGGCTGTACAAGCAATGATCACACGCACGGCACAGCGGACACACCAGGAACCGCGGTGTTGGCCGTCGAATGGCGCTAGCTGCGCAGCATTTGTGCACCGCCGCCGTCAGTGTCAGCCAGTTTGCCGTGGCATACGGAGCTCCGTCGCAGTCTTTAACACTGGTAGCATGCCGCGACAGCGTGGACGTGAACCGTATGTGCAGTTGACGGACTTTGAGCGAGGGCGTATAGTGGGCATGCGGGAGGCCGGGTGGACGTACCGCCGAATTGCTCAACACGTGGGGCGTGAGGTCTCCACAGTACATCGATGTTGTCGCCAGTGGTCGGCGGAAGGTGCACGTGCCCGTCGACCTGGGACCGGACCGCAGCGACGCACGGATGCACGCCAAGACCGTAGGATCCTACGCAGTGCCGTAGGGGACCGCACCGCCACTTCCCAGCAAATTAGGGACACTGTTGCTCCTGGGGTATCGGCGAGGACCATTCGCAACCGTCTCCATGAAGCTGGGCTACGGTCCCGCACACCGTTAGGCCGTCTTCCGCTCACGCCCCAACATCGTGCAGCCCGCCTCCAGTGGTGTCGCGACAGGCGTGAATGGAGGGACGAATGGAGACGTGTCGTCTTCAGCGATGAGAGTCGCTTCTGCCTTGGTGCCAATGATGGTCGTATGCGTGTTTGGCGCCGTGCAGGTGAGCGCCACAATCAGGACTGCATACGACCGAGGCACACAGGGCCAACACCCGGCATCATGGTGTGGGGAGCGATCTCCTACACTGGCCGTACACCACTGGTGATCGTCGAGAGGACACTGAATAGTGCACGGTACATCCAAACCGTCATCGAACCCATCGTTCTACCATTCCTAGACCGGCAAGGAAACTTGCTGTTCCAACAGGACAATGCACGTCCGCATGTATCCCGTGCCACCCAACGTGCTCTAGAAGGTGTAAGTCAACTACCCTGGCCAGCAAGATCTCCGGATCTGTCCCCCATTGAGCATGTTTGGGACTGGATGAAGCGTCGTCTCACGCGGTCTGCACGTCCAGCACGAACACTGGTCCAACTGAGGCGCCAGGTGGAAATGGCATGGCAAGCCGTTCCACAGGACTACATCCAGCATCTCTACGATCGTCTCCATGGGAGAATAGCAGCCTGCATTGCTGCGAAAGGTGGATATACACTGTACTAGTGCCGACATTGTGCATGCTCTGTTGCCTGTGTCTATGTGCCTGTGGTTCTGTCAGTGCGATCATGTGATGTATCTGACCCCAGGAATGTGTCAATAAAGTTTCCCCTTCCTGGGACAATGAATTCACGGTGTTCTTATTTCAATTTCCAGGAGTGTAGTTTACCGTGGGTGGTTGTTGATAGTTCCATATAGAATGTATAAGCACACAGAGACACAAGGCGAACGAGCTGAACACCCCGAAAGTTAGACTCACGCTCACAGTGACTAGCCAAGCGGTCAGTCACTTGAGTGGACGAGGACTTGGAGTGCAGGTAGGCCGTGCCGCCCAGGGATCGTTTCTGGTGGATGACAAGTCGCGGGGGCGCATGTTGACTCTGCCCTTGAGCAGGTAGCTTCCAGCAAAACTGGGTGCGAATTTCACAGATTTCTGGCTATGTGCGATTTTCAAAATGGTTCAAATGGCTCTAAGCACTGTGGGACTTAACATCTGAGGTCATCAGTCCCCTAGACTTAGAACTAGTTAAACCTAACTAACCGAAGGACATCACACACATCCATGCCCGAGGCAGGATTCAAACCTGCGACCATAGCAGCAGCGCCGTTCCGAACTGAAGCGCCCAGAACCGCTCGACCACAGCGGCCGGCGCGACTTTCACTGGGTGCGATTTTCACATATCCATATGAAGCGGTGGTTTATTTGATGAACCAATGTGGTTGTTACACATGCAAAGAGTAAGATAGCAGTTTTGAGTGAATCGTGCAAGTACATTGATATCAACTAACTTTAGATATGAAATGCAAGGTAAAAGATGCTTTCATCCAGTGGAGGGAAACATACGAAGGTGATTACGGAGTCCATGTCTGCATCCACTCATTCATACACAATTATGCTCTTATTCACTCTGTATGGTTCATTGTTATCTATACTGTACGAGGTGTGACAATAAAGTAACGAGACTGATGTGAAAAAAAATGTTGCTTACCGTTTTAGTCAAGTTTTAGTGTTGTCTCCTTCGAAGTAGTTACATTCTGATTCCACACACTTTTTCCAACGCTTCTGCCATTGATGTTAACATTTCTGGAACTCATCTTCTGTAATATCCTCCAAGACCCTCGTCACAGCTTTTTGGACATCATGTGTTGTTTGAAACTGGTGTCCCTTGACCGCCGTTTTGACTCTAGGAAATAGAAAAAAGTCGCATGGAGCGATATCTGGTGAATAAAGTAGCTGTGGTAGTACCGAAATTTGTTTTGAGGTTAAAAATTGCTGTACTGACAGAGGAGTATGGCATGGCCATTTTTGCACAAATCTTTCTCATATCAAGATCTTCAGTTATTGTTAGATGAACCGTTTCTCGACTGATGTTAGTTCTTTTGCAATTATTTCCACGGATAATTTTCGATCAGATCGTACGAGTTCACGCACTCTGGCCAAGTTGACATCCATCCGTGAGGTTGATGGTCGTCCACTGCCGTCTTCCTCTTCAACATTCGTTCTGCCTTCACTAGACATTTTATGCCAACGAAAAGCTTGAGCTCTTGACATGACCTCCTCTCCAAAAGCCTTCTGAAGCTTACCGTAAGTTGTCGCGTTTTCACCCAATTTAACGCAAAAAGAAATGGCATACTGTTGCGCAATATATGCGGTTCCATTTCTGTGACGAGAGACACAAACACGTGTTAACTTATTACAGCACAACTCACGACTGAGCATATGCATCGATGTTCCACCTGGATTAGAAGCAGCTTATAGACAAAGGTCAAAGATATTGTGCCTACGCAAGCCTGCAGGGTTGCCACATCTTGCAAAGAAAATCAGTCTCATTACTTTATTGTTGCACCTCGTCTTCAAGAATCGAACGGTAACGTTGTACCCTTCTCCTATTAGATTCTTGATTTGGTTATAAATATTAGGAATCTCTTTCGATTGCATCGCGAATCCACACTGACAGATATGTACCAACATTTTTTCCATCAGTAGGATGCTTTTTACAGAACATTAACACAAAAAATTATTATAAAGAGATCGCTACAGCTTTCAGTCTGGCAAAAATGGTTCAAATGGCTCTGAGCACTATGGGACTCAACTGCTGTGGTCATAAGTCCCCTAGAACTTAGAACTACTTAAACCTAACTAACCTAAGGACAGCACACAACACCCAGCCATCACGAGGCAGAGAAAATCCCCGACCCCGCCGGGAATCGAACCCGGGAACCCGGGCGTGGGAAGCGAGAACGCTACCGCACGACCACGAGATGCGGTTCAGTCTGGCACTGTGACAGTATCCCTAAGCTACAATCACTAGTAGCCTACACTACTTTTTCCTCCACTTGCATTCCAGATGAGTAGCACAAATGCAAAAGCCGCTAAATCCAGGTCTTATCGATTTGAGTTGAGCACACCATCGTATA
The DNA here is from genome assembly GCF_023864275.1 of Schistocerca cancellata. NCBI lineage: Eukaryota > Metazoa > Arthropoda > Insecta > Orthoptera > Acrididae > Schistocerca > Schistocerca cancellata. The sequence continues at coordinate 610,266,780 of NC_064626.1, forward strand.
GATTTTTTCTGCGCCGACACGATGTAATAGGTTTCAGGTTGCTTGAAACTGGCTGTAAAAGAATCGTGTTCGTTGCAAAAGCCGCTGAATGCATGTTGTTTCAGGGTGCAAAGCCCGTTAAATGTTCAACGTTTGCAAAACACGCCAGTTCAATAGGCATGGCAGTCGCCGTGCCATGCCCGGATGCAGAGAATGCCAACTGACATTAGACTTACCCGTCTAGACATTCAAAGCTACCTTTCAATTTGTTACGATTCGAAGGAATATTTTTGTTATTCAGAGATAGGTGGTCTGCGCTACAGTGAACTTGTACGCAACAATGAAGCTCTCACTGCCGAAGCGTTGTCGAAATATACGCCCGTAAGCACAGTTCAACGGATCAAGTGAAATATTGAACGGTTTAAATGCAGAAGATGGTACAAACGAAGCGGGAGTAACTGAAATAGTAGGAATTCTGCAAGAACTCGAATCCATCGTTGTGGCTGCAAATGACCAGAACAAGACCAAGGGCGATATAGCCCCTCCAGGAAAAGGAGAGGAGACCTGATCAGCGGAAGAGAACTGTCTCTAAAACAGAACGATAAGAACATGAAGAGTATTATTAAAGCGATCTTACGCAATGAATACTGCGTTGACACTAAGTGCTATGACGCACATTGAAGGATTAGTTAAAGTTACTGGTAACTGGCATTTCCAGATACAGAAAGCCAAAAAATAATAATGTTCACGAAAAGCAACAGCAAGAATATTTCTCTACTTCGTGGACAGCCCTTCTACAGCTTTGAAGCTGGAGACGGGAAGAGCATACTGAGGAGGGAAAAAATTTCAGCAAAGGAAACGGTCCAACACCAATCACAGCTGGTCTAAAACTTTCAGAAGCTAAACTCTGAGACGTCAAAAAACTTTTGGAGCTCTATTTTGATGAAGCCTGGGCGACCAATGACAAACACCAATTTTGCACCGAGGTATTAGACGAGCAGGAAGTCACTTCTAGAGTCGCTCATGCTACTGCCAACCATCTGAAGATGCTGGAAGCGATTTTGAGTTGATGGGTAGTGTTAAGGTCGATGTCACTTAAAAGAAAATTTCAGCTAATTTCATTTTCTAGAATTTTTTGTCGCTGTTTTAGCTAAGATGCAACTTCCCGCCAATTTCATTATTTTCTAAAATTTTGTCGGTGTTTTACTAGGATGCATCATTTTATTGTCTACAGTATCTTGTGATGTCAAAAACACGATGGTGTATTTTTTCCAAAAAACCCTAATGTTGCGGGTTCATATCTGTTCTTTTCCTGGCGTTAAGTAAGTTAGTTTTTTCTAGCAAAATAATGTCAGTTTCGTTTTTATATATGTAAATTTTATATAACTTCCAGACTTCTCTTTGAAATAAAACATATTCTGTTCATGTTCACATTAATTAAATTCCACCTTTCTGTCATTCCTAACATATCACTGAATAGTGGATGTAGCGACCGTAGCGGCATGGATGTGTGTGATGTCCTTAGGTTAGTTAGGTTTAATTAGTTCTAAGTTATAGGCGACTGATGACCTCAGAATTTAAGTCGCATAGTGGTCAGAGCCATTTTGAACCGAATGTTCTTTTGTAATTGGATCGACACATTTTCAAAATACGATAATTGCATAAATCGGGCGCAAAAACCGCTACATCAATATTTCTCTTAAGATTTTAATAAATAACATATAATCGCAGATTTCAGGCATTAATACTGTGTAATTAATTACGTTTTTTACTTGTTTTTACAAAAGAAATGAAGTCTTTAATAGTTTGGATGGGACGAGTTTTTCGCGATTATATCAGTTTCGCTTCTGCATCTGGGCTACTCAAATATGATTAAATGCGCTGAACATTTTTCAGACTTTACCTGTATTAGGTAGAATTTATTCCGAACTACAGTCTTTTTCTGTTAAAACGTCGAAGTCCATCCACAACTCATAGGGCTGTCAATTGCCATAGGGTACTTAATGTATGTTCATCGGACAGGAAAATCTATTTTTCGAACGTTGTATCAATATTTCACATTTTTGCAATAATCGGAAGAAACAAAATTAATGTAGACGTGTTGGAAATATGGTATTTATGTGCATATACCGGGCGGTTATAATTAAACTTTCCCTGTTTAACACGTTGTAACACGGAAACTAATTACTGTACAAGTACCAAACTTGGTATCATTAATGTCCAAAGTAAGGGGTGCATGATTTCCATGCGTCACAGCGCCGTCGTCCAGTTCCAGATATGGCCACCAGGTGACGTGATCAGTCATCGTGATTCACAGTCTCACATACCTCACCACTTGACATGTCAACATGAGCTTTGACAAAATGAGCAGGGGTTTATTGATGAAGCTTCATTATCAAAACAATAGTAATGCTGCAGCTGCACTTTGAGAATATCGTCGGCTGAAAGGATTACGGAAGGGTCCTCTTTCTCCACCTGCTGTGCAGAGCATGATGAAGAAGTTCGAATCAACTGGAGAACAGAGCGTCGCTCCAGGAAGAGGCCAATGACCGGTTGCACCACAGGTGGTTAATGAAATCGCTGTTGCTACGGCAGAGGCCGCGGTGGTCTAGCGGTTCTAGGCGCGCAGCCCGGAACCGCGCAACTGCTACGGTCGCAGGTTCGAATCATGCCTCGGGCATGGATGTGTGTGATGTCCTTAGGTTAGTTAGGTTTAAGTAGTTCTATGTTCTAGGGGACTGATGACCACAGTAGTTAAGTCCCATAGTGCTCAGAGCCATTTGAACCATTTGCTACGGCAGACAACGATGCGCGCAATTCCCGATCGTCAGGCAGTCCGTGTGCTGTGTCACGACAGTTGAACATCCCGTGGTCCACTGTACGGAAGGTGCTAAGAACTATTCTCAAATGGTGTCCGTACAAGATCCATATCATACAGCAGCTTGCACCACAGGATACACAACAAAGTGTTGACTTCGCTCTCCACTTTCCCGCAAGGATAAAAGTTGACGAGCACTGGCCCTAGACCATACTATGGACAAACGGAGCACATTTTTCTCTGACGGGTGAGGTGAACACACAGAATTGCCGTGTGTGGGGGGAGGGGGGGGGGAGGGTTCACCTCCAGTCACTGAGCATGAAGTTCCTCTATATGGTCTATATCGCGAATGTGTCACCGTATGGTGTGGCTTTCATCATCGGCCCATTCTTTTTTGAACAAGTTGGCGCTCAAGGACCAAAGGCGTGCAGTGTGACTGGCCAGTATTACTGCGATATGCTTCGCCAGCATGCTACACCCGCCCTATAGGAGAGACACACACTGAACCCATTAGTTTTCATACAAGATGGGGCCCCACTGCACATTGCTCGTGAAGTTCACCTGCTTCTCTGAAACACATTTGGAAACGATCGAATTATCAGCCGATCGATACCAAATGCTTGGCCGGCACAATCACCTGCTCTCACTCCCTGTGATTTTTTGTTGTTGGGCTACCAGGAGAACACTGACACATGTGCTGATCTGAAGCGCAGCAAGAGAGGTAGCTGGCATACCTAAGAACATGCATTATCCTGCTTTGCAGAATGTAATCCTGCACTTTCAGACTGTTCTGGACACAGATGGGCGCCATATTGTGCCCCTTTTGCAGAGGTAATGGTACCGGTATGTAAAGGTAGCAGTACACGAAAAATGTGTCCATTAAATTTATTCCGCATTATTTCTCTTCCCCATGTCCCTGGCATTAATACTACCAAGTTTGGTCCTCGTACGGTAATTATTTTCCACGTTATAACGTGTTAAATAGGGAAAGTTTACTTATAACCACCCGCAACTCCAGACCTATTTGGAAAGAGAGTTGTAGACAAAATACAGGGCGTGTGTCTGCGAATATTAAGTTGCCTTTCCGTCACTTTCGATCGGCGAATGAGCGCTCGCATCACTGTGGCAAGAAAGCGGTTCGCAGCGCAAAGAGAGAATTCAAGGCTGTACAGCAGAACGATGCAAAAAATGTTGCATTTCATAAGTTTTATTCTGGTTGACACGTGGTTTATTTAGACTGATAAAGTTTTTCATACAGAATTTTTTCAAGGTTACTAACAGTTAGAAAAAAACATAGATTTCAATATGACAAGTCGGACCATTCCCTTTCCGACTTATTCCTATTTAGGTCAAATAACTTAGCGCGACTTTTCTCCAATGAGTTGATTCTATCCCAAAAGTCTGGTTCTGGGAGAAAAATTCCTATCAACAGCCAAGTGTAGATTCGGAGTTCGGTTCTGGGGGGATGGGGTGTCACAGATTGTTAGTGCCCCCACCCACTCCCAATACAAAGCCGTTACTCTCAGTTTTAATGCACTACAAATGGCTCAGATTTTCCTTAAAATAGAACAGCTTCTTTTTCACAAATCAGCACGAATTTAGTAATCATCTCTCATGCAAAACTCGGCATGCCCTTCTCTGGCACGATACTCTGCGCACCATGGATGACAGACAACAGGCAGATTCCATATTCCTAGATTTCCGGGAAACGTTTGACGCAGTGCCCTACTGCTGACTGTTATCGAAAGTCCGAGCACACAGAATAGGTTCCCAGACACGTGAGTGGCCAGAAACTTCTTAATTAATGGAACCCAGTACATTGTTCTGGACAGTGAGTGCCTATCAGAGACAAGGGTACTGTCTATGAATGCCCCAAGAAGTGTGCCGACAAATCCCGTTTTTCTCACAATAGATTTGCGAGAGTAACAAGAAAGAGAATGTTTAGTGATAGTAGAAGGTATCTTTCTCTATGTACCATATGTGGTTTGCGGAGTGTGGTATGTATATAGATGTAGAACATTTTAAAAATAATGGTAATACATTATTGTTATTGTTGTATTCAAACATTTTATATAACTTGTGTTCAAGAAACCTTAGTACATCGCTGTAAGGCTTCCAGATTTTACAGACCTTACATGAGCTTGATCCATAACAACAGGATGATACAGTATGAGATCCTCAGAAAATAATAATTATATTATATCAACAAAAGGCAATTGCAATTCAGTTAAACTCATGTACCGGAAACTAACAAAACAACCTCTACCAATATGGACTGGCAAGAACAAATAAGTTAAGGGGCTCCGGAACGCCCTATACTTGCAATGTTAAAATAACGCTTATAAATTACATCTTTCCTCACAAAGTATTTGAGGTAGGAAGTTGAACTTTTTACAGATTATTTATTGGAATATGGGCTACAACTTAACACAGGGATTTTACAAAATTTTAGTTCAGTTTTAAAGATGATTTTTTTCAATTGTAATGAAAATTCACACCTTTTTTTGCAATTTTTTTATTTATATATTCAAAAATATACAGTTTTTTGGAAAAAGGCTGTGTTAAATTATGCAAAAGGTACTGTGTAACATTTACTGAAAGTTTGAAACAAATATGTTTGGAAGATCCTTAGAAAACATGTAATTAGTATGAGAAAATAAAAGTTTTGGGAATCGAGCGACAAAGATTGGATTAACTTTTTAGTGCATTCCAGGTCCATAGGATGGATTATCTTCATCCTCTGCAAACTCCTCCTCCAGCTTCCTCTTGTTCCTCCTCCTGTTTACTCTTGCTTGTATTTCTAGACTCTTTACAGCCCTGTCTGCAGCCCGAAGGCGTTCCTTGTCTAAAGGAAGCATCGCTCGTACCATGTTAGAATGTTGTTATTTACAGTAATAACACATACCTTTGGCTTTCCAACAATTCTCCTTTTCTTAAAAGCCTTCAGAGGATTTATAATAACTTTACTTTTACTCATTATTATACTTCAACAAAACAGAGACTCAAGAAACAGAATTAATTACGAATATTTTCGAGATAACGACAGAGTAAATAAACATGAAACAATCGACAATCACACCAGCGATATGTATTGAACCATCACAGGTTAGCCACAACACATACTTTATCTCACATCACTAAAATGTACCTGATGAACACGGACGTTAATAATAACACAATTTGACAGCAGTTTAACAGCGCCACAGTGGGTCACGCCCATGTAGAACACATTTCAAAAAAAATTTAAAAATAGTTATAGTCTTCGGAATTGAAAAAATTATATATCTATTAAAAGGTAATAGTCTGCAGATTCAGAAAACGCAAAAAAGTAAAAATTGAACTTTTCATGATTTTGAGCCTTTCCGGAGCCCCTTAAAGTGAAACGCATTTAGGAGACAAACCGAGCAGGTGGTTAATGATATCGCAAAACTCCCATTTAGCAAGGGAACGGCGAGCTTTAGAACAGAAGGGATAAGGCCAGAACAATACATTATTCCTTTTAATGTAAATAAGGCTGGGACCGAGGGTATGTGGCTACACATTATTAACAGGGCTAGGCTGCGACCCAGCAAGAAAAATAAAAATGTTTTCACCTCTAGCGAGACAGTGATTGGCTGAAGCCATATTTGGCGATTCAGACGCGACACGGTGGGGAGATCCCCATTATATAAAAGCATTTTGAGACATAAAATTTCTATGCCTCTCTCTCACGTCTTGCGGCGAACCGCACAAGTGTTTGGAAATAAGCAAGAGCGTTGAGAGCCTTGCTTTCTGCGAAGTGAGGACGATACACTTCATGTATCGTGGCGACAGATAGCAAAGCGGTAGTTAATTATTCCTGCGGGAATTGTTGCGGGCAAAGAAATTGTGCACATCGCTCCAACCCATAGTGAGTGTGCAATAGCCATTATTAGGGAGAGATTACCGTTCTATGGAACGCAGGAAAGTTGCGACTGAGAGAATTCAGTCAAGGCCAGAGTAGGGAATTAGTGTTTCAGACCCAGCACGGAGACAACGCCGTTGCAGATGCCACTTGGTACAGTACCCTCGCTTATTAGGCCACGGTAAGTGTTGAGTCCAGATTTTGCTCACTCCAACTTGCGTACACTTTGACCACTAATATCAAACTACCCTCACATTGAGCACATGAGAGTCTTTTCATTGGTCCAAAAAATAAATTTATTCTCCATCAACTCAGTGCATTGACCAGCTACAACAACATAGATTTAAATGAGCTAATGAGGATTTTTAATAAACATTCTTTCCTATGATAAAAAATTTTCATGTGAAGGGATAACGATTTTAATAATTGTAATTTCAATAGTCCAAGAATTAAATATTTTGTTATTGAGTGTGAAAAGTAATTGAACATGATTGTTGTTTATCACTTGACCCCTGAAACTAACAGTTGATAAATTATATATAGAATAAAAAAGGGAATAGCTGTGTTGTCTTTCTAGAATAGACCCCCAAAATTTCACTTTCACTTTATTCTAGGTGCATGACAGCAGCATTTCTAATGATTTTTGTTACGATTCGAACCTGATATTAGCTTCCTTACAGGGCCAGGGTCATATTTCTTTAGAATGTCTGTTTGACACCCTGGGATTGAGAAGACACTCGCTGTGCAGATACAAAGGTCAGACGTACAACAAAATTGTGACTCTTCCAGAATGCAAAATTACAGCATTCTGATAGACTGAGGATTTGCTTTTGATAGGTACAGAACACATAAACCTTCCAAAGAATAAGCTGACACAAATTAAACATTCCATATAATTTGTGTTAATCAGAAATTAGTACATCACTTCAGAATAAATTCTAAGAAATTATAGTTCAGGTAATAACATCACCTGAAAACCATCTGTCCAAATACACACACCAAAAAAAAATTGTATCACCTCGGTTCCAAGAGTTCCCGAACCTGTACAGAAAATTTAAATAGAGATCAACATTAACATCATTTCCGCCCTTTTTATTGCTCATCAAAACCACACATTGCATGTTGTACCACCATATAGCGAGACCTTCAGAGGTGGTGGCCCAGATTGCTGTACGCACCGGTACCTCTAATACTCAGTAGAACTCTTGCACTGATGCATGCCTGTATTCGTCATGGCATATTGTCCACAATTTCATCAAGGCACTGTTGGTCCAGATCATTCCACTCTTCAGCGGCGATTCGGCGTAGATCCCTCAGAGTGGTTGGTGGATCATGTCTTCCATAAACAGCCCTTTTCAATCTATCGCAGGCATGTCGACAGGGTTCAAGTCTGGATAACAAGCTGGCCACTCTAGTCGAGTGATGATGTTATCCTGAAGGAAGTCATTCACAAGATGTGCATGATGCGGGTGCGAATTGTCGTCCATGAAGACGAATGCCTTGCCAATATGCTGCCGATATGGTTGCACTATCAGTCAGAGTATGGCATTCACGTGTTGTACAGCCGTTATGGCGACTTTCATGACCACCAGAGGCGTACGTCGGCCCCACATAATACCACCCCAAAACAGCAGAGAACCTCCACTTTGTTGCACTCGCTGGACAGTGTAGCTATGGCGTTCAGCCTGACCAGATTGCCTCCAAACACGTCTCTGACAATTGTCTGGTTGAAGATATATGCAACACTCGTCGGAGAAGAGAATGTGATGCCAGTCCTGAGCGGTCCATTTGGCATGTTGTTGGGACCATCTGTACCATATTGCATGGTGTCATGGTTGCAAAGATGGCTCTTACCACAGACATCGGGAGTGAAGTTGCGCATCATGCAACCTAATGCGCACTGTTCGAGTCATAACATGACATCCTGTGGCTGCACGAAAAGCATTATTCAACATGGTGGCACTGCCGTCAGGGTTCCTCCGAGCCATAATCCGCAGGTTGTTGTCATCCAATGCTGTAGTAGCCCTTGGGTGGCCAGGGCGAGGCATGTCATTGACAGTTCCTGTCTCCCTGTATCTCCTCCACGTCTGAACAACATCGGTTTGGTTCACTCCGAGACGCCTGGACACTTCCCTTGTCGAGAGCCCTTCCTGGCAGAAAGTAACAATGCGGACGCGGCCGAACCGCGGTGTTGTTTGTATAGGTATGGTTGAACTACAGACAACAGGAGCTGTGTACCTCCTTCCTGGTGGAATGACTGGAACTGATCGTCTGTCCGACCATCTCCGTCTAAGAGGCGCTGCTATCTTTGGGCGGTTTTAGTGACACTTCTGAACAGTCAAAGGAACTGTGTCTGTGATACAATATCCACAGTCAACGTCTATCTTCAGGAGTTCTGGGAACTGGAGTGATGCAAAACTTTTTTTAATGTGTGTATTTGAGAAATACCTGTGTCACTTTATTGTTTTAAGGACTATAATAGTAACAAGCTTTTCCAACTTGACACTTTCATTATTTATACGGTTTGAAATCCAAGTGTGCACTCGCCATTGTCAGCATTTCACTTAGCTCTAAGATTATGAACACAGGTCTGCAGACAGTGGTTATAAGAGCTTGTAAAAGACGACAATGCTGTATTCTTCTGTGGTTCTAGTCGGGTTGTACCACAAATTTCTTTCCTCTCTAAATCTATTCAGTACCTCCTCATTAGCCACGAGATCTACCAATGTAATCTTTAGCATTCTTCTGTAGCATCACATTTCAAAAGTTTCTGTTCACTTCTTGTCTAACCCTGTTTTCACTTGGCCTGAAGTTCTGTTCCTCTTGCCACCAAACATCACTAATTCTCGCTACATCTAACCTCAACCTGTCCGATTGCTTTAGTTTACTCACCTTGAATGGCAAGGGGCGATCTGAAATAATTAGTTAAGTGAAGGTGAAATTCTTGGCCAATATTGCTTTCAAACAACCTTGACTGTCGATTAGCCGTTTCTTGGCTAAGAAGTTCACCTTCTCTCAAGTAACTGTCCGTTTCCCTTTATAAATTTCCTAACCTACCTGCCCAATCAAGGATCCAACATTCCACGATCCGATCTGTACAACGCTAGTTTTGTTTCTCCTGATGGTGACATCCTTCTGACTAACCGCTGTCCACAAATCGGAAGGAGGGACTATTTTACCTCCGGAATATTTCAGCCAAGTGGATGCCATTATCAATTAACCATACAGCAGAGCTCTACGACCTCGGGAAAAATTAAGGCTTTGGTTTCCCCTTGCTTTCAGCCGATCGCAATACCAGCACAGCAAAGCCGTTTTGGTTCGTGTTACAAGATCAGACAAGTCAGCTATCGAGACTGTTGCCCATGCAACTTCTGGAAAGACTGCTGCCCCTCAAGTTTGTCTGGCTTCTTAGCAGATACCCCTCCATTGTACATCTACATGTCTACCACGCAATCACACTTAATTACCTGGCAGAAGGTTCATCAAACAACCTACACAATTGTAATTGCACCTGCGATTCGGCTATCTGTGTCACTGAGGCACGCAAGCCACCCTAACAGCGGCAAAGTCCCTGGTTCATGGAGGGAGAGGGGCTGTTATAACCTCTTAATTGCACTGAAAATACTTTCCAGCACTAATTACCCAAGACTCGGATATTTGTTGAAGTCAGAGATTGACAAATGAGAATAACTGTTCATCCAGTTTATACTTTAAATCCCTCAGTTTTCGTATTGCCAAAGTACCTCTATGGGCTCTTTCATTATCCTGATTAAAAATTGTTTATTTTTATTGACCAGTCCTGGCCTCTTTTTATATTTTTTTCCTCTCATCCAGCTGCACCCTCCAAAGTCGTGGTCGGTAACGAAAGATTGTGTGGCGCCGTCAGACTCGGAGACAGTCAGCTAAAATCGTGGTGGTGGAAGAAACGTTCACCCTATAATATCTGACTGGCTAGCCAGATGTCGACGTTTAAACTTCGTGGCGTCCTTTTTGCTATTCGAGGAGGGTGGTTTATGTGCCAGCAACACGTTTCACCCTCTCCCTTCTTTCACTCGCCGGCATGGCACTACACTCTACACAAACCCAACACACCCAACCATATTGGAGAGACACACTGAAGAGATGTCAAGCTTTTCGGAAGAAAGGTGATATTGCACACGAAGAAAGAAAACCCTTCCAATTAGACGGTTCACTCTACCCCTTGGAGTCCCCCAACCCAAAACTGACATACGACTTTACTTCAGCAGCTGAAAAGTCTTGCGCACGACCGACACATGTGTCGCGACTGCAGAGGATCTCTCGGCAAGAATTCTGGCTGACTGTGACGTTGTTCTAACAACGCCATGGTTGTTCAAACGAGGACGAATGAACTTTGTGCCACGATGTCAAATCACGCATAGAAGCATGTGGATTATATGTCACACTGAGTAAGTTGTGAAGACAGAAAAAACTACAATCGTAGTGACGATAAGAAACCTATTAAGAATGAAGAGATGGAATCATACTAAGAAAATACTGCCTATTCCGATCACTGAGTAACAGTTTATATTGCAGAATATTCTTGAATATTAATTGTTTTAATACAGGTATGTAAAAACTTAATAGCTACTCCCAACAAATTTCCGAATGATGGTGCTCCAGGCCTCTGTTTGATATTTCAACAGTTTCATTCTTATGTGGACGACCTGAATAAGAGAACACCACGGTGTTTCCACGTGAAACGTTTTCTAGTTCACTGTAGGGTCTTGTTGATATTGTTACTTCACGGATATCAAATAGCAAGTGCATTTACCGTACATGTCCATGTAAAAGTGATGATTAGAACATATTCGTGATATAACATGATTAGTAGTTATAGGTATATAGAAAAGAGATTAATACGAGGGTCATTGCAAAAGTCAAAGCAACTATTTTTTGTTTAGAAAATTGTAACGAATTAAAAAATTCTTAAATATGCAAGTGGAAGGTTATTTCATACGTAAAACTTGCATGTAGGGAGATCAACGAACACACACACCTCCATAAAGATACAGTATGAGAAAAATGACGAAACAAATTTTGTAGTTTCAACTTGTTTTACTGTCGGTTGCAACAGTTCACAATAGTGCAAGGCAGGAACACGGACCTGCGACATCTTGGAGTTTCTCGAAAGAGTCTTCCAACGAAGCCGTCACACACACTGTCAATGCTGCCGACGCTGTGGAAGACGCCAGATACCCGTGGCCTCACAATGAGCGAATCGTCGCATCTCACGCGTCAGTGCTGTGGCAATGTCTTCATATATTCGGAAGCGGGTTCCACGCAGTGGTTCTTTCAGTTCTGGTGTGAAGTCTTAATCGGAAGATGGTAAGTCTGGTGAATATGGTGGATGCTTCTGTACTTGCTATCCCCATAGCGGGGTTGTCCTGAAGAATTAATGCATTGTGTAGACGTTCAGGACTTCCTCCTCCTCCCCCCCCCCCTCGAAGAACCCATCATAAGTGCGACAATAATACAGTGCATTAACAGTTTGTCCACGTGGGACGAATTGGCACAAAATCATTTCTCTGATCGGTGCATGATGGCCGTTGCTGCTCTGCCACGCCTGAATGCACCTATCCACCGAACAACTGTTCGGTACGATAGAGCAGTGTTCCTTCCACGGTGAACTGCAATCTTTACGTAAAAGCGCTGTTCAAATCGCCTAATATCCATCCTGAAAGGCTGACCAACTCACACTGTGGTCTCACTTCATACTTCGTTCTCCTGGAAAGAACTGCCATCTAACGTCACGCCATGTTACTGTTGGTTCTTGCGTAGGCTCCTGATGCGATGGAATGCGCGTAGTTTGTAATGTACTACTATGTACCGCTGCAGTTGATAGAAAAATGCCTTTGAAACGACAAAATATGTTTCGTCTTTTTTCTCGTGCTACAGCTTTATGACAGTGTGTGTTCATCCATTTACCTCCATGTAATGTTTACATGTGAACAAACCTTCCATTTGCAAAGTTCAGTATTTTTTTTAGTTCGTTACCACTTTCGAGGCAAAAAATAGTTTCCTTGACTTTTGCAATAACTCTCATAGTTTTATAGCAATTTTCTTTTTGGTCTAAAACGATCCCATTGCTTATTAGTAAGTTAACAATCTCAAGTACACGGTGGTTCAGCAGTAATCTTACAAATAGGGGTCTTCTCGTTCTGTTGAGACGCGGAAACTGCCAGGGAAATCTCTTAGACGAATTCTCTCAGTGCGAAAGTCTGCACGCATCGCTGAAAGGCCGAGCCAGCTGAAGATTTATTGCGAGTTCGAGGGTGCGGCGAGGGAGCTGTCAGGGACAACTAGCGACCCATAGCTCAGTTTTTCTTACCTACTATTTCCATGAATATTTCATCAGATATCGGCGGGCAGCCTGCGAAGAGTACTTTTTAGTCATGTAGTGGCGCATGATGCTTCCAGCAGCACGACACAGAACACGCACTATAAAGACCCACAATAAAGACAAAACCTTGTCGATACCATATGCACTGTTTCTTACAATACATCACCCAATGTGAATGGTATATCTTCACCCTTTATATGGAGTAATAAGTCATATGCTTTCCAATTGTGCGCCAGCCAAATTGGTCTGTATAACTCCTGATTTCATGATAATAGATAAGTCTTTTACGACGGATTTGTTGAACTACTTATTTATAATGACCTTTTCGCCTCTAAATGATATGAGTCCAATCTTACCACAATCTTCATCACGAAAACAACTGATAAGGCTGCCAGGAAACTGCAGGTGTACACTCATGCTCATAAATTAAGGATAATGCTGATACCTGGTAAAACAACACTCTGGTGGGCGGTTTGCGGATTTAAATCATCTCGGGATATAACCATGCGGTCGTCGCACGGTGGCGCTGGCAGGAGTCCACATATGCAGAGGTGTGTTGGTGCATGTCAGAGTACAGAGCAGCGAGTAATTATGTAGACGTTTTCAGACGTGCTAATGGTTACTGTGTGTTGAAAATGGCTCAAAGAACACATACTGATGACATTATGAGGGATAGAATACTAGGGCGACTGTAGGCTGGTCAAACAGAGCAGGTCGTAGCACGGACCCTCTGTATGCCACAGAGTCTGACCTCATAATTATGGCAACGGTTCCAGCAGACAGAAACGGGTCCGGGCGCTACAGTACGGGACGTCCACAGTGTACAACCCCACAAGAAGACCGATATCTCACCATCAGTGCCCGCAGATGGCCACGGATTACTGCAGGTAGCATTGCTCTGGATCTTACCGCTGCCACTGGAACATTTGTCTCAAGACACACAGTCTACAGACAACTGAACAGATATGGTTTATTTGCCCGGAGACTTGCAAGGTGCATTCCACTGAACCCTGGTCACAGGAGAGCCCATAAAGCCTGGTGTCAAGAACACAGTACATGGTCATTGGAATCGTGGTCCCAGGTTATGGTCACGGACGAGTCCAGATATAGTCTTAACTGTGATTCTCGCCGGGTTTTCATCTGGTGTGAATCAGGAATCAGATACCAACCCCTTGATGTCCTTGAATGGGACCTGTATGGAGGTCGTGGTTTGATGGTGTGGGGTGGGATTATGATTGGTGCACATACACCCCTGCATGTCTTTGACAGAGGAACTGTAACAGGTCAGGTGTATCGGGACGTCATTTTGCACCAGTATGTCCGCCTTTTCAGGGGTGCATTGGGTCCTACCTTCCTCCTGATGGATGATAATGCACGGTCCCAACGAGCTACCATCAGGGAGGAGTACCTTGAAACAGAAGATATCAGGCGAATCGAGTGGCCTGCCTGTTCTCCAGACCTAAACCCCATCGATGGGATGCTCTCGGTCGACGTATCACTGCACGTCTTCAAACCCCTACGACACTACGGGAGCTGCGACAGGCACTGGTGCAAGAATGGGAGGCTATACGCCAGCAGCTGCTCGACCACCTGATCCAGAGTATGCCAACCAGTTGTGCGACCTGTGTACGTGTGGATGGTGATGATATCCCATATTGATGTCGGGGTACAAGCGCAGGAAACAGTGGCATTTTGTAGCACATGTCTTTTGGGATGGTTTTTTCGATGTATCACCAATACTGTGGACTTACAGATCTGTGTCGTGTGTGTTCCCTATGTGCCTATGCTATTAGCGCCAGTTTTGTGTAGTGCCACGTTGTGTGGCACCACATTATACAATTATCCTTAATTTATGAGCATGAGTGTAAATCGTTGTGACTAGAGATTCAACATAACCAACGATGACATGTCGATAGTAGCGTCAAGATGTACAGGGTGGTTATAACTAAACTTTCGCTACTTGAGAGGGCCCCCACGAATAACGAATGATCGTAGGACAATGAAACTTTGTGGAAAATGAAACTTTGTTGAAACATTTGTAAGGGCATGTGGAAGAAAAATGATGACTAAACCATTGAGAGAAACACATTTTAATCTCCACATGAGAGGGTAACATTTGATAATTGTGTACCCATATATACGTTCCAGGTTACAAAGTATGCTCAATATGATGCTCATTTGCACTCACGACAGCCAGGAACTGCACTAGAGATACTATTTCACAACTCTTTGCAGCACTTTTCGAACAGTGGGCCATGGAATGTTCAGCTGTCGTGACACAGCTTGTGCACTGCTTGAGGACTGCACATTGTATCCAGTGTTCTCAGTCATGGCAACAATAACTTCTTCAAAAACCGGTGGAGCAATTGGTCGTCGGCCTCTCCCAGGAGTAAGTCCCAAATCGCCAGTTCATTCGAACTTCCGAATCATATTCTTCAACTCCAGTACCGAAAGAGGACCTCTCCCTATTCTCCTAATGCAGAGGCCAGATTTTGGTTCGCATGCCCTGCCCCGGCGTGAGAGCTCAGCTTCGCTGCACAGTTCACCCACAGCCATGCCACGTCATCTGAGTGGTTAGAGGTGCGAGAGGGGGAAACTTCGAAAACGTCACCTTTAAATGGCAGTGCAGTAGCACTGCATAAGTCTTGGTTTTATATTTCAGATCTCTCAACATAGCAGATCCAAAGATAATTTTCAGTATTATTTAATTATTTTTGGAGCACCGAAGACAATTTTTATCTGGCACAGACTGTTGGCATACGAACAGACGCAGGCAATTTCACAGACTTTCGCACTCAAGATGCCACGTAATCGTAACTTATTTAGTTTCATAATTGAATAAAGGTCTTTTACGCAAATAAGTCGATCGAAATGTTGCAGCACTTTTACCACCTATTATGGAGACATGGAAACTCTACCTGAGAAAAGTAATGTAAACGTCCTGGACAGTTTTAATGTAGAGGAATTTGTCTTTAAAACGGGAACTACCTTGCAGATCAATCAGTTACATCTGCACATGCACAGGAGAACTTTCAACTGCAATGCCAAAAGATGTAAGATTGACAGTGTGCTCAAAACGTTTGGGAAACTATTTTTGTAGTTCATTCAAGGCCACAATGAATTCTTCAACCCTCTCGTTTTGCTTAATGGCAGTGAGCTTAGGTAACTGGACTGTGTTTGCCAAAATGGGTCCCTTCTACAACAGTGTCTTACTGTAGGCAGTCTGCAGTAAAGTCCACTTAAAATGCGAGGTGTGCAGTCCATTCAGAATGTTCGTTGCTGCATGAGTTTTGTGGTAATATATTAAGTCTCCACACTCTTAGTTCAATTCCATGTTTAATAGTTGCAACTTACAATGGAATATGCATGCGACTCCAGACATTTTCCTGTCCATACCATCAATACCTTCAAGTCCTGCATGCCTTTGTAAAGAACAATGAATCCCGTCTGTTGATCGTGTAATTCTTTGCTCTTCCATTGTAAACTAAATCTTTAAATTCTTTCTGCATGGCATTGTAGTATCGTTTCACTGGACCTGCGAACCTCATCCTCACCACGAACAAACAGCGAAGGAGTAACAGCGCTGACACCACTATTCTGCCGAACTGAAGAGAATTGTGTCTACCGAACCGTAAAATGGCACACCGCACACCAATACTTCCGAGACGGAAAGAGCAAAGGCTATACAGGTGGGTCTTCGCTCGCCCGTGACCCGCACACTCGGTCCGCGTGAAATCTGGCACACCGTGCCCGGCCCTGCTTTAATGCGTCGATACTCGCGAAGAGCAACAGCACTATTGATGTTGTTTTGACAACACAGCTTTACGAATAAAGCCCTGCTCAGCTTGTCCGCATGCATGTTGACTCTTTGCAGATGTGACGCGCACTAATGCTTGTGTTTCCGAGGCCCACGAGAAAGACAGGCACGTGACATTACAGGTCTTCCAGCCGTCTCCGGCCGGGAGCAAGTAACTATTTCAGACTATCATAGTAATTCGTAACTGCGTGTTTAAATGCACCTAAGTTCTCGTTAGTACACGACAAAGTGAAGACATTCAGTGCGCACCTTTCCTGTTACATACTGATTTCTCGTGGGCCCTGCCCGGACACGAGCGTTTGTGAAGTGTTGTAGAGAAGCAGGCAAACGTCAGGTCACAAGATCGTAGCAGGGCCTGTATACCTCGTTGGCACCGTTGTGTTTCAACCCCGCGTCATCGTACCAGTACTGGTGCCTAATGGCAAGACACAACACTAACGCTCCCTACAGCGCAAATCCTGTAGCACACAGTCTAAACATCATTTCTATAAAGAGGGGTACGCATACTGTAAATGGTTTTGTATGTACACTGGCTCAAGTAGTAATTGTTTAACTATAACCAACCTGTGTACCGTATGGTACAGGCATCTATGCATCCTCAGAGAATGATGGGAGGAACATCCTGATCTAACTAGTACATTTCCGAGAGTGGATAATTAAATCTACTGTATGGTGCCAGTCCCTCGCACAATTCAATTCAGACAAGAAGAGTTTGAAAGAACTTTGTCCGAAAATGCTACAACTTTCCTCTTCTAATTAGTTCTCTTTGCGGTGAGTTCGCCACTTAGTCTTTTATTCCCCTCAAGTGCAGTTGGGTTGATTTGAGGGAGGAGACCAAACTACAAGGTCATCAGTCTCATCGGATTAGGGAAGGATGGGGAAGGAAGTCGGCCGTGCCCTTTCAAAGGAACTATCGCCTGAAGCGATTTAGGGAAATCATGAAAAACCTAAATCAGGATGGCCAGACGCGGGATTGAATCGACGTCCTCCCGAATGCGAGTCCAGCGTGCTAACCACTGCGCCACTTCGCTCGATCCCTCAAGTTTTACAAACATTTCTAAAGCTAAGGTGAAGTCTTTGAAGTTATGTATATTCTCAGGAAGTTAGGTTTAATAGTTATTCACACAAGACATCTGCGCCTGACGTGGTCTAGCCATTTAAGTCGTAGCTGACTGAGTAAGCTATACAAGTTAAAGATACCTGCTCGCAGTAGAACATCGATTTTTGGGACTTTGTCCCTCCTAGTGCTCTGGAGGCTCCTTCAGAAACATTGGAACTTAAAACTGTTCAACCTGTGCTCTTGCCTGTCAAGAGTTGCTGAAGTTTCGCTGCTGTAAAGACGTTATTGACTGCAGACGTCCAGTATACTAGAAGCTTGGTATTTTCAGTAGAAGCTTGGTATTTTCTGTAATCAAACTTTAGTCCCAGCCCTATTCCTGAGCCTGAACATAGCAGACGCTGCTCTTGCCGCGACGGTCGTGATTTCAACGTCCAATGAAAGGCTAATGGTTATGGCAGATCTTACACACATTTAGCTATATACTAACTCCAGAGAGGATCGCTGATGGTAAGAATCGATTAGCATTTGTACCTTGTACCACGATGTTTTCTTCACCTGATGTGGTCCCTGAAAGAAGCACCGAGAAAAATATGTTGAAGTTAGTAGGAGTCAATAACAATCTTGTCTGACACAGGCTTGTGACAACTTATCACTGAAACACGTGATAGCCTCCATGTTCTTATGGAATGCTAAGGTGATAGCCACCGGGCAGAAAAAGTATGAAAAGCCAGCTTATGCTGACAAGCTAAGGCTTTTAACAGCAGGAAGGTCAACTCTAAAATCAGACTGAGATTCGAAATAGGTACTGGATCAAAGAATGCCAGGCTCATCAGCACCTTTCCAATTTCACACTAGAGAAAAATTGTTTAGCAGTGGTTGCTGCTGCTATGATTCACTTTCTGCTTGTAAAGTGTGACAATTTAAGCGTCGGTTAGTTTCAGTGGTTCAGGATAACACAAAAGAAGAAAGAAGAATTAACGGTGATATGGACCATCTAAACCACATAAAAAGAAGGTATCAAAATGTCCATTGGTGCAACTGTGAATCCGTTACATTTTTCAACAATTTGTTCCAGTGACTGGAAAATCTTATGGCGCTGCAGCTTCAACCACTCCAGCATCAGCATTAACAAGTCTGACAGAAGGAGGAACTTCAACAGGATCCACTAACACCTCACCCAACTCCGAAGTAATCTCGCCAACAGCAACTGCAACCACTCCAGCATCAGCTACCCTAGCAGCAGTAGTAGTTTAGCACACACAATTACTAGAAGCATGAGGCAGCCAAGATATTTTATTGCCAAAAGGCCTCTGAAAAACCGTGAGATAAGTAGTGCTTTCAACTTGTCAGTTCAAAATTGTGCTATAAATTACATAGTTTACGTACCAAATTACGTGAACTTGAAGTCTTATTAAGCAACAATCTAAAACAGGTTTCTGTATCATGAACCAATGAACACTGGTTAAAAAGCTCACAAATCTTTACTACTAAAATTCTCGATTTAGAAATGACCACCAACTTTTGCTGAGAAAGGTATAACTGTATGTATTTGTATCGGAAATCATCTTATTTATAAAGAAATAAATCCACAGAAAATACTATATAGTCTATATGTGTGAGCCGACAGAGAGAAGTATCGTAAATGTTTGCATATACAGATTACATGCAGGCAATTTTCCCACATTCTTAGAAAGCATAGAATATCTTCAACATGAACTCAGATATAAATCAAAATGCACAATTTTGCTGGGTGACTTCAGTGTAAGTTTTAAAAATAATAGAGTCTAAAATGATGACCTGAACCTGGAAGCAATAATAAATAAAGTCAATAAATATGGAGATAGGTGTGATAATTTAATTGAAAACGTTTTTATAAATTATAATTATGATGCTGAAGTAACAAAGACTGGTTTCTCTGGCCAATTGAAAATTAAGTACAACTGGTTAAAAAACTAAACAAAACAGCAAGATCAACAGTAATCAGTTCCTTGGTCAAGGGATAATCCATCTGTAATTAGTGACACCAGCCAGGAATTTGATCAAATTTTGATGTAGGAGTGGTAAAACTGAGGCACTGAAAGCCTTATTGATGCCGTAGATGAGTTAGGTGACGATAAGTTCGGATGTAGGAAAAGTGAAGGCAGCGGTGAATCAGTTCCAGTGTTGTGGTTGATAATGGAAGCAAGACTAACGAAAAATCAACACACATTCATAGGATTTGTCGACCTGGAAAAAAAATTTGACAGTGTAAAACTGTACAAGATGTTCAAAATCCTGAGAAAAATGGGGGTGAGCTACAGGAAAAGATGAGTAATATACAATATGTACAAGAACCAAGAGGGAAAAATAAAAGTGGAAGACCAAGTATGAAATGCATGGATTAAAAAGGTGTAAGACAGGGATATAGTCTTTTACCACTGCTGTTGAATCTCTACACCAGAGAAGCAATGTCAGAAATGAAAGAAAGGTTTAAGAGTGGGATTACAATTGATTCACTTATGACATTGCTATCCTCTGTGAAAGAGAAGAAGAATTACAGGATCTGTTGAATGCAATGAATAGTCTAATGAGTACAGAATATGGTTTGAGAGTAAATCGAAGGAAGACAAAAATAATGATAAGTAGCAGAAATGAAACTGAGAGAGACTTACAATCAGAATTGGTGATCACGAAGTAGATTAAGTTAAGGAATTCTGCCACCGAGGCTGCAAAATAGCCCACGGTGGATGGAGAGAGGAGAACATAAAAAGCAGACTAGCAATGGCAAAAAGGGCATTCGTGGCCAAGAGAAGTCTACTAGTATCACACAGGTGTTAATTTGAAAAAGAAAATTCTGAGGATGAACGTTTGGAGCACAGCATTGTACTGCAGTGAGACATGGACTGTGGGAAAACTGGAAAAGGAGAGAATGGATGCATTTGAGATGTGGAGCTACAGAAGAATGTTGAAAATTGAGTGGGCTGATAAGGTAAGGAATGAGAAGGTTCTCAGCAGAATCAGCAAGGAATTGAATATATGAAAAAGACTGACAAGAGGAATGGGAAGGATGATAGAACATCTGTTAAGATATCAGGGAATAACTTCCATGCTACTAGAGGGAGCTCTAAAGGGTAAAAACTCTACAGGAAGACAGGAAATTGGAATATTCCAGCAAATAATTGAGGACGTAGGTTGCATGTGCTATTCTCAGATGAAAAGGTTGGTGCTGGAGAGGAATTTGTGGTGGTCCGCATCAAACCAGTCACAGAGAGAAGTATAACTGAATGAGGGTTAAAAGTATAGGGGACGGTCCAAGGCTGCAGGTCAGAGAATAGATGAGGGTTCCAAGGGTTTATCTGTGGTTGGAGGGACCTCTGCAACGTATGGCCCTCTGCTGAACCACTGCCGGGCAAGACAACAATGAAACAAATAATTGGTTTCAGTTGCACAGGATAGTCGAACGAATGGTCGATAGGCAGGTCTGTGCACTTGAGTGTCCTCCAGGGCTCACCATGTAGTGGTAGGCATCCCTCCCACAATGATCCAACCCCTAACCCGTTATAGTTAATGTATTAAAAATGGAATCCACTCTCTCAGAGAAAGCATAAAAATCTGTTCAACTGTTCTTTCATTATCAGTTAGTATTGAGGATAAGGAATCCTTAATATCTAGCCTTCATCAGAGCACTATATGAAGGGGCTCTCCTAAAAGTGTGAAATATGGTGCAGCAGAAAAAAGCAGCTAAAGGGGGTTCGAAAAGAGTGCCTGTCTGAAAAGGCTGGCGAGTTTTTGTCAGTTGGTTATATTGTTTTGATTTGTTTCTGTTTCCAGGAACATTCCAATTGTTGACTCAGTTTGAATTTCTTGCATTTCATGTCTATCCCTCGAGCAGTTCACTTGTGCACAACATATGCTAATCGTGAAAACATTTTATCAGAATGGAGAAAGTTATGCAGCAACTGTCAGGGAACTTTACGCGATTCTAGGGCATAATGAAGCACTGAATGAATCAACAGTTCACAGACTTATGAAAATGTTCTTTGAAACAAGTTCAGCAGTAAACCTTAAAATTCCTTGGTGTTGTCATCCTGGCCTCAGTGAGCAGAACGTTGCAGTGGTTTGTGACAGTGTAGCTATTGCCCAATGAAATTAGTTCGTCACCATTCTCAACAATTATGCTTAAGCTGTTCTTCAGCGGAGAGAATTCTCCAGTTGATCTTCATTGCCACCCATACAAAATTCAGTTGACACAGTAGCTGAAAGTGACAGATCACCAGGAGAGATGACAGTCTGTTGACTGGATTCTCAGAGGACGATGAAAGGACAACAGCTTCACAAACAAAATCATCTTCAGTAATGAAGCACATTTACACTTCAATGGTTGTGTGAATAAGCAGAACTGCTGTACCTGGGGGACAGAAAATCTTCGCATGATCCAAGAATGTGAAATGCATCCACAATGAGCGACAGTTTGGTGTGGCTTTTGGTCGAGCAGCTCAATCAGCCCTTATTTTTTTGAAGATGCGTCAGGGTAAGCTGTGAAAGTCAATGGAGACCAATGATAAAGGAGTTTTTGTGGCCTCATTTAGATAGAATGGACAATGAAGAGTTATAGTTTCAGCAGGATGATGCCACCTGCCATACTTCCCACAAAACAATTCAATTACTAT
Organism: Schistocerca cancellata; assembly: GCF_023864275.1. Classification (NCBI taxonomy): domain Eukaryota; kingdom Metazoa; phylum Arthropoda; class Insecta; order Orthoptera; family Acrididae; genus Schistocerca; species Schistocerca cancellata. The sequence continues at coordinate 610,289,347 of NC_064626.1, forward strand.
GTGAGCAGTTCCCAGATCAGCTCATTTTGCACAGTACTGATCAATGGCCACTAAGGTCATGTGACTTAACTACTTGTGACATTTTTCTTTGGTGTCATCTTAAGTCAATGGTTTATGCCATAAAACCCCGAAACATCCACGACTTGAAGGATGAAATTTGATGAGTGCTCAGTTAAATGCTGGTGGAAGCTCATCGTGCAATCATAGTGAATTTTGTGGGCATGCCAGTGCAGTAGAGGTGGTCATGTGCCTCACATTTTTCATACACATTTATTTATTTATTTATTTATTTATTCTTGTAAAAATAAACTTCTTTCTTTGATTTTTCAAAACTAGTGCTCTTTTTGAACCACTATGTACAAGTAATTAAAACAGAGTGACTGAAGAATGATCAGGGCAGTTGGCAGAGGAGGTACAGTCAAGAGAACCCCTGGCCTAGCACGTAGTGGGAGACAACCCAACCAGCTAGACCCCCACACTGAAAGCAGCTTAAAACATTAGGTATGATCATAAAAATCACTTCCAGGGGAAACTAGGAGCCAGGTCAACTGTCCATTAATCATCCACCAACTCTAAAGCAAGGAATCCAGACATACATGCTTAAGATGGTGAACTGGAAGAGGGGATATTCCAGCGTGACGTCAGTACTTACTGTCTATAAGGCTCAGCAACCTTGACATGGGGGTCACTCAATTCATAAGATAAGAAAATGTGTTACTCTGGCAGAGGTGACATAGGAGAACGGATTCTTTCCAGGACGAATGGAAGAAAGAGTGCCATGCATGTGTAGTCTTCTTGGTGGTGTGCAGTTTATTAGTGAGCTACCAGATATTGCGCCATCTCTAAGGCCTTATCCATAAATGCAAATCTACTTCTGGGATTGTCAAAGCAAATGTTGTGGGAATAATCATTTCTCTAGCAAAGCTGTCAGCCAGCTCAGTCCCCAGGATAACCAAATGATTTGGACTCAGAGAAAGACAGTATACCAGTGATTCTCAACATTTCTGAGACTATTATCTCTGAATGCAAGCAAATATTACCACCTAACTACACTGTAGAATGAAAAAGAATTTTGTTTTTAACCCTTTTGTTTTTAATGTGAAGGAAGATAAACAATATATAGTTTTCGCAGTTGTTTTATTGCACCATGAACTAATAAGCCAATGAGACAATTGGTTCTGCTTATTCATAAAAACCTTTTTTTATGGAAGGATGAAGCAATTCTCAGTGCATCACCAGTGCAACCTACTACTCCTTCTAAGAAAAGAAAGCAAACTATCCATATTGAGGGTAGATACTTGTTACAAAACATGCTTCCTCTGCATCACACCTCTCTGCAGTGATACTTGCTTCTTCTGCAACCTGTACCACCAGTTAAACCATCCAATTAAAATATATGCACTATCCTTTGTAAATCATTCGACTGAAGGACTCCTTACTTCTGAACTGGCAGAACTTGGAAGACTTCAGGCGGTCTTTGACCACCACCACTAATAATAATAATAATAATAATAATAATAATAATAATAATACTGTGTAGGCCCTACAGCAATGTTGTAGCCATTACATAGTTACTGTTATGTTGTATTCTCATTAATTTCGCTTATCTGTTGTGAAATGTATAACAAAGCAATTACTTGGTCCACTGTAGGAATTACCAATAAATCAGAGAAGGCATGTGGCACCTCTGGTGAGAAGCACCATGTCTCTGGACATGATGTTCTTTGACTTTACTTTAGTTGTCTATGTCTCGCTGTGCCCCATGTTCGAGAGCTTCTCTTGTATTCACTTTGATCAGTAGTAAAATAAATGTTTATTCGACTGCAAAAGTGGTTATTACGGTTCTGCGTCACGTAATACCCACAGTGGTGACCCCGACATCGTCATTAAGTGTTCACAATTATTTTGTGCTTCTTTTCATCATTAATGGACTTCATGTGCTAGTCCACATTGTCTTTGGAACAATGGATCTACCAGTATCTTCCAGTGCAAGTGTAGCAGACCTAATTGACTTTGCTTCCGATCACAAATATATAAGTGTACCTAATGTGGATCTGGTTAAAAGTGAACAGTTACCTATGCCCAGCCATGCCGGCAGCCACTTAACCTTAATCTGCTCAACATGGGCACCATCAAATGCTACTATGCAGCAACGTCTACTGCATGGACAGTGCACGCCGCTTAGTTACATTGTGAACGATAACTGTGTGAAGGACGTTGTGTTTCATGCCTCAGCTAAACAGCCGCCTTCGGGTTGGTTTGATGTACCAACAAAGTTCAAGAACTGTAATTAGAACATTTGTGCACATGGAGCTGCACATTCTTATATGCCTGACACCATTGCAACCCCCACCCCCTGCACACTGCCTCAACTGCACCAGTTTCCACACCCATCACTCCGCGCTCACATCACACTCGCCTTCCACCCGCTCTCGTAATGGCACCAGCCATTTCATCTGTGCCGGTTTCTGGATCAGCCCCTGCTTGGCTGCATCGTGGCCACCTCTGCCCACTGTTGCAATGGCACCAGCTGTTACACCCGCACCGCGCCTGCCTCCGGGCCTGCAGTTGGGACACATAATGCTGTCAGGTGCACCGGCTCACTCCAAATCGGGTGCTGCCTGCGGCCACTCCCCCACATAGACCTCAAGCGACGCATCGTCCACCACTACTGCACTCCCAGCGTCAGGGGCTTCCTACACCGCTCACACAGATCTTCGCCTCCCTGTACTGCATCAACAAGTGTTACCCAGCAAATTTCCTGCCTGCATTGAAAAAGGTCAGTCCTAAGACTTTGTTCACATTGGTGGATCATCTACTGGATATCCACAGGATTTCGGATGACAACGCACATTTCATCTGCCTGGTGAGCCACCTCCATGCTCATCAAGACCTTATCAGTGATCTGCTCCTCTCACCACCTGCCTTGTCCAAGTATTTAACAGCAAAAACATTACTCACTGAACACCTTTCTCGCCCTGCAGCAGAGGCTAGCCACCACATCATCCATGACAAGCACCTTGCCGACCACACACCTTCGCAGTTTTGTCAGCGCCTTCATGCATTAATTGATGACCGAGCTCTAACAGACGCTGTGCTTTGTACTTTGTGGATGGCCAAACTGCTGTTGGACCTACAACTTCACTGGCTATCTCATACAACTGACCCTACGAGGTACATCTACACATGGCTGATTGGGCCTACGCAGTCATTCATCACCGACACCACCTGTCACAGACGACATCGCCATCACCTTCAGTTGGAATGCCTGCACCTTCGGTTCCACGCTCTGCCAGCAGAGACCAGTGTGCTCACCTCAGCTGCCTCTCAGGAGCCTACAGGAGGTACTGCCCGCTGCCCCGACAGCCGCCGATCTCTCCCGAGCAGCAACCTGATCGGCTTCTGGCCCTGATGCAGTCAGCTGCACTGTGCTGGTTCCACGCTACTTATGGGGATGCTACCCGCAACTGCCGCACTCCTTGTGCCTTTCCCAACCGAGACTGGCGGACACGCTTAGGCACCATGTACCACCACGATCCTTCATAGCACCTGCCGCCTGACACCACACCACTTGCTCCGGTGGTGCGACGCCTCTGCATCACTGGCTTGTCATCAGGCAACTGCTTTCTCGTCGACACACCAGTGCCAATGTCAGCATTATCCCAGCCGAACACGTGAGCACCATACTTTCACCTGCTAACCTCACTTTGATCGCTGCAAATCATTCTCTTATCGCGGTCCTTGGCTCCATCAAGATGTGGCTTCACCTGCCACCAGACACCACCTTTCCTTCGACTTTCCATGTCGCCGATGTGGATGAACATGTGATTGGACTTCCTACACCATTACGAACCTTTGCCAGACCTACAGGCCATCACACTCTGCCATTTCCGTGCCATCGCTGTCAAATCTACAAGACACTCATATTCTCACTTCATGGGTTTCCTTCCATCGCATGGCTGCTGTGCCATGCCCTTCATCATCGTCTGCTATCAACGCCCTGCTCATGCCGTTCCAGCTCCACAAGGCCAATGAACTGTCGTCACAACAGCCCCCCTCTCTTACCCTCCCCTGCCTGCCCCCTTCGCGGCTTTCGGCCATCAGCTCGTCACAGAATCTGCACATGGACGTCATAAAGCTGGGCATCTTAACACCTCAAAAGTTCTGTGCACAAATGAAATCACTCACCTATGTCCACCTCTGCCTCGCACTCATTCCACGCTGCCAGTGTTTGTACATGACGACCTGACATCGTGTGAAGTCATTGTGCTACGAGGCAACTCTGTACGGGTGGCCCTGCAACCACCATACTCTGGTCTGCACCGTGTCTTACGCTGCAGAGTTAATACTTTCATTATACTACTAAATGGACTACCGAATACAGTTTCAGTGCACCAATTAAAACCTATGTGGTCCACCTCCAAATCACGTTTAATGCCTTCCACCGACCTTCCTTCGCCAGGGCCTCACCCGCTGATGCTGCCTCCAAAGACTCCCCACCACCTGCGCATGTTCGATGTGGCTTCCGAGACATACCCTTCACACACCGGGCAATGCCTTCATCCGCCACGCTGGCACAAGGATTTTGTGTTGAAGTGAGCTAGCTTTGCCCCTGGGCTCCTCACTGCCAGGGGGGGAGGGGCTCTATGGTTCCTCTGACATGAAGTGCCATGTCTTTGGACGCGATGTTCTTTGACTTTATTTTAGTTCACTTTGTCTATGTCTCGCTGCGCTGCAGGTTCAACAGCTTTTCATGTATTCCCTTTGTTCAATGGTAAAATAAATGCTTATTCGACTGCAAAAGTGGTTATTACAGTTCTACAACACATAATACCCACGGGCATTTTAATAATATATTTAACCATACGTAACATATATGTTTCAATTTTCCTGTCACATATGTATGATACAAAGTACAAAATATGCGTGTAGTGGGTGGATTGTGTGAGAAATATGTTAAGATTTTCATAATATTCTTTTCACAAGCCATAACCTCCACCACATTGTGTCACGCGTTAATGCCAGTATTTTTTTTTTTTTAATGTAATTCCTTTTAACTTGTATAATCAGTTTTACAGTCTCATGAAATAGTGACAAAAGTAATGATATTTTAGTTTTGTGGCCAAAAAACAATCAACTCTTTTCTTTTTAATCCTCAGAAAATTTCATTTTACACCTCAGAGGGTAATTACCTGCAGGTTGGGAACAAGTGGACCGTGTTGCATGATTAAAGTCAGAGGAAAAAAATCATGAATAATAGATACCATAGGTGAATATGGATTGGGAATAAGAAATGAAAGTGGAAGCCGACTGGTAGAATTTTGCACAGAGCAGAACTTTATCATAGCTAACACTTGGTTTAAGAATCATGAAAGAAGGTTGTATACGTGGAAGAAGCCTGGAGATACTGACAGGTTTCAGATAGATTATATAATGGTAAGACAGAGATTTAGGAACCAGGTTTTAAATTGTAAGACATTTCCAGGGGCAGATGTGAACTCTGACCACAATCTATTGGTTATGAACTGTAGATTCAAACTGAAGAAACTGCAAAAAGGCGGGAATTTAAGGAGATGGGACTTGGATAAACTGACTAAACCAGAGGTTGTACATGGTTTCAGGGAGAGCATAAGGGAACAATTGACAGGAATGTGGGAAAGAAATACAGTAGAAGAAGAATGGGTAACTTTGAGGGATGAAGTAGTGAAGGCAGCAGAGGATCAAGTAGGTAAAAAGACAAGAGGTAGTAGAAATCTGTGGGTAACAGAAGAGATACTGAATTTAATTGATGAAAGGAGAAAATACAAAAATGCAGTAAATGAAGCAGGCAAAAAGGAATACAAACGTCTCAAAAATGAGATCGACAGGAAGTGCAAAATGGCTAAGCAGGGAAGGCTAGAGGACAAATGTAGGGATATAGAGTCGTATCTCACTAGAGGTAAAATAGATACTGCCTAAAGGAAAATTAAAGAGACCTTTGGAGAAAACAGAACCACTTGTATGAATATCAAAAGCTCAGATGGAAACCCAGTTCTAAGCAAAGAAGGGAAAACAGAAAGGTGGACGGAGTATATAGAGGGTCTATACAAGGGCAATATACTTGAGGACAATATTACGGAAATGGAAGAGGATGTAGATGAAGTAGAAAAGGGAGATATGATACTGCGTGAAGAGTTTGACAGAGTACTGAAAGACCTGAGTCGAAACAAGGCCCCGGGAGTAGACAACATTCCATTAGAACTACTGACAGCCTTGGGAGAGCCAGTCCTGACAAAACTCTACCATCTGGTGAGCAAGATGTATGAGACAGGCGAAATACCCTCACACTTCAAGAATAATATAATAATTCCAATCCCAAAGAAAGCAGGTGTTGACAGATGTGAAAATTACTGAACTATCAGTTTAATAAGTCACAGCTGCAAAATACTAACGCGAATTTTTTACAGACGAATGGAAAAACTAGTAGAAGCCGACCTCGGGGAAGATCAGTTTGGATTCCACAAAAGTATTGGAACACGTGAGGCAATACTGACCCTACGACTTATCTTAGGAACTAGATTAAGGAAAGGCAAACCTACATTTCTAGCATTTGTAGACCTAGAGAAAGCTTTTGACAATGTTGACTTCAATACTCTCTTTCAAATTCTGAAGGTGACAGGGGTAAAATACTGGGAGCAAAAGGCTATTTACAATTTGTACAGAAACCAGATGGCAGTTATAAGGATCGAGGGACATAAAAGGGAAGCAGTGGTTGGGAAGGGAGGGAGACAGGGTTGTAGCCTCTCCCCAATGTTATTCAATCTGTATATTGAGCAAGCAGTGAAGGAAACAAAGGAAAAATTCGAAGTAGGTATTAAAATCCATCGAGAAGAAATAAAAACTTGGAGGTTCGCCGATGACATTGTAATTCTGTCGGAGAAAGCAAAGGACTTGGAAGAGCAGTTGAACGGAATGGATAGTATCTTGAAAGGAGGATATAAGATGAACATCAACAAAAGCAAAACAAGGATAATGGAATGTAGTCTAATTAAGTCGGGTGATGCTGAGGGAGATAGATTAGGAAATGAGACACTTAAAGTAGTAAAGGAGTTTTGCTATTTTGGAAGCAAAATAACTGACAATTGTCAAAGTAGAGAGGATCTAAAATGTAGACAAGCAAAGGCAAGGGAAGTGTTTCTGAGGAAGAGAAATTTGTTAACATTGAGTATAGATTTAAGATTCAGGAAGTCATTTCTGAAAGTATTTGTATGGAGTGTAGCCATGTATGGAAGTGAAACATGGACGATAAATAGTTTGGACAAGAAGAGAATAGAAGCTTTCGAAATGTGGTGCTACAGAAGAATGTCGAATATTATATGGGTAGATCACATAACTAATGAGGAGGTATTGAACAGAACTGGGGAGAAGAGGAGTTTGTGGCACAACTTGACTAGAAGAAGGGACTGGTTGGTAGGACACGTTCTGAGGCATCAAGGGATCACCAATTTAGTATTGGAGGGCAGCGTGGAGGGTAAAAATCGTAGAGCAAGACCAAGGGATGAATACACTAAGCAGATTCAGAAGGATGTAGGTTGCAGTAGGTACTGGGAGATGAAGACGCTTGCACAGGATAGAGTAGCATGGAGAGCTGCATCAAACCAGACTCAGAACTGAAGACCACAACAACAACAACAACAACAGGGTGACAAGAGTAGACTGCTCACTGAGTCACTGCTCACTGTATCACTACAAATTAAAACACCATTGAGGGAGGTTTATTTAACAAAATATAAGAGGGTATGAGCTACGCCATAAAAGGCTGCATGTTACCAGCAATTAATGTTGTTCCTAACCTCCAAAAAATATAAAAGTGTATTCCATCTTTCCTCTGATTTTAGAATGGTCAGTGTACGAAGGTAGCACCTTAATACTCCTGAAGAACTGAAGGCACAGACTCTGAAAGGTCATAGGGATACTGAAACTTTAGGTGCTTGAAACAGATCCGTCCTAATTCATTTTCTGAGTAGTAACCAAGGAAGAGTGCACAGGAATACATGAGGAGCACATTTGGGGGGGGGGGGGAGCAAAATGGGAGATGGGGGAAATAGATGGAGGTCCTGACAGTGTGTCTTGAGCAAGACAGAATCCATGACTTGCATTTAGCAGGAGAAAAATGAAAGCCATTGTAAGAAACCCAAGTGGAAGTCCTTTGGATGGCCCCTCATTCAGGCAGAGCTACAGCCTGGGAGCTATGCCAGATGCAAAAATCATTGATATACAATGCAGGGATAATCACTGGCCTGACAGAGGTCACTAGCCCATTGATTATGATAAGGAAGCAGGCAGCTATGAGGGACATTATTCTATTGGACCTGTAGGGAGTTGAGCGTCGTTCCAATTCTCACCTGCAACTACCAGGTGCATAAAAGCTGATAAAGAAATATTGACAGGGAGGGTGCAAAGCATTTTCATATAACCTATGTAGGTAAAAAAATATTGCAAAGGGATGTTGATGTTAAAAAGTCTATTTAACTGCCATTTCCATCCTAACCAAACGGTTTATTGTGGATCATCACTCCCAAAAATCAGACTGATAGTGGGACAATAGCCTCTATGATTTGGGAATCCAGCACAATAGTCAGGCTATCAGCCCTTCAAGCAGTTTGCAGAGCACATTGGTGAGTTTAACCTGTTGGTTGCTGTCAACAGACTTGGGGTTTTTGCCTGGTTTAAAGATTGGGATGTCACTAGCTCAACATTGTAAAGGGAAAAGACCTAGCTAAAGACAATTTAAGACCCTGAGTAGCTGGATTCTGCAAATCACATTCAGATGTTGAAATATCTGATTATGAATCACAGCCTGGGATCATATTGAGTCGAGAGCCTGAACCAGTTCCCAGTTGTTGAAAGATCCATTATATAATTTACATCTTTTTTAAAAAAACTTTTGAAAGATAGCCATGTAAGAAGAGGACACTGATGCTGTAGCAAAATGGATCATGGTTCAGCAACAATTGATTCATTGCTAGAAATACCACCATGACAGGGGGGACGCAAAGAGCTTGTCAATCTTTCATGGCCCAGTTGGCTTTAGAGCTTGGCCCACACAAGGGAGCAAGTGGCAAATGTTCCTATGATGGTGACATGTCATTCCCAGCATTCCTTCTTACTGTATTTAATATGTTAGCAAGCCTTTGCACAGAGTTGCTTAAAAGTGATGTGTGTATGATGGATGTTGCCTGACATATTTCAGTGCACTTTGTCAATCCTGAATAGCTGTTGTAATATCTTTGGTGCACCTGATTGCTGTTGCAATATCTTTGGTACCTCATGAAACTGCCAGCTGGCCTGCAAGGCCTGTAGAAAGAGGAATAGCAGTTCTAGTGGAGATCACATTGGAGATGTCTCCAACAATCTTGACAATGTAATCTGACAGAAAGGGGGAAAAGGTGACAGTAGAGATATACAGCTGCCAGTTGGCCCTTCATAGGGTCCAGCTCTCAGGTGGTGGCAAGGACAGCAGAGAGTGACCAATTTCAAAAATAATATCATGCAGCAACGACTGTAGTGAAGCAAATGAGGGAAAAGACATTTAGGTCAGTAGGTGAGATGATGTCATGGACAGCACTAAAGCATGTAGGGATATTGTCACTGAGAAGACACAGATAAAGATCAGAGAGAAGTTGGTCAATCAGAAGGCCTCTACGAGATGATGTGGTACTTCCCCAAAGGGGGTAGTGGACAATGAAATGCTTAAATTGTAAAAAAAAGTGATGAGAATTGTTGGATTCATCTACATGTACATGGCTTTCAAGAAATTCACTATTAAATGTCTGGCAGTGTTTATTGAGCCACCTTCCAAGCTATTTCTCTACTGTTCCACTTTTGGACAAAATGTGAGAAAAACAAACACTTAAATCTTACTTTGTGAGTTCTGAATTCTTTTATTTTATTATAATGACCATTTCTCCCTGTGCAGGTGGATGCCAAAAAAACATTTTCAATTCGGAGGAGAAAGTTGGTGATTGAAATTTCATGAAAGGATCTTATCACAATGACAAACAGCTTTGTTTTTATGACTGCCACCCTAACTTGGGTACCATATCCATGACCCTCTCTTTCCTGAAAGCTCATGAAAATGTCTTACCACAGTGACAAACAGCTTTGTTTTTATGACTGCCATCCTAATTTGGGTTGCATATCGATGACCCCCTTTCCCCTACTTCATGATAATACAGAAAAGCCAACTCAAATGCCCTGCCTAGGGATAAATAAATATTGCAAATGGTGATAAATGGAAATGTCCTGTGGCTAGGGCCTCCCATCGGGTAGACCGTTCGCCTAGTGCAGGTCTTTCGATTTGACGCCACTTCGGCGACCTGCGCGTCGATGGGGATGAAATGATGATGATTAGGACAACACAACACCCAGTCCCTGAGCAGAGAAAATCTCCGACCCAGCCGGGAATCGAACCCGGGCCCTTAGGATTGACAGTCTGTCACGTTGACCACTCAGCTACCGGGGCGGACGCAAATGGTGATCACTATGGTTGTTTGTGTTCACATTGCTATTTCTTCCAATGTGGTGTGAAGGGGAACATATTCACTGATGATCACTGTGCGATCCAGTATACAGACCCCTTCAGATGCTCTAGGAGGCAGTATGGTTCTGACAGAAGGTGCAATAACCTCAAAGGGTTGGAGAATGTTCATTAAAGAGAGAGCAAGACAGACTGCTGAACATGAGGATATTATTTGTTGTAGTTCTGAAAGGTGACGGTAATATCCATTGCAGTTCCACTGAATTATCAAATTAAGGGTGTCTTGGTTAGGCATGAGGGGATCGAAAGGACAGGCCACACACCAGGATCACTGTCTATCAATGGTGGAGGTGGAACAGCATTGAAGAATGTAGGTGCTGAGTCTGAAGGTGTGGGAAGATCAGGTGCCTCTGGGATCACTGGAGTAGCCTTCTCCTGAGATTTCTTCTTTTTCTCCGTAACTACTTTTGAGGGTTGGCACACTTGTGAGAGCTTATCTGCTGTTTAGCTAGGAATTGAAGAGGAGTGGGCAAACCTTGGGAACCACAGTCATGGTTCCTTCAGTCACTGCCTTCTGTCAAGTCTATGGTCTGCAGACCATAGGCTAGACAGGCATTCTGTTCATAAAAGGGTGGATGGCCTTTCAGACCATGATGCACAAATTTTAACACTAAAAGGCTTTTGTACTCAAACAAATCCCTCATATAATTACAAACTATGTACGAAAGCTAATCCAATAACAATAGAGAGTTTTTTAAACCTCGTTAAGGGAGTGGCACATAGATGACAAATATGATGCTTTCCTTAACATAATTCTCATGGTCTTTGAGAGCTGCTTTCCATTAGAACTTTCTAAACGGGGTACTAGCAGTAAAAGGCACCTTGGATGGCTGCCTAGAGGGTAAGGGTGTAGAACAAAGCAGAAATAATACTAAAATGTTAGAAGTAGTCACAATCAAGCTACAGAAACCCATTACAAATAGTATTGTAAGGCGCTTACAAATTTTATTGTGAAGGCAAAGAGTACGTGGTATGCAAATAGAATAGCTAATCCACAGGATAAAATTAAAACCATATCGCCAGTTGTGAAGGAAGTGGGTCAGCAGCACAAGATCAATGACTCAGAGTCAGTTTGTAGTAAAAATATTTCTGTTACTGATAAGTCAGATACATGTACAGTGTTTAACAATCACTATCTGAGCATTGCCGGTGAATTAAATAAAATTTAGTTCCTACAGGGAATCATATAACTCTCTTGGAAAATGCCTTTCCAAGACTGATGCCTCAAGTACACCTGACTCAAATACTTACTGACAAGGGGGTGATGGAGTCAATAATTAAATCACTGAAGACTAAGGACTCTCATGGATATAATGGAGTGTCTAGTAGAATATTAAAGTACCGAGCTGCAATTGTTAGCCTTGTACTCAGCCATATTTGTAATTTTTCCTTTAAGAATGGTCAGTTTCCAGAATGATTAAAGTACTCAGCTATAAAACCACTTTATAAAAAGGGAGAAAGGGATAATGTAGACAATTTTAGACCTTTGTCTTTGCCATCAGTGCTTGCTAAAGTTATTAAAAAGGCTATATATGTAAGGATAATTGATCATTTTATATCACATACTGTAATTTGCTATCAAATGTACAGTTTAGCTTTAGAAGTGGTTTAACAAATGAAAATACCATATTCTCTTTTCTCTGTGAGCTATTGGATGGATTAAACAGTAGGCATATTTTTCGATTTAACTAAGGTATTTGATTGTGTTTATCACAAAATATTGCTCCACAACTTAGAGCGTTATGGAATACAGGGAGCAGCTCACAATTGTTTCACATCTTACTTCAACAACAGACAGCAACATGTCATTATTAACACTGTTGAGAATGGCTGTGATGTGGGGTCTGCGTGGGGTATGGTAAATGGGAGGGGGCGGCGAAAGGGGGGGGGGGGGGTGGTTGCCCCAGGGATCAGTGTTGGGGCCACTGCTGTTCCTTAGTTAAATAAATGATATGCCCTCTGGTATTACAGCTATTCTAAAATATTTCTGTTTTCTGATGACACTTGCTTGGTAGTACAAGAGGTTGTGTGCAATGTTGGCTCTGTTTCAAATAGTGCAGTTCATGACATAGTTTATTTTCTATAAGACATGAACCTAACATTAAATCACAGTAAGAATCAGTTTCTAAAACACAATTCAACGAAGTCCAATGTTTTAATTTCATAGAATGGGCATATAATTAGTGAAACTGAACAGCTCAAATTTCTAGGTGTTCAGATGGATGGTAAACTGCCATGGAAAGCCCAATTCAGCATCTTGTTCAGAAACTTAATGCTGCCATTTTTACTATTCGAATGATAACTAAAGTAAGTGATCATTCGACACGAAAATCAGTCTTCTTTGTTTATTTTCATTTGCTTATGTCGTATAGTATTATATTTTGGGGTAACTCTTCCCATTCTAAAAGGATATTTTTGGCTCAGAAATGGGCATTTCGGACAATAAGTGATGTAAGTTCATGAATGTCTTGTCAACCCCTTTTCATCAGCCTTGTTATTTTGACATTGGCCTCTCAATATATATATTCTTTACTGTCATTTCTTGTTAACAATATCAGCTTTTCCCAAGAATTAGCAGCTTTCACTCAGTTAATAATCGACAGAAATCTGATCTGCATTTGGAACCTTCCTTCACTCTTGTGCAGAAAGCTGTGCAGTATACTGCTGCATCTATTTTCAATTAACTACCACAATAATTCAAAAATCTTAGTAGGAATCCACACACTTTATAACTGAAACAAGAATTTCCTCATAGGTCACTCCTTCTATTCTGTTGAGGAGTTCCTTGAAAAATTAAGCTGATTCTTATGTTACATCATTGATTGCATTTACTTAAACTTGTGGCTTGACCTTTTTTGGGTTGATAAACTTTTTATTTTATCTGCTATTACTTTTATGTTGTAATTTTATGTACTGACACGTTCTGTGACCTTGGAAATTTGCTCCTCAATTTGGTCCTACGGAACTAGATTAGATTAGATTAGATTAGATTAACTATTCATTCCATAGACCCATAAAAGAGGGAATCCTCTTGGGTGTGGAACATGTCAGATAGACACATTACAAAAATGTAATTAGAAAAACTTGAGTTTCATTAATTTTAATGATCCTCAGTAAATAAATAGTAAAATTATGTACATGGATTAAATTTAAACTTCTAATATTTACAGGTTTAATACTTACAACTGCTTTCATTAAATCCATCATTCAGACATTTTCTAGTTTCTTAACTATCAACCAAGTATTGTCAAAAATTAAAGTAAATTAGTCACTTCAGTGATCCTCAGTTAAAAACAGTCAGATTATGTACAAGATTTAAAATTAAACTTCCACTATTCACAGACTTAAGACTTACATCTGCTTTCCATACATCCACCATTCACACAGTAGGTAGTTACTTGCCTGTTAAAAGCAAGTATTGTCAAAAATTAAAGTATAATAAATTTTCATTAAAATGGTCTACTGCACTTGTTGAGAAATTCATGGATGGAATAGAAGGAGTTGGCCACCAAAAATTCTTTTAAATTATGTTTAAATTGTGCCTTGTCTGAAACTAAACTCTTAATGGTTGCTGGTAACTTATTGAAAACATACGTTGCTGAATACTGGACTCCTTTCTGGGCAAGAGTAAGTGATTTTAAATCTTTATGTATATTGTTCTTATTCCTAGTACTGATACTGTGTACTAAGCAGTTAGTTGGAAAAATAGATGTATTATTTACAACAAACTTCATTAAGGAATAAATATACTGAGAAACTGTGGTTAATATACCCAATTCTTTGAATAGGTTTCAACATGATGTTCTTGGATTTACACTACTCATTACTCTTATTATACTCTTCTGTACTCTAAAAATTTTTTCTCTATTTGTGGAGTTACCCCAAAATATGATACCATATGACATAATGGAGTGAAAATAAGCAAAATATGCGTTTTTTTTAAATATTTATATCTCCTATGTCTGACACCACTCGCATTGCAAACACAGACTTGTTTAGGCGCTTTAGCGGTTCGTTAGTATGTTGCTCCAAACTGAATTTATTATCAAGTTGTAATCCCAAGAATTTTACACTCTCAACTTCTCCTATTTCCATGTCATCATATTTTATACACACACCAGAAGGAAAACTCTTGGAAGTTCTGAACTGCATATAGTGGGTCTTTTCAAAGTTTAATGACAGTGATTTGGCTATGAACCACTTATTAATGTCAGTAAAAATTTGATTAGCTGCCCTTTCTAAGTTTATATTTGATTTACTATTTATTGCAATGTTTGTATCATCTGCAAATAAGACAAACTTGGCATCTGGTAATGTAACAGATGACTGGTCATTAATATACACAAGATGCGTAAATAAAATAAAATATATTTCTGTGGAGATGGTTCCCTAAAGTGAGTCATGTCACTGGAAGGAACTAGAAGAGAATGCTGCTTCTGCCACATGTGGCTAGTTGAGCTCCCTGAAAATGGTCCTGAAGGAACAACAAGAGGTGAGGGCCTATCTTTCTGGGCTAATTTACTTGTGCAACTGCCAGAGGTCAACAAAGAGGAACTGGAGGGTGTAAATACTTGTACTGGCAATGACCTGGCCACAGTAATGACGAAAATCAACACCACTAGCATGGCATACAATGGATCATACTTTTTCCAAGCTTCAAAATATGGGAGTGAATCAAATACCCCAACTTCCCGGATTAGGATAGAACAGTTTGGGAACAGGGACAGTAATTATAAGCATGAGTGATACAGGTGGCTATCACATACTGAATTTTCATGAACAAGCCTTCCAAAGTCTTCATAAAATGAGTTGTTCATATAATGAGAATACATACGCTCAAATCACTGACATTTAAAGCACAACGTCAGAGGTAGGAAACATGGCTTCATATCACAATGGTAAATCACAATTTTGAATTTCTCAATACATGACCCCTTCAAAAGCAAAGATGAATGATCAGGCACCTACTTTGTTGTTTGGCGGGCTTCAACGTACATGACATACGAAGTGGACCCATCACTTCATGATATCACATAACTCCTCATCCACCTGCAACGTCAAGTCCTAGTGAGGAATTAAACTCTGTATCATGTTCAGGTACTTAAGAGGAGTTACAATAACGATATATCACCAAAGTTTTTGCAAGAGAGTAATATGCAGTACTGGATAGGACTTTTTTAGACAGCACCACCTTGTAATTTGCTGAGGGAAGAGATTTTTCCAAATACATCTTTGGTATCCTTCACACAGAACATTGGCTTAGTAAGTAAAAAGGACCCTCCAGCAGTCTGAGCACAAAATAGGAACTAAGGGGAGCAAAATTTATGCAGCTCACTTGATTTTGCTTTCCTCCCATGGTGTGGTCATGGAGGGAAAGTTCTTGGATTCATTACACTCTGGTCTGAAGCATTTAGTTCCACCTTTAGACAGTGCTGGGGCCTCATGGCTCTTGACTACAAACTGCTATGATGCTTCTCTCAATGAGGGCTCTCCCCATGAGCACACACCTTGCCAGAGCAGGGGCCACTTGTCTTGGTGGCCATTTCGTGAAGTCCCAGTGGCCCCAAATGAACAGACATTTACTTCTCAGCACCCACCTACTGCTCAGGCATCAATAGTGTGTTCCCTGATTACCACGTGCACCCATTCATCCACCTACCTCACCCCCCCCCCCCCCCCCATCACCACCACCACCACATGGACTGGCTGGGTATTGGGCAATCTTCCCTGCATGGGCTGCAAGAATGTAAAAAATTTTGAACAGGTTGAGATCAAACCCAGATGTGTGAAGTAAACATATGTTAAACAAAATAAGTGGGGTAAGAAAAATAAATGAAGTGGAAATAGTCATAACCAGTGTCCTACAAATGGGCTACGTATTCAACAGAGAATTTGTCCTACAGGTCAAGCCCAAGAAAACTGTTCTTGGCTAGCAATTCCCATTTTTCTGGTCCGTTTCTTTGCATATCATTTGCAAACATTGCAATATGCCTGGTAAAATTTTGTGTTTACAGTTGTTCTCCTCAGAACACACACTGATTGCACTGTGCCCTCAATATCAGAAAAAAAATAATGAGCATGATTGTGGTATTCGATTTTGAGGGCTGTGTCTTTTTATGGTGAGGAGATACATTGATTTTCCATTTTCATCTCAGGGTCATACCCATAGGCCTAAGTTACATCTCCAGCTACACTTTTGGACTTGAAGCTTGGATACAAACGAAGACGATCGTTCAACTCCATGCAAACTGATACACAGTTTTCATTCTGTTCATCATTTACAAGTCTGAGTACAAATTTTGCACCCATTCAACCCATTTCCAAACTGTCGGTTAAAATGCTTTGCATGGACCTGTATGAGATGCTAAGTTCTTCAGTAAGCTCTCCAACAGTTAAACAGGCAACTATTTGGATGAACAATTTTTGCCACAGTTTGCATTTTTTGAGGTTAATAGACACCCCAAAAGCTGCTACTCTTCCACAGACTCATTTCCACTTTTAAAATGCTCTTCTCACTTGTAAACAATCTTGAATGTTACACTGTTATCATCATACACCAATTTCAAAACTTCATGAGTTTATTTGGAACTTTTTTGCAACTTGCACCAGAACTTAATTTTCAAGCTCTGTTCAGAATTCATGATGCGCAATGGATATGGTAAACACAACCTGACTCTTGTGTCTCTGGATGCTAACAAGTCAGAACGTGTTCCTACTTGATGCTGCCTGTCTTAATGGATCAGGCTATCAGACATATAACATCATACAACTGTAGCATCACCAATTGCAGCTAAAAACTTCATTCAAAATATCTTTTGACCACACCTCATGTACATGTAATCCTCATTAATGATGGCAGCATTAGGATTTTTAACAATATACTGCTGAGGATTAAATGGGTCAATGGTCCAAACAAAATTTAGATAGAGAGTTCAAGTCATTTTTCTCTGTTTTAAATACTGCTATGATGAGGCAACCCATTTTAAAATAATTAAAGGCAATCACAAGTCAAAATCAAAATCTTGGTTGACTTCAGGTATAAAAAAAATCAGCAGGCATAGTTTGAAATCTGGGGAAGTATAGAAAGCATAATACAACAATACAGACATTTCTTAGTTGTTACATTAAAGCCTACAGGAAAGTTATATGTGCGGCAGAACAGTTAAACAATGGCTTATCAGAAGAAGTAACAAAAAAAGTTATTTTTGAAAGTAATAAATAATATCATAGGTAAATATACCATGGAACACAATAAGTTCACCACAAAAAAATTAAAGAAAAGTTTATGAAGACGTCAATATATTGTTAATATATTTAATAAATACTACATACATTCAGCATAAATCCTGATTAAAAACTTGGGAAATACAAAAAATAAAAACATGAAAGTTATCATGAATTAAAAGACAATGCTTTTGTAGCCTGTTACATAATCAGAGGTAGGAAATGGTAAAAAATGAGAAGTCTTGTGAATTTCATGGCATGCCTGACAAGGGACAGTAATTAAACAGTCCAAACAAGATAAATACACAATTAACTGGTATAATAAATATTTCTTTTAAGACTAGTGTATTCTCATCTACACTTAAACAATCAACAACAAAACCTACATCTACATCAGAACTCCACAAGTACCCAGATGATGTGTGGCCACAGGCACCTCTGGTGCCACTACCTGATCCCTGCTTTTGTGTTTCCTTTGCGAATGGCAGGTGGGAAAATGATTGTTGGTAAACCTCTGCATTAGCTCTAATTTCTCAACTTTTCTCACTGTGATCATTTCACAAGTTGTTAGGGAGGAATAAATATTTTGTCTGACTCTTATCAGACAGTACTCTCTCAAAATTTCAATAATAAAGCTCTCTCTGATGCACAATGTCTCTTTTGTATGTATGTCACTGCAGTTTGTTGAACACCTCTCTAATGCCCTTGCAGTGACTAAACAATCCCGTGACAAAATGCACCATTCTTCATTGAAGCTTCTCTGTGTCTTCTATCAGTTCTACCTGGTAAGGATCCCAGACTGATGAACAATACTCAAGAATTGTTGAACAAATGCCTTGTAAGCCACTTCTTTCGTGAATGAATTACATTCTGTTAAAATTGTTGCTACGAATCTCAATCTGCTTTTCCTACTGTTTGTCTTACATGGTCATTCGACTTCAAATCATTGCACTTGGTTACTGCTAGATATTTTATGGTAGATACTGTTTCCAGCAATTTGTCATCAGTGGTGTAGTTGCACAGTAGTGGATTTCTTCTCCTATGTATGTCAATATGTTTCATTTATTTATGTTCAGGGTCAACTGCCAGTCCCAGCACAGTTCATCAATCCTCTGCATGTACTTTTGCAAATCGCTACAGTCTTCTGGTGTTTCTGTCTCCATGCAGAAAATGGCATCATCTGTGAATAGCCTTAAGGAACTTCTGACATTTTCTATAGACCATTTATGTGCACTGTACACTGTAACAGCCCTATCACACTTCCCTGGGGTACCCCTGAAATTTCCTTTACATATGTCAATTTTGTTCCATTAAGAGCAACATGTTGAGTTCTTTCTGGAATGAAGTCTTGAATCAAATCACAAATCTGGTTCAGTACTTGGTAAGCTTGTACTTTTTCACTAAATAGCAGTGTGGGACAACGTCTAATGTCTCCCTGAAGTCTAGGAACATGGCATCAGCTTGAGAGCTGATGTCTGCAGCACTGTGGATGAACAGGGCAAGTTGAGTTTTGCAAGATCTCTGCTCAAGGACTTCCTCAAATCCTGCCCTGAAATGAGATCCATCCTTCATGAAATCCTCCCCACTCCACCAAGAGTGTCTTTCCGCCGTCCACCTAACCTTCGTAACCTCTTAGTTCATCCCTATGAAATCCCCAAACCACCTTCCCTACCCTCTGGCTCCTACCCCTGTAACCGCCCCCGGTGTAAAACCTGTCCCATGCACCCTCCCACCACCACCTATTCCAGTCCTGTAACCCGGAAGGTGTACACGATCAAAGGCAGAGCCACGTGTGAAAGCACCCACGTGATTTACCAACTGACCTGCCTACACTGTGAAGCGTTCTATGTGGGAATGACCAGCAACAAACTGTCCATTCGCATGAATGGACACAGGCAGACAGTGTTTGTTGGTAATGAGGATCACCCTGTGGCTAAACATGCCTTGGTGCACGGCCAGCACATCTTGGCACAGTGTTACACCGTCCGGGTTATCTGGATACTTCCCACTAACACCAACCTGTCAGAACTCCGGAGATGGGAACTTGCCCTTCAGCATATCCTCTCTTCTCGCTATCCGCCAGGCCTCAATCTCCGCTAATTTCAATCTGCCGCCGCTCATACCTCACCTGTCTTTCAACATCATCTTTGCCTCTGTATTTCCGTCCCGACTGACATCTCTGCCCAAATTCTTTGCCTTTACAAATGTCTGCTTGTGTCTGTGTATGTGTGGATGGATATGTGTGTGTGTGCGAGTGTAAACCTGTCCTTTTTTCCCCCTAAGGTAAGTCTTTCCGCTCCCGGGATTGGAATGACTCCTTACCCTCTCCCTTAAAACCCAATCCTTTTGTCTTTCCTTCTCCTTCTCTCTTTCCTGACGAGGCAACCATTGGTTGCGAAAGCTAGAGTTTTGTGTGTATGTTTGTGTTTATTTGTGTGTCTATCGACCTGCCAGCGCTTTTGTTGGGTAAGTCTCATCATCTTTCTTTTTAAATATATTTTTCCCACGTGGAATGTTTCCCTCTATTATATTCATATCATTAATTTGAATCCAACAATCACGTTTGTTATTGTTATTGTTATTGTCACTGTTACATTTCGTAGTCTTTTCTGTCATCTTATTTCCTCCTTCTGTTTTTGCCAGCAGTTTTACTTTCTATTCACCTTCTCCTTTTTTACCGTAATCCAGTATACAATTTTATCCCGCCAATATATACTCAATAGTACGTATTAATACGTAACCCACTTCCAAACCATAACCAAAAAAATTTTTTTTTTTTTTTTTCCGCTTTCAACACTACCGCTGCTATAAAATCCACCGTTTCCAGTTCACAAACAGTTCCTTTCAGCTATTAAACAACCCTTTCGGCTAGTTTTAATATCTTTTGCTTTATTTCCATTTCCGTTTTTCTCACATCATCGATCATTTTTAGCCGCTTCCCACAGGTTTTAACGTCATTATTTCTTCATCAGACAATTGTTAGCTTCATTTCCATAATCTGCCACCACCAAACCACCCTTTTAATACATCCTCACGTAGTTTTTTCGAAATTTTCCCGTATTTCTCCACCCTTTAACGTGTTTTGGCGGCAACACAACCACCTAACCTTTGTGCACATCATTATCTACCTACACAAGTTCACCACAGGATCAACATAGCCCAGCTCTAACCAACCCTTTTTCGCCTTTTTTCACACCAGATCTCCATTTGCTTTCCAGTTTTACCTTTATCTCTCCCCATATATTTTTATATTTATTTTCATTTTCATTTCAGCCTCGTGTTCCACTTTCCACCTTCCAGTACCATGTCACCCTCACAACACCTCCACAACGACCCCATTAAGTTTTATTTACATTCCCTCCGCAAACATGCCTTCGCCCTAGCCAGATTACACTCCCATATTTTATTTTCTCAGGCTTGTCTGACATTTGGCATCACCCCCAAAGGCCTCACACTTAAAGTTCCCATCTCTGGCTGCAACCCTTCTTTCCATCAGTCCCTATACCAGTTCCAAACCGAACAATCCATTGCCCTCACCCACCTAATCCTTCACCTACACATCCACTCAGCCAATCAACACACCCATCAACTCCTGTCCCTAATAAAAGTCCTCAATCTTTCCTCTCCCACATCCACACCAGTTGTTCAGAGCATCCTCCTACAGGCCAACCGCAAATTAGAACAGCATGCCACCCTCCACCTTAAAAAACTATCCAATCTCCTGGTTTCCCACCTCCGGAAAGGCAACTCACTCACCCTTCACAACCTTTCCAGCAAACCTCAACCTCCTCTCATTGCACACAAACCCAGTCTCTCCCATCTACTCAATCTCCCACTTCCAGCTCCACTCCCTCCAAAACCTCAAAACTCCAATCAACACAATCTGGAACCACAACACCCCAATTCAGTAGTTAACCTCTCCTCCAAACCTCTCTCCCAATCCGAAACCTCTGTCCTATCCAAAGGCCTCACCTTCAGCCCCACTCCCAGATTTAACCAAACAGCCCTTGTCAAAGATTTACTGTCCTACAGCCGTACTCTCTGCTGGAAATATCACTTTGCCACGAAGAAAAATGATCCTAATCCTACTCCCAATGATCCAACTCCCCAAGATACTATCCAAATTGAACCATGCCTGGAACAGTTCCGTCCTCCGTCACAGCGGGACCCACCTCCTCTTCCTCAAAATCACCCTCTCCTAACCTTCCAGGAATTTCTGACTTCCAGCCTTGCCTCTCAATCCTTCTTAAAAAACCTTAATCCTACTCCCAACATCACCACTGCTGAAGCCCAGGCTATCCGTGATCTGAAGGCTGACCAATCCATCGTCATTCTTCCGGCGGACAAGGGTTCCACGACTGTGGTACTTGATCGTCGGGAGTATGTGGCTGAGGGACTGCATCAGCTTTCAGACAACACTACTTACAAAGTTTGCCATGGTAATCCCATTCCTGATGTCCAGGCGGAGCTTCAAGGAATCCTCAGAACCTTAGGCCCCCTACAAAACCTTTCACCTGACTCCATCAACCTCCTGACCCCACCAACACCCCGCACCCCCACCTTCTACCTTCTTCCCAAAATTCACAAACCCAATCATCCCGGCCGTCCCATTGTAGCTGGTTACCAAGCCCCCACAGAACGCATCTCTGCCTACGTAGATCAACACCTTCAACCCATTACATGCAGGCTCCCATCCTTCATCAAAGACACCAACCACTTTCTCGAACGCCTGGAATCCCTACCCAGTCTGTTACCCCCGGAAACCATCCTTGTAACCATTGATGCCACTTCCTTATACACAAATATTCCGCATGTCCAGGGCCTCGCTGCGATGGAGCACTTCCTTTCACGCCGATCACCTGCCGCCCTACCTAAAACCTCTTTCCTCATTACCTTAGCCAGCTTCATCCTGACCCACAACTTCTTCACTTTTGAAGGCCAGACATACCAACAATTAAAGGGAACAGCCATGGGTACCAGGATGGCCCCCTCGTACGCCAACCTATTCATGGGTCGCTTAGAGGAAGCCTTCTTGGTTACCCAGGCCTGCCAACCCAAAGTTTGGTACAGATTTATTGATGACATTTTCATGATCTGGACTCACAGTGAAGAAGAACTCCAGAATTTCCTCTCCAACCTCAACTCCTTTGGTTCCATCAGATTCACCTGGTCCTACTCTAAATCCCATGCCACTTTCCTTGACGTTGACCTCCACCTGTCCAATGGCCAGCTTCACACGTCCGTCCACATCAAACCCACCAACAAGCAACAGTACCTCCATTATGACAGCTGCCACCCATTCCACATCAAACGGTCCCTTCCCTACAGCCTAGGTCTTTGTGGCAAACGAATCTGCTCCAGTCCGGAATCCTTGAACCATTACACCAACAACCTGAAAACAGCTTTTGCATCCCGTAACTACCCTCCCGACCTGGTACAGAAGCAAATAACCAGAGCCACTTCCTCATCTCCTCAAACCCGGAACCTTCCACAGAAGAACCCCAAAAGTGCCCCACTTGTGACAGGATACTTTCCGGGACTGGATCAGATTCTGAATGTGGCTCTCCAGCAGGGATACGACTTCCTCAAATCCTGCCCTGAAATGAGATCCATCCTTCATGAAATCCTCCCCACTCCACCAAGAGTGTCTTTCCGCCGTCCACCTAACCTTCGTAACCTCTTAGTTCATCCCTATGAAATCCCCAAACCACCTTCCCTACCCTCTGGCTCCTACCCCTGTAACCGCCCCCGGTGTAAAACCTGTCCCATGCACCCTCCCACCACCACCTATTCCAGTCCTGTAACCCGGAAGGTGTACACGATCAAAGGCAGAGCCACGTGTGAAAGCACCCACGTGATTTACCAACTGACCTGCCTACACTGTGAAGCGTTCTATGTGGGAATGACCAGCAACAAACTGTCCATTCGCATGAATGGACACAGGCAGACAGTGTTTGTTGGTAATGAGGATCACCCTGTGGCTAAACATGCCTTGGTGCACGGCCAGCACATCTTGGCACAGTGTTACACCGTCCGGGTTATCTGGATACTTCCCACTAACACCAACCTGTCAGAACTCCGGAGATGGGAACTTGCCCTTCAGCATATCCTCTCTTCTCGCTATCCGCCAGGCCTCAATCTCCGCTAATTTCAATCTGCCGCCGCTCATACCTCACCTGTCTTTCAACATCATCTTTGCCTCTGTATTTCCGTCCCGACTGACATCTCTGCCCAAATTCTTTGCCTTTACAAATGTCTGCTTGTGTCTGTGTATGTGTGGATGGATATGTGTGTGTGTGCGAGTGTAAACCTGTCCTTTTTTCCCCCTAAGGTAAGTCTTTCCGCTCCCGGGATTGGAATGACTCCTTACCCTCTCCCTTAAAACCCAATCCTTTTGTCTTTCCTTCTCCTTCTCTCTTTCCTGACGAGGCAACCATTGGTTGCGAAAGCTAGAGTTTTGTGTGTATGTTTGTGTTTATTTGTGTGTCTATCGACCTGCCAGCGCTTTTGTTGGGTAAGTCTCATCATCTTTCTTTTTAAATATATTTTTCCCACGTGGAATGTTTCCCTCTATTATATTCATATCATTAATTTGAATCCAACAATCACGTTTGTTATTGTTATTGTTATTGTCACTGTTACATTTCGTAGTCTTTTCTGTCATCTTATTTCCTCCTTCTGTTTTTGCCAGCAGTTTTACTTTCTATTCACCTTCTCCTTTTTTACCGTAATCCAGTATACAATTTTATCCCGCCAATATATACTCAATAGTACGTATTAATACGTAACCCACTTCCAAACCATAACCAAAAAAATTTTTTTTTTTTTTCCGCTTTCAACACTACCGCTGCTATAAAATCCACCGTTTCCAGTTCACAAACAGTTCCTTTCAGCTATTAAACAACCCTTTCGGCTAGTTTTAATATCTTTTGCTTTATTTCCATTTCCGTTTTTCTCACATCATCGATCATTTTTAGCCGCTTCCCACAGGTTTTAACGTCATTATTTCTTCATCAGACAATTGTTAGCTTCATTTCCATAATCTGCCACCACCAAACCACCCTTTTAATACATCCTCACGTAGTTTTTTCGAAATTTTCCCGTATTTCTCCACCCTTTAACGTGTTTTGGCGGCAACACAACCACCTAACCTTTGTGCACATCATTATCTACCTACACAAGTTCACCACAGGATCAACATAGCCCAGCTCTAACCAACCCTTTTTCGCCTTTTTTCACACCAGATCTCCATTTGCTTTCCAGTTTTACCTTTATCTCTCCCCATATATTTTTATATTTATTTTCATTTTCATTTCAGCCTCGTGTTCCACTTTCCACCTTCCAGTACCATGTCACCCTCACAACACCTCCACAACGACCCCATTAAGTTTTATTTACATTCCCTCCGCAAACATGCCTTCGCCCTAGCCAGATTACACTCCCATATTTTATTTTCTCAGGCTTGTCTGACATTTGGCATCACCCCCAAAGGCCTCACACTTAAAGTTCCCATCTCTGGCTGCAACCCTTCTTTCCATCAGTCCCTATACCAGTTCCAAACCGAACAATCCATTGCCCTCACCCACCTAATCCTTCACCTACACATCCACTCAGCCAATCAACACACCCATCAACTCCTGTCCCTAATAAAAGTCCTCAATCTTTCCTCTCCCACATCCACACCAGTTGTTCAGAGCATCCTCCTACAGGCCAACCGCAAATTAGAACAGCATGCCACCCTCCACCTTAAAAAACTATCCAATCTCCTGGTTTCCCACCTCCGGAAAGGCAACTCACTCACCCTTCACAACCTTTCCAGCAAACCTCAACCTCCTCTCATTGCACACAAACCCAGTCTCTCCCATCTACTCAATCTCCCACTTCCAGCTCCACTCCCTCCAAAACCTCAAAACTCCAATCAACACAATCTGGAACCACAACACCCCAATTCAGTAGTTAACCTCTCCTCCAAACCTCTCTCCCAATCCGAAACCTCTGTCCTATCCAAAGGCCTCACCTTCAGCCCCACTCCCAGATTTAACCAAACAGCCCTTGTCAAAGATTTACTGTCCTACAGCCGTACTCTCTGCTGGAAATATCACTTTGCCACGAAGAAAAATGATCCTAATCCTACTCCCAATGATCCAACTCCCCAAGATACTATCCAAATTGAACCATGCCTGGAACAGTTCCGTCCTCCGTCACAGCGGGACCCACCTCCTCTTCCTCAAAATCACCCTCTCCTAACCTTCCAGGAATTTCTGACTTCCAGCCTTGCCTCTCAATCCTTCTTAAAAAACCTTAATCCTACTCCCAACATCACCACTGCTGAAGCCCAGGCTATCCGTGATCTGAAGGCTGACCAATCCATCGTCATTCTTCCGGCGGACAAGGGTTCCACGACTGTGGTACTTGATCGTCGGGAGTATGTGGCTGAGGGACTGCATCAGCTTTCAGACAACACTACTTACAAAGTTTGCCATGGTAATCCCATTCCTGATGTCCAGGCGGAGCTTCAAGGAATCCTCAGAACCTTAGGCCCCCTACAAAACCTTTCACCTGACTCCATCAACCTCCTGACCCCACCAACACCCCGCACCCCCACCTTCTACCTTCTTCCCAAAATTCACAAACCCAATCATCCCGGCCGTCCCATTGTAGCTGGTTACCAAGCCCCCACAGAACGCATCTCTGCCTACGTAGATCAACACCTTCAACCCATTACATGCAGGCTCCCATCCTTCATCAAAGACACCAACCACTTTCTCGAACGCCTGGAATCCCTACCCAGTCTGTTACCCCCGGAAACCATCCTTGTAACCATTGATGCCACTTCCTTATACACAAATATTCCGCATGTCCAGGGCCTCGCTGCGATGGAGCACTTCCTTTCACGCCGATCACCTGCCGCCCTACCTAAAACCTCTTTCCTCATTACCTTAGCCAGCTTCATCCTGACCCACAACTTCTTCACTTTTGAAGGCCAGACATACCAACAATTAAAGGGAACAGCCATGGGTACCAGGATGGCCCCCTCGTACGCCAACCTATTCATGGGTCGCTTAGAGGAAGCCTTCTTGGTTACCCAGGCCTGCCAACCCAAAGTTTGGTACAGATTTATTGATGACATTTTCATGATCTGGACTCACAGTGAAGAAGAACTCCAGAATTTCCTCTCCAACCTCAACTCCTTTGGTTCCATCAGATTCACCTGGTCCTACTCTAAATCCCATGCCACTTTCCTTGACGTTGACCTCCACCTGTCCAATGGCCAGCTTCACACGTCCGTCCACATCAAACCCACCAACAAGCAACAGTACCTCCATTATGACAGCTGCCACCCATTCCACATCAAACGGTCCCTTCCCTACAGCCTAGGTCTTCGTGGCAAACGAATCTGCTCCAGTCCGGAATCCTTGAACCATTACACCAACAACCTGAAAACAGCTTTTGCATCCCGTAACTACCCTCCCGACCTGGTACAGAAGCAAATAACCAGAGCCACTTCCTCATCTCCTCAAACCCGGAACCTTCCACAGAAGAACCCCAAAAGTGCCCCACTTGTGACAGGATACTTTCCGGGACTGGATCAGATTCTGAATGTGGCTCTCCAGCAGGGATACGACTTCCTCAAATCCTGCCCTGAAATGAGATCCATCCTTCATGAAATCCTCCCCACTCCACCAAGAGTGTCTTTCCGCCGTCCACCTAACCTTCGTAACCTCTTAGTTCATCCCTATGAAATCCCCAAACCACCTTCCCTACCCTCTGGCTCCTACCCCTGTAACCGCCCCCGGTGTAAAACCTGTCCCATGCACCCTCCCACCACCACCTATTCCAGTCCTGTAACCCGGAAGGTGTACACGATCAAAGGCAGAGCCACGTGTGAAAGCACCCACGTGATTTACCAACTGACCTGCCTACACTGTGAAGCGTTCTATGTGGGAATGACCAGCAACAAACTGTCCATTCGCATGAATGGACACAGGCAGACAGTGTTTGTTGGTAATGAGGATCACCCTGTGGCTAAACATGCCTTGGTGCACGGCCAGCACATCTTGGCACAGTGTTACACCGTCCGGGTTATCTGGATACTTCCCACTAACACCAACCTGTCAGAACTCCGGAGATGGGAACTTGCCCTTCAGCATATCCTCTCTTCTCGCTATCCGCCAGGCCTCAATCTCCGCTAATTTCAATCTGCCGCCGCTCATACCTCACCTGTCTTTCAACATCATCTTTGCCTCTGTATTTCCGTCCCGACTGACATCTCTGCCCAAATTCTTTGCCTTTACAAATGTCTGCTTGTGTCTGTGTATGTGTGGATGGATATGTGTGTGTGTGCGAGTGTAAACCTGTCCTTTTTTCCCCCTAAGGTAAGTCTTTCCGCTCCCGGGATTGGAATGACTCCTTACCCTCTCCCTTAAAACCCAATCCTTTTGTCTTTCCTTCTCCTTCTCTCTTTCCTGACGAGGCAACCATTGGTTGCGAAAGCTAGAGTTTTGTGTGTATGTTTGTGTTTATTTGTGTGTCTATCGACCTGCCAGCGCTTTTGTTGGGTAAGTCTCATCATCTTTCTTTTTAAATATATATATATATATATATATATATATATATATATATATATATATATATATATATATATATATATATATATATAATAGAGGGAAACGTTCCACGTGGGAAAAATATATTTAAAAAGAAAGATGATGAGACTTACCAAACAAAAGCGCTGGCAGGTCGATAGACACACAGACAAACACAAACATACACACAAAATCTAGCTTTCGCAACCAATGGTTGCCTCGTCAGGAAAGAGGGAAGGAGAGGGAAAGACAAAAGGATTTGGGTTTTAAGGGAGAGGGTAAGGAGTCATTCCAATCCCGGGAGCGGAAAGACTTACCTTAGGGGGAAAAAAGGAGGGAAAAAAGGACAGGTATACACTCGCACACACACACATATCCATCCTCATATACACAGACACAAGCAGACATTTGTAAAGGCAAAGAGTTTGGGCAGAGATGTCAGTCGGGGCGGATGTACAAAGGCAAAGATGATGTTGAAAGACAGGTGAGGTACGAGCGGCGGCAAATTGAAATTAGAAATTAGCGGAGATTGAGGCCTGGCGGATAGCGAGAAGAGAGGATATGCTGAAGGGCAAGTTCCCATCTCCGGAGTTCTGACAGGTTGGTGTTCGTGGGAAGTATCCAGATAACCCGGACGGTGTAACACTGTGCCAAGATGTGCTGGCCGTGCACCAAGGCATGTTTAGCCACAGGGTGATCCTCATTACCAACAAACACTGTCTGCCTGTGTCCATTCATGCGAATGGACAGTTTGTTGCTGGTCATTCCCACATAGAACGCTTCACAGTGCAGGCAGGTCAGTTGGTAAATCACGTGGGTGCTTTCACACGTGGCTCTGCCTTTGATCGTGTACACCTTCCGGGTTACAGGACTGGAATAGGTGGTGGTGGGAGGGTGCATGGGACAGGTTTTACACCGGGGGCGGTTACAGGGGTAGGAGCCAGAGGGTAGGGAAGGTGGTCTGGGGATTTCATAGGGATGAACTAAAAGGTTGCGAAGGTTAGGTGGACGGCGGAAAGACACTCTTGGTGGAGTGGGGAGGATTTCATGAAGGATGGATCTCATTTCAGGGCAGGATTTGAGGAAGTCGTATCCCTGCTGGAGAGCCACATTCAGAATCTGATCCAGTCCCGGAAAGTATCCTGTCACAAGTGGGGCACTTTCGGGGTTCTTCTGTGGAAGGTTCCGGGTTTGAGGAGATGAGGAAGTGGTAACCCACCAACAAGCAACAGTACCTCCATTATGACAGCTGCCACCCGTTCCACATCAAACGGTCCCTTCCCTACAGCCTAGGTCTTCGTGGCAAACGAATCTGCTCCAGTCCGGAATCCTTGAACCACTACACCAACAACCTGAAAACAGCTTTTGCATCCCGTAACTACCCTCCCGACCTGGTACACAAGCAAATAACCAGAGCCACTTCCTCATCTCCTCAAACCCGGAACCTTCCACAGAAGAACCCCAAAAGTGCCCCACTTGTGACAGGATACTTTCCGGGACTGGATCAGATTCTGAATGTGGCTCTCCAGCAGGGATACGACTTCCTCAAATCCTGCCCTGAAATGAGATCCATCCTTCATGAAATCCTCCCCACTCCACCAAGAGTGTCTTTCCGCCGTCCACCTAACCTTCGCAACCTTTTAGTTCATCCCTATGAAATCCCCAGACCACCTTCCCTACCCTCTGGCTCCTACCCCTGTAACCGCCCCCGGTGTAAAACCTGTCCCATGCACCCTCCCACCACCACCTATTCCAGTCCTGTAACCCGGAAGGTGTACACGATCAAAGGCAGAGCCACGTGTGAAAGCACCCACGTGATTTACCAACTGACCTGCCTGCACTGTGAAGCGTTCTATGTGGGAATGACCAGCAACAAACTGTCCATTCGCATGAATGGACACAGGCAGACAGTGTTTGTTGGTAATGATGATCACCCTGTGGCTAAACATGCCTTGGTGCACGGCCAGCACATCTTGGCACAGTGTTACACCGTCCGGGTTATCTGGATACTTCCCACTAACACCAACCTGTCAGAACTCCGGAGATGGGAACTTGCCCTTCAGCATATCCTCTCTTCTCGCTATCCGCCAGGCCTCAATCTCCGCTAATTTCTAATTTCAATTTGCCGCCGCTCGTACCTCACCTGTCTTTCAACATCATCTTTGCCTTTGTACATCCGCCCCGACTGACATCTCTGCCCAAACTCTTTGCCTTTACAAATGTCTGCTTGTGTCTGTGTATATGAGGATGGATATGTGTGTGTGTGCGAGTGTATACCTGTCCTTTTTTCCCTCCTTTTTTCCCCCTAAGGTAAGTCTTTCCGCTCCCGGGATTGGAATGACTCCTTACCCTCTCCCTTAAAACCCAAATCCTTTTGTCTTTCCCTCTCCTTCCCTCTTTCCTGACGAGGCAACCATTGGTTGCGAAAGCTAGATTTTGTGTGTATGTTTGTGTTTGTCTGTGTGTCTATCGACCTGCCAGCGCTTTTGTTTGGTAAGTCTCATCATCTTTCTTTTTAAATATATATATATATATATATATATATATATATATATACCTAAAAACAAAGATGATGTGACTTACCAAATGAAAGTGCTGGCAGGTCGACAGACACATAAACGAACACAAACATACACACAAAATTCAAGCTTTCGCAACAAATTGTTGCCTCATCAGGAAAGAGGGAAGGAGAGGGAAAGACGAAAGGATGTGGGTTTTAAGGGAGAGGGTAAGGAGTCATTCCAGTCCCGGGAGCGGAAAGACTTACCTTAGGGGGAAAAAAGGACGGGTATACACTCGCACACACACACATATCCATCCACACATATACAGACACAAGCAGACATATTTAAAGACAAACTCTTTGTCTTTAAATATGTCTGCTTGTGTCTGTATATGTGTGGATGGATATGTGTGTGTGTGCGAGTGTATACCCGTCCTTTTTTCCCCCTAAGGTAAGTCTTTCCGCTCCCGGGACTGGAATGACTCCTTACCCTCTCCCTTAAAACCCACATCCTTTCGTCTTTCCCTCTCCTTCCCTCTTTCCTGATGAGGCAACAATTTGTTGCGAAAGCTTGAATTTTGTGTGTATGTTTGTGTTCGTTTATGTGTCTGTCGACCTGCCAGCACTTTCATTTGGTAAGTCACATCATCTTTGTTTTTAGGTATATTTTTCCTTCATGGAATGTTTCCTTCTATTATAACCATATATATATATATATATATATATATATATATATATATATATATATATATATACACACACACACACACACACACACAGAAATATATATATATATATATAGAAAGATGATGAGACTTACCAAACAAAAGCGCTGGCAGGTCAATAGACACACAAACATACACACAAAATTCAAGCTTTCGCAACAAACGGTTGCTTCGTCAGGAAAGAGGGAAAGACGAAAGGATGTGGGTTTTAAGGGAGAGGGTAAGGAGTCATTCCAATCCCGGGAGCGGAAAGACTTACCTTAGGGGGAAAAAAGGACAAGTATACACTCGCACACACACACACATATCCATCCGCATATACACAGACACAAGCAGACATTTGTTTGTGTATATGCGGATGGATATGTGTGTGTGTGTGTGCGCGAGTGCATACCTGTCCTTTTTTCCCCCTAAGGTAAGTCTTTCCGCTCCCGGGATTGGAATGACTCCTTACCCTCTCCCTTAAAACCCACATCCTTTCGTCTTTCCCTCTCCTTCCCTCTTTCCTGACGAAGCAACCGTTTGTTGCAAAAGCTTGAATTTTGTGTGTATGTTTGTGTTTGTTTGTGTGTCTATCGACCTGCCAGCGCTTTTGTTTGGTAAGTCTCATCATCTTTCTTTTTAGATATATTTTTTCCACGTGGAATGTTTCCCTGTGTATATATATATAGAAAAAATAATTGAAGATCCTGTAAGTGGATATCTGTATCACAGATTCTGGTTGTATGTACAGTTTGCTGGCGGCAAGACACAACCAATGTCTTCTCTGCATGACAGCAATGGAAATACTATCAATGACAGAGCTGCTGAAGCAGAGTTACTAAACACAGCCTTCCGAAATTCCTTCACCAAAGACAACAAAGTAAATATTCCAGAATTCAAATCAAAAACAGCTGCCAACATGAGTAACTTACAAATCGATATCCTTGGAGTAGTGAAGCAACTTAAATTGCTTAATAAAGCAACTGCTCTGGACCAGACTGTGTACCAGTTAGGTGATGCATTGGCACACAGTCAACACAGATTTAAAAAACATCATTCTTGTGAAATACAACTAGCTCTATAGTCACACTAAGTGTTCAGTGCAACTGACATGGGATTTCAAATTGATTCTGTATTTCTAGACTTCCAGAAGGCTTTTGGCACTGTAACTCACAAGTGGCTTGTAATCAGATTGTGTGCTTGTGGAATATCCATCTCAGTTATGTGACTAGATTCGTGATTTCCTGTCACAGAGGTCACAGTTCCAGTCATCGAGTAAAACAGAAGTGATTTCTGGCATTCCCCAAGGTAGTATTATAGGCCCCCTGCGGTTCCTTATCTATATAAAAGATTTAGGAGACAATCTGAGCAGTCGTCTTAGGTTGCTGGCAGATGATGCTGTCATTTATCGTCTAGTAAAGTCATCAGAAGATCAAAAGGAATTGCAAAACAATTTAGGAAAGCTATCTGTATGGTACAAAAATTTGCAACTGACCCTAAATAGTGAAAAGTGTGAGGTCATCCACACGAGTGCTAAAATAAACACAATAAATCAATCAAATCTAAAGCCATAAATTTAACTAAATACCTCAGAATTATAATTATTAAAATCTTAAATTGGAAAGAACACATAGGGAATGTAGCAGGAAAAGCGAACCAAAGACTGTGACTTCTTGGCAGAACACTTAGAAGATACAACAGATTTACTAAAGAGACTGCCCACACTTGTCCATCCTCTTTTCGAGTACTCCTGCACGGTCTGGGATCCTTACCAGGTAGGATTCATAGAGTACAATGAGTAAGTTCAAAGAAGGGCAGCATGTTTTGGATTATCAAGAAATAGGGGCGAGAGTGTCACAGACATGATACAGGATCCCCGTAGATGCAGACGTAGATGTAGATGTAGAGAAGTGAGTGGATCACAGCCATAATGAAAGAACCAGAAGTCTTTGAAATGTGAGGTTCTTGAAAGATGAGATTCTTGAAGTTTTCCCATTGGACAGAATATTCTATAATCTTTTAGGCATGCATCACGCACAGCAATACATTTTCAGTAAACAAAATAATTTCTTCTACATTCCTAAAATGAATCAATAGCATTTTTTCAAACAAAACCACTGGATGTGGCAATGGTAATACATGCCTACAAACTCCACTTCTGTAAGTCTCAAAAACCTTCTGACTTATGGTGAATCAAGCCATAAATTTTACACAGTTAAAGACATTATTCTCAAGAAATACAAAAATTATACTTTCTAGTGTCACTATTGCATTTCTTTTCTACACATAAGACCATGCTGACACTTGACCACTTACAGTGAATCATCAATGCACAGAGTGGAATCTCTGTAACATAAACTTCATGTTTATTGCTTTCCAAACAGGCTGTAACAGTGCAATAAAAAACAAGCACACGAACATGCCACGACACAGGAAGTACTGCAAAAGAAATACACAGTCCATAGTCTTTCTATTAATTCATATTGATAAATAGACAAAACATGTGGTGAAACACTTAGTTTCAACAGGAAATGTTCCTCCTGAATGCTGCCCATTCAAAGTTAGGAATATGGTGATTTTGGTTTACAGTAAAACTGAATGACGATACTTTATTTTTCAGGAACTGGCAGCTGGTTATATAGCAGTGACAAATATCTGCTCACCGGAAAACAGAAAGATTTGCTACTGCCGGTGGATGAATGTGGCCAATGATGTGTCGAATGAAGAACAAAGTGATTTTTGTAACAGCCTTTTTGGAAGTATTTTCTAATCTGTTGATGATTATTCTTTGGCAGGTTTTGGACGTTTTCTCATATCTCGCGAAGAGACCATGAGGATAAGATCAGAGAGATTAGAGCCCACACAGAGGCATATTGACAAACTTTCTTTCCACGAACAATACGAGACTGGAATAGAAGGGAGAACCAATAGAGGTACTCAAGGTACCCTCTGCCACACACTGTCGGGTGGCTTGCGGAGTATGGATGTAGATATAGATGTACTGCCACTTCACACTTGCTCAAAACAGCTTTTTCAGCAGTTGTTTCATTCTGTCTATTTAGTGTACACTCACAGTAACTAGCTACCAGTTTGCTATGTGCTGATTACAGCTGCAGGTAAGCGCCATCTATACTGCTTGCAGTGTACGTCCAGCTTACCCACACGAGTAAATATGTCGCCACTGAATTCATAAAAAACTGGTTTGAAATTGAATTAATTATTACCAATATTCTGTTTGACACTTCCAAGTGAAAGACAGTTACTACAGTATCATTCCATGTAACAGAATGGGACATTTGCATAGCATTTCACATTTCAAAATTATATGTCTATTGACGCAGGAACATATTTTCTGTGGCTGTAAAATGGTATAGGTATAATTTAACTTTATTAAGATAAAATAATTTTATGGAAGTGTTACCTATTAGTGTATAAATAAGTAAAAATATACTGGGGGTGGAATGGGACACAGACAGGATACAAAACAGAATGTAATATAATGAGAATAGAACAAAACAATTTCATTTTAACCTCATTTATTTTGAAATTATTGATTTACAACATTAACAAATACACAAACGTTACATTTTGACAAAAAAAATACACCAGACTAAGAAATATTATTGACACCCAAGTCAGGGACAACAGTCAGCATCAGATGTATCAAGAATTTGAAGAATGTCAGACTTTGATACCCATGCAGTATTATCATCTTTAAATGTAAATTTCTTTACATTGTTCTTCCTCAAGAAGATTACTTCTTCCTGAACAGCATCTACTGTTTTAACCTGCCCTACAAAGTGGTTAATTGACATTTTGGTTGCAAATTTAAAAACTACAGTGGAAACCACATTAACACCTTTCTTTTGTCACCTGTTTGACTATTGACTATTTACTGGGTGTTAAGGAACCACTGTTGTGAAATTTCCTGAAACACGGTTAAATCCAAACTTAATTTTTGATATTGGAATGCCCTCTGTAGATTATTGTGTAGGGCTTGCCCACAATGAACAAAATCTCATTAATATCACAAAAAGGTTCCACAAATTAACTTAAGCTGTCAAGGCTGATCTTCCGGACAAAATGTTACCAAAAATATTAGAACTGAATATCTCACTTTGCGGCATGGCCAGCACTTATAGCATCGCCGACACCTACTACCTACTAACATAGTACATAGTCAGATCAGATTGCATGAAGTCAATCTCTCTCTCTCTCTCTCTCTCTCTCTCTCTCTCTCTTCCCCCCTCCCTTTCTTTCAGCCAGAAAGAGAAAGTGCAGAGGACAAGTAGTCTTGCACTGCAGCATTAAGAAACATAATCACCTAAACTCAGCACATAACACATTCATGACACCAGATGCTACCAGTGAAGAAATAATAACAGCTCGAGAATAGTTTATCGTCACACTGAATAGTGGATGTGTCAGCAGTTCCCAGATGCTAGACAATTTGTGGTACGAGCTATTCACTAAGTCTGCACAAAAACAAATGGAATCTTGGAAAGTTGTCACCCACAAAAGACAATGAGCAACATCATTTGTTACAGAGTTACAAGCAAGTCCATAATTAGATGGGAAACTGGAAACATCCTGAGAAATGGGGCTGGACTCAAAGTAACCATGGTCGGAGGTTGATCTGAGATAGTTCTTCATGTTGGTCCTCACTCATATGAATGGAGCTGTGAAAGTGTGTGCTTCTGCAAAAAAGCAGGTTTGAAACTTTTTTCCATTTTCAGGAACTCCAATGAAGTCCACTGTGAAAATGGGCCAGTATTTTTACATGAAGAAAATGAAGAAGTAGTAAATTTTGTGGAAATCTACCTACCCTGATTCTACTACTCAAGGCACTTCAGGTGGCACTACGGAATTTGGCTCATCAAAGCATCAGAAGTCACTCACATATCCACATAAAGTGTGCCAAAGGTTGAAGAAGAAGAAGAAGAAGAAGAAGAAGAAGAAGAAGAAGTAGCAGTAGTAGTAGTAGTAGTAGTAGTAGCTTTATTCATCCATAGATCTCTTTTTACAAGAATTTAGGACATGTCAAAGTATTTACAAATTTATATCTAAAAAGAAAGATGATGAGACTTACCAAACAAAAGCGCTGGCAGGTCAATAGACACACAAACATACACACAAAATTCAAGCTTTCGCAACAAATGGTTGCTTCGTCAGGAAAGAGGGAAGGAGAGGGAAAGACGAAAGGATGTGGGTTTTAAGGGAGAGGGTAAGGAGTCATTCCAATCCCGGGAGCGGAAAGACTTACCTTAGGGGGAAAAAAAGGACAGGTATACACTCGCATACACACACATATCCATCTGCATATACACAGACACAAGCAGACATTTGTAAAGGCGTCTGCTTGTGTCTGTGTATATGCGCATGGATATGTGTGTGTGTGCGAGTGTATACCTGTCCTTTTTTCCCCCTAAGGTAAGTCTTTCCGCTCCCGGGATTGGAATGACTCCTTACCCTCTCCCTTAAAACCCACATCCTTTCGTCTTTCTCTCTCCTTCCCTCTTTCCTGACGAAGCAACCGTTTGTTGCGAAAGCTTGAATTTTGTGTGTATGTTTGTGTTTGTTTGTGTGTCTATCGACCTGCCAGCGCTTTTGTTTGGTAAGTCTCATCATCTTTCTTTTTAGATGTATTTTTTCCACGTGGAATGTTTCCCTCTATTGCATTCATATTTACAAATTTAGATCAATTTAAAATAAGCTAATTCATATCATTTGATTTACTCCTGGCATACAATACTTTATTTACAAATAACTTATTAAATAATGTAATGCCACATTGTTCACTTATATCTCACTATCAGTCACTGCACACACTATACACACATTGTTTCTTAACACTTCACTCTCTACACACACACACACACACACACACACACACACACACACAATTATTATTATTATTATTATTATTATTATTTATTTGTATAACTTTTTTATCAAACCCCTACTCTGTTTTAGCCAAGTAATCCTTCAATGTATAAAACGTACTGCATAACAGGTACTTTTTAGCTGCCTTTTTAAATAAGTGTATTTTTGCAATTTCTTTAATCTCTTTTGGTAATTAATTGTACAGTTTTATTCCTTGGTAGAAAATGCTGTTTTGAGTTTTATGTTTATTTTTTCTTGGTAAATGTAAATTGAATCTGTCTCTTGTTGCATGGTCATGGACAGAGCTGTTTGTACAGTAATTACCAATGTTATTTTTGATGTGTACAACTGACTGGTAAATGTATTCACATGAAGCAGTTAAAATCCCCAGTGTTCTGAACAGATCTTTACAATGAGCTCAACTACTATTTTTGGTTATTATTCTTATGGATCTTTCCTGGAGTTTGAAAACTATGTTCATATTTTGTGCATTTGTTCCCCAAAAAAGAATGCCATAGCTAAGAATTGAGTGTACATATGGATAATATGTAGCTAAAAGACACTGCATGTTACACACTGATGATAGGATTCTAAGGGCATAACATGCTGATGACATTCTGTTTGCAAGTACCTTTGTGTGTTCACACCACTTCAACTGAGAATCAATATTAATTTCTAGAAATTTTGCATTTGTTACACAGCCTATAGACGTGCCATCTACATTTAATTTAACATTGTCATTTTTCCTCTTCAAACTGAAATCCATGGCATTAGTTTTCTTTATGTTCAATGTCAATTTATTACTTATTGACCATTTATAAACTTCCTTGAGAGTTTCATTTGCTTTCTCGGCAAGGAGTTCTTTTGTTTTCTCAGTGACTATAATAATGCTGTCATCAGCGAAGAGGATTTTTTCACCATGAGTAACACTACTGGGAAAGTCATTGATCTATATAAGGGAACAGTATTGGTCCTAATATGCTACCTTGTGGAGCCCCTATGTAAACGTATTTTGGTTCTGATAAGTGTTAGCTCTATTTGAAGTATGTGTTATCTCTACTCTTTGTACTCTATCTTTTAGGTATGACCAAAACCAGTCATTAGCTACCCCTCTTATCCCTAATGCTTCTAACTTATTTAATAGAATATTGTGGTCGACTGTATCAAATGCCTTAGAAAGATCCAAAAATATGTACACTGTCAGAAATATTATGCATCCCAAAGTGATAATAATACGTGTTAGTAAATTATCTAAATCTACGTGATTACTCTGCTATTCACAATAAAGTGTCTGGTAGAGGGTTCAATGAACCACCTTCAAGCTCTCTCTAGTGTTCCACTCTCGAATGGCACGCAGGAAAAACAAGCACTTAAATTTTCCTGTGCGAGCCCCGATTTCTCTTATTTTATCGTGATGATCATTTCTCCCTATGTAGGTGGGTGCCAACAGAATATTTTGCAATCGGAGGAGAAAACTGGTGATTGAATTTTCATGAGAAGATCCCATCGCAACAAAAAATGCCTTTGTTTTAATGATTGCCACTCCAATTCACGAATCATGTCTGTGACACTATCTCCCATATTTTGCAATAATACAAAACGAGCTGCCCTTCTTTGTACTTTTTCGACGTCATCTGTCAGTCCCACATGATGCGGATCCCACACCGCACAGCAATACTCCAGAATAGGGCAGACAAGTGTGGTGTAAGCAGTCTCTTTAGTAGACCTGTTGCACCTTCTAAGTGTTCTGCCAAAGAATCGCAGTCTTTGGTTTGCTCTACTCACAATATTATCTATGTGATCGTTCCAATTTAGGTAATTAGTAATTGTAATCCCTAAGTATTTAGTTGAATTTACAGCCTACAGATTTGTGTGACTCATCGCCTAATTGAAATTTAGCTGATTTCTTTTCGTACTCATGTGAATAACTTCACACTTTTCCTTATTCAGGATCAATTGCCACTTTTCGCACCATACAGATATCTTATCTAAATCATTTTACAAGTCGTTTTGATCATCTGATGACTTAACAAGACAGTAAATGACAGCATCATCTGCAAACAAACTAAGACGGCTACTCAGATTGTCTCCTATGTCGTTGATATAGATCAGGAACAATAGAGGGCTTACACCACTTTCTTGGGGAACGCCAGATATTACTTCCGTTTTACTCGATGACTTTCCATCTATTACTACGAACTGTGACCTTTCTGACAGGAAATCATGAATCCAGTCGCACAACTTTTTTAATTATAATAAAACTACCTATGTTTCATTCGCATTGCACGATTTCTTTATAAAAAGTAAAATTAGCTAACTATCTTGCTTTGCATATTTCAGTTAATAGTAGTTCAGTTTTTGGTCACTTGTTATTTAATATAAATAGTATAATGAGTAAATGATGTAGTTTTATAAATATGCATGAGTCAGGGCTGAAGTGTCCATTGACTTAAGGGGGGATGTAATGGAAAATGTAGACATTTATTTAAAAAATCATTACAGCCCTATTTATTAATGTACAAATCTAAAATTTTGGATGTGAAAGCAAAAAAGCTGTGTTTTAATGGAAAAATACAATAAAATATGCAGGATTAATATTTTGCCACAAATTTGAATTTTTAATTTTTTTATCGTCTTTTTTATAAAAAAAAGCCATAACTCAGATTCTAATCATGCAATTAATCTGAAAATTTTATTATGGTGTCCTGAGAAGGTTATAAGACCACTGAACTACAGTTATTAATTTATGTTACAAATTGTATCATTAACAGTGTTTTTAATGTAGCACATCCAAAATTAACTTTTTTTTCTACATACAATCATCTAAAAATCAAAATGTAATTGCAGGATCTCATATTTTTTAGTTCCAGGGAGACAGCAACACGTTGCAAACAGTTCCTGAAAATTTCATAGCATTTGTGCATATACTTTTTGAGAAAAGGTTTCTAATAACTTAAAAAATGTAAAACAGAGAAAATGAAGTTCAAATATTTTCTTCTCACATTTTCTACATATAATAAGCGTACCTCACTTTTAAAATCCTCCATACTGATACTCTTCATCGTCCAGGTTTCTCTTCTCTCTTCGTTGAATCTGTCTGGCCTGTATTCGCAGGTAAGACACTGATCTGTTAGCTTTCTTTACCCTGCTCTCGTCAATGGTGTAAAATGCTTTTGTTGTAAACACACCAGGATCTATACCAACTCTCTTCAACGTTTCAATTGTTTCTGTTATTGTAACATAAAACTGCACCATAGACACCCATTTTGAGTACTTCAAGTCCACAGAATGTCCTTTTTGAGCATCTAATCCAGATTAAATTACTGGGGCTTTCATTTACATTTTGTACATTCCGTGAAGATACTTCCTCAATAAATCAGGGTTTGCAAGAAACCTGAATGTGGGCTTAATTGCATTCATAACAGGTTCTGGTAATGAGTGTTAATTGAAGAGAATCAATTTCTTTCAGAATAAGCCTGCCTTTTCCTCATAGTGTTTTCCATCCTCAAGTACTTCACCTTTCTTCTCTTCCAGCAAGTCACAAAGCGTACCACCAAGCCTCTTTTGGATGTGACCAACACATTCCAACTTTTCTATTGTTGTATTGTATCGATTTTTATCTGTTACAGCTCTGAACAAAGAGGAGTCCCTATCACCAAGGTATTTAGTATACGAACACCATACTGGTCCTCAGATCTGGAGAACATCCTCAAAACTGCAGCATCCTCCATGCCCCCACTTGAGCCACTATAATTTTTAGAGCATGTTACTGCAGGTTTTTCTTGCCACAGTTTCTCACTGTCTTCATTGTTGGACATTTTCCTTTTTGCACACTGGTGGAAGTATTTAGACTTAATTTCTACATCTAAAACTTTACCTGAGTCAATACCAATAACAGATGCAACTCCATACAGAGATGTGTAACCCCTTTTCATCCAAATCTCATCTACAAACACATCTCAGCAACATTTGATGGAGATTCACTGTCATGAATATCTACTCCAGGATCTATTGCTTTTGGTTCATTTCTGCCAATTCCTCCAGGGCTTTCTTCATAGAAACTTTGGCAGTATTGCATACAGCATCAGACATTTCTTCCTTTATTTTTTCAAACCTCGCACAAGGTGGAAGTATGTTTAGAAAGCCACACAACAAATTACCTCCTTCCCTGCCCTGTCCTAGGCATCTAAGAGAATATGCTAACCTAAAATTGCTTTCATAGGTACCAGTGTCAGTTTTTTTGGAGAAGGAAAATGAAAATTCATAACCACACCAATTACAAATTAATTTAAAATCACAAGCTATTCCCACTCTTCTTCCTTCAACAACAATCATGCATTCCATATTTTTAGAGCTAACACATGAACATGAAAACTTTATAGCCTGGCAGAGAAGCTCTAAATCAATAAGTCTGGATCCAGTGGAATTCATATCAACATCATTCACATACCTATACAATTCTCTTGTCCCATGTTTAGATTCTCAAGTTCAGAGCTTATCTTCTTCATTTAGAGCTGCTTCCTCTTTTTTGTTGGTAAACCAATTTCCATGAAACCTCTGTTTCCTAAATACAGTTTTTCCACCACCCATTATGCATAAATCTTTACTTCTATGTAAGGGTTTGCGAATTCAACCTTCCACCTACTAATATGTGTTAGTATTGTCAAAACGTAAATAAACCACATGCAAGAAAGTTTTCAGGCAAAGATAGAGACATCAGCCAGAGGTATTAAAAGAAAATAGTCTTTATACTGACAAGAATTCTGCTGAAGCAAGCAGTTTGCCAAATGTTGAAAAAGGTTTGGCTGCCAGTGCAGAGTTAATCAGTTTAACCATTTAAAGGTATTTCTAAAGCTGCTATCGTGATGAAATTCACGCACAACATGGATTAAACTGTGTAGACGAAGAAAATAATATTTTTGAAAAATCAATTTTTTTGGACCAAAATCCATTACATCCCCCCTATCACTAGTGATGTATAGATCAAAATAGGCCCAGGAATCACCCTATTGTGCAAGGCGTAATTGGATACCATTATGTGAGATGTTTAATTTCAATATATAACATAATATACATTTCTACTATATAAACAGAAATGAAAAAAAAATGCTCAAAAACTATGTACTTTGCCGTTTTGCACAAACTTTGAAACAATTATATCTTTTGATAAACTGTTGCACCCTTGGTATTGTGTGAAGATAAAAGTTATAGCAATCGAATTTGTACAGAATCTTGTGCTCTTTTAAAATGGAAATAGATGTCAAAGCACTAGGAGCACAAGAAGCTGAGAGTTTGGATCTTTCCATTAATATGAATGACTAAATGAAATCTACTACCCCACCTTTTGCAAGGTACATCTACCATCTGACTGGACTAGAACCTTGCAAAAGGGCGCTTGATTTTTAATGAGGTGTTTCCCACCTAAAACTGCATGCATTAATATTCATTTGAATTCACTACCAACTCCATTAATAGTGCCTTCTAATGACCTCACTACCATGTTGTATTAGGCTAATACTATACAGAATGTATGACTTTAAATAAGTGTATTAGTTACACTTGT
Organism: Schistocerca cancellata; assembly: GCF_023864275.1. NCBI lineage: Eukaryota > Metazoa > Arthropoda > Insecta > Orthoptera > Acrididae > Schistocerca > Schistocerca cancellata. The sequence goes on from NC_064626.1 coordinate 610,332,392, forward strand.
AATAGAAGAAGTAATGTGAGGCTGAAATGGCAACACAACCACCTAACCTTTGTGCACATCATTGTCTACCAACCCAAGTTCACCACAAGAAGTAATGTGAAAATTACGTACCTTAATAAAAATCAAATATTACTTCAAGTACAAAAATCCTACCTTTATGAAAGTTGTTACCTCAACTTTATTAAAATAGTTACTTGAAGTTCATTAGAAGTATGGAATAATTAACTTTCTCTGGATGTCTTCAAGCTGGTCTTTTGAGCTGTGATATAACAGGCCACATTACAAAAATTAATTTGAAAGTAAAAATTTAAGGGCATTCTATGTATTAGTAATGGAAGTACTACAAAATTTATAAAAACTCAAATACAGAAAATTAATCACAACTCACTGTAGAACACTTGTCTTATTAAACTGTTGTTCAAGAGCTTACTCTCTTATTAGCAAACACCACATCAGATCAAAAGTATTAAGGACACCTATTAGTGGACATTAGTAAGGGTTGTGTCCACCCTTTGCCTTTACAATAGGTTGAACTCTGCTGGGGTCATTTTCAGTGAGGTGTCTGAATGTTTCTGGAGAAATGGCAGCCCATTCTTCCTCAAGAGCCAAATCCATGAAGGGATGGAAGACAGGGTCTAAAATAAAGTCAACATTCTTAACTTGTTCCAGAGTAGTTCCTTTGAGTTCGGGTCGGGACTCTGAGCAGGCAGTCCATTTCAGGAATGTTATCATCCACAAATCATTGCCTCATAGATACTAGGTGAACTATCATGCTGATAAAATCCTAATTTCTGAACTGTTCCTCTACTGCATACAATGCTGTAAAATGTGTACATAACCTTCCTCATTCAATAAGGGGACCACACTGTAATCAATCCAGGCATTCGCCAAAACCAGATTGCCATTGGCTTGCCATACAGTGTAGTGTGATTCATCATTCATTTCAATCATCCTCTGCCCGATGGCATCACTCTTTACACCACCTTAAGTATCCATTGCCAATGACTACAGAAATGTGTGGCTTATGACGAGCTTCTCCACCACTGTACCTCATTCTTTTTTAACCTCCAATGCACAGTCATTGTGCTAGTTGGGACTGCTGGCAGCACGTTGGAACTCATGAGTAATTCCTTCCATAGATTTCGTGCAATTTTTACAACCACCTTGCACAATGTTCAATAGTTCATATCCATCAGCACAATGTTCAGCAGTTCATATCCATCAGTACATGATGTCTGTCTGGTGCTGATGTAGCTGTGATTGTTCCTTTTTTCCATTTCCACTTCACAATCACATCATCAAGAGGTGACTTAGGTAGCTTTAAAGGGTTGAAATGATCGCAGGGATTTTTTACTCAGGTGACTACCAACGAAAAGTAAACATATGAATTCACTGAGCTCTCATGGCTGACCCATTTTGTGGTTACTGCTTCTCTACTGACAAAATAATATTCTCCACATACTTTTCTACTGGTGGGTCCACCTCTCGTAACATCTAGGGGCCAATTCTGCATTACCTAGGTATGTCTGGGTACTACTGATCAGACATTGTACCTAGTATATAATAAAAGTCATAGGTTGAACGATGTTCTTTATTAACTCTTAGAACGACGTGTTTTGCCTGGTTAGGGGCACATCAAGTTATGTAACAAAATCAAAAAAAGTTTCTGCCAAAAAACATCCATCAAAAAAGGTATGTTGCCAAATAAAACATACTAAAAGGCAACTTGTTAATTCAGTATCATACCTTCTTTGGTGGATGCTTTTTGGCAGAAACTTATTGACTTTTCAGACATGATCCAGGCCAAAGGTGTCATTCTTGAGTTAATAAAGGACACTGTGCAACCTATGACTATTAAATAGTAGCAATAACGAAGTTGCTCTACAATTACGATAAAATGGAATGGAATAATTTTTATAATGTAGCTAGGTTTGTATACACAATTACGAAGAAAACACAGTGTAGGCAACCTTGAACTCTATTGCAACATATTTACCTACAATAAGCTCTCCATGCTTGTGTATCTTGTGCAAGTCTCTCCATCTTTGCACAACTACTGCAAACTGCATCCACTTGAACTGACTTACTGTAGTCAAGCCTTACTTACCTCCTACAACTGTTACTTCCCATATGTCCCCAGTTTACAGAATCAGCAGTTTCTTGATGGCTCAGGATGTGTCCTATTAACTTCTTTCATTTAGTTAAGTTATGCCATAACTTTCTTGTCTTCTCAGTTTGATGTAGTACCATATCGATAGTTACCTGATCAAGTAATCCAATCCTCAGCTTTCTTCTGTAGCATCACATTTCAGGAACTTATACTAGCTAAACTGTACTCCACTTTAAATTCCTCTTTTTAAAAAATGCTTTTCTTACTCCTGACAACCTGTTCAATATGTCTGCCCTAGTTGGGCCATCATCACTTATTTTGATGACCAAGTAGCACGACTCGTCTACAACTTTTAGTCCCTCATTTTCTAATCCGAAAATTTGTGCAAGATGGTGGAGAAGACCAAGGCGTGTCTCGACAGTGCCCTGACACAACTAGTGAATATAGCAGAAGGAAAACAGAAGCCCAGAGGCAAGTGAAAAGGCAACAAAGAATGCAACAAAGAATTCTCAAAATAAGGTCGGAACAGGCAAAAGAACAGATATAGAGGAAAATGCCAGTTACTCAACAGGAAAACTAGCGACATCTAGTGACCCGAAGCAAGAAGCAGCATACAGATACCAGACACCAGCGACGCCTGCCGGACAGCGGAGCACTCATGGCAGTTAGGAGGTGACACACACAAGCAGTCGGACAGCAACCTAGCAGTGCTGACACATTGTGGCCACCAGGGCAACCCATTCAGCAAAGACAGCAAGAAGATAAGACACGATACTCAACAACCTGCAAAAACAAGCGAGTTGGAAATAGAAGACGTAGACAAACTAGAAGAAAAAATTATAATGGAAGCCATGATGGATCATCTCACCAACAATCTAAGAAATTTAATAGATGAAAAAATCAGAACCGAAACTACACACTTAGCTAGGGGAGGGCCCACAGCAAAAGCAACAGCTGAGACCATACATCTACATCTACATCCATACTCCGCAAGCCACCTGACGGTGTGTGGCGGAGGGTACCTTCAGTACCTCTATCGGTTCTCCCTTCTATTCCAGTCTCGTACTGTTCGTGGAAAGAAGGATTGTCGGTATGCCTCTGTGTGGGCTCTAATCTCTCTGATTTTATCCTCATGGTCTCTTCGCGAGATATACGTAGGAGGGAGCAATATACTGCTTGACTCTTCGGTGAAGGTATGTTCTCGAAACTTTGACAAAAGCCCGTACCGAGCTACTGAGCGTCTCTCCTGCAGAGTCTTCCACTGGAGTTTATCTATCATCTCCGTAACGCTTTCGCGATTACTAAATGATCCTGTAACGAAGCGCGCTGCTCTCCGTTGGATCTTCTCTATGTCTTGTATCAACCCTATCTGGTACGGATCCCACACTGCTGAGCAGTATTCAAGCAGTGGGCGAACAAGCGTACTGTAACCTACTTCCTTTGTTTTCGGATTGCATTTCCTTAGGATTCTTCCAATGAATCTCAGTCTGGCATCTGCTTTACCGACAATCAACATTATATGATCATTCCATTTTAAATCACTCCTAATGCGTACTCCCAGATACTTTATGGTATTAACTGCTTCCAGTTGCTGACCTGCTATTTTGTAGCTAAATGATAAAGGATCTATCTTTCTGTGTATTCGCAGCACATTACACTTGTCTACATTGAGATTCAGTTGCCATTCCCTGCACCATGCGTCAATTCGCTGCAGATCCTCCTGCATTTCAGTACAATTTTCCATTGTTACAACCTCTCGATACACCACAGCATCATCTGCAAAAAGCCTCAGTGAACTTCCGATGTCATCCACCTGGTCATTTATGTATATTGTGAATAGCAACGGTCCTATGACACTCCCCTGCGGCACACCTGAAATTACTCTTACTTCGGAAGACTTCTCTCCATTGAGAATAACATGCTGCGTCCTGTTATCTAGGAACTCCTCAATCCAATCACACAATTGGTCTGATAGTCCATATGCTCTTACTTTGTTCAATAAACGACTGCGGGGAACTGTATCGAACGCCTTGCGGAAGTCAAGAAACACGGCATCTATCTGTGAACCCGTGTCTATGGCCCTCTGAGTCTCGTGGACGAATAGCGCGAGCTGGGTTTCACATGACCGTCTTTTTCGAAACCCATGCTGATTCCTACAGAGTAGATTTCTAGTCTCCAGAAAAGTCATTATACTCGAACACAATACGTGTTCCAAAATTCTACAACTGATCGACGTTAGAGATATAGGTCTATAGTTCTGCACATCTGTTCGACGCCCCTTCTTGAAAACGGGGATGACCTGTGCCCTTTTCCAATCCTTTGGAACGCTACGCTCTTCTAGAGACCTACGGTACACCGCTGCAAGAAGGGGGGCAAGTTCCTTCGCGTACTCTGTGTAAAATTGAACTGGTATCCCATCAGGTCCAGAGGCCTTTCCTGTTTTGAGCGATTTTAATTGTTTCTCTATCCCTCTGTCGTCTATTTCGATATCTACCATTTTGTCATCTGTGCGACAATCTAGAGAAGGAACTACAGTGCAATCTTCCTCTGTGAAACAACTTTGGAAAAAGACATTTAGTATCTCGGCCTTTAGTCTGTCATCCTCTGTTTCAGTACCATTTTGGTCACAGAGTGTCTGGACATTTTGTTTTGATCCACCTACCGCTTTGACATAAGACCAAAATTTCTTAGGATTTTCTGCCAAGTCAGTACATAGAATTTTACTTTCGAATTCATTGAACGCCTCTCGCATAGCTCTCTTCACACTACATTTCGCTTCGCGTAATTTTTGTTTGTCTGCAAGGCTTTGGCTATGTTTATGTTTGCTGTGAAGTTCCCTTTGCTTCCGCAGCAGTTTTCTAACTCGGTTGTTGAACCACGGTGGCTCTTTTCCATCTCTTACGATCTTGCTTGGCACATACTCATCTAACGCATATTGTACGATGGTTTTGAACTTTGTCCACTGATCCTCAACACTATCAGTACTTGAGACAAAACTTTTGTGTTGAGCCAACAGGTACTCTGAAATCTGCTTTTTGTCACTTTTTCTAAACAGAAAAATCTTCCTACCCTTTTTAATATTCCTATTTACGGCTGAAATCATCGATGCCGTAACCGCTTTATGATCACTGATTCCCTGTTCTGCGTTCATCATCATCATCTTGGACAGTTTCCAGCCACTGGCTGGGTCTGTCGGGAACACAAGCCTCTCCATCGTGTTCTGTCTTTCCACCATTCCCCCTCTTCCACCTTCGTCCAGTTCTCTCCTCTTCTCGTCACACATTCCTTCACTCCCTTCACCCATCTATCTCTTGGTCTTCCTCTGGGCCTCTTCCCCTCCAGTTGCAGATCAAACATCCTCTTAGGAATTCTTCCCTTATCCATTCTCTTCATGTGTCCATACCACTGCAGTCTTGATTTTTCTATCCTGTCCTGTACTGGTTCCTCCTTTAGTCTTTCCCTCACATACTCATTTCGCAATCTGTCTCGTCTTGTTACACCCAACCTGCTCCTCTGGAACTTCATTTCGCTAGCCTGTATTCTACTTTTGTCGCTTTTGTGCATTACCCATGTCTCACTTCCGTATGCCAATATGGGGACAAAGTAGGTTCGGTATATAATTCCCTTGGATTTCTGTGGCACCTCCTTGCTCCAAATAAGCCCCCTAATGCATTTGTAGAACTGCCCTGCTTTTCTGCACCTTTCATTTATTTCCATTGCGTTTCCCCCCTTACTTTCAATCACGCTTCCCAGGTACTTGAAGTTCTCTACCACTTGTAGTTTTTCCCCTCCACAAGTTATATCCACATTTGGCCTATTCGTCTTCCTTGTTGTGACAATTATTTTACTTTTCTTTGCAGAGAAATGCATTCCATATTGTGCTGCCGTTGCCTCCCATGCATCTAACTGCTCTTGCACCTCCTTCTCGCAATTTCCCCATAACATCAGGTCATCGGCAAAAAGCACTGCTTTCATTTTATGATCTCCAATTGCATCTGACACTTGCTGTAGGATTTCATCCATAACAATAATAAACAATAAAGGCGAAAGTGCACTTCCCTGTCGCAGCCCATTTTCCAGCTTGAACCATGCAGTACATTCCCTCCCCACTTTCACACAACTCTCACTTCCCTCATACATTTTTCTGACTTTTCGTGTTATCTCTTCATCTATCCCTTTTGCGTTCAGCACATCCCAGAGCTTGTCCCTACAGATACTGTCATACGCCTTCTCAATATCTAAAAAGGCCATGATTAAGTCCTTCCCGTACTCATAGTGCCTTTCCTGCAGTTGCCTTACCGCAAATATGAGGTCCGTTGTTGATCTTCCCGGTCTGAAACCATACTGCTCCTCTTGCAGTCTACTTTCAATACTGCTTCTTATTCTCTTCTCCAGGATCTTTTCATAGATTTTTCCACAGTGGCATAGCAGGGTGATTCCTCTGTAGTTCTCACATCTCCTTTTATCCCCTTTCTTGAAGATCGGGACTATAATTCCTTTCTTCCAATCCTCAGGAATTCTGTTCTCCTTCCACACCACCCTCAGCACTCTGTATAGCCACTGGGTTCCTACTTCTCCTGCTGCTCGTATCATATCCACTGTTACTTCGTCCCAACCTGGTGCCTTGCCCCCTTTCATCCTCTTTATGGCTTCTTCCACTTCATTCCAAGTTAGATCATCAATTTCCCCACTATTATCATCGTCTGCTGCCTTAGGCTCTCCATCGCTGTTAGTTACCCGCTTGGCGGCATTCAACAGATCTTCAAAGTACTCCTTCCAAATCTTTTTGAGCTCATGCATTTCCTCCACAACTCTTCCATTATTATCCATGATCCTCAGGCACTCGCTTCTGTCCTTCCTCTTATTTCTTACCATGGTGTAAAGTACTTTTTTGTTCCCTTCACTGTCCTCTTCTAACATTCTTGTCCATTTTTCCATCCACTTCTTCTTCTCCGCCCTTACTATGGTCTGGGCCGCTTTCTTGCTTTCCTTATATTTTACCCTAGCTTCCTCTGTTCGGGTCTGGAACCATTCTCTGAAGGCTTTGTTCTTTCGAAGTACTGCCTCTTTACATATGTTGTTCCACCATGGGGTTTCCTTACTTCTCCTCTTTGTGCTAGTTCTTCCGCACACAATCTCAGCTGCCTCAACTAGGGCCCTCTTAAAATCTCCCCATTCTTCTTCCACTGTTCTCTGATCTTCCTTTGGCAGCTTCTTCCTGATCAGTGTCTGGTACTGGGTCCTCCGTTCATCCTCTTTCAGCATCCATGTCTTCAACCTTTTCTCCTGTATATCTGTTGCCCTCCTATCTTTTTTCTCTCTCAGGGTGGCTACCAACAGCCGATGGTCACTGTCTAAGGCCTCAGATGGAACGACCTTAACATCTGTGAGTTCTGCGTTAACTTTTTCAAATAGTTCTGGTCTGTTTGTCACCAGAAGGTCTAATATGTTATCGCCACGTGTCGGTTCTCTGTTTAACTGCTCAAGGTAGTTTTCAGATAAAGCACTTAAAAAAATTTCACTGGATTCTTTGTCCCTGCCACCCGTTATGAACGTCTGAGTCTCCCAGTCTATATCCGGCAAATTAAAATCTCCACCCAGAACTATAACATGGTGGGGAAATCTACTCGAAATATTTTCCAAATTATCCTTCAGGTGCTCAGCCACAACAGCTGCTGAGCCAGGGGGCCTATAGAGACATCCAATTACCATGTCTGAGCCTGCTTTAACCGCGACCTTCACCCAAATCATTTCACATTTCGGATCTCCGTCAATTTCCAGGCTGAACCAAACCAAACGAAACAACGTGGAAAGTTCCCAACCCACCAACTACACAAGGAGTCATAATCAAAAACAAGAAAGATGAGGAGACCACACTAAGGGACAACAAAAAGGAAGCAGACTCCAACAAAACAACCAGCGATGAAAACAATCAAGCATGGATTGAAGTCACTTGAAGGAACTGCCAAAGGAATCAACAGACTGTGACCCCAACAGTAGTGGGCACCCAGCAACAACCCCAACAAGAAACAGACTCAACAGACGGCACATTCCAGGCAGCAATACACAGAGCATGGCTCTACATAGGACGGCGACACTGCAACTCCACGCCGGAAAAACTTATCTGACGCCTTGGAAAACTGAATGTGACTGAAATCCAGAGGATTATTAAAAGCCTGCAAAGTAGGCATTCCACTAAATGAATTTAACAAAATCACTGATCCAGAAAAATGGCCTGAAGGGGCCAAAATTAGAAGATACCAGTTGTTTCGCCCCCAAAGCCAAGGTGCCGATCTTGAAGTTTAACCTACTTCTTTGGAATTTAGAAAGACGAATTGATGGAAGGCGAGCTCCTAAGAAGCCATGACATATTTATCCTGAGCAGCACCTTAGACATAATCCTTTACAAAGGCAATGATCTCGAAGTAACAGGCCACAATGTGATATATTCCGCTGCGGGGACACCAATAAAGAAACAGTGTCCAGTGAAAACTACCTTTCAAAATGAAAGAACCTAAATGCACACAATAGAAAACAAAGTACACGAGAAGAACCTCCAGAAAGATAGACGAGAATAAAATATGTGAAAATGGAGACAAACTTACTGTCTTTGAAAACAAAATACAGGAAAAGGACCTAGATGCTACAGCAACAGTGCTAGTAAACATAATTAAAGCCGCAGCCACCACAACCAACAAGAGAAAGGCAGAGAGATGGTTCGATCAACAATGCCACACAGAGAGAAAGAGAGTATTATTAGCCCTCCATGTGGCCAAACACACACAAAAACACGATGACCTGATCACATATAGCAGACTCAGAAAAGAATACAAGAACCTCCCTAAATAAAAAAACGAGACGATTTCACAGAACTTGAGGCTAGAAGAATGGTGGAAGAAGCAAAAGAAAACCCCCAACATAGCTCTAAAGCCACGACAGTCACAGACAATGGGGAAAACAGAGATGCAAGTCTGGGAGGACCACTTCACCAACATCCTAAACCAACAAGGAGTCCACGAAGCTCATGAAAAAATAAGACAATACAAACACATCAGAAGATTCATGGCAGAGGAAATTAGAAACACTATATCAACACCGAAAAACAATAAGGCAGCAGGGCCGGACAAGATATTCAACGAACACATCAAGGTAGCCCCCGGAAGATTTAATTCCAGCAATCACAGACATGATGAACTTATGTCTGCACACAGGACGAATCCGGGAGAGATGGAGAACCTCAACAATCGGAATGGTATACAAGGGGAAAGGAAGATTACATGACCCAAACTGATACCGGGGAATCACACTAGAGAAAAACCTTCTCAAAATACTGACAAGCCTAGTGAAGATAAGACTAAAAGAAGAAATCAACAACAAGATTCCAGAGGAACAATTTGGATACAGGAAAGGCCGAAGCACCCTACACACAGTAAAAAACCTCATAGACGACATGGTAGAAAATAGAGTCCCAAAAGGAAAATTCCAAAGAGTATTCGTCGATGTCACAAAGGTGTTTGACAATCTAAGCAGGGCCATAACATCCGCCAAACTAGAACAGATGGTGGAACAAAAAAAGGAACTAAGCATCTTGACACACAACGTCCTAAGCAAAAATACCATCATAGTATCAAACAATGTAACAACCTCGCAACAAAATACACAGACAAATGGAATGTTACAAGGAGATCACCCCTTTCCCCTTCTGTTCAACATAGCCACACACAACGTGGTACTGGCAATAAGAACTTCGCCTCCATCCCTCAAGATTTATATATATGCAGACGACATGGTGGTGGGATCACACGATACAAATGAACTACAGAAAGGAGTAAATGTTCTTGGAACATGGGCTGAATACAACAGACTGCAGATAAATGCAGAAAAGACTGTACAGACGGTCTTCAGGAAAGGACACCTATCCACGAAGGACAAAATATACCTCAAACAAGAACCTCTACAAATTACGAACAGCCCAAATATCTGGGCGTAACAGTTCAGACAACAGCAGTCTCACACAGAATCCATACAACATAATGAGCAGCAGCCACAACCAAAACCATCTATATATATACTAAGATGGTATCCGTTATTTCAGACATGTCCGAAAGAACAGATAACATCGGTGACCATGCAGCTCGTTAGAATGAAATTACAATGAAATGAACACACTTAGCTGCTTACAGGCGTTGACATACGTCAACGGGGACAGATGAAAATGTGTGTTCCGACCAGGACTCGAACCCGGGATCTCCTGCTTACATGGCAGACGCTGTATCCATCTGAGCCACCGAGGACACACAGGATAGCGTGACTGCAGGGATTTATCTCTGACACGCCTCCCGCGAAACCCACGTTCTCAATGTATTGTCCCGCACTACATTCGTAGTGCCCCCGCCCATTATACTCATTACTCGTGGCGCGTTGCCGATTCCCATAAGAGTTCGGGCACTGTTTGTACATTCGCACAGAAGAAGAAGATGGTAAAGTGGCCGGTGAGCCTTATATATATATACGAAGATGGTATTTGTTATTTTGGACATGTCCGAAAGAACAGATATGGAGACCTACTACAAATGGAAAAAGCGAATGCCAGAGTCCTGTAGGCAGCCCTCGGAATTTCCAAGTACACCAAGTCAAGACTAGCGTACAAACTCACGAGAGAAACATTTCTAGTAGAGGACCTGAGATGGAAATTCAACTTGCCTTACACAGACATCTGGAAGAAACTGTGACTAGAAAGGGAGAAGAAAAAGAAGGAGATATGGTCAGAGTTCTTCTCTTCAAAGGCAATGATGAACAGAGCATGCACCGGCACAAACCAGGAGCTGAGACTCTTCATAACTTCCATGGCGGCCCACAGCTACCATCACGTAATCTGCAGGATGAAGACATACCACGACCCAGACTCGATATGCATATGTGAATTCTGTGAGGAACATTGTGACCGACACCACGTACTAACATGTAAAAACTGTGTGAAATCAGTCATAGACCTCTGTGTTAAATAATGTATCTTCATATGCACAACTTGTGTGCAATAAAGTTTATTATTTCCCTTGCCAGCATCTGATTTAATTCAACTACACTCTATTGCCTTTCTTTTACTTCTGTTGATGTTCATCTTACATCTTTTTAAGACACTGTCTGTCCTGTTCACCTCATCTTCCAACTCCTTTGCAGAATTGCATCATTGACGAACCTCAAAGTTTTTGTTTCTTCTCCCTGAAATTTAATCCCTTTACCAAATTTCTACTCTTCTGCTTGTTCTATGCACAAATGTAAGAGCATAAAGAATAAGCTACAATGTGGTCTCATTCTGTCACATTTTAATGAGGCTGTCACCAGTAATAGTGTCACATGCAGTCTCACTTACAAAGTAAAACTTAATGACTAATGACTAGTTTTGGCTGTCTGCCATTCCTTTTCAAGTTAGAATTAATGGTGTAGTCATCACTTCCTCACAGTCTTGGGGCACAATACAAAGTCAGTGAATATCAACTGGAAAAACTTCCACCAACAAACATCCATGTAGTGTGTCGGGCTATTTGTGCTAGAGTGACAAATCTTCTTCTTCTTCTTCTTCTTCTTCTTCTTTTGTTGGTATGGATTTGCACGAGTGATTTGAAAATAACTCCATGAACATTTCACAACCCTGATCCTACAATCCCATACATTTAATTTCTGTTGCAGTCCACAATAGCAACTCATTACATGAGCTGTAACTAACTAACTAATCTTATAAGACACTACTTTGTTTCAATGCGATGCTCTCAGTAGCTCAATATCTGCCTCATTTGCCAATACATAGCAATTTCAACAGCAGTTAAATCATTATCAGGTAACTTACCTGTTATATTCCTTCAACCTGGAAAATGTTTTTCCTCTTTCCTTTACACACCTTTTTTTCCCAACATAACATTTATCCACTCTTCTGCAGGTAACGACATTTTTAGCTAGCACCAAACACAGATCGGACCAGGGGTGTATATAACTTCATTTTTTCTGAAAAAAAAGAGCATCATGTTGAGATAAAGAAGACTAATTTTGTTGTGTACACCACCTTACTCAGCATCATGCAACTGAGTGCTGCCCATCATTCAGCCCTAGGACACACTCAGCAGGGTGCAGGGGAGGGTGACTCTCCCCCTCTCAACCAACAGAAAATAAATCTTTTCTACCTAAACTGGCTCCTCCTCCACCGAACATACCGACACGTCAACTCAGTAACAGTTTGAAGAAAGCAATCCATTGTTAGATGCAACAGGCAGAAGATGTACTTTTTGGTTCTATACATTTTAGTGATTTTGACGGAGATAAACTCATGCAGCAGTGTTCTCCAACACGCCTTTGTAGAAGTGTGCATAGAAACAGCAAAATGAAAAATCCATGCAATACACATATTTATTGATACATAAAAGCCAACTTCAGAATTGTCCCTTGTGTGAGACAGCATGTACATGATTTGTGTGCCAATTTAAAGTCCCAGATTCACAAATTTTACTATGCATACTACATCTGCATGATCTTTCATTGATTTTATCAATACCTGTTTATATTGTGATATAATGTGAAATTTGTATGGAGTGTAGCCATGTTTGGAAGTGAAATATGGATGATAAATAGTTTAGACAAGAAGAGAATAGAAGCTTTCGAAATGTGGTGCTACACAAGAATGCTGAAGATCAGATGGGTAGATCACATAACTAATGCGGAGGTATTGAACAGAATTGGGGAGAAGAGAAATTTGTGGCACAACTTGACTAGAAGAAGGGATCGGTTGGTAGGACATATTCTGAGGCATCAAGGGATCACCAACTTAATATTGGAGGGCAGTGTGGAGGGTAAAAATCGTAGAGTGAGACCAAGAGATGAATACACTAAACAGATTCAGAAGGATGTAGGTTGCAGTAGGTACTGGGAGATGAAGAAGCTTACACAGGACAAAGTAGCCCGGAGAGCTGCATCAAACCAGTCTCTGGACTGAAGACCACAACAACAACAATGTGAAATTTTGACCATTCGCAAGTGGCACGACAAACTCGTATTGTTATAGGCTTAAACTTAATTGCACTGTCTTAAAATTTTTGAGAACTGTAGGTCTATCCTCATTCAAAACAATTGTTTTCTAATTTCCTTGTATAATTATGTGAGAAATAGGGGATATTTTTGAGAATTTTTGGATGCTTACACAACTATATTTTTGTAAGTTAGAGGTATGAGTATTTTTGATATGTAACTTATTTCGTAGCAAATCAGAGTTTGTGGTTCACAGGTCCTGCCAAGGAATACATCACCCCTGAATTTCATTGTATTTCAACGAGAAAAAAAAGTATGTTTTGAGAATTTTTGGAATCTACCACTGTCCTCTGCATAACCTACAAGCAATCTGTAGTAAATCAGCGTTTGTGATTTAGTTACTGTAGCAGATTTCTAACTAACATATTGTGTTTTGTATAGATTTCCCTTAAAGAGGAGTATCTCTATTTATTGTCTGCATGTATCGTAAATAAAGTTTGTTTTCAAGTTTGCTAACTATAATTAACCTCAAACATTTTAGGAAACTAATAATTTTTATCATAGCTTTTTGTGTTGTTTCAACAGAAATCTCGTTTTTTGTATTCACTTCATTTCTTGTAGAGAATTAGCAACTTTATAGCTCAACAGACTAAAAGGTGATCAGCCGGCTTAGTTTAAAGTTATTTGTTCACTGAATTGCAATATATTCCATCAGCCAAAATCAAAATGCAGGGCCATTGTGAATGCTATTCTTGAACACAGGATGAGTTGTTTGACTTTTGTAAGCAGCTGTAAATCACCCTGACTACCATCAAACGATTGGCACCTACTGCGAATTGGTGTGTTGGAAGAGCTCTTAAGAGTCATGTACCTGTGACATCAGTACCAGAGGTACTGAAGTACTATCCTCTTCTGTGGATCCTGTCTTCTTTGTAGAAAATACAGGACATGTCATTACACATCTACTTGACTGCAAGTGGTGTGTCAATGGTAGGTCTAAGTGTCCTGTACAGGGCAAACAGGGATGAAGGGCGACTCAGGGTGTTGTACTCATCCAACTAGAGATGCTGTCTTTCACTGAAACTGACACAGACACTGTGACTCACTTCACATGCTTTAGGGAAACCTGTTTCATCCAGTGTCAAGAGGAGGCAAATGTTAAAAAGTAGGGGTCTATTAATCATCGGCAGTTCAATTGTACAATGAATGATGGTACCCCTTAGGAAAACAACAGCAATGGGCAGGAAAGGACACTAGGTGCACTCATTATGTATGCCTAGGGAACCTCATTCAATATGCTGAAAAGATTATTCCAGCAACCATTGAGGGAAGAAGATGCAACTAACTGCAGGTTGTGGTGCACATTGGAACAAATTATGCCTGTAGTCTGGGCTCCAAGGTCATACTTTAATCATTCCAGTGACTGGCAGAGAAGATTGAGAAGACAAGACTTGTGCATGGAGTTTCAACAAAGCTTACATTTTGCAGCATTGTCCCAGAACTGATGGTGGCCCTTTGGTTCTGTGTAGACTGGAAGGACTTCGAAGGTTCTGTGACAAGCTAGGCTGCAACTTCCTGGACTTGGGCCACAGGGTTGAGAACTGTAGGGTTCCCTTAAATGGGTCATGTGGGCACTACATGTCAGAGGCTGCTACTCAGGTAGCTGACTGCGTGTCAGGTGCACACAAGGGTTTTTTAGATTAGGGACTCATCATCCACTCCAGCGAACAACAGCTGTAAGAAATCCAGAAGTATCAGTGTAAGTTCATAATAAATACATCACATAGGTGAGAGTATTAAAATCCTAATGGTAAACTGCCAAAGCATTCACAAGAAAGTGCCAGAGTTTGAAGCGCTTCCAAAAAGCAGTGATGCTCATGTAATACTAGATACGGAAAGCTTGTTGAAACATGGAATTGATAGGAGGGAGATTTTTGAAGAACATTTGAGTGCATATCAAAAGGATACGGAAATGGGAAATGGAGGTGATGTATTTGTCGCAATAGACAAGAAACTCAAATCCACCGAGAACTTGAAGCTGCATGTGAGAGTGTTTGGGCAAGACCCAGTATCATTGGGGGGCATAAAATGATAACTGGGTCCTTCCATCACCCACCAGACACATCTCCTGATGTAACCGAAAACTTGAGAGACAATCGCAGATCACTTGTATGTAAGTTCCCTACCATACTGTAATCATCGGTGGAAACTTTCACGGACCAGCAATTAACTGTGAAAAGTTACAGTTTTGTTAGTGGTGGGTGTGAGAAGACATAATGAAATGGAACAGTACGAAATGCCCTCTCTGAAAACTACCTACAACAGATTGTTCAGAACTGCACTCATGATGGAAATATTTTGGATCTAATGGCAACAAATACATCTGTTCTCATTGAGGACTTCAATATCAAAACTGGTATCAGTGACCATGACAAGGCTATGGCAACAATGGTTACCAAAGTACACACAACAACTGAAGCAAGTGGAATATATGTTCACTAAACTAGATAAAATAATCAGTAGTGTCATATCTCAATGAGGAATTTGAAACTTTCAGCATAGAAGAGGAGCATGCACAGGAACTATGGCTCAAGTTCAAAAGAACAGTTGACCATGCACTGGATACGTATGTTCCAAGCAGAACAGTTCATAATGGGATGGAACCTCCATGGTATACTTCTGAAGAAACAGAAATTATTGCATAATAGGTGTAAAACAAAATGTAGGGCTATAGACAGAGAGATGCCGAATGTAACACATTTGGCAGTCAAGAGGGCATCTGATGCCTTCAGTGCCTACCATAGAGGGATATTGTCAAATGATTTTTCACAAAACCCAAAGAAATTCTGGTCATATGTAAAGGCTGTTACTGGCACCAAAGTTAGTGTCCAGTCCCTAGAGAATGAGACAGGAACTGAAATTGAAGGTACCAAAGCAAAAGCTGAAATGCTTAACTCTGTTTTCAAACATTCTTTTACAAAGGAAAAGACAGAATTAACCCAATTTAATCCTTGTACAACTGATAAGATGATTGAAATAATATCAGTGTAATTGGTGTCGAGAAACAGCTGAAATCTTTAAAATTGAACAAAATTCCAGCTATCTTTCCAAATGGAAGGACAATGTCTTGCCACTGCACCATCTCGCTCGGTGCCTTGACAGCCATCCAATCAATCAGCACAAAGCGAAATGTTGAATTTAAATGAGCTATCTGATTTACTTGAAATCTGGACATATAACCCCTTAGTGCCTGAATAAATTTCTAGATGAAAAATGAAAATCAAAAATCTTTGAGATTTAGAGATACCTGAAACACTCAGGAGAATGCAGCACCTGTCAGAGGCATTGGTAGCTTCATGAAGATTAAGCACCTACTGGCACTGGCATTCGAAAACATTTATCACTATGGCAGCTCAGAGTTTAGGATAATTGAGGGCTGAGGCATTTCCCTACTTGTGGACCCCAGTTTCTCCACACCCGAAACAAGCTATTTCTGAAAGAGTTCTCTGGGGAAAGATAACCTTGGAACTCTGCACTGTATGATATGGGACACATTTTGTTTGGTTTCTCTGCTGAGGCTTGTCCAGCAAGGTGACCTTGATAGTATGTACATTAATCAAGGGAACAATGCTCAGCTTCACTGAGATGCTCAAACCCTTGTTCACAGCACTAGAGGCGACTACGTAATCCCATCTGCAGAACGGAAGCCCACCTACCTCTTTCCATCTATTCCGATCTTCTCTTAAATGGTGAACTTCGACTGCGACAGTAAAGCCAACAAAACATACATCCAAACACAAAAGCAACAAGCAGAAGAGGAAGGGAGAGGGGCATACCAATAAGGATAATCACACAGTTTTCTTATTAGGTTGGTGCATACATTGACAGCATTTCTATTTTGCACATTGGTATTCTGGTTGCTATGGGTTTATTTCTTGATTGTCATTTTTTATTTGTAGCCCACTGTTGCTATTTGAGTTTACATATTTTCACTTTGAGGTAGGTATCGGAGCTTGAGACGCTAGAAAATCGAGTGCCTAGTGGAGAAATAGGAACATTTCCAACATTTTCTTCTCTTTGAATTCAATAGGGGACGACAGCACCTGATGCAGCCAGAAACATTTGCACTGTGTATGAGGATTATGCCACTGGACAGGGCACAGCAAGAAAATGGTTTTCTCATTTTAAGGAGGATAACTTTGACATTGTGATCCCTCTACATTCAGAACGACCTTCGAGGTTTGATGAAGATCGTTTAAATGTATTAATCCATAATGATCTACAGAAGCGTGCTCGAAAACTGGCAAATGTGATGAACTGTGATCATTCCATTGTCGTACGACATTTGCATGCAGTGGGGAAGGTTCAAAAATCAAGTGTATGAATGTTTTATGCTAAATCATAAAAATTGATTCGTGGTCATAAGTGCATCTCTGCTTCCTCGTCATCAACTGGTTTGTCAACAACACTGAGCATTCCCATTCTGTACCATTACTGGTGATGAGAAATTGTTTCTTTGAGCTAAGGTAGGGAACAGAAAGGAATGGTTGAGCCCAACTCCCTGTACAAAGAAAGACCTGTGCACAACCACAAAAGATATTGTCATGCAGCTGGTGGAACAGCGACGGTGTGGTGTACTATGAATTTTTCCCCAAAGTGTGGAAGTTATTCCGCACCCATCTTATTTACCTGGTCTTTCACCCTCAGATTTTTATCTTTCCTACTTTCTATCAATCAACCTTCAAGGAACTTCTTTTCCAGATGTGCTCTGAACAAGGCCTGATGAGTAATTTGCCTCAAAACCATGTGGTTTCTACAGTCAAAGAACCGAAAAGTTACCCCTGCATTGGCAGACTATTGTAAATAGTGAACTGTTGTGTCTATTAAACTTATGAGAAAATGCTACGAACCTATGAGCCAACTCAATACTTTTGTCAGGAATGGGACATTTGTAGGTAATCTTCAGAAGTTGCCTTATTTGTTGATGTCCAAAATTTGGAATTTAGAAGCTTCCTACTGTGACGCCATTTGCAACAACAAATAACTCCTTGCTTGTATTCTCAGACTGAATGAAATACATTATTCAGAATTACTACCACGTTCCTCTTTGACTTCAACTAATACTAAAATTTGTCTTGATTTGGAAGGGAACTTAAGGATGTAATAATTAACACAGAGAGAGCATCATTCTTAATTTTGTATTAAGAATGGCAGGTACATATTCTCAAGTACAAAAAGGCTGTACATTCCAAAATAGAGTATTACAAGGAAAAATAATACATTTGCACACTATAAAAGCAAATAGGTCTTTGTCTTCTGTTAATACATAGAACCATCTTAAAAGTATCTTTTATCAGTCATTATTACATTAAAAGTAAAAAGCAGTTTTGTTAAAGCTATGAAAACTGCATATACCCATCTTTACGTCTTAATCGTTATATGACCACGGCATTTCAGTTCCAAACTTGCTGCGGTGAACTGCATTTTTGGCACTGTACAGAACCTGAAACACAAAGACTTACATTTAGAGTACCTTCCCACAGTCCTAGGCTAACTATTTAAACCAACTGTTTACTAAAAGCAAGCACAAATCAAGTATTATTCCATTTGCAGTTTCTACTCAAGACAGAATTGAAAAACCTGCAGACAGGATCGATTTAAAAAATTATATATAAAAAACAATGTAACTACAGTTTTGATATACTGTACTTACCCAAGTGTAAGACGACCCCTTTTTTAAGAGGTTCCTTGAGAAAAATTTATTTTTTAGCATACATTGACTGATCAAAATTATAAACTTTTGCTGATGTAAGGGATCTGTCTAAAAAGTTAACATTAGACCTATTCTAAATTTCTGCCATTTATTGAGTCTACAGGATGATAATACAAGGAGAAATAAATTAAATGAAAGGAAATTGTTTACATTAATTTTTGTCTCCACTGCTTTTTTTTGTTTATTTAGCCTGTTGTCTGTGGTATCACTATTTTTAATCACCACCATCACCAACAACAACAACAACATAATCCAAACAGGACAGCTACGAAATGTATATCTCCATTGTCACAAATATTTGGCTGTTTCTTCTGAGGTTTTGGTTATTATGGGACCCGAGAAAACAGTTATTTTTTACTGGACACACAGCAGATTTCTTTTCTATACTGATACGAGAATGTTACAACATCTCTTGCTTCCAAGCATGCAGCCTGTGTGCCACTCTCTTGTTGGCTGTGTGGAACCAGCAGCTTGAGCTGACACACCCCAATAGTTCCCATCACACTGCATAGTAAGCATTGACAACATTGCTGCATGAAACACGTAAGTAAGCCACTGGCCCCCAATACACTTTTAGCATCTCTTGAAAAAAGTACGCTATTGTTGAGTATTTATACAATTTTAAGGACAACTTGATTCTGAGTACAAATGGATGCAGGAAAACCACAGTTGAAACATGGTTCGTAAAAAGCCAAAGTGTGACAAATTTCTGGCTGCTCAACACTCATTGCAGTTCTCAGCCAAGCTGGGTCACTCCTCCCTCGAACTTTCCATTGTGCTGTAGTTGAGCAACAATGAACATGGACAGCAATATCTTCTAGGGTGCTGGTCATACGTAACAACAGCAATTAATACAGAAATATATGATCGCAATCACTATTCAGTCCAATTCTTGAACTTTCGCTCATCTTCCAATCTTGTGATGTCTGACTGTGCTATCTCCATAACAGGTCTTTCCGCTGTACTTTATTATCGTGTCAACAATTACAGTCCATTTTAATGATTTATTTCATTTATTGGACATTTCATTCTGGATTAATTTTCCTTCCCTTTTCATCTGAATGTCTTCTTCTTGTTCTAAGCCTGATTAAAAGCTGGTAATGATTTTCTCCAGTATTCTAATATGTGTACAGCAACCAAATTTCTCATCTGCAAAGCACTTCATAAATTATTACCTTCCCATAACCAAATAAGATACTGACTTGGATTTAGAATCAAGTAATGGTTTTTGAGGACAAGATTTTCGCCTGTGATTGTTATCTTTAATTAAAAAGCCGCATAAATGTCTGCATACGATATCCATACATGTAAGACAGCTTTTACTGTAAATCTGTTGAAGACAACAAAAGGTTGTGAGTTGATAGACTTTAATGTTATTTCCTCCTCTGTTTCACGAAATTGTCAATTTTTAAGCACAGCGTCAGACTGTTGTAGTGGATAGTTCATTGTTTCTCGCAATCTCTTGCACTAGCACTACGAGCGAAATATCACATGTTTGTTCGAGCAAGATTGATACTGTATAGAAAGCTTTGGTGTATCGTGTATCGGGAAATCTGAAGCCTATTCGAAGGCAAGTATTGTGTGATATGCCCTACCCTTGAGGATTGTCCAAAATAAATTTGTACACAACCTCAATAGCCAAATCTTCATCAGTTAACGTGAGACGACCCCCATATTAATCTATTGAACAATATAAAAACATTGACCTCAGCAGCAAATAGCTTGATCTTCAATTTTACAACCACTTGATATTTTCTGAAAGATGAATTTGGGAAAAAACCTCATCTTACAATCGGGTAAAACAGTATATGTCAAGCTAAAATCTCTGTTAAACACAAAAACAATAAAGGACATTTAAAACTTTGAATTCACGTGATGTTTTTCATGGAAAATTGCTCTCATCTCTGATTAGTTGCAAAATAATTTAAAATTTATACACCTGTATACTCTACATTCATTCAGACTCATTCCAATCAGAAATTGTTGTCATTGTACTATTGCTGGCATTCTGCAATCATTTGCTACACATTCTCAGAGATAACTCAAGAGTTTGAAAATTAATTTTGGAGGAAATACTTTATACATACAGGAACAAAAGGTAATGTAATGATAATAATGATATTAAAAAATCATGACAAAATAATAATGTAAATGATTTAAGAAAAGGCAATAGTTATTATTTTAGAAACAAAAGACTTTGTATTTGAATACTTTTATACGTAAAATTGCACTACTCTATCATTCCTCATGCGACATCATATTATCTGTCCTTACTTTTTCAGATACCAATATCCTCACCCCTTCCATTTGTATTACATTTGCAATAACTGCTTCATATTAGAAAATTAGATTAGATTAATTATTCATTCCAAAGACCCATAAAAGAGGGAATCCTCCTGGGTGTGGAACATGGGAACCTTCATTACAACAAAATTGTTACTTAGTCGAAATGAACATTCTAGCGTCTTACTACATGTACTACTAACGCCCCCATTTACATCACATTTGCAATCACTGCTTTACATTAGTAAATGGCAACCTTCATTACAACAGAATAATGCTTAGTGCAGATCAACATTCCAGCATCTTACAAAATGTGACAGTTGTATCTTGTTATTTTTTCACTAATGGTAATATGGTTAAATACATATTATGAAACTTTTTTATATTTTGCAAGTATTGTGTGTCCTACATTATATGACCTTCATTGGAGTATTTTACTAATGAATGCACTTCTATATTGTTTCAGAACATAATTTGCTGTTGTTCCTATGTTTGTTTATGCAATTAGCACTATGTCTTTTGTCCATTGTCGAGCCTCAAATATAAAATGCCTTAAATTTTCAGCGAACAGATTCAATCTGGGTGTTCTGTAGAACTGCAATTCAAATAGGGGACATGGTTTGTTTCACCTTTTATTTCTCATTTTTTATTTATTTTATTCTTTTTTTTTTTTTTCATTTGGTGCATATTCCTAAAGCTTGCACACACAAATTTTTGGTTTTATTTGCTACTGTCAGGCATTTTATTTAACCTGCCAGTGTTCTACCATGAGACTCCTTAGTATAATTGTGGATTATACATTCAATAGAATAGAACCCAATGAGGATGGGTCAGCTGAAATATGTGCTTACTTAAAAGCTGCTTCGACTTTTGCAGCTGAAAGCTGTTGCAAATGGGTGTGCTGGGAGAACTATTAAAATGAATTTACCTATGATGTTCAAACTACTTACAATATTATGTAATCTTACAAATGCTGTTTCCTTTCCATGAAAGTTTCTTGCAACATGTCCATCCAGTTCACTGTGTGTGGCGGTACAATGTGCAGGATAGCAATGAAGGGAAAGAGCCCAGAATACAACATCCACCAATGCGCAGTTCCCTTCCAAACATGTATAAAGTGCTGTCAGAAACTGACAAGGATCTGAGCTAGTGTAATATACTTACGCAATTGGTAAGCCGTATACACTATGTGATCAAAAGCATAGGGACACCCCCAGAAACATACGTTTTTCATATTATGTTCCTTGTGCTGCCACCTACTGCCAGGTACTCCACATCAGTGACGACAGTACTCACAAGACATCGTGAGAGAGCAGAATGGGGCACTCCACAGTATTAATAGACTTTAAATGTGGTCAGATGATTGGGTGTCACTTGCATCATAAGTCTGTGCAAGAGATTTCCACACCCCTAAACATCCCTAGGTCCATGTGACGTGATACTGAAGTGGAAACATGAAGGGACACGCACAGCACAAAAGCGTACAAGCCCACCATGTCTGTTGACTGACAGGGTCCACTGACAGTTGAAGAGGGTAGTAATGTGTAATAGGAATACCATCACACAGGAATTGCAAATTGCATTAGGATCCACTGCAAGTACTATGACAGGTCGGCTGGAGGTGAGAAATCTTGGATTTCATGGTCAAGAAGCTGCTCATAAGCCACACATCATGCCAGTAAATGCCAAATGCCGCCTCGCTTGGTGTAAGGAGCGTAAACATTGGATGCTTGAACAGTGGAAAAATGTTGTGTGGAGTGACGAATCACTGCACACAATGGGCAATCCGATGGCAGGGTGTGGGTATGGTGATTGCTCAGTGAACATCATCTGCCAGCATGTGTAGTGCCAACAGTAATATTTGGAGGCGGAGGTACTACGATGTGGTTGTGTTTTTCATCGAGGAGGCTTGCACCCATTGTTGTTTCGCATGGCACAATCACAACACAGGCCTACACTGATGTTTTAAGCACCTTCTTGCTTCCCACTGCTGAAAAGCAATACGGGGATGGCGACTGCATCTTTCAACACTATTGAGCACCTGTTCCTTTGTGCACGGCCTATGGCAGAGTGGTTGCACAATAATAACGTCCTGTAATGGACTGGCCTGCACAGAGTCCTGACCTGAATCCTATAGAACACCTCTGGGATGTTTTGGAACGCCAACTTCATGCCAGGCATCACCGACTGACATCGACACCTCTCCACTGTGCAGCACTCCATGAAGAATGAACTCCCATTCCCCAAGATAACTTCCAGCTCCTGACTGAATATATGCCTGTGACAGTGGAAGCTGTCATCCTAAGGCTAAGGGTGGGCCAACAACATATTGAATTCCAGCATTACCAATGGAGGGCACCATGAACTTTAAGTCACTTTCAGCCAGGTGTCGCAGATGCTTTTGATCATATAGTGTACATCACATGTCAGGCCAAAGAAAATGAGGTGGTGGAGAGATCCATTAGCCATCGGCAGTTAAAACATGCAGTCAATAATTGCAGCATGTGACAGAAAGGGGAACTATGTGCACTCATTGTACATGCCTGAGGTGTCTTACAGTAAACAGGCCATGTCAACACCAGTTGAGGTCACAATGTGCAACCAGCTGCTGACCAGCTGATGTTGATACAAGCAATGCCTGAGGCCATACCTGGATCCTTATCACTAATGTTTGGGAAGGTGAACGCAAAGAGTCCTGTCCCTGGTATTATGACTAACCTCGCAATGTGTAGCATTGTCTTCGTAAATGACCATGGGATGCTAGTTTTGAGTTACATGGAAGAACTGGATCAGAAACCAGTATCTGTTAAAGCAGAAACCAGTATGATTTGCACACAGAAGGAGACACACTATCCAGCTGCTACAGAGGACTCCAAAATACATACGTCAGACTTCAAAATATACCTATGATACACTACTGTCCATTAAAATTGCTACACCAAGAAGAAATGCAGATGATAAACGGGTATTCATTGGACAAATATATTATAATAGAACGGACATGTGATTACATTTTCACGCAATTTGGGTGCATAGATCCTGAGAAATCAGTACCCAGGACAACCACCTCTGGCCGTAAAAACAGCCTTGATACACATTGAGTCAAACAGAGCTTGGATGGCGTGCACAAGTACAGCTGCCCATGCAGCTTCTACACGATACCACAGTTCATCAAGAGTAGTGACTGGCATATTGTGACGAGCCAGTTGCTCAGCCACCATTGACCAGACGTTTTCAATTGGTGAAAGATCTGGAGAATATGCTGGCCAGGGCAGCAGTCGAGCATTTTCTGTATCCAGAAAGGCCCTTACAGGACCTGCAACATGCGGTCGTGCATTATCCTGCTGAAATGTATGGTTTCACAGGATTGAATGAAGGGTAGAGGCATGGGTCGTAACACATCTGAAATGTAACATCCACTGTTCAAAGTGGCATCAATGCGAACAAGAGGTGACCGAGATGTGTAACCAGTGGCACCTCATACCATCACGCCGGGTGATATGCCAGTATGGCGATGACGAATACATGCTTCGAATGTGCATTCACTGCGATGTCGCCAAACACGGATGCGACCATCATGTTGATGTAAGCAAAACCTACATTCATCCAAAAAAATGACATTTTGCCATTCGTGTATCCAGGTTCATCCTTAAGTACACCATCACAGGCACTCCTGTCTGTGATGCAGCGTCAAGGGTAAACGCAGCCATGGTCTCCAAGCTGATAGCCCATGCTGCTGCAAATGTCGTCGAACTGTTCGTGCAGATGGTTGTTGTCTTGCAAACATCCCCATCTGTTGACTCAGGGATCGAGATGTAGCTGCACGATCCGTTACAGCCATGCGGATAAGATGCCTCTCTTCTCGACTGCTACTGATACGAGGCCGTTGGGATCCAGCACAGCATTCCATATTACCCTCCTGAATCCACCGATTCCATATTCTGCTAACAGTCATTGGATCTCGACCAACGCTAACAGCAATATTGCGATACGATAAACCACAATTGCAATAGGCTACAATCCGACCTTTATCAAAGTTGGAAACGTGATGGTACGCATTTCTCCTCCTTACACGATGCATCACAACAACGTTTCACCAGGCAAAACCGGTCAACTGCTGTTTGAGTATGAGAAATCGGTTGGAAACTTTCCTCATGTCAGCATGTTGTAGGTGTCGCCACCGGTGCCAACCTTGTGTGAATGCTCTGAAAAGCTAATCATTTGCATATCACAGCATCTTCTTCCAGTCGGTTAAATTTCGCGTCTGTAGCACGTCATCTTCATGGTGTAGCAATTTTAATGGCCAGTAGTGCAGATTGGTGATGTGGTGTCACCGCCAGACACCACACTTGCTAGGTGGTAGCTTTTAAATCGGCCGCGGTCCGCTAGTATACGACGGACCCGCGTGTCGCCACTGTCAGTAATTGCAGACCGAGCGCCACCACACGGCAGGTCTAGAGAGACGTACTAGCACTCGCCCCAGTTGTACAGCCGACGTTGCTAGCCATGGTTCACTGAGAATTACGCTCTCATTTGCCGAGACGATAGTTAGCATAGCCTTCAGCTACAGTTGCTATGACCTAGCAAGGCGCCGTATTCAATTGCTATAATACTTCTGTATCATCAAGACCAATGTTCTACAAATGTGGATTAAAGTTAAGTATTCCAGAAGCTACGTACTTTTCTTTATAGCATTCATTACGTATCCTGTTTCAGACCTCACGCCAGCCTGAGTGAGCTTATAGCGTGCATTTCGGCCTCCTCTAAAAACAGTGTTGGCAATTCTGCCAACACTTCAGGTGATACCTTGCAAAAATGTTCATAAAATGGCACCAGATCTTGAAGTACTATTTAAGGGGAGTTGGAACACCCTATCCCGACAACGTTAAATTTAGTGACTTGGCTTCCCTGTATTTCAGGAACCACTGTAGCTACTGACACGTAATTTTTACAGGAAATTAAACTTTATATTCTGAGTCTACTGAACTACAATAATTGCATTTCAGCCACTGCTTTCAAAAATACAATTTTTTAATTACACGGTCAATTTTTTGTGTACTTTTTTTGTATGTTATCCTAAATATTTTTAATTATAAATAACATTATGTTCTTTTAGTTCAGTAGACTCAGTATATGTATGTTGTTGCTCCCTGAAAATTTGAATACTCTACTCGAAGTGGTTTGTGAGATTTAGGGAAAATGCAACAGAAAATGTAAATTTTCAGGAACGGCTTCTGAAGTTTCAAAAGACTGTAACTCAATATATGCTTAATTTTTTATTTTTAGTCACTCAGAAGCATCCTGCACCATACTATATATCATCCTCTTGATTTTTTTCCAAGTTTTTCCTTCTTTTCTTCGTTCTGGACTCCTTAGTGGCCAATTGTGCTGCATACTCTACTTTATCATTGCGAACATTGTCCATCCATTCAAGTTCTGTGAAGCAGTTTGCTCCAGGATTAATTCCCATATGCTGTAGCACTTTCTCCCTACCAATGTTGCCATCATTAAAAGCAATAACAGCGTCACTGACCCCCACTTTAGTGTCTTCATTCCAACAAAAACATTTTTTTGTAAGCGAGTCTATATAAGATTATCTAACGACTCATTGGGATTTTGAGTCTGACCATGCAGACACTTCTTCAGTAATTCAAGATTTGCCAGGTCCCTGTAAATAGGTTTTATGATAGCCATGACTGCTGCTGGGATGGAATGTTTACGGCTGTATGAACTGTTTGGGTTCTGGGCACTGTGGTAATTGCAGCATGAATCAGGTCCAGGAGGGCGAAGGTGATGTACTGGTTTTTCATCAGTTGACAGCCTTTGGAAGAAGGTAGCCCACACTGCCTGCTTGATTTTCAACAAATCCACAGTATTATTTCTAATGGCCATCCCATAATACTGCTGTAGTTCATCAATCATTTTGTCTGTCAGTCTGCCTCTTATGGTTTTACCATCATAAAGTTTCTTGTCTCTCAAACTTTGTTTCAACTTCCTTTGACTTAAAAGCACTTACTTTAGTTCAAAAAGGAGTCCACTACTCAGGAACACTCATCTTCAATAATTTGCCAGCAAACATAGAAAATTTAGTTACAAATAAAGATCTGTTTAAAAGGAGCCTGAAAGACTTACTAGTGGCCAACTCCTTCTACTCCACTGATGAATTTTTTTAATAGAAACAAATGATTTATTGTGTATATTCATAATATTAGTATTGTTATTTCAGCTTAAAAACAAATTAAAAAAAAAAAAAAATTGACATGTCCCACATCCATGTGGATCTCCTCAGCACGGCTCTATGGAACAAAAAACTAACTAATCTAGAAATCTAACTTGGTGCCCATCCTCTTCTGGACATGAGCAACACATTCCAGTTTTGTGATAATCTTCTGGTGAGAAGATTATCACAAAACTGGAATGCGGCTACTACACTGTTATATGCTTTTGAGTCTCCATCATCTAAGAACTTAGTGTAACACACTCCCCTTTCATTCACAGCTTGACTAAAAATTTCAATAGCTGCAGAGGCCTCCATACCACCACTAGTTCCTTCATAATTTCTGTCACAGATATGCCCTCCTTCATTCCCTGATTTACACTTATAACAATGTTTGGTTAAAATCTGGAAATCCATTACCTTTCCAGTATCCACACTGGTCACCGTATCAACAGAATTCTTAGAACTGTAGCCGCACTTCTGCCAAGTGGCATCCTAAGCTACTGGTATGCCAGTCATACCATCATTTATTTCAACAGCTTCGTTTGCAGCACCCTTCATTGACTCACATGCAACAGATTCCACAACAGCTACAATAAATCCTGTATACTAGTCATGGGCGTGGTATACTCATTACAGCACAAATTGTTTCTGCAGCAGTGTGTCCTTTGCTAGTAGCTCTCAATCCATAAAACCAACTAACATTTACCACAAAATAATTATCTTTACACTTATCAGAATTCCAAAATGAATGAGTATATTTACAACTGGCACAATTAATGATAAGTTTCCTCGCTAGTCCATTTAAAACCTCACTGTCTTCATGTAAACTAACTGGCCCTCCACATATTTTACAACACACACATTCACCTAACACCATTGTTATGGTGTGTAAATATATCAGAATATAACCTAACCTAACCTACCATTTAAATCACTTCTGTTTTGACAAAATTGTGCATTACGACATTTTATTTTAATCTTCGAAGCACTAATTGGTGTTTTTCTAGATACTGATGAGTTTGCCTGTATTTCATTGTCTGTAACTTCACATGCCACATATTGAACACAATGTTTCCCTTCATTTGAAAATCTATTACCATGAAATGCACATTTCTTAAAAACACTTCATTTTGGCATCATGCTTTACGTTTTGAGAGATTTACCAATATGCTTGTCACTTTTCCTCGGAAAAACATTAGCATTTTGACATACAATGGGTGTTTATACTATGAAATGATACGATACTGTTTTTGACAGAGCTATCAATATAAACACGCGATTTAACCTTTGTAACACAGCAATCCACAGTCTTCTATATATAAAAAAATTACCGATTTTATTAGATTTTGAAGAAATGAACGTAAAATTTTAACATTTTCAACCAGTGTAGATTACATTTAAAAAAAATAAAATACTTCCCATGTGAGTTTATAAGTGATACATGTATCATTTTATTCGGAAAATTGCAAATGTGGAAGGGGGGTGGCAGAGGGTACCCTGTATCTCTACTTGTCATTTCTCCTCCTGTTCCACACACAAATAGAGCAAGGAAAAAAACGACTGTCTGCTTGCCTCTGTATGAGCCCGCATTGACGTCTTCCTTCACTCCAACCTGGTAGGGATCCCAAACACTCACAGCAGTCAACAATAGGTCGCACCAGTGTCCTGTGTGTGGTCTCTTATACAGCTGAACCTCTCTTTCATAAAATGCTCCCAATAAACCAGAGTCGACCATTTGCCTTTCCTGTCAGTTTTCACATGCTCGTTCCACCTGATATTGCTCTGCAATGTTAAGTCCAGATATTTAAACGACTTGACTGTGTCAAGCTGGGCACTATAGTAATACTGTGTCTGAACATTACAGGTTTGTTCTTCCTACTCATCTGCATTAACTTACATTTTTCCACATTTAGGGCTACCTGCCATTCATAACACCAACTGAACATTTTGTAATTTTGTCTAAGTCATCTTGAATCTTCCTACAGTCACTCAACTTCGACACCTTACTGTACACCACGGCATCATCAGCAAACAACGGCAGACTGCTTTCCCCCCTGTCCTCCAAAGCATTTCTGTATATACAGAGAATAGCAGCAGATCTATCACACTTCACTGAGGCACTCCAGACAATACCCTTGTCTCTGATAAAACTCACAATCAGGGACAACATACTGGGTTCTGTAACTCAAGAAGTCTTCGAGCCACTCCTATATCTGTGAATTTATTACATATGTTCATACCTTCATTAACAGCCTGCAATGAGGCACTGTGTCAAATGCTTTCCGGAAATCTAGAAAAATGGAATCTGCCTGTTGACCTTCGGCCATAGTTCTCAGTATGTCATGAGAGAAAAGGGCAAGCTGAGTTTCATATGAGCAATGGTTTCTAAAAGGTAGTAGCAAGATTGTGTAAGCAAATCCAAATGTTGGCCAAAAAGATAGGCCCCGTGCGATACAGGGTGGCATATTTTTAACAGTAAACACGAATCGAAAACCAACTGAAGAGAAATGGTTTTAGTATAAAAAATATCTGTTCTATTCCATTCATGAACTGAGTGCAGGAAAAAATGACTGTCTGCATGTCTCTTTACACCCCATTATCCCTCTCATGGATTCCTATTTACATTCCCCAAGCATTCCTATTACATTTTTATATGGGATATTGACCTGTTGTGATCCTGGCCGCATGTCTCTGAGATCACTTAATGTCTGCTGTCATGCCTACTTCATTATGACCCCAAACACTTTACCATTACTCTAGAATTGGTCAAACTGTTGTATAGAATCAGTCACACTGTTCTCAATTGTCCTACACATACATTTTATTTTCCCAGAACCATTCCAAAAAAATCTACTACTTTTAGTTGCCTTTCCTACTACTGATTTTACCTGGTCACCTCATTTCATACTGATTCTCAGTGTAACCTCAAAAATCTTATTATGACGTGATATGTTCAGAGTGTTCATAATGGGATAATATTGGATTCTCTCTCTTTGTTCATGCATCGTCTCACATCTATCCAGATTTAAAGAGAGCTGCCATTCATGTTACTCTCTTTCTGTTAAACAATCACCAGCCAATATAACGTATCAGGATCTATTAGCCCATATTCATTTAGTCATATAAAGCAAACGCTGTTTCTCACGCGTGGTTTCTCTGAGTCCACGATGTTTCTTCGAGAGACTTTTCTTTACCTCAGGATGTGCCAGAATGTTTGATCACAAAATATGCACTGTAATCCCTGCAGACAGACAGACAGACAGATATTAGGATCCCATAGCAGATGGACGTCTAATTCTGTGTCTCCAACCACGCAAAAGTATGCAAAAAATGTCGACCTGTTCAGTAAAAGGAATAAGAAGGATATCATATTATTTCTCAGACAGAAGCTAGTATCATTTGATTCAGACAGTGAACACAGAGGGAACAGTCAATCAAGTTTAAGTGAATAACAAGCTATAGAAATATACGCACTTAGCAGAATAATTAATGATGGTAGATATCCTCCTCGGTACACAAACAATATCAGAAGCTTCTACAAAATAGTGTCTGCTGTACAATAGATACAAAACAAACCATAACTCTGCCTATAGACAGAGTTAAATTAAACATGTTCAGCTACTAGAGGGGCAACGGATGAAGCCTTTAAGTTATTATGAGTTAAATTTTGTCATGGAGCCTGTCTCAAAACCCTGATAAACTCTGGTTGTATATTAAGGCTTCAGTGGAACAAAATTGAAACCCCAAACACTTGTAAGAGAAGGAACCAAAATATAAAATTAAAAAAAATAACCAAAATGTTTTCTTTCTTCAAATGTGCCTATGATTCAAAAGCCATACTTTGAGAGTTGTCAATTTCTTCTACATCACATTTAGGGGCATCAAGGTAACACCAAATTTTTACACTGATCAGCTGTTATTTTACTACATGAAAGACATGGAGAGTGTAGTAAATTGGAAATGTATGTTAATCAATTTAGTGTAAAATTCTGTATTAGTAACTCCAAGTTTACAGAGCTGTTTAAACATTTACAAAATGTTGAACAATGAATGTCAACATATATCAATCCATCATCATTAAGCTAATCTCTGAGAACATCGTGTTTACCTGTTCATTTTGCTGTAGACAACAGTTTCCTGTCATTTTCACCACTGTCCAAAAACATTCTAACAACTCGTATGTTATAAATTGCACATTTTGCCTTGATTGAACTGTTATTACCACACAAAGCCTATGGATATTTTTTCTTAACTTTCTGTACAAGCACACAGCCACTGAACTCATTTAGAAAGTGAATTAGACACTATTACTACGATGTTAATCGTATCAGTGCAACAAGCTAATGTCGAGTGTTGACCCTAGACAATTGATGGCTCTTGCCTATGCATATTTGTAACTGCCAATGGTTTGGAACTTCAGTTACTATTGGCTCATTTAAATAAAGGATCATTCATTATTGTCACAACATTTCAAACTTCAAAGTATTGCTTAGTAATATACAGATTGCATTATTTAAGTTAACTTTGACAACTGACTTGAGCTACAGTTTCAATAAAGCAAATTCGACAAACAGGTCTAATACGATGTAAATTTGCAAATGAGTTATACAAATAAGATAAATTAGTGGAAAAATATTAATTACAGGATTTTAATGTACCATATACAAGGTCTATATGGCACAATTTTTGTAATCATGAAGTACAGGAAAATCCTTACTATAAGGGACAGCTTATAACCCTACATACCTGTGCTAACAAGGAGAGATGATCAGTTCTGGGATTGAATTTTTGAGACAATCTCTAGTATTATGGAGGTTAAGATCCCAGGTATCACATCCTGCAGCCCCCATTACACCCATCACACTCTGGTGGGTCCCTGTTTGTGAGTACTCGCTGGTCAGAATTTTGCAGGATGCACTAAAACTCTAAAAAAGCAATGTTGAGTAGCGTAATGGTGAATTATGTTTTCCCTAGGAAAATGTTGTAAGTTTGAATCTCATCAGGTGCCCTGAAATTTTTTATCTTTAAATCTTTATAAAAACTGCTTTGATCATTATTTTTATTCAATTAACTGGTTTAAACATAATCTTCCTTATTTTAATTCCACTGTCATAGCATTTTAATCATCGTCATATAAAATTTCTCATTTGTTCTCATTTTTTCTTCCCATGATTCTGTTTCCACTTGGAATCTTTGTTCAAGGGCTTTTTATGTACAAACTTAAATTTGATTTCTTCTGTTTTATCATACTATATTTTTTCCCTGTTATTGTATTCATTATTTCCATTCCTTATTTTGTTTGATTTTCATCTTACTTACAATCTCTCCTTTCGTTTAAATCTTCATCTGTGCTATTTTGTTGTTAGTGCAATAAGAATTTATGTTTTAAATGTTTATTTGATGATTACTGTCTATGAAATTTTACATATTGTAACAAAAAATACATCTTTAACACCATTGCACAGTCAATATACATAGATTATTTCGTCTTTTGTTTTTTAACCAACACACTGGCATTTTCAAATGTTTAAATATTATGATAGATTAAAAAATAATTAAATTCACATCCATAAACTTCCAAGTAGAAAAAGAGTGACGGGAAGAAAAAATGAAAGTTACTGAAAAAGTTAATGTGGTTATTAAAATGATATGACAAAGAAATAGAAATAAAATAATTAGATTTAAACCCATCAACTGAATAAAACTAATGATCAAAGTTATTTCAATAAAGATTTAAAAATAAAAAATTTTCAAGTACTTTACAAGATTCAAACCCATAACCTTTTTCATGTGAAGACTATTCCTTACAGTTTACACTAAGCAACCAGTCTGTACAACATTCCCTTTTAAAGCTGCAGAGTATCATGCAAAAGACCAAACTTTTTTTTTTTATCAATTATTTGCAATGTGGGCCCCACCAGGGTGAATGGTTGCAGGATGTGATACATGGGCCCTTAAACTACATCACCATATACAGTACAGTACAACCCTGTTTTTTTACACTCTTGCACTTTGTGTTTTCTCCACTTTTTATGTTTATTTTTGTCAGACCCAACTGCAGTCCTATTCTCTCAATACAATGCTTCCCAATCTTTAACGATTACATGTTACAACATTTCCCACATTTTAAGTTTTCTCTGGCATTATCACGACCTTTAACACAGATTTTCAGACATATTTCTGCAAAAATTGCATTGTATTTCTGTTCAAAGTCAGCCTTCGAATAAAGCCGAAAATGCAGACTATATGCAAAGTTATAGATCGTATAAAATCATGTTACCACGGCTAGCAAGATTTTCATTGTCGGCCTGTTCAGTCACGGCCGTCTGTATTATAGGTTCACAGGGTTTGGAAAGGTGGGAAAGTACTCACGATCTGACAATAGTTACTCTGGTAGTAACCTTCATTCTGCTCATTGTGTTGTATTACAATAGCTTTCATTTAATTACAGTCATTTACACAAACACCACTTTTGAAGATAGCCTTCTCTACAATAGGCTTTACAAATTATTGTTACTGTCACACGAAATATGGTAGTCCATACCAAGTGCACAGTATTAGACTGGTACAACAGACAAAAAAATTTCTCCTCAAGATGCTCATAACTTACAAGACAATTTCCACCCTATTTCTTACCCAGAACTTCCCTGAGCCAAGTGACCTCCTTGTCACCAACAAGCTGTAGATTTCATGCTTACTGTTCTCTGTTTACAAAGACTGCCAAATTCAGTGTTTTAACTAACACTGTGTTACAGTCTTTATTTACCATAATTTTATAATTATTGTCAATAGTAAGTTACATATTAGGACACGAATTTCTTTTTAATGTGGTTTCATGAAAGACTTTTGATTCCATGTTTTATTTACACCACTGGATTGATCGGAACAAAGAGACAAACCGATGAGCACATTTGTGTGTGTAAGCACTCAGCCACTGCTTTTGTGATTATCACAAAGGTAGCGGTTGAGCAATAACATGCTCAAACAAGTTTCCTTTGTTCTGATCACATCCAAGGGTGTAAATAAAATATGGAAGCAAAATCTTCTGTGAAACCACATGAAAAAGATATTCGTATCCTAATATGAGACTTTTTATTGATAGTCATTATAAAATTAGGGTAAATAAAACTTGTCCCACAATATTAGTTAAAACACTATCGGCAGTGGTCGTGCATGGAGAACAATTGGCAAAAAATCTACAGCTTCTTGGCGACAAGGTCACTTGGCTCAGGAATGTCCTTGATGAGAATGAGGGCAGCAACTGTGTTTACATTACAGAGCATCTTGAGGAGGAATGTTTACATCTGACACTAGGGTGTATCAACCTAAGACTCTGTGCGTAGTAACGATTTGTAAAAGCACATTACAAAGACGTCCATCTTCAAAAATGGTGTTTATTTGTATAAATGACAATGAAAAAAAGTAAAGCTTTGTAACACAATGCAATGAGCTGAATGAAGGCTGCTACTAGAGTCATTATCATTAGATCGTTACAGTAACAACCTAATCAACAACATAATCAGACAGGGATTGGTGTTAGCTCTTTCGGCTTTACTCCACTCAGCTCGTATAGCCCGTTCCCCTTTTGCCTGCAGGAAAGTATATTTCTAGGTGTGACTAGGATTACCCAGTTAGACATCACGTACACTATGCACACATTCAAAAATAAACTTATGATTCATTCAGAAATCAACTTACAGAGAGTGTTCAAAAACCAACAAGGATGCGTTTCAAAATCATACGAATAATCGATAGACCAACGTGCGCTGGATGCTGGGCGCTTTGGGAAACAAGGATTTTTTTCTCCTCAAGAATATGAGGCCTTAGAACTTGAATGCACCTCGTATGTGACAGAAATAAAGAAATTTAAAAAATACTCAAACTAATTAAATGAATAAAAATGATGCTCAAAGTACTTGCGATGAAGAGAAAAGGAGTAGGTAGAATCTTCCAGGACTCAATACTGACAACCTTCAACATATCACCTTAATGTGTTACCTGTGGGGTACCCCTCTCCAGTATCTTCAGGCTTTAACGTATATTGAGACATTCTTTTTTTGTCAATTACTCCCAAAAGGCAGCTCACCAGGGTGAAGGGCTGCAGGGTGTGATACTTGGGGCCCTAACTTATACAACCATATGTTGTTGTTGTTGTTGTTGTTGTTGTTGTTGTGGTCTTCAGTCCAGAGACTGGTCTGATGCAGCTCTCCATGCTACTCTATCCTGTGCAAGCTTCTTCATCTCCCAGTACCTACCGCAGCCTACATCCTTCTGAATCTGCTTAGTGTATTCATCTTTTGGTCTCCCTCTACGATTTTTATCCTCCACGCTGCCCTCCAGTACTAAATTGGTGATCCCTTGATGCCTCAGAACATGTCCTACCAACCGATCCCTTCTTCTAGTCAATTTGTACCACAAACTCCTCTTCTCCCCAATCTTGTTCAATATCTCCTCATTAGTTATGTGATCTACCCATATAATATTCAGCATTCTTCTGTAGCACCACATTTCGAAAGCTTCTATTCTCTTCTTGTCCAAACTGTTTATCGTCCACGTTTCACTTCCATACATGGCTACACTCCATACAAATACTTTCAGAAACGACTTCCTGACACTTAAATCTATACTCAATGTTAACAAATTTCTCTTCTTCAGAAACACTTTCCTTGCCATTGCCAGTCTACATTTTATATCCTCTCTACTTCGACCATCATCAGTTATTTTGCTCCCCAAATAGCAAAACTCCTTTACTACTTTAAGTGTCTCATTTCCTGATCAAATTCCCTCAGCAGCACCCAATTTAAGTCGACTACATTCCATTATCCTCGTTTTGCTTTTGTTGATGTTCATCTTATACCCTCCTTTCATGACACTGTCCATTCCGTTCAACTGCTCTTCCAAGTCCTTTGCTGTTTCTGACAGAATTACAATGTCAACGGCGAACCTTGACGATTTTATTTCTTCTCCATGGATTTTAATACCTACTCCGAATTTTTCTTTTGTTTCCTTTACTGCTTGCTAAATATACAGATTGAATAACAACAGGGAGAGGCTACACCCCTGTCTCACTCCCTTCCCAACCACTGGTTCCCTTTCATGTCCCTCGACTCTTATAACTGCCACTTGGTTTCTGTACAAATTGTAAATAGCCTTTTGCTCCCTGTATTTTACCCCTGCCACCTTCAGAATTTGAAAGAGAGTATTCCAGTCAACATTGTCAAAAGCTTTCTCCAAGTCTACAAATGCTAGAAACGTAGGTTTGCCTTTTCTTGATCTATTTTCTAAGATAAGCCATAGGGTCAGTATTGCCTCACGTGTTCCCATATTTCTACGGAATCCAAACTGATCTTCCCCGAGGTCGGCTTCTACCAGTTTTTCCATTCGTCTGTAAAGAATTTGCGTTAGTATTTTGGAGCCGTGACGTATTAAACTGACAGTTCGGTAATTTTCACATCTGTCAACGCCTGCTTTCTTTGGGATTGGAATTATTATATTATTCTTGAAGTCTGAGGGTATTTCGCCTGTCTCATACATTTTGCTCACCAGATGGTAGAGTTTTGTCAGGACTGGCTCTCCCAAGGCTGTCAGTAGTTCTAATGGAATGTTGTCTACTCCCGGGGCCTTGTTTTGACTTAGGTATTTCAGTGCTCTATCAAACTCTTCACGCAGTATCATAACTCCCATTTCATCTTCATCTACGTCCTCTTCCCTTTCTATAACATTGCCCTCAAGTACATCACCCTTGTATAGTCCCTCTATATACTCCTTCCACCTTTCTGCTTTCCCTTCTTTGCTTAGAACTGGGTTTCCATCTGAGCTCTTGATATTCACACAGGTGGTACTCTTTTCTCCAAAAGTCTCTTTAATTTTCCTGTAGGCAGTATCTATCTTATCCCTAGTGAGATAAGCCTCTACATCCTTACATTTGTCCTCTAGCCATCTCTGCTTAGCCATTTTGCACTTCCTGTCGATCTCATTTCTGAGACGTTTGTATTCCTTTTTGCCTTCTTCATTTATTGCATTTTTATATTTTCTCCTTTCATCAATTAAATTCAGTATTTATTCTGTCACCCAAGGATTTCTACTAGCCCTCGTCTTTTTACCTACTTGATCCTCTGCTGCCTTCACTACTTCATCCCTCAAAGCTACCCATTATTCTTCTACTGTATTTCTTTCCCCAATTCTTGTCAATTGTTCCCTTAAGCTCTCCCTGAAACTCTGTACAACCTCTGGTTTAGTCAGTTTATCCAGGTCCCATCCCCTTAAATTTCCACCTTTTTGCATTTCTTCAGTTTTAATCTACAGTTCATGACCAATAGATTGTGGCTAGAGTCCACATCTGCCCCTGGAAATGTCTTACAATTTAAAACCTGGTTCCTAAATCTCTGTCTTACCATTATGTAATCTATCTGAAACCTATCAGTATCTCCAGGCTTCTTCCATGTATACAACCTTCTTTTATGATTCTTGAACCAAGTGTTAGCTACGATTAAGTTGTGCTCTGTGCAAAATTCTAGCAGGCGGCTTCCTCTTTCATTTATTACCCCCAATCCATATTCACCTACTACATTTTTTTCTCTTCCTTTTCCTACTATCGAATTCCAGTCACCCATGACTATTAAATTTACATCTCCCTTCACTACCTGAATAATTTCTTTTATCTCATCATACATTTCTTCCATTTCTTCGTCATCTGCAGAGCTAGTTGGCATATAGACTTGTACTACTGTTGTAGGCATGGGCTTCGTGTCTATCTTGGCGACAATAATGTGTTCACTATGTTGTTTGTAGCAGCTTACCCGAACTCCTATTTTTTTATTCATTATTAAACCTACTCCTGCATGACCCCTATTTGATTTTGTATTTATAATCCTGTATTCACCTGACCAAGAGTCTTGTTCCTCCTGCCACTGAACTTCACTAATTCCCACTATATCTAACTTTAACCTATCCATTTCCCTTTTGACATTTTCTAACCTACCTGCCAGATTAAGAGATCTGACATTCCGAACTTCGATCCGTAGAATGCCAGTTTGTTTTCCTCCTGATAAGGCCATCCTCCTGAGTAGTCTCTGCCCGGAGATCCAAATGGGGGACTATTTTACCTCCGGAGTATTTTACCCAAGAGGATGCCATCATCATTTATCCCTACATTAAACCTGCATGCCCTCGGGAAAAATTACGGCCATAGTGTCCCCTTGCTTTCAGCCGTTTGCAGTACCAGCAAGCAAGGCCGTTTTGATTAGTGTTACAAGGCCAGATCAGTCAATCATCCAGACTGTTGCCCCTGCAACTACTGAAAAGGCTGCTGCCCCTCTTCAGGAACCATACGTTTGTCTGGCCTCTCAACAGATACCCCTCCGTTGTGGTCGCACCTATGGTACGGCTATCTTTATCGTTGAGGCACACAAGCCTCCCCACCAATGGCAAGTCTATGGTTCATGTAAGTGTTTAAAAATCAGTTCCATCATTGGGGTTCCATATTTTTAAGATGGGTAAAAGAAATTGTCTGTGATCTTGTTAGTATAATGATTTTGGGACACCAAGGAAAATCTAAAGGAAAATACCTGGACCAGAAAGAAACCTCACTAATGAAGCACAACAATATTTAAAAATCAGATTAAGTAGATTCTTACTTGCAAGTATAATCAAGCTTTTCTATAACAGATGATTTTTACTTTAATAACAGAGACACTATAGACGGCAATAACAATCAACTTTAATCTGCTAATGATCACTGAAATTCAAACCTGGTTTTCAATATATGCTTCACATGCATAGCACCAGACTGAAATGTCAGAAAAACTGAGTGTGATTGGGTGTGACATTTCCATACCGTGCTCCACCATATGCCCATTTACGTATCGGCCACAGTGAACCTGAGAAAATAAAAGAACTTTACAATTTCCTTGAAGATGAACAGAGGTATAAAGTACTGGATGAAATGGACGAAGTCACTTCATTACTTATTACGTTGTTTGAAAGTTTTTACAAGTTAATTATTTCTACAATAAATCATCATAATCATTACCAGTGTAACTTTAATAAGAGTTTTCATTACATAATGTGCCTTTTAAGTATTACCACCTCACTTTTGATACAGTATTCTACATGCAGTGAGCTATATAATGATGCTTGTAAATATGGCACATTTATTTGCTGCTACTCACCATATGCTGAGCTGCAGATAGGCACGCAGTAAACAACCAACAAGCTGTCTGTCCATATGAATGGCCACCGACAAAATGAGACCAAAA
The DNA here is from genome assembly GCF_023864275.1 of Schistocerca cancellata. Classification (NCBI taxonomy): domain Eukaryota; kingdom Metazoa; phylum Arthropoda; class Insecta; order Orthoptera; family Acrididae; genus Schistocerca; species Schistocerca cancellata. The sequence goes on from NC_064626.1 coordinate 610,372,051, forward strand.
AACAAATAGACCACCCTGTTTCTGAGCATGCTGCCCAACACACTGTTCTTCATTTCAATGACTGCTTCACAGCCTGTGCCATCTAGATCCTTCCCACTAACACCAGCTTTTCTGAATTGCACAGGTGAGAACTCTTCCTGCAATATATCCTATGTTTTGTAACCTTCCTGGCCTCAACCTTCATTACTCACTGTCCTTACCATCTAAACCCTTCCCTGTTCTCATTCCAGCACTACACAGCCCTCTATTCCACCAACGCACCCAGTCTTTTTACTTCTCTCCTTTTCTGCTACCACCGCTGCCCCCTCTCTCGCCCAACATCCATCCAACATATGGACTGTACCTAGCTGTCTTACCCTCTCTCCATGTCGTCCCTGCACACTCCAGCAGCAGCACTTCACCATTCCCCACCCTTACCCTATTACCCCTCCCCGCCCGCCCCTGCCTCTTCCTTACCCCCATCCAGTTGCCTCTTCCATCATGTGTTGCTTTTTTTAGTGTGGCTCCAGGTGTCAGAGACTGTGGTCGTGTGTGTGTGTGTGTGTGTGTGTGTGTGTGTGTGTGTGTGTGTGTGTGTTCTATTTTTGACAAAGGCCTTGTTGGCCAAAAGCTTTTTGTGATAGTCTTTTTGTTGTGCCTACCTGCAACTCAGCATCTCCACCATATGCTGAATAGCAACTATCCTTTTCATAATATTGTTATATTCCATCGTGGATTTCCCACTGTTTGGAATTGCATATTTATTTGTTTTGATCAACCTTTTACAATGACTCTTAACACTGAATACATAGTAATGTGACACATGATTCAAGGAAGTAACACATATTTAACACAAATATAGAATATTACCACAAATTGAGAAACCCACATGCAACAACTTAATTTATACATGTTCTGATATTCCAAATGTGTTAATGAAAATGGCATTAACTTTCCATATAGACTATTTGACTTCAATCGCCAGCATGATATGCTTTTTATATGCAGTCTAACATTTCAGTGTCTTTCTACCTGTGTTAGTATTATATTCATGAACAAGTGAATGGGCAGAAACCTGAGGGCAAAGTTTAGCAATAGGTCAACTGACCAGTTTCTGTAAAATAATTTTCCATATGTAGATCATCATCTGGTGCAAAGCATACCAAGGTACTCTTTCAACTATAGCGGAGCAATGAGTGTATCTCGCCGCCTTACAGTTGTGCTGCTATTCACCACAACAAACCCGAGTTCTACCCAAGTCATATTGTATCCTGCAATCACTTGAAAATGATACTTTCCCGTACACTACCAAGTCATCAGCAAACAATCACAGACAGTTGCTTGCCCTATCCATGAGATTGTTTGTGTGTGTGTAGGGAACAAGAGTTGTTTTATCACTATTCCTTACGGCACATTTGTTTCTGATGGTATACTTGCCATCCAGGACATTGTCCTGAGCTCTATTAGGTAATAGTTTGCATCGTGGCACTGTGTCAAATACTTTCCAGAAATCTAGGAATGTGGAAGCTGATTGTTGTCCTTTATCCATGGTTCACAGGATATAGTACCAGAAAAGGGCAAGCTGAGTTTCACACAAACGATGTTTTCTAAATCCTCAATTTGTGAACAGCTTTTCTCTCTCTCTCTCTCTCTCTCTCTCTCTCTCTCTCTCTCTCTCTTATTAAAAAAAAATATATATATATATTATTCACTGTTCCATTATTGCTTGGGATTTTATGCTGGGTGAAAGATTAGCACTAAATGCAAGCTAAGAAGGGGGCCAATGCCAAAGAGTACTCTCCCAAAAATGAACTGGGATTCAATCCAGAGCTGGCAGCTTATTTGTTGTAAACTCTTCAGTTTCCTTTCAATGCCAGGAATGGCTATTTCTATATCCTCCATATAGAAGCTTGAGCAGTAGTCAAACAATGGTATGTCTTCATGAACTTTCTTGTGAATGATTTCTTAAATGCAAAATTTAAAACTTCAGCTTTCCTTCTGGCATCATATATTGCCACATCAGACTGGTTGATGAGTGACTAAATGTGACTTTGATCCGCTTAGCAATCTTATATAGGACCAGAATTTTCTACAATTCGCAACATGATATTTCAATAAAATATAATGGTTGTAGTTGTTTTATTCTTTACATATAAGTCTTACCAACTTTTGCCTGCTGACATTCCTTCATCATTTTTAGAATCGAGAGTGGATCAATCACTGTCTGCCCATGATTTTTCAAATTTTCTGATTAAAGCACAGTGGTTCTTCTGTATTCTTTACCCACTTACTTCTCAAGACTGTGATTTACAATCCGTTTAAACTTTCCTCAAATTCCTCTACATCCATCATACTGGAAGTAAATTATGTCCAGTCACTGTCTAAGAAAGAAAGTAACGACTGCTTATCTGCTCTTTCTAGCATAAAAATTCTCCTGCCCTTGTTGTCACAGGTATTAATTTTAATAACCATTGCAGCTATGACAGCACCGTGAGCACTAGTTCCTGTCTATATACTGACACTTTTAATGAGGTCAGGACTGTTTTTAGCTACAAGGTCTAAAACAAGCTTTAGTACTCAGTCCCCCCACCACCTCAATCTCAACAATAATTGAGATTAAAGCGCACCGAACTTTCAAAGCAGGTAACAATTGAAGCAACCTTAACCTACACAGCATTCTCAATGGCATATCAGGTGTCTACATTATAAATAACATTAACTGTAGGTGACGTCTTTTGCTCACTCTTCATCTCATTGTAATCCACAGATACTGCTGCTGAGAAACCTAGTGCTGTAACATAGCCTGTCCATCTCAAATAGCTCCATAGAATGCTGCCAAGCTTAACACAGACATACAAAAGACAGTTCACCATAAATAGAGTAATGTGTTCTCAATACAAGAGCCACTGCAGCAAGGTCTGCAATTTAACCCAGGGCACTAGCAAGTTTGGTGATAAGAAACTTCACATCGTAAGTCCCCCTTTGTCAGCAAAATACTAGCAATGAAAATTCATCACAATTCAAGCCAGCTACTTCCAGTGTTCCTACAAGACATTCAGTGAGTTCAGCCAAAACTTATGTAACTGAGAAATCTACCGACAGTTCTTTGCACCGTGAAGTTTATCATCCCCATTAGATGAGGCTAACATTAAGACGAATGAATCTTTGAGAGTTAGATATAAGCTACTACGTATCCTATGGGAAATTCAATTGAGAAAACTGTTAAATTGAAAGGAGACAGGATGGCTGGCCTTTACTTATCTTCAAATACAAAATGTCGAGTACTGGCAAATCACTCAAAACAGAGAAAACTATTCCAAACTTGTACATTTCTGTCTCAAGGACAAAAGAAGGATTTGTTGGGAATGGTTGTAAAAGAGTTGCAGGTCACTCGGACCCCTGTTTGTGAGGACAAGTGTGTGTGTGTGTGTGTGTGTGTGTGTGTGTGTGTGTGTGTGTGTGTGTGTGTGTGTGTGTCAGTACTGTCGCTTATTGATTGATTTTATGTAAAATGAGATTTGGCTGCCAGCTTCAGTGACAAAAGTCTACATCAAGAAAGATGCCTTAGGCCAGAAATGGCCAAACTTTGGTGACCCACAGGCCTGATTCACGTACTTACTTCAGCTTGTGGTCCACCTCCTTATGGCGCAACAGCAACGCTCCTAGCTCTTGAAGTCAGAACTACAGAATTTGTGACCTTATGTTTATTGGCTAATACGTCAATATGAATGGCATCCTATTTGTGACTTGCCATCCCAACAAATTATGCCACAAAACACGTGTTTTTGAAAGTATATTCATTCTATGTTCACTCTGAGTTTCCTCTATGGGCCAGGTTGAAACCAGTCATGGGCTGGATGCAGTCTACAGGCAGCTGGTTGCCAACCAATGTCCTTGCATTTAGAAAGGGGGAAGGTAAATTTCGATTGGGAGAGAGAGTTCTGCTGTTGCGTGAAGTGCAATGAGTTCTTCACCGTGAGTTTGGTCCACAAAGATGTAATCAATAAATTTGTACAAAATCATGTGACCGCAGTTTCTCATTGTTGAGGAATGCCCCTTTCATGGAGCTCATGAAAAAGATTCTATGGGACCACCACAAATGAACCAACACTCTACAGTGGAGTGCGAACTGTACTGAAACCCGGCCAACAGATTTAATCTGATGTGACAGGTTTGAGTCACATTCTGGCACAAAGTTCTAATCTACCAGGAAGTCTCACGAGACACGGCCAGCCTGGTTCCTGTAGTCATTCCTCTGATACTTTTGTAGATCTGGCCCTCAGAAGGGAAGTAGTTATGGGTAAGAATGGTGTTAACTAGAGCGACAATAAGGAAGGTGAGTGGCCCTGTGTTTGTGAGATTTTGGTGTAGAGTGGGGATGGCTAAAGGTAAAAAGTAAGGTTTCAGGTTGGAAAGGAGTGGGAATAGGTCTGTGATGTTGCAGAAAGTGGTTGGTGTATCATGTAACACAGGAGGCTCTGTGGTGAGCTGGAGGTCTAGCAGCTGGGTTTCTCTCAAGCTGTGTTCTGAGTGACAAGCCCCTCCTTTCCAACCTTCCACCACCAATCTGTCCCCTCACCCTCTTTCCCAACTGTGGAAGTAAAATAAAAATTCCAAATGCCAGGAACACTCTCCCATTCTATATTTAAAAGTTCATCCACAGTGCCTGAAATTCTTCCTTCTGAAAGTAAGTGCAAGCGAAATATGCTGTCTCCTTCTAAAATGACAACTATGTATCTCATTCAATAACGATCAACATCAAGCTAAAAGTATTATATTACGCACCTGCTTTACATTGCACAAACAGTTCCCCTGTGGACATCCATCCATCAGATGTGGGTACAAGCAGACATATGGCTCCACTCAGTAGTAAGTTAGATAGTACCTCAGGACAGTGTCTCATGATTAATCAACAGTCGCCACTAATATGATGAACAAGCCCAAACAGACATTATAGAAGTTACTTATAGATGTCAGTCATTGTTCACTGGATCTACAAGCATACCAAAGTTTAAAGCAAATCCGTGCAACTGAACTCTGATCTATACTGTCAGGCACAATCTTCATACTCCAGTGGAGTATTGAAACTTTTATCAGCAAATCATTGTGAATTGTTACTAATCTGTGTTGTCATCTATTTTTGCCGTATCTGTTGCCAAACATTACTTGTCCCTGGGATGACTGTGTATAGTTGCTGTGATCATGCAAGCCATCTCATAATAGCAACTACTTGGTGCTAAGGGGTTCTCCTCCTGCCACTAAGTGTGTTTGGTGAAAACAACAAGTACAGTCTAGGAGGAACATTGAATGGAGAATTTCTCAAGCCATACTTGATATTCGAATATCCACTTTTTAAAATATTAGAACATTTAATTTTAGTTTCTTTCTTGTGTAGCTAAATACTACTGTACAGGAATGATGCTTTTTTTTGTATTATTCCTTTGGGAGATACAATGGTAATATACTTGGATTACAGATATAAATGCCAGAACACTACACACTATGAAATACACTACGAAAATAACACATAGCATGTGCATTCTAAGCTAGTGCAATAAACAAACTGCCAAGCAGAAATGGGTAAATAGGATATTAGTGGCATAACAGTAACTGTAATTATACATGGGAAATAAGAAACTGTATATGCCGCTGAAACTATCAATATACATGAAACATTAAACCAAAGTTAAACAAGATTTTTGTTTAAAAAGAAACTCATGAAACTGATAGTATTGTATATATCATGAGAAAGAAAGTCTCTCATATATTAGAGTTCCTGTGATTGCTGACATGAGGAAACATATCACTCTGAAACGAAACCTGTAGCACAGGTAAGATGCCAAATATTTTGCTTCTAATATTGTCAACAGCAGCATTACTAAGATTAAGTACTAGCTCAGCACGAAAAAATTCACAAATAATCGTCTCACTGGACAAACAAACAAGAAGTATGACAACTCCCTCCTAAGAAAATGATGTGGAAAGAGTGAAAAATGATGGAAAGAATGGTCATTCCAAACCAATCTATTATTAATTTCAGTTCCTTCCCACATGTGGTTTCTCAATCCATGGTTTAAATGGAGTTTCCTTCTGGCTGTAAATTTGTCCTTCCATTTTGCTATAGCTGTATCTATTCCTTTATCATCTTACAATGGAAAATCCAGGATGGAATAATGATAATAATATGAAGAAGATAAGACTGCTACTCACCATATAGTTGAGATGTCGAGTTGCACATGGGCACAGCAAAAGACTGTCAAACAGGTAAGCTTTCAGCATTATTCACTTCACATGGTCCTCCTCCACCCAACAAGTCACCTTCCTCAATGTTGAACTCCACTTCAAAGATGGTTACATCAGTACCTCTGCCCACATCAAACCTACTTAAAACACGAGCAATACCTCCCACTTCAACGAGCGAAGTGGCGCAGTGGTTAGCATACTGGACTCGCATTTGGGAGGACGACGGCTCAAACCCATGTCCAACCATCCTGAGTTAGGTTTTCTGTAATTTCCCTAAATCAGTCCAGGCAAATGCCAGGATGGTTCCTTTGAAAGAGCACAGCCGATTCCCTTCCCCACCCTTCCCTAATACATTGGGACCAGTGACCTTGTTGTTTGGTCGCCTCCCTCCAAATCAATCAACCAACCAACCTCCCACTTCTGACAGCTGCCACTCATTCCATACCACAGAGACCCTTCCATAAAGCCTAGTCACCCATGGCCGTCGCATCTGTAGTGATGAGCACGTCCTCTCGAAATATATCAACGGTCTCACTGAGTCCTTCACAGACTGTAATTAACCTCGCAAGCTTGTACAGAAACAGATTTCCCACATCTTATCTCTCCAGTCACCCACCACCTCCCAAAGTTCCACCTTCCAGTCACAGACAAGCATTCCCCTTGTGACTCAGTACCACCCAGGATTGGAGCAACTGAATCACATTGTCTGCCAGGGTTTCGACTACCTCTTGTCATGGCCTGGAATGAGGAATGTCCTACCCACTATCCTTCCCACCCATCCCACAGTGGTATCCGGTCACCCACGGAACCTCCACTACCCTCATCTTTCTTGACACAACTCCTGCTTCCAACTCTTGCCTCATTCAGGGTGTATACACAGATAGAGAAAAAGAATTTCCGGATTTTCCGGTTAAAAATACACATTTTCCAAGGTGTAAATACATTTTCTCTGTTTTAACTGAAGTATATTTTCCCTTGGAACTCTAAAATTTATCAATCCTTTGAATGGTAAAGGGTTTATACACTGGCCTAGAACTTCTTCCTATTACAAAAGAATAAATACGAATTCCACCAAACACAGCACATTAGTTTCCGAAGCAGTGAAAGCGAGATTGCGATGCACTTTTGTCAGTGAATCATGGCTCGCATCACATCTTGCAAGCCAATGACAGCAGATATTCAGAGCATAAGACACGTGATGTAGTCGGCCAACAGCAACTCAATGTTAAGTAGTGCACAGAAATAGGAAAACTTGCTGGTTTAAATTAATATGAACATAGTTACAAGAACAACTAAGCTTTGGCATATAATATTGGTCTGTTTTGCATTGTGCTACCCTTTAAGATATATCAAATCTGAAATGTGCCACGAAAGTTTTAAATAGTGACTTACATGTCTGGTCTTATGGGTCCGAAATTTTTCAAAGGAGCTGATCCTCAAAGTGTTAAGTTTTGAATGAGGGTCAAATGATGTGTGATTTAAGAAACTCATTAGACATTCTCACACACAACATAATTCATCTTGCATAAAGGAAATTTACTCTGAAAGTAACACTTCTCAAACCACCAACTACAATATTTTTCCTGTGAGCTGTTAGAAATACAAACAGTTGTGACGCCACACTCATCAAAAGCAGCTTTTTGTTATTAAGTATTGCATAGTCTTCATCCTAAAGAATGTGACATAATTTTCTGTCAGCAGACGCTTGCATGCATACTTCATTCTGTTGTCATAATTGGCACATTTTCTTTGCCAACGTACGTTCTATTTTGGTGATTTTCTCTTGTTTATGTTTTACTGCTACAGCATAATTCTGCAGGAGGAGGCTAAAGTAAAATTCTTTATTAGAGTATCAGTTCTTAACAGTCAAACATAGAAAAATTTAACTAAAAATTAGAACAATGAAAAATTCATGGAATTCTAAAAAGTTTCCAGGTTTTTCCCTAGGATGAAAAAATTCCTGGGATTTTCCTGGATTTCCTGGTTGTTGCAGGGTGCATACACCCTGTCATGGCTCGCATCCCTTTAATAGACATAGATGCAAGACCTGTCCCTCATATCCTCCCATCATCATCTACTCCAGTCCAGTCACAAACATCACCTATACAGTCACAGGCAGGGCTACCTGAGAAACCAGTCATGTGATCTATAATCTAAGCTGCAACCACCATGCTGCATTCTATATGGGCATGACAACCCGTAAGCTGTCTGTCCACATGAATGGCCACCAACAAACTGTGGCCAAGACACAGCTGGACCACCCAGTAGCTGAGCACGCTGCCCGACAAAACACTCTTCGATTTAATGACTGCTTCACAGCCTGTGCCATCTGGTTCCTCCCTACCAACTCCAGTTTTTCTGAACTGCACAGGTGGGAACTCTCCCTGCAACATTTCCTACATTCCCATAACCCTCCTGGCCTCAACGTTAGTCCCTGTCTATCACCCACTTATCTCCTTCTCTGTTTGCACTCCAACACTATATAGCCCTGTATTCCACCAACACACCCACAGTCGTTTTACTTCTCTCCATGTCTCCACTGCCCTTGCTCTCTGTCTAACCTCCCGACTGCACCTAGCTGCCTTAACCTCTCTCCACCTCTCCCTTCATGCTCCCACAAGCAGCATTTTACTATACTTCACCCTTACCCTGCTATCCCTTTCCCTCCACTCCCCAGACTACTACTTACCTCCACCACCCAGGTTGCTTCTCCCATCATCCTATCATGTAAAGCTGTTCGCGGTCTGGCCTCAGCAGCCAGAGACAGAGGTCGTGTATATGCGTGTGCTTTTTGTCTAATTCAGAAGAAGACCTTTTTGGCCAAAAGATAACTTGTTTGACAGTCTTCTTCTTGTGCCTTCCGCAACTCAGCATCTGCGCTATATGGTGAGTAGCCATCTATCATTTATCATCTTACAGGGATTGAGTAAAGGTGGACAAGAATATTATGTTCTTACAAAGTGAATCACAAAGTTCAATACGTCTGATATAAATATGGAAAAAATGCTGCTACCTGTATCAGTAAACCACTATCCTAGAACAATGTAACCAGTTGCAGGTTGCGTAACTAGTGAGTTCTATGGGCAATAAACATTTGATTTTTAATATTTTACATAATTATCGACCAAATTTAACTATTTAAAATGCTGTGTCTTGAGGCATGGTAGCTGACGGGGCACAAATACTCAGCCTACATTCATCCAGTATCTGAGAATGAGGGCACGTAGTAACTACCAAAAAACTTCATAAATTCAGACATTTCATAACATTTTTCTCCCTTACATGCTTGAAGTGAAATACTTAGCACATTAACTCATTTCTAAAATAATTAGACATTTGAAGCTGTTTTATATGAACTGCATCCAGAAGCTAAGTTCACATCATGTCCAGAGATGGCACAAGTTGTCGGATAGTAATGTACATGCACAGGAGTAGAGAGTAGGTGAAAATGCAGTTCAGTTTCAGTCTCGTGACAGCAGTAGATACCGCACAGTGCTAGAATAAAATGGCTGCTCTGATACTGTCTCCCAAAAACTTCAAAGTTTGTTCATTTATTTCTGCATGCTCAGAAACAGTCTCCAGCAGAGATCCATCCCCAGTTATCCCACACGTACGGAGACGACTTTATGAGTGACAGTGTGGTCAGACGATGGTGCAGGCAATTCATTGAAGGACAAACCAATATTCACAATAAAGAGCACACATGCCAATTATCCCTGGTGATACCATAACGGATGGGAAGTGTGGGGTATGCAAATTTGTGGAATCAGCATTTCAAAATTCTCTCGTCAATCCCTCAGATGTCTCACTCACTGTTACACGAAACTGTCTTCCTGGTGGCTTGGTTTTCATAAAGTGCATGCAAGATAGGTTCCAAGGCAACTGACAGAGACACAAAACCAACAGTCTGGCCCTAGCATTGACATTCCTAAAGCAGTATGCAGAGAAAGGTGACAAATTTCTCAATCATGTTGTCACTTTGGACGAAACGTGCTTCGCATGTCACACCAAAAACCAAACAACAATCCATGCTTTGGCAGCGTAGTGGTTCACCTGTGAAGACCAAATTGAAGCAGATAGTCTGTCAAAAATCGTGTGAACTGTCTTTTGGGATCAACGTGGTGCCCTGTGAGAGTTTTTACTGCAAGGAGAGACATGAATGCTGATTGCTATTGTGAGACACTGAAAAATCTGAGAAGAGTGATCCAGAACTAGAGATGAGGGATACTGACAAGAGGCAATATGATTGTACATGATAATGTCAGACACCATACAATAATGTCCCAAGAAACGTGTTGAATCAGTATGGAAGAGAGATCTTCAACCATCAACCCAAAAGCCTCAACCTTGTCCCTAGTGGCTTTCATCTTGTCCATCTCGTGAAGTGATTTCTGGCAGGAAAACATTTCCATAATGACGCTGAGATGCAGACTGATGTACCTTCATGACTCTGGATGTTGGCAACAGACTCCTATGATATAGGCATACAAATAATGGTGCATCATTGTGTTAAATGACTCAACAATCGTGGTGTCTATGCTGAGAAGTATCCACTGAATCTACACTATGTGATCAAAAGTATGCAGACACCTGGCTGAAAATGATTTACAAGTTTGTGGTGCCCTCCATCGGTACTGCTGGAATTCAATATGGTGTTGGCCCACCCTTATCCTTGATGACAGCTTCCACTCTCGCTTGTATACGTTCAATCACGTGCTAGAAGGTTTCTTGGGGAATGGCAGCACATTCTACACGGACTGCTGCACTGAAGAGAGGTATCAATGTTGGTCGATGAGGCCTGGCACTAAGTCGGTGTCCCTAAACATCCCAAAGGTGTTCTATACGATTCAGGTCAGGACTCTATGTGCATGTCAGTCCTTTACATGGATGTTATTGTCGCGTAAACACTCCACCATAGACCGTGCACAAAGGAACAGGTGCTCGATCGTATTGAAAGATGCAGTCGCCATCCCCAAATTGCTCTTCAACAGTGGGAAGCAAGAAGGTGCTTAAAACATCAATGTAGGCCTATGCAGTGATACTGCCAAGCAAAACAAGAAGGGGTGCAAGCCCCCTCCATGAAAAACATGACCACACCATAACACCACTTCCTCCAAATTTTACCGTTGGCACTACACATGTTGGCAGATGACATTCGCCAGGCATTCACCATACCCACGCCCTGTCATCAGATCTCCACATTGTGTACCGTGATTTGTCATTCCACACAACGTTTTTCCACCGTTCAATTTTCCAATGTTTACCGTATTTACTCAAATCTAAGCCGCACTTTTTTTCTGGTTTTTATAATCTAAAACACCGCCTGCGGCTTAGTATCGAGTGCAAAGTAAGCGGAAGTTCTGAAAAATGTTGGTAGGTGCCGCCACAACTAACTTCTGCCGTTGAATATATGTAGCGCTACACAGGCATGCTTTGCAGGCACAAAGATAAATACTGGCGCCTAAACCTCTGTGTCAGTAAAAAAGGGTCGAAGACGAGCTTTTTTTCTCTGCCCCGAGTTTCGACCACTGCATTTTCATACACTATCCAACGAAGTAAATACAAATTCAGTATTGTTCATCTTCGAATGTAGCAGCATTTCAATGTACTACGAAAATTCGACTGGAAAGACTGTGTGGGATGTTAGTCAATATGGCCAACTCTACATCCTGAATTTTTTCCTACCTGTGAGAAGAGATGGTCGCTAATAGGAGCTTTTATGAATTGTGAATCACATGCAGTATTCTCTTCGCCATAAGACTAATACGAATATAAACATTTTGCCATGTATTCTTTCATGTTTGCTGCTATCTCATTTAAATCCTGTCTGCCTAATAAACTACAAAATTAGAGTGAGACAATAGCAAAAGCGGAAGAATATACATATCATGTCATGTTGATATTCGTATTATTCTTATGCCGAATAGTGATACAGTCAGAAATGAAGCACGACAACTGACTAGATTTTTAAATCTAAGATGACTCTAATTTCTGTGCAGAATGTAATGTACTAAAGAGGCGCCTGCAAAAATTTTCAAACGGAGAAAATTTTTCGCTAAACTCTTGTTCAGAACATCTTCTATCATACGCAGTCTATTGTTTGGTTCTTGTTGATCATTATCAAAGAAAGCAGCAGTGTAAGTAGCAACAAATAGCAGTCTCTTGCCATTGTTTCCCTAATGAGACAATTCCTCTTTTTTTATTGTAAGCGGCGGTAGCGCACATAAAAGCAAGCCATGCCACGAGCGGCGACAGGCCGTAAACACTCATTATCAGAATGCGACAAACAATGGATGACACAGTACAGTAATGCATTTTCAGCTTAGAATGACGTAAACACCTATAACAAAGAGAACGGCACTTACCAGATCAAAGAAAAATAAGCAATCAATTCAAACCAGACGAAGCATGTGAAAAAGGAAGGGTACCCGTATAAATATGGACAGAGCGCCTGATGCACAACAGTGGCTACCTGGTAAAGCTTAACTGCTAAGCTTACGACTCGAACCAAACTACTGTAGGTATCTCGTCATTCATTCGACCTAAATTGTGTCTCATATTACAATGGACCAACTTTGTTTCGATTTGGAGGTGCGGCCTAAAACTTTTCTCTCTCCTTGAATTTCGAGTGTCAAATTTCAGGTGCAGCTTAGATTCGGCCAAATTTTATTTTTTCCTTGATTTTGAGTCTCATTTTTCAGGTGCGGCTTAGATTCGAGTAAATACGGTAGCTCCTTACACCAAACAAGGCGTCGTTTGACATTTACCAGCATGATGTGTGGCTTATGAGCAGCCACTCAACCATGAAATCCAATTTTTCTCACCTCCCACCTGTCATAGTACTTGAAGTGGATACTGATGCAGTTTGGAATACCTGTGTGATGGTCTGGGTAGATGTCTGCCTATTACACATTATGATCCTTTTCAACTGTGAGCGGTCTCCGACAGTCAACGGACGAGGTCGACCTATATGCTTTTGTGCTGTATGTGTCCCTTCACGATTCCACTTCAATATCACACTGGAAACGGTGGACCTAGGAGTGTGGAGATCTCGCATACAGACATATGACACAAGCAACAACCAATCACCTGATGACGTCTGAAGTCCGTGAGTTCCGCAGAGTGCCCCATTCTGCTCTCTCACAATGTCTTATGACTACTGAGGTCACTGATATGGAGTACTTGGTAGTAGTTGGCAGCACAAGTCACCTAATATGAAAAACATATGTTTTTGGGGGTGTCCAGATAATTTTGATCACATATTGTAAATATGCCAATAAATATTTATTATTTAGTGATATCTTTGTTTTCTATATTGGTCACCAGAATTTACCTTCTGGACACACCTAATAGGTGAGAGTTTGATTGTTTAAACAATCAAGGATTTGCTGTAATATTTTGAAACATAATGTCTGAAAAGTAAAATTATGAGTTTTGTACAGGGTCTTTCATAAGTACCTCCGGGGTTTCAGAAGAAGACCACCTGAAGAATACAAGCCATACAGGTGATGTGCATGACGGAGTACCAAGTTTTGTTGTGTGTGTGTGTGTGTGTGTGTGTGTGTGTGTGTGTGTGTGTGTGTGTGTGAGAGAGAGAGAGAGAGAGAGAGAGAGAGAGAGAGAGAGAGGTCTATCTGCAGGCATGGCTAAAAAGATGCAACCATACAAAACATCTGCCCCTTAGTGATGCATTCTACAACTATGCCACAACATATATTATGAACTGAGACTTGGAGAGATACTCTGTCCACTGACACTTGTCATTAGTATTGCAGTTTTCACACTGTCTTTTGAAATGCTGGAGGTGCATACAAATAACTAGGACCTGGAAATATGAATTTGCAATAAATACGAACACAGACGCAAATTTTGCCTCAAAATACAGAGATGTGAAACTACCTAATAAAGACTGTTTCATACCTAACTGCATCTACATGAATATTTTATTAGAGATAATTTAAATACATTTATTTTCTGCATACAAATATGGAAAATGTAATCAATTTTCAGTTACTGGAACTATTCATCACCTGGCGAAGGTAATTGTAACGGATCTGGGGAGCAGTTGTAATGGATCTGGGAGATATGTTATTTTTCTTACCGTATTTATCGATACCAAATTGTGAATGTTTTCTTATAATTTTTGTCAGAATATTTTTTATTATAATTTGCTTAATTTAAGTAAATAAAAAATAGTGATCATATTTTCAACTTGTGTCTTAGCCGGGATGCCATATTTCATAATCTACATAAGAACACGTTCGCAAAATAAAAACCACAAGTGCATGTAGGACTCCTGCTCTAATGGATCTACGTATATAAATAGTTCATCCATAGGTTATGATGAGTGATTTTATGAATATCAAGATATGGCCGTATCTTTTGATTGTGTTGTCTTAGAAGCTTAAATTTTTTACACCGTCAAGAAAGTGTACACGTAAGTATTTGAAATGCATTTCAACTTGAGACCATGACACATTCCTGAGATAACAGATGGACAAACAGGTGGACAACAAATTGATCCTACAGGGACTCCATATTTACCGAATGGAGTACAGAACGCTAAATAGTGCGCAAATGCAATTTATAAAGGTCCCTGAAAAGAATTAAACTTGTTTCTCTAATTTGTTGTTTCCTTTGCACAGGTTTGTAAAAGAAGCAAGTATATGTATCAACAAAGTTTATCAAAGTTTAACCTCAATTTTAAAGCCCCAAAAGATTTTGATATCGATTAAAAGCATTTCTTGCAATGTGTATTTAAAAATTTAAAAAAAGGAGGGGGAGAGGGTGTGTGTGTGTGGGGGGGGGGGGGGGGGGGGGGCAAGACACTGGTGCAGGGAATGGTTGAAATTGAAAGAAAAAGCTAATGAATGTGCATTAATATTTGACAAAAATGGAACATGCACCACACACATCACCTGTGGAAGAAATTGAGAGCTTCCATTTTTATTTTATTTTATTGCATTCCCATCTGTACATTGTACGATTTTCTTCTTAATGTGTTCCAGCCTAATACAAGGCTGTAAAAGATGTAATACCTCTCCCATTTTGGTAACTATCAGTGCACTTTTGTTTTTATCCATATATTCTATTGGCTGTAGTTTCCACAATATTGTAAACCCATGATACGGTGAGAAAATCTCTTTCTCACTCAACATGTGTGGTGAAACATCATAAACAACACCAAACATCTCATCAAATCAGCCGTCAATCAAAATTCCTCTCAAAAACATAAAACATCATCAGTGCTTAGCAAACACAGCAAGCAGAGCTGCACTCTACCACATAATATGGCAAATCACTGAAGTTGACAAACTGTTTGTTTGTTTGTTTGTTTGTTTACAATGGCGTAAAGAATCACATTGTGTAATGCGACATGGGACTTTGTTGTTGGACCTAGCATTTTTTAGAACACAGAAATGTGTACATTTGTCCACTAGCTGAAACGCAAAAGTTAGTGTAAAATGGCAGTTTTAGGTGGTGGTTATTTTGAACTATGGTTGTGTCAAATACTAGAAGAGATCGGGCCTGAACTACCTCATTTATGACATCGTGAACCGAGGTATGCAACTGCACAGCATCCATTCCTGAATGCTTTGCGCTGTGCATTCTTTTCATATCTTGAAATGATTGAAGAGACCTGCGAGAGACAGGCGGGGCTTTTTCCCTCCACACCATTCCTCCAGCAGCCATAATTCTACTTTCTTCACACACGAGGCAGACTGCCAATTTACAGTATCCATACTCTGCACCACACCAACCAGAGAACAAAATCTGTGAATATGTACTCTGATGAGGCTGAGTCATACTTTCAGTTCTACTTCTATGCTAAAAACCTTGTCAGTCATGAAAGGTCAAAATCAATATTCTGCCTTTATCAAACTGAGTGCGAATAGAGAAATCATGTCCAGAAACAAATCAGTGAACATAATCTGTTCACTGGCAGGAAAATTTTGGTCCTTCTCAACAGAAAAAGCTTACATAGAGCAAAAAGAAGAAAACAAGCAAAAGCCATTTCAGTGATAAAAGCAAACATTCCAATACAAAAGCTCCACATCACTATTATTTTGAACAGTCAATTTCAAAGTAGTGTGGCAATTTCAGGCATGTATCGTGACAAACTTTCAAATTTGTACATCTAATCATTTACAAAGAAAAATAATTTAGATGCACAATTAAAAGACACTTAGACACAAGCTTTCGGCCACAGCCTTCATCAGAAAAAGAAAGAGAAATACACATCAATCACTCACAAGCAAGCGCACTTCACACACACGACCCCAAACTTTGGCCAGAATGCAAGATTATTTAGCCCAAGCTGCCAGATCCAGAGTTGGCAGTCATGTGTGTGTGAGGTGTGGTTATTGGATGGCGTGTGTTTCTTTTTCTGATGAAGGCTGTGGCCAAAAGCTTATGTGCAAGTGTCTTTCAACTGTGCCTAATTTCAACTTAATGCGTCATCTTTATGGTAAGTAGCAATACATTTTGTCTTACATTTTTGATGTTCTGACCTGGAGTTTCCGCTGTGTAATAATTTAGATGCGAATTTTGCCAGAAATGGATGCAAATCTTGTGGAAAATAAAGATACTACATTTCAAATTACCCTCTTACATTACAAATAACCCTCTATTTATGTGATCCATGTGGTATGAAGTTCTGAATAACACATTTTTGTAGTGATCAAAATAAACACATCTACACAGCTCACTGTACACAAGATGATAATATTTTAAATACACACATATATAAGTGCAGTGTTATAAACTTACAGTATAACATTCAAGACAAATCCAATTCTCTCTTGTTGATCCACACTCAAGACAAGGTAGAGTGCAGTTTATTCCACATGGAGGCACTTCTCTTACACGATCCAAGTGAGGACAACCAGGCAATGGTACAACAGCAAACATTTCTCCAGCCACCAACATCTGCAAAAAACATTATTATGAAGGCAATACTTCCATATATAGCTTGTTTAGTTCATTCCTTTAGGCAATGTGTTCCTCAGAACCTGTCATGAAGGACAACATTGATAGATGCGGAAAGAGTCAAAGCATATGCTAATAAAGAGAAGCAGCTGTACGCTGTACTAACAATTACACATCAATCTGTCTTCAAAAGACTATAAATCAACCAACTGAAACTAGCAAATACTGCTCCTACTTAATAAAAAAAGTAGTTGCTTTTTCCAGTGATACAAAGTAGCCTATATTACCAACATGACTACACTGATTACCACCAAAGAATGACACTAACTACCTCTGTTGACAAGAGTTTTCCATTCTTCGACGAAGACTTTCAGATTAGTACTTAATTTTAATTTACTTGCTTAAGGCAAGAAGAAAAACACTTTGTGTGCCACAGATACAATACTGATATCAAAGAAATTTTGTATTTGTTATTGATACATGCTTTGAAATGATCAAAGTCAAGTGGCAAAATGAGTTGTGGAATAGTTTTCAGCATATAGATCATTGAAGCAGTTGTGTTGTCTGTCTGTTTATTCAAACAGACAAAACAGAATACCATGCATTCATCAACAGAAACTCATCCTAACAACTGAAAGTCCAAGATGGAATAACAATATAGATAGGCTGATAGTCACCACATAGAGGAGGCATTGAGTTACAGACAGGCACAATGAAAAATAATGCAACAAATATTCAACTTTTGGAATAAGTCCTTCATCAGAAGTAGAAAAATCACATACGTTCGAAGAAGCACAACTCATACACTCATGGCCACTGCCATCTTTGGGCACTAAAGTCCGACTGCAGTCTCCTTACAACCTGGAGATGACAGTCACTCCACCCCCTCCCTCCCCCCACCCCCGCCCCCCTTTCCTCTCTCTCTCTCTCTCTCTCTCTCTCTCTCTCTCTCTCTCTCTCTCTCTCTCTGTGTGTGTGTGTGTGTGTGTGTGTGTGTGTGTGTGTGTGTGTGTGTGTGTGTCACTTCTGATAAAGGTCTTAGCCTGAAAGCTGAAAACTTCTAGCACTCTCTTTCACTGTGCCTGTCTGCAGCTCAATACTTCCTCTTTGTGGTGAACAGCAATCTATCCTTTCCACATTGATGAAAATTTATATGCAGTCTGTTTCTTCACTTTCAACAGTTATTAAATTTGAATGACCCAATGTACTTGTACATTATGTGAAGAACATTACACATCTACACCATCTTCGTTATGAAATTGATCAGTACATTGAAATGGTGAGGTGTTTTCTTGATGATTATCCTCATGAAGAAAGTCTCAAAACTGTAATCACTGAAGAAATTATCAAAAAAGTGTACAACATGGTAATGGATGGTTGACAGTAAGAGATGTAAGAAAAAGTTGACACCATAAACATATCAAAAGAAAATTACTGCAAATTTACGTGAAGAATTTACGTGGGCATAGTTCTTTCACAATAAGAACAACAGAAATAATGAATTCTAGTTAAGTGGAGTGTGTCTACTTGCTGTAATCCCACTCTTTTAATATATAATTTTTCCATTTTCTTTTATCTTTTCTACGCATAATTCATACACCATGATTACATATAATTCATACATTCTTATTCACAATAAAATTTGCTAAACTTGATTACTCAATGTATTGATTTCAAGCCAACCATAACAATAGTCAATTTGTGACTAAAGTCGTGAATACCTCCAAAAAAATTAACAGCCACCATTCTCTTCTTGCTAAAGAATGTATTATCTTTTCCTAAAACTTAGTACTTCAAATGTTATTTCTCATCAAAATTACATTTTAGAAAGCTCAAATCTTAAAATGTAATACTTTAAAAAATCCAATGTTATTGTATGGCAGCCTTAAATTTTGTGATATCAGAAACGTAAATTTTCCTTGAATAATATGTCAATTTATGAAATAGTTAAATTAGAGAATTTAAGTTTCCAGAAAATTATTGATGGGCTTTGGTAGATCTAAGTGTGCACCAAAACTTCTGCCTCATACTACTGAGTAATTATTTATACCAGTTTAAGAAAATACAGTTCATAGTTAAACAGATTTACTTCACTTTCTAATATGTTGATGTATTTTCTATTTTTCTTTTACATTAATATTTAAAATATATGAGCTTTCTATTTTAACACTTTGTAATTTCTCTTCTACACACGTCTTTTTAAATGGGCATCATGCATGAAGTTAGTAGATCCAGTCATTTTCCGTCATTCAGTATGCACAGTTGTGTGTCAGTCAGTTGGCAGCTAGCATTCAAAGAGGGAAGTTACTGTGTTTGTTTTATGAACCATTTGTGAATTTTTATTAGGCCATTCTTAAGCAATTGAGCTTATTGATCTGTGTTGTTAAATTTATGTAATTCATTACAAGCAAAGTGGTGATCATGATCGTATTTAGTTGCAATAAATGTGAATGAAATGAAAAGTAAACTTGGCAGTGCTGTGTTGAATTACTTAATAAGTGTTTAAACACCATACAACGATCAGGAGATTATTAGTAGAAGAAGATATACAAGACTTGTGGTGAATCAGAATAGGTCAGCAAAGTTGCAATAGGGGATAGATTTAGGTGTGTTATGAAATTTTTACAATTTGTTATAAGTGAAAGAAGATCAATAAGATTCATAATAGAGAAGTTCTATTTAGTGCCACAAGTCTGGAACCATTTTAATGAAAACTGTTCTCTTGTTTATAGTCGAGGATAAAACATTACAAATGGCGAACAGTTCTTTACTACTAAACACACACACACACACACACACACACACACACACACACACAATTTACACGCTATTTGGCTAATAGCTGGATAAATTCAGCATCAAATTTTGATTAGCAGTTGTTGTGAAGCCAAATATCTGCTCAACAGGTTTCCATATCTGGGAAAGGATGAACATCAACCACAGATTTAAACCCTTTCCAATATGTTGCTAAGAAGCTTGTGATACATCACAACGAGTAAGGGTATTAGCTTTGTTGATACAGTGAAGCATCTGAGAAAAGACACCAACTTCAGTAACAATATGAAAAACACAACTGTGTGAGACTACTGTGATGAAACACAATGAGACAACCTTGTTCCTCCAACAACACACTAAAAATAAAAATTCTCATTCTTAATACACTTCATTCTAGTGTAGCTCTTAGGAATGATTGAAAATGTCTTCCAGAAACTCTGTAATTATATAATAAAATTAAATATGGAGAGAAAATACTGACCAGCTGACTAGAAAATATTAACTGAAAGTGGCCTCATGGAAATCACCAAGGCAATTATTTTTACAATACATTGAACTACACTGGAATAAATTCAGACAATCATTTAAAGAGAAAGTTAACAGCTGTCAACAGTTTCCCCATTGTCTTAGATGAGAACTATGATACGAAAACATGAAAAATAGGTGCCAAAAAGTATTTCCTATAATAAGCGAGCACTGGGTCAAATAATGAAGACAAACCAGCAAGTAAGAAATGTAGATTGTAATGTTTCAAAACATGTAAACAAAATGATTGACAAATGTCAGAAACCTGTAGATGGAAAATTTATGAAATTTATCTCCAAGCACTACATTGTTTCCATTCATGACTGATGATTAAAGGGAAACACAGTTTTACATTACTTTATTCTTAGCCCAAAACAGAGTCAGTCACAAACTATAATGACAACTATAGAAAACAATGTACAACTTCAATTTGAATATTCTCCTTAAAAATAAAGTTCTTTTCTTAAAATATAAAAAAGGGATAAGCTCCGCCTGTTTGAGCACTGTCATGGTTACAGGTACATAAAGCCTTATGTTTCTTGTGTGACAGAATGTAAATTATAGGATGTGCAATATGTAAAATAAGGGAACAAGGTCTCACACAACATTTCTTTGTCCAAAATGCCTTTCATGTTCATTAACAATTAACTCATTCTACATAGTTTCCATAATTTCATACAAAAGACCTACAGAACATGTGACCAACATCCCAAAAGTAATTTCAAATGTATGGCTATTCCCACCCCATTTGCCCAATTACCTTTGACATTATAAATTTACAAATTATGATAATGTTGTAAAACCAAAAGTAGTGTTCTCACCTGCATATTTTCAGCTAAGTAGTCCACAAGACGACGTGGTCTGCTGCTTGACCCAGACGCAGCAGAAGAATCAGCAGCATCCCCACCATCTGCAGAATTACTTGCCCCAGCTTGTTGGGAGTTGCTTCCACTGCTGCTTGTATTATTATCTGCCATTCTGCGAAGTGATACTTCGGTATCTCCTATACCTTTTGGATGTTTTTCTGTGATTGGATTCTCATTGCTATCATGTCCTAAATCTGACAAAAGTGAAAGTTCAGAATTTTTTCTTGCTACATTTCTGTTTTTCTCATCTAGTTCAAGTTCAGCTTCAATTTTGTCAGAAAACTGTGTATTTACAACTGTTTCATTACAAACATTCTCTGGTATTGTGACACTGACTGGTGGGCTAAGAGACCAAGATGGGTTACAGTCTCCTGGAGAAGAAATTGGGCTTATAAGTGAACTTGTTCCTGAAAAGTCCATAGGACTGTCTGGAGACTTGTCTTCACCAGAACTTGAGAAATAATTGCTATCATTTAAGTAATTATCTTTGGTTGTTATGTGACTAGATGCAGATTTTGAATAGTGTAGTGCCACTTCCTCTCTTAAATTTATTCTAGCGAATGTATCTTCCAATGAAATCGAACTGGCATTGGGAATCTGTGCTGACATTTCTTCTTTGCATTGTGAACAGCTGCTTACCACATCAGTATCTCCCACTGCTTTCATATGGTCAGTCAAGTACTGCTGATCAAGGAAAGAAACTCCAAATCTAAGACAAGACCAATAATTACTCTGAACTTTTACAACATTGCGAATTGTATTTATAGCACTTTGGCTAGGAGCTAACTTTGCTTGTAATGGTGGTAAAGGATCACCAAGAAGAGCTTTTGAGCAAAGTGTCATAGCATAGGAGATTGATGTAATATTGTATCCGCCTTCTAAACATAAAATTATTTTGCCATTTGCTAATGAAGACAGCCAATGTGCCATGTGACCATATGCTTCAGGTGTTACTTTACAACCTGTAATGAGAAAAACAAAAAATTACATATGAATTATTAGTGAGATATAAATAACAGTTTTCAAACTTTAAAATGGTGTGTGTGTGTGTGTGTGTGTGTGTGTGTGTGTGTGAACGGGGTAGGGGGCTATATGCTAAAATGCTAAATTCAGTAACAGACAGCTCTTTATCATTAAGGCTCTGATCAAAACCCAACATGCTAATTGGAGATAAGTAAATGCTGATGATATACTTTTATTATTTTAAGAGGGCATTTGACTCCATAGCCAGACATACAATTATAGTAGTTGTGAGAGTTTGGAATGGACAATAGCGTCTATACAACAAACACTCTGGAGCACCCGATCATAAGTACTTTTGCGCAAAATCTGGGGCAGCTACAAATGGTAGGTTTGCCTTGTATTGCATGTTCCTACATTTCCCCAGAACCCAACATGATCTACCCCAAGGTTGGTTTCTACACATCTTCTCATTTTTTTTGTAAATTATTCATGTTGGTATTTAGCAAACATGACTTATGAAAATGACTGTTCAATACTATTCACACCTGTCAACAACTGCCTTGGTTGGAACTGGAGTTGTTATATTCTCCTTGCAGTCTGAGGGTGTTTTGCCATAAACGGTTCTCCCTTGTGTAGCTTATCAATAATTTAGAGTGCATGCCTGGGTTTCTTTGTTCAGCTTAGACCTTTCAGTACTTCGTCCAATTCTTCTCGCAGTATCATGTCTCCCATCTCATCTTTTCCTAATTCCTTTTCTCCTTCTGTTATACTGTCTTCAAGTTCGTTTCCTTTATACAGCACTCCTACACATTCCTTTCACCTTTCAGATCTTGTTTCTTTTGTTAGCATTTGCTTGCCATCTGAGCTAACCATTTCTCATGATTTATGCAGTTCTTTTGGATGGAATGTGCTAAATAAAAGTGCAAGTCTGATTAAAGTTTAACCAGTAGTTTCCAAAATAAGTGTGAAATGCATTCTTAAAGCAGAATTAATGTTACTTGTATTAAATCACTAGAACTTTAGACCTCTTAAATAAATTTCCTTAACTTTACACAAATAAAAACTGTTTTAATCTTTTCCTTTCTTTTTGTGACTGCCAGTCTGAGAAGTATGGCACAGAACTATTGGTGGTGCAAATGTAATGTTTTAGTTATCATATATAAATATATGGTATTTTGTAAAATAGTACCAAAATATAGTTATTACTAATGAAATGGAGTATGATAAAATTTCAGTAATTATTTCATAATTGAAGTTTATGTTCATAATTATGACATGTAGACTGTCCTTGATTAAAGAGTTTTCTTGTTACAGGAACATCTGGAGATTAAACTGGACGTTTTGAAATTGATTACATAAATAACAAAAGACATATAAGTTGCAGTCAGTGGATTCTATTTTCATTTTATATTTCTGTCTTGTATGATCTACACTACTTGTGGAATGGGGACATGATTTCAAAGAAACTGTTTCAGAAGCAGTGACACATCTGAATGCATGTTATCACTGAAGCTGGTCAACCAGTTCAAAGAAACATGGCTCAAAACTCCTGCTCAATATGTGTGATACACTATAAAATGCTGAAGTGCAGTACACCCTAGTGACATCTATCAATCCATTTAAGTGGACATTGTGTACAGATATGCTTTCAGAAACATGTGCACTGTGTTCTATATTTGTAGTGAAAACTCTTGCTTTAAATTCTGCAGGTCTTATGATTTTCAGTCTTAACTTATTGATATTTAATCCAAAATGATATGATTTAAAAATAATGGAATAAATAAATCTTGTACATTGTTTATGTATGTAGTAAAAAATAAACTCTCCCCAGAGTTAATCTGACTGCACACTGTGTCACTCCTCACTTAAATATGTGGAAGTGCCACCGCAACCTCTTTTAAGAGCAGAGCTATATCTTGAATTGCTGTGTTGTGTTGAACTAAAGCAACAATCCGGAGTGGGGTAGAGAAGGGGAAGGGATAGCAGAGTAGGGGTTGGAGAGGGGGGGGGGGGGGGGGCAAGCCTGCTGTCTGGCGGAGAATGCACAGACTAGACAGCAGCAGGACAAGGCTGCCCGGCAAAGCATTGGGAGGCTGTGGGACAGGGGAGGTGAGGGGGAGGGGGGCAGGAGGAGAGGAGTAGCAGAGAAAGGAAGAAGATCCATGGGTGCGATGGTACAGAGCAGTGCACAATGAGTGTGAGAGGACATGTAATGGTTGGAGATGTGAGGAGAGAGGGGGCAGAAACCATTGGATGAAATGTCTGGGGACACTAGATTACTATAAATTGATGCCAGGATAATTTCAGGAGTGGAGAATGGGTGGTTAGGATAAATCCCAATTCACAGTTCAGAAAAGTTCTTCGAGGAGTAAAGGATCCACATGGCCTGGGCTGTGATCCAGCCACTGAAATAAAGCATGTTATGTGTAGCTTCATGTTGCGCCAGAGGGTTGTCTACTTTGCTCTTGGCCAAAGTTTGGCAATGTCCGTTTATGCCAATATAAAAAGCTGTGCAATGATTGTAGCAGAGCTCATATACATCACTGTTAAAGGAGGGGTGGGATCCAGAGAAAGGAATTTTTATGGTTAGGCCATTGCAGGAGGGGGGGGGAGGGAGAAATTCCATGGTTTAGGCAGCATTTAAGGAATGGGATGTGGGTCCAGGTTTCAGCCAGGGAAAGGGATTCCATTCCAAAGGCTTCACTTTGAGGCCTACACCCAAATTTACCCACGATGGACTTGTCAAAGACCCACTCTCCTCCTATCAGTTCCTGCAATGGAAACACTTCTTTGTCCAACCAAATCCTAACACTAAACCTGAACCTGCCTCATGCAGTTCATATCGCCACCCAACGGTGATCCTCCTCTGTTGCCTCCCACCTAACCACCGACTAGTCATCTTCCAGGAATTCCTTATCTCCAACTTGGCATCAGCATCCTCCTCTAGGTATCTTCCTAAGAACACCAACCTTCCAGCACAAGAAAGGACAGCCATACACAGCCTCAAAACAGATCCTCACCTAATCATGCTACCTACTGACAAAGGTTCCACCACTGTTGTTATGAATCACAGTGACTACCTGGCAGAAGGCCTCTGCCAACTGATTCTTTCACTTATAAACTCTGCCAGAGAGATTACTAGGCAGTTCCTGGAACTTCTGCCCTGAATACATTTCCCTTCTCACCCCTATGGCACCCACACATCCACTTCCACATGCTCCTCAAAATCCAAACCCAACAATACTGGACACCTCATTGTAGCTGGTTATTGTGCCCCCACTGAAAGAATTTTGGGCCTCAATGACCGACACCTCCAACCAATTGCCTGAAATCTAGCCTCCTACATCAAAGATACCAACGACTTCTTTCACTGATCCTCGACTGTCCCACTCCTTTGCCTTCTGCATTCCTGCTCGTCACAACTGATGCCACTTCCCTATAAACCAGCATCCCTTATGACAATGGTCTTGACTCTAGTGAAAACTACCTCCCCCAACGTCCTACAGACTCAAAACCCACTACCTCATTTCTCATACACCTTACTAACTTTGCCCTAAGACATGACTACTTGTCCTTTGAAAAAAAGCCACATAAACAAATCTGCAGTATGACCAACTCCTATGCCAACATGTTCATATGCCATTTAGAGAACCATTCCTAGTGTCCCAAACCCTCAACTCTGGGTCTGGTTCAGGCCACTGATGATATCTTCACGATCTGGACCCAGGGCCAGGGCAACTTTCCTTCATTTCTTCACAACTTCAACACATTCTCTCCCATCCACTTCACCTGGTCCTCTTTAACCAAACGTGTCATCTTCCTGAATGCTGACCACCTCTTCTCTGATTGTTCCATCCACACCTTTGGCCACATTAAACCTCTTCAGTCCTGAGACTGGTTTGATGCAGCTCTCCATGCTACTCGATCCTGTGCAAGCTTCTTCATCTCCCAGTACTTACTGCAACCTACATCCTTCTGAATATGCTTAGTGTATTCATCTCTTGGTCTCCCTCTACGATTTTTACCCTCCACGCTGTCCTCCAATGCTAAATTTGTGATCCCTTGATGCCTCAGAACAAGTCCTACCAACCGGTCCCTTCTTCTTGTCAAGTTGTGCCACAAACTCCTCTTCTCCCCAATCTTGTTCAATACCTCCTCATTAGTTATGTGATCTACCCATCTAATCTTCAGCATTCTTCTGTAGCACCACATTTCGAAGGCTTATATTCTCTTCTCGTCCAAACTATTTATCGTCCATACAAATACTTTTAGAAGCGGCTTCCTGACACTTAAATCTATACTCAATCTTAACAAATTTCTCTTCTTCAGAAACACTTTCCTTGCCATTGCCAGTCTACATTTTATATCCTCTCTACTTCGACCATCATCAGTTATTTTGCTCCCCAAATAGCAAAACTCCTTTACTACTTTAAGTGTCTCATTTCCTAATCTAATTCCCTCAGCATCACCCGACTTAATTCGACTACATTCCATTATCTTCGTTTTGCTTTTGTTGATGTTCATCTTATATCCTCCTTTCAAGACACTGTCCATTCCGTTCAACAACTCTTCCAAGTCCTTTGCTGTCTCTGACAGAATTACAATGTCATCGGCGAACCTCAACAATTTTATTTCTTCTCCATGGATTTTAATACCTACTCCAAAATTTTCTTTTGTTTCCTTTACTGCTTGCTCAATATACAGATTGAATAACATTGGGGAGAGGCTACAACCCTGTCTCACACCCTTCTCAATCACTGCTTCCCTTTCGTGCCCCTCTATTCTTCAGGGTGTCTACGTGGACAAGGAAAAAAAATTCCAGATGTTTCCCGGATTTCCCGGTTAAAAACACACTTTCTCCCGGATGACAGTATATTTTCCCCTATCACTCCTTTGAATGGTTATGGTTTTGTACACGGGCGTACAATTTCCCGACACTTTAGAAAACGAAACTCAGAGAAAAAGACACGTTTTGGAAATATCTTTGATGTGCAGCAACATGTACGCTGCGTATTTTCGTATTACGAAAACATACATTAGAAAATCCACCAAACACCGCATGTTACTTTCCGAACCATTGAAACAGAGATTTCGAAGCGCTTTTGTAAGCCGTTCGTAACTCATGTCACGTGATCTCGTCAGCCGATGACAGAGGATATTCAGAGCATAGGACACGTGATGTAGTCAGCCAATAGCAACATCAGTGTTAATAGCGCGCCAAACAGGGAAAGTTAATAGTTTAAATTAATATACATAGTGTTGTTACAAGAAAAGCAAAGCTTTCACATAAAATATTGGTCTCAAGCCGCAAGAGAAGCTAAGCTTTCGCATATACTGTTGATCTTTTCTGCGCGTGTTACACTTTAAGAGATATCATACAAATGTGCCTGTAAAATTTTTAATAATGACATAAATGTCTGATCTTCAGGGTTCGAGGGTTCGAAATGCTTCTAAATGGCTCGTCATAAGACGCCTGATTTTTAAATGAGAGTCAAACGCTTTGTGATTTAATAAATTCACGGTCCATTCTTGTACGTAGTTCAACTTACGTAAAAGGATATTTACTTTGAAAGTAACGCTTTTCAAACCACCAATCGTAATATTTTCCCGCGACCTGTTACAAATAGGTTCGTTTCAGCAGTTGCCAGAGAACTCAGGTAACAGGCGACACTGCGCTTGGGTAGATATCATGACTTAGGAAGCCCATATGTACGTACGTGTAAAAGATCATCAATGAAAGATGATACTGCAAGAGCATCGGAATTTCGTGAACCATGTTAAAATGTGCACATTTAAAGTGCATACTTAAAGGCACACTCATATGTCCAGATTCCCAATGAAGTACCGTAGACCCCGACCTGATATTAAGCTTTTAAGTGTGGTTTTCAGGATGTAAACTTTCTTGGAGCACCAGTACTGTATTATATCATGTTTGGCTCTTTATTATGGCATAATGCCATACGTGCTAGAAAATGAAAACGTGCAGTTGAAATGCAGCGAACAGTTGAAACTACCCATTACTGTGGAATTAAACATTTCGTTTCAGATACACTGACTGCCTCTGCGGAAAAGATTAGCAAAAGTCAAATTTCTTTAGCAAACAGACAAAAATAACTTCATTGTTCCGCAAGGCGATTAATGCTTGACTGTCAGAAAGGTGGAAATAAAATAAAATCTGAAACTAATGACATATTTCAGCCTTTAGTAATTATGTGAATGTGTTTTAATTCACTTGATAGCTCCCGGCCACATATATCCGTTTTGTTTTCATTTGACGTGAGAGTAAACGAAGGGGAAACAGCAAAATCACTGAACGTAAACACGGGTCACGTGGAGACTACCGGTACCCACTATAGCTCAGATTGTTCTGCGCATCAGCCCCGGATCTACGACATTTGCGAACCGGGTCAATACTAAAAAAAATCGAATTTTCAAAATATGTTCATCTTGTAGCGCACATCTTTCTGAAAAGTCTGAAACCTAAAACGTATGTATTCGAGGAAATGTAAGACATATTATTTGGTCTTAAGTATGCCCAAGTGCAGTTCCATGCCTCTTTTTCTACTGCACGTCCAAACTATATTCAGGAGAGTGGAAATTGAAATGTCCTCTGGTGCCTCTCCTGCTCCCAGTCGGCCGGTTTGGCAGCCTGCCTCTCTTTAAAAAAAAATCTCGCAATTAATAGCAGATGGGATTATTTGTAATCGAGAGAACAAGAACTCTTCGGAAAATCTGAACTCTTCATTGCCCATTAGTTAATAACTTGCTGTTTTGTGTGTCATAAAATTAAATATAGGATATATAAAACCAGTACTGACAAGAGATAAGCAAGAACTTACACATTTCTTCAAACCTTAGCTCCTAGCATTTTTTTTCTCTCTAATCTTGCTACAGCTTTACATGGCGTGTTTTCCTTTCTGTGAAAGAATCTTTTACCTCATCAAAGTTTGTCAAACTTTTTGCTACATGGAAAATCGAAATGTAGTTATCTAATACTGAAAAAGCTGTTAATACAAATAATACCCAAGACTGGTGTGGTTTCTCGATCTGATTACGTCTATTTTGTCACTGTCTGCTAGATAAAACAAAATAGGCCTTTCTAATACGGCAGTAATTTTATAACACACCAAATAAACGAGACTGTTTTGGCACAAATGGTCATTTTTATAACACGACAGAATATAATCCAATAAGTATCAATATCAAATGCCTATTAGGCCTACTACACGCAAAAAGCTTTATGTTAGTAAATAGTTTCACGTTTCATTCATATGCACCAGATTCTCTAGCATGGCATCGAAAACTAGTATTACGAAATTTTTATATAAATTTGGAATCGTCTTATTCTTCCATAATTTGTGTGATGTCCTTGTTTCTTCTCCGTCCTCATTCTAACAAACAATCCTGTCATCACCAATTCTTTAGCTATTGCTGCCACTGTCAAAATTTGTTCGCCGATTAACTTCACTAACCCTGCCAGAATCACTGGTTTAGTTCTCCCGCAATTATTCTCCTGTTAGGCGTTGTTACGTGTTCGTACAACACGTTTTCCGTGTTACTTCCATAACAGAACTTAAGCGGCTGGTAGCCGGGGACTGTACTACTGGTCCTTACTAGTGTAGCGATCTGGCCAAACATTTTCTGTCAAAACTTCATTTTCTTGGACACACCGAGAAGATAATACATAATCTCTCTCACCTGTTATTCCTGTCAGTCGTTTATTTCCATTCTGATAGTGTGAATCTATGGATTTCGCTAGTAATTATAACAACGCTGAGCCGGCCGCGGTGGTCTAGCGGTTCTAGGCGCGCAGTCCGGAACCGCGCGACTGCTACGGTCGCAGGTTCGAATCCTGCCTCGGGCATGGATGTGTGTGATGTCCTTAGGTTAGTTAGGTTTAAGTAGTTCTAAGCTCTAGGGGACTGATGACCACGGATGTTAAGTCCCATAGTGCTCAGAGCCATTTGAGCCATTTTATAACAACGCTGATCATTCCCACACTCAATCAGCCACATAATCAGACAGTGATTGCCATTCATCCATTCGGCTTTACTCCACTCAGCTCGTATAGCGCCGTCCCCTTTTGTCTGTAGAAAGTTTATTTCTAGATGCGACGAGGATTCTCCTGACAGAGACATCACGTACACTATGCATGCATTCAAAAGTCAGCTTATGATTCATTCAGAAATCAACTTAAAATGTGAGAAGCGTTTCAAAATCATATGACTAATTGATAGGCAAATGTGCGCTGGATGCTAGGTGCTTTGTGAAACAAGTTTTTTTTTCCCCTCAAGAATATGAATTAGGCGCCCCCTTTTCCCGGAAGTATCTAGCTGCTTGCTGCGACTGCTTGCACAGCCAACAGCCACATTCCTGTTTACAGAAGCGGGAGAATCTACTACTCAAACGTGACACTACTGCGCATGCGCATGAGCCCGCGCGTTAACTGCTAAAACAAATCGAATGTAAACAGTTGCGACTTCACACTGATTGGAGGCAATTTGTTGTTATGAAGCACTGCATAGTCTTCCTAAAGCCTTTGACACATTTTCAATCGGCAGACGCTTGCATGAGCACTTGTGTCGTCGTTTTATATGGCGCATTTCCTTTGCAATTTAAGTTATTTTCGTTTTTTTTCTCTCGTTTATGTTTTATTGTTGAAGTATTATTCTGCAGTAGCGGGATACAGTAATATCCTTTGTTAGTGCGTCGGTTCTTACTAGTCAAAATTACAAAAATGTAACTGAAAACTAAAACAATGAAAAATTCCCGGAATTCTAAAAATATCCCGGGTTTTTCCCGGTTTTCTCCCGGATGAAAAAAATCCCGGGTTTTTCCCGGATCTCCCGGTTGTCCCGGGTCGTAGACACCCTGTTCTTATAACTGCCATCTGGTTTCTGTACAAATTGTAAATAGCCTTTCGCTCTTTGTATTTTACCCCTGCCACCTTCAGAATTTGAAAGAGGGTATTCCAGTCAACATTGTCAAAAGCTTTCTCCAAGTCTACAAATGCTAGAAACGTAGATTTGCCTTGCCTTAATCTATTTTCTAAGATAGTCGTAGGGTCAGTATTGCCTCACGTTCCAACATTTCTGCGGAATCCAAACTGATCTTCCCCGAGGTCGGCTTCTACCAGTTTTTCCATTCGTCTGTAAAGAATTCGCGTTAGTATTTTGCAGCTGTGACTTATTAAACTGATAGTTCAGTAATTTTCACATCTGTCAACACCTGCTTTCTTGGGATTGGAGTTGTTATATTCTTCTTGAAGTCTGAGGGTATTTCGCCTGTCTCATACATCCTGCTCACCAGATGGTAGAGTTTTGTCAGGACTGGCTCTCCCAAGGCCTTCAGTAGTTCTAATGGAATGTTGTCTACTCCTGGGGCCTTGTTTCGACTTAGATCTTTCAGTGCTCTGTCAAACTCTTCACGCAGTATTTTATCTCCCATTTGATCTTCATCTACATCCTCTTCCATTTCCATAATATTGTCCTCAAGTACATCGCCCCTGTATTAAACCTCTATATACTCCTTCCACCTTTCTGCTTTCCCTTCTTTGCTTAGAACTGGGTTTCCATCTGAGCTCTTGATATTCATACAAGTGGCTCTCTTTTCTCCAAAGGTCTCTTTAATTTTCCTGTAGGCAGTATCTATCTTACCCCTAGTGAGATAAGCCTCTACATCCTTACATTTGTCCTCCAGCCATCCCTGCTTAGCCATTTTGCACTTCCTGTCGATCTCATTTTTGAGACATTTGTATTCCTTTTTGCCTACTTCATTTACTTCCAGGCATAGTCCGCACAAAGTTTTCTGTGCCATATCCCCCACACACTCCAATTCTCCAACCAACTGCAAAGGAGTGCCCCCTTCATCATCTAATAACATCCTGGATTGGAACAACTGAACATCATCCTTCATCAGGGTTTTGATTATCTATGATCAAGCTCTGAAATGGTGAAGAACCTACCCAAGGCCCTCCCCACCCTCCTAATATGGCGTTGTGTCCACCATTTGACCTCCACATCATCTTAGTCCATCCGTATGCTGCTCGCAATCCTAACCCCTTGCCAAAGAGATCACATCCCTGTGGAAGACATAAGTGCAAGAGGCTGGGCCACCTCCAAAAGCAGCCACCATGTCACATACAAGCACCGCCAGAGTCATTGCATAGTTTTTTTACATTGGTATGACAACCAGCCTGATGTCCAGCAGGACGTGTGTGTGTGTGTGTGTGTGTGTGTGTGTGTGTGTGTGTGTGTGTGGGGAGGGGGGGGGGGGGGGGTGTTCTGAAGACGGCTTTAGCCGTAAGCTGAATGTGTTGCCTGTCGGCAGCTCAAAATGTTATACATATGGAGAGTAGCAATTTATCCTTTTCATAATATTGTTGATATTCCAACATGGACTTTCCACTGTTTGATAATTTTCTGACTGATGGATTGCAGTGCTAAGGGACAATATTGCCAGCATGTACCTGGCTTTGCTTGACGAAGCTCTACTTGTACCTATTAAACAGTAACACAAAGAGAACTACAACTGGCCAGCAGCTGGCACCTACCACCAACTCACTGAAACCTAGTTATTTTAATCCAAGCATACCAAAGTGGGGCCTTATGTTCTCACTCTTTAGTTTCCTTAGAGACTATAACATAAAAGCTGCACATTTCAGTCTGTTCTGTGATAAAATTCACTTCTAGTCTTTTGTTTATCAAAATATAACAGAGTTGGATGAGAAATTTTGTCAGCAGCTATCATTCAGCTGGAAAAAGAGGTAGGTAGACAGACAGACAGACAGACAGACAGACGAGAGAGTAAGAAAGAATGGAAAGTACTGATATAACTAAAAGAGGCATCATAACTATGTATACTTTATTTTGTGACTTAAAAACATAACTTTTTATCCCATAAAGATCGCAATTTTATTTTATTTAATTACTTGTGTATGTATATATCACTGGCCACAACATATTAGAATAAACACATGTAAAGAATCTGATGATGGCAACAGATGAAACTATCTATTTTAAAGAAATTAAAATCGCAACTTTGAGGTAAAATTGTTATAAAAGGCATGGACTCTTGATTTTTTGTGTTGAATAAATTTACACACGTAAGGCAATAATACCCTAACATGATTAATACCGTCATGGCTGCCTAAAGAACTAGGTAGTTGCGACAAAGCAATTCAAAAAACACTTAAGTGAAAATTATTAAAGTGTATCTATA
This sequence comes from Schistocerca cancellata, assembly GCF_023864275.1. Taxonomy (NCBI): domain Eukaryota; kingdom Metazoa; phylum Arthropoda; class Insecta; order Orthoptera; family Acrididae; genus Schistocerca; species Schistocerca cancellata. Next base: position 610,405,551 of record NC_064626.1, read on the forward strand.
TACCTCCTAATGGATCACCAATAGCAGCATCAAAGCCAGCAGAGACAAGTACCAGTTCTGGGTTGAACTGATAACACACAGGAAGCACTACCTGGTGAAACGCCGTGACGTAATCTCCATCACCCATTCCACGCTTTTTAAACAAATCAGTAAGAATCAAATTAAAGATGTAGCTACAAAAATATGATGATAGTACTACTGATTCAGTTGTCTTAATTGTATGACATGTATAAATTCAGTTGCATACATTTATCTGTTGCACGATTTAAATGGTATAATGTCAGCATCACGATGAAATGGGAGTACTGTCAAACGGGGTGATTTCGGACGGTTTTGTCGTTATTTTGACTGTAACTTTCGTATATATTGTTAGATTAAATTGATTGTTATGGAAGTGGTAGGGCATGTTGTTGTTGTTGTGGTCTTCAGTCCTGAGACTGGTTTGATGCAGCTCTCCATGCTACTCTATCCTGTGCAAGCTTCTTCATCTCCCAGTATCTACTGCAACCTACATCCTTCTGAATCTGCTTAGTGTATTCATCTCTTGGTCTCCCTCTACGATTTTTACCCTCCACACTGCCCTCCAATGCTAAATTTGTGATCCCTTGATGCCTCAAAACATGTCCTACCAACCGATCCCTTCTTCTAGTCAAGTTGTGCCACAAACTTCTCTTCTCCCCAATCCTATTCAATACCTCCTCATTAGTTACGTGATCTACCCACCTTATCTTCAGCATTCTTCTGTAGCACCACATTTCGAAAGCTTCTATTCTCTTCTTGTCCAAACTAGTTATCGTCCATGTTTCACTTCCATACATGGCTACACTCCATACAAATACTTTCAGAAACGACTTCCTGACACCTAAATCTATATTCGATGTTAACAAATTTCTCTTCTTGAGAAACGCTTTCCTTGCCATTGCCAGTCTACATTTTATATCCTCTCTACTTCGACCATCATCGGTTATTTTACTCCCTAAATAGCAAAACTCCTTTACTACTTTAAGTGTCTCATTTCCTAATCTAATTCCCTCAGCATCACCCGACTTAATTTGACTACATTCCATTATCCTCGTTTTGCTTTTGTTGATGTTCATCTTATATCCTCCTTTCAAGACACTGTCCATTCCGTTCAACTGCTCTTCCAAGTCCTTTGCTGTCTCTGACAGAATTACAATGTCATCGGCGAACCTCAAAGTTTTTACTTCTTCTCCATGAATTTTAATACCTACTCCGAATTTTTCTTTTGTTTCCTTTACTGCTTGCTCAATATACAGTATTGAATAACATTGGGGAGAGGCTACAACCCTGTCTTACTCCTTTCCCAACCACTGCTTCCCTTTCATGCCCCTCGACTCTTATAACTGCCATCTGGTTTCTGTACAAACTGTAAATAGCCTTTCGCTCCCTGTATTTTACCCCTGCCACCTTCAGAATTTGAAAGAGAGTATTCCAGTCAACGTTGTCAAAAGCTTTCTCTAAGTCTACAAATGCTAGAAACGTAGGTTTGCCTTTTCTTAATCTTTCTTCTAAGATAAGTCGTAAGGTCAGTATTGCCTCACGTGTTCCAACATTTCTACGGAATCCAAACTGATCTTCCCCGAGGTCGGCTTCTACCAGTTTTTCCATTCGTCTGTAAAGAATTCGCGTTAGTATTTTGCAGCTGTGACTTATTAAACTGATAGTTCGGTAATTTTCACATTTGTCAACACCTGCTTTCTTTGGGATTGGAATTATTATATTCTTCTTGAAGTCTGAGGGTATTTCGCCTGTCTCATACATGGTGCTCACCAGATGGTAGAGTTTTGTCATGACTGGCTCTCCCGAGGCCATCAGTAGTTCAAATGGAATGTTGTCTACTCCCGGGGCCTTGTTTCGACTCAGGTCTTTCAGTGCTCTGTCAAACTCTTCACGCAGTATCTTATCTCCCATTTCGTCTTCATCTACATCCTCTTCCATTTCCATAATATTGTCCTCAAGTACATCGCCCTTGTTTAAACCCTCTATATACTCCTTCCACCTTTCTGCCTTCCCTTCTTTGCTTAGAACTGGGTTGCCATCTGAGCTCTTGATATTCATACAAGTGGTTCTCTTCTCTCCAAAGGTCTCTTTAATTTTCCTGTAGGCAGTATCTATCTTACCCCTAGTGAGACAAGTCTCTACATCCTTACATTTGTCTTCTAGCCATCCCTGCTTAGCCATTTTGCACTTCCTGTCGATATCATTTTTGAGACGTTTGTATTCCTTTTTGCCTGCTTCATTTACTGCATTTTTATATTTTCTCCTTTCATCAATTAAATTCAATATTTCTTCTGTTACCCAAGGATTTCTATTAGCCCTCGTCTTTTTACCTACTTGATCCTCTGCTGCCTTCACTACTTCATCCCTCAGAGCTACCCATTCTTCTTCTACTGTATTTCTTTCCCCCATTCCTGTCAATTGTTCCCTTATGCTCTCCCTGAAACTCTGTACAACCTCTGGTTCTTTCAGTTTATCCAGGCATATGTGTAACAAATAAAATATCCCAGAACCAGAAAGTGTATGTTTAGGTATATTTATCTGAGGTAGTTAAATAAAGTGCTCGAAGTCACCCCATGGATTGGGATGATTTCGGACACCTGTTTTTTAAATCTCTGTCCAAAGTTACAGTATATAGAGGGTGAATTCGGACAGTTACTGCCTTTTTCTTTTTTTTTAATTCTACATGCCTTTTATTTGCTTTTGGCGCCGTTTTACACATTTTAAGGTAGTCCTTCGTTATGAATAAGTGATATGGAATGATTGTTTCATCATGGTTGATAATGTTGCTAGGTGGGAGGTTTTCCAGCTTTGCCTTGATACTGGAGAAAAACATCTTAACCGTCTCTTTGTTCATTTCTGCACGAGCTCATTTAATATTTTCGCTTAAGAAAACAGAAATATCTTCTGACTGTCGTTTGAGGAATAAATGCACCAATTCTTCTCCTGGCAAATTAATATGAAATTTCTTCTCTTTTTGGCCAGATTTATCAAGGTAGCCTTTAACTAAATATCTAATACCGAATTTAGTGAAGTGAAATCCCCAATGTGCAGCCCTCAAGATACCTTGCTTCAACATTTCTTCTTCTTTTTAGCACTGGCTGCTCTCACATTTTTTTCGGATGTGCTTCCTGCACTTTTTTTTGTAGGGTTGATTTAGGTATACCATACAAATCACAAGCTTTTCTGTACGATAATTTACCACTCTGAATATCGCGAAAAGTTTTATGTAAAAGTTCTGGGTCATAATTACACCGTACTGTAGCACCTCTCCTGCTCTGATATGTTCTCGGCATTGTCCAAAATCACCCCATACAGTACACAGTTTTACAAAAATCGTCATTATTTTATAACCTTGCACAAGAAACTCGACAAACTTGTACAGAAATTGTCTCAATGCTGTTAGCTACGTAGCACATCGACAATTACGGTTACAATAACTTCCCGAATGGATTTTTAACACTCAGACTGTTCGTCAGTTATTCACCTAGGGAAACAATTGACGCAAAATAAAAGTTGTGGAAAGTGACAAATGCAATCTTGTGGTTAAAATAAGTAACTCTTTGTTTCTATGCAGTGGCAAAGAGCAAATAAGCCGTACTGTCCGAATTCGCCCTGGAGTCCGAAATCACCCCATTTGACGGTACACTTCTAGTCTCAATGGAGAAAATTTTGAAACTGAAATACCAATGAGGAAGCCACAATAAACTAATATAAATTAGGTCAAGTTCAAAGATTCTTGATTTTGTGTAAGACTGTTTCACTTAGTCGAAATGGAACTCATTATATGACATTGTTCATGTACTCTGTCCAGTCTCTTCAAAATCCTTCTGGGTGTACTATTGTCTTATAAAATACTTAATAGGTCAGTTACTTGAATGTTAATTTTTTATAAGATGACGCAGTAGTACACCCAGAAGGATTTTACTGATACCGGCCACAGAAACTTATGGCTCTATCCCATGCCTGAACTATATTACCACAATGTCAACAAAATATCCATCAGTGGCTATTGTTAATTGTTTCATTGTACTTAAAAACATTTCTTTCAATGTGTCAATACATAAAAAATTCAAGATAATGACAACTGTAGTAAATAAGGCAAATGTTCTAAGAATCCATATTTCAAATCTCTCAGGTTCTCCAACACCAAATCCGTTCTGTGGGTGCATCACACCTCTTCTCACAATTTTTCAAGCCAATTGGCCCAATAGATTTCTATAGTATTTGCCTCTTGGTTGTTATGTTATGAAGAGTTAAAAAACAAGAATAATACCTCGGGCCTTCCAGAAAACACTACCCACAATCTTTCAGGCACATGAAACAGACTTCATTTGGTAGAGGGCTTTCTCCAACCCACTGCTACAACAGCTGCTTCACTTCTACCTTGAAGTGGTGGACTCTATTCTCATCCACAATTACAAATTGACAAAGTCAAACATTTTGCTTTTGGTCAGAATTCAAAAAATTGGCACCAATCTTATATAAAATTCGTTATAATTAATTCTTCATGTAAAAAATGAAGCTATTTTTGTTTTAATTCTGAAACACCTATAGCATCAGATTATTTATACACTTTTATTTGTAAATTTTATATCCTTATTACTTCAGTCATTGTCAATTATTCTGCTGTCGAAATAACAAGATTCATTTACCACCTTTAGTGTCATTTTCTGACCTAATTCTCTCAGCAGTGCCTGTGCCTGATTTACCATATTTACCCAATTATAAGACTAGGTTTCTTCCCAAATTTGTCATTCGAAAAATAGGGGATCATCTTATATTCGCAAATTAAACTATTGCTGCTAAGGTCAACATTTTTACATTCTTTAATGGATGAATATAGGGGTTATCTTACATTTACAGATGAAGCTTTGGCTTTTGCGTTTTGGTACAAATTTATTTCCAAGGATCCCGTAGGGTAGGGCTTAGAAAACAATACTTGAGTTCAAATAGGCTCAAGATTTCCCGATACACAGAAGCACTCCTGTGATCGATACAGTATCGACCTTAATCGAACAATCACGTGACATTCGACTTGTGGCACCAGTGCACGAGATACTCGCAAAACTATGAACTAGCCACAACAATATTCTAATGATCTGCTTAAAAACTACACAGGAGGAAACAGCATTAAATTCTATTAACTTATGAACTTTTGTTGCATTTGAACAGGTCTGCAATAAAAGTTCTCGTGTATGTATGGATATTGCATACATACATTTATCTGCTTTTTAAGTAAAGCTAATTTCTAAAGGCTAAAATCTTGTCATTCAAAAACTATTGCTTGATTATGAATCCAAGTTAATACTTTATTTGTTTATGAGAAACTCGAATGACGTACCATGTGGGTTGCAAATGAGAAATTCGGTCACTGTTCACATCTTAGAATACCATGAGAGAATGTTTCCAGCTTTAGAACAAGATGGCGACAGTCAGATTAAATGAGAAAGAAAATTAATTCAGAATTAAATGTCTAAGATACGAAATTAATCATATAAACTGACTGCAATTATTATTGCAAAAGTAAGTTGCAGCAGAAAGACCCATTATGTAGACAGTACCAACAGATGTGACTAGATCGCCGGTCGATGTGGCCGTGCGGTTCTAGGCGCTTCAGTTTGGAACCGCGTGACCGCTACGGTCACAGGTTCGAATCCTGCCTCGGGCATGGATGTGTGTGATGTCCTTAGGTTAATTAGGTTTAAGTAGTTCTAAGTTCTAGGGGACTGATGACATCAGAAGTTAAGTCCCATAGTGCTCAGAGCAATTTGAACCATTTGACTAGATCGTGGGACAAGTGGAAGTCTGAGAACTTGACTGAATTGTGATTGTGTTCTTTCATTTATATATTAGCTGCTGCTTTTACATATGACCTGCACCCTAGAAAATACTGACTTCCGTGTTCCACATTTGCTCAAGCACACCATTACAGAAGGGTTGGAGGGAGAAAAGTGACATCAGCAACATTGAGAATTGAGAACTATGATGATGAATGCGAGGAGGGGAGAGTTGAGCAGGCAGCAAATTTCACTGTGTTGCAAACTATGGGAAGCTATGGCTTTTTATTGTCATCTACCATGTATAAACTGCAGTTTGCCTGAATTGATTTGTACTCTGAATCAAACCGACTTTAAAATTGAACAAATACTCAACAACAGTGCACGCCTCTGCAGCAGATGGTAAATGTCTAGGTTGAAGGTAGTAGTGTACTTATGTGTTTCGCACAGCAATGTTATCAACTCTTGCCACCTGGTATGACAAGAACGATAGGGGATGCATCAGTTGCTGGATCTACACAGCAAATGAGAGAGTGGTGGGCAGACGATGTATTTAGAAGCAAGAAACACAGTAACATTCTCATGTCAGTATAAAAGTGAAATCCACAATTTATTCAGAAAAAATAATTGTGGCCCACTGTAACCACCACCTTAGAAATCACAACCTATTCGGAAGAAACAGCCAAATATTTGTGATATCGAAGATATAAGTTTTACACCTGTACTGTTAGGAGGATGATGATGATGATGATGATGATGATGATAGTTGAAAATAGTAATACCACTGATACCACAGACAGGCTAACCAAACAAAAGGCAGTTACGATGAAGATTAAGGAAAACAATTTCTTTTTGTTTATTTCTCTTTGTATTAAGAAAATGCAGACAACCATTAAACGGCATACGTTTAGAGTAACTGTAACGTTAACCTTTTAGGCAGATACCTTACGTTAGTAAAAGTTTGGAACTTTGATTAGTAAGAATATGTTAAAAATAAATTTTAATCAAGGAGCCATTTAAAAAAAAAAAAGAGGGGAGGGGGTGATTGTCTTATGTTCAGGGTCATCTTATACTTGGGTAAATACAGTAGATCAACTATGTTCAATTACATTGTTTCACTTTCTCTCTGTTTGTCCTATAACCTCTTTTCAAGACACTATCCAGTCTAACTTTATCCTGCTCTTTCAGCAAGTCTCTTGCATCTCTACAGTTACACTGGTATCAGCACATCTTAGTTTTTGTATCTCCTCCCTCAAGATCAGCATACCTTAATTTTTATATCTTCTCCCTCAACTTTAATTCTATTTCAAAATTTTTCCTTGATTTCCTTCACAGACTGTTCAATGTACAGATCAAACAACACTGGGGATAGCCTGCTCTCCTGTCTCACTTCTTTCTCAATGGCTGCTACTTTTTTATCCTTCAACTCTTATGACAGCAGTCTGGGTTCTATGCAAGTTGCATATAACCCATTGTTCCAATTGTTCCCTGTATCTTAGCCCTGCTTCCTTCAAAATTTCGAAGCATGTAATTCAGTCAACATTGTCAAAAGCTTTGTTTAAATCTATATATTCTGTAAATATACGTCTGCCTTTTCTTCAACCTACCGTGTAAATCAAATGGTTGTATTGCCTCTCATATTCCTACATTTCTCTAAAATCCAAATTCATCTTCAGTTTGAAGCTATGACTTATTAAACTGATAGTTAAGTAATATTCACCTATGTCAACTCCTGCTCTCTTTGGAATTGGGCTTAATGCATTCTTTTTTGAAGTCTGAGTGTATCTCACCTGCCTCACATTCTTGCATATGAGGTGGAATTGTTATGTCAGGCTACTGCCAAGGATCACAGTAATTCTGTGGGGCTGTTGACTAGTCCAGATCTTTCAGTGATCCATCTCCATCAAATTCTTCTCACAGAACCCCATCTCCAATCTACTCCTGTTTCCTTCCAACAACACAAGTCTTCTAGTTTGTTTCCTTTGTATATATTCCTCCCATATTTCAGCCTTCACTTCTTTGCATTGGCTTTCCAAGTGAACTCTTCGTTTTCACACAGGTGTGTCTCACTTTCCTGTAGCTGGCATCTATCTGCCCCATATTCATGCATACTTCTACAGCTTTCCATTTCTCTTCTAGCCATTATTGCTCTGCTATTTTGAATGTTATTTCAATTTCATTTTCTTTTGATGTATATAACTCTAATAGATATCGTTTATCCGGCTATGATGAAATTTGTTCTAGATAAAAGATCATGGGCAAATTAATCCATAGATTATGAAGTTAAGCCTCGAACCATACAGATTTTCAAATTATTCATGAAATAAACCACTTCACCATTTAAGCAGGAGCAAAACCAAGTTTTATTGGTGAAGACCAATAGTAAACAGGCAGACAAGCAGTTAGCTGCTAGGAGATAACTCTGTGGATTCTGTTTTTATGTTGCTCTATTAATGAAATACAAGTGATGTTAAAATTGGGTACATACTGGATTTTCATACATGCTAGCAAATTTTGGCAAAGAAGATTCAACGAATGTTGGAAGAATGGAATTCACAATTTTACAAAAAGTTTAACAGTTTGAACAATAACTTTTATTTTGCTTTTGTTATTCACCTATAGTTCTCAACTTATGAATAATCCTGTATTATAAATTAGTAATACAAACCTTGTTCCAAGGTATATTGATATTATAACCTTTTCCTGGACCCACACCAACTTCTGTGTAGTTTGCATCTGTTGACCCCGGAAAGAAACTGCCATTGTCATACCGATGAAGTGATATGTATAGAACACTAGGGTCTTCCTCAAACATGTGCTGAGTGCCATTGCCATGATGAACATCCCAGTCAAGGATAAGAACTCTGTAAAAATTATATTAATACAACCACAAATAAGAATACACACACACACACAAATTACATTAATAGAACCAAATATAGAGCGCGCGCGCGCTTGGTGTTATTGGCATTGACTATACTGCATTGTACTGCTTGTCTCAAAATGAGAAAGTTGAATGCCATGTGCTATTTAGGAAGATAGTGGTAAGTATGGTGCTGAAAAATTCACATTTGCAATATTCCATATTTCTAGATTTCCGGAAAGCATTTTACATGGTGCCCCATTGCAGATTGTTAACAGAAATACGAGCACATGGAATAAGTTCACAGACATGTGAGTGGCTCAAATACTTCTTAAATAATAGAACCCAGTATGTTGTCCTCGAAGACAAGTGTTCATCAGAGACATCGGTATCATCAAGAGTACCCCAGGGAAGTGCGATAGGACTGCTATTGTTCTCTATATACATAAATGATTTGGCAGACAGGGTGGAAAGCAGTCAGCAGTTGTTTGCTAATGATGCCTTGGTGTACGAAGATACAAGACAACTTAGATAAAATTTCCAGTTGGTGTGATGAATGGCAGCAAGCCCTAAATGTGCTAACATGTAAGTTAATGTAAATGAGTAGGAAGAACAAACATGTAATGTTCAGATACAGTATTACCAGTGTCTTGCTTGACACAGTCAATTTGTTTAAATATCTCAGCATAACATAGCAGAGTGATATGAGGTGGAACCAGCATGTGAGAACTGTGGGAGAGAAAGCAAGTGGTTGCCATAAGTTAATTGGGAGAATTTTAGGAAAGAGTGGTTCACCTGTAACAGAGACTGCATACAGCACACTGGAGCAACCTATTCTTGAGTACTGCTCAAGTGCTTGGGATCCGTACCAGATCGAACTGAAAGAAGACATCAAAACAATTCAGAGGCAGGCTACTAGATTTGTTACCAGTAGGTTTGAACAACACACAAATGTTATGGGAACTCAAATGGGAATACCTGGAGGTAAGGCAACATTCTTTTCGAGAAACACTATTGAGAAAATTTAGTGTACCAGAATTTGAAGCTGACTCCCAAACGATTCTACTGCCGCCAACATACATTGCGTGTAAGGATCACAAAGATACGAGAAATTAGGGCTCATACAGTTGCATACAGACAGTAGTTTTTCACTCTCTATTTTTGCAAATGGTACAGTAGGGGAACTGACAAGTAGCGGTACAGGCTACCCTCCGTCACACATCCTATGGTGGCTTGCGGAGTATCTATGTAAATGTAGATGTAGATTTAGAAATGCAGATATAGACTTGGATTCTGCCTCAAAATGAGAAGTTATCTAATAATGCTATTTAACAGGGAATTTTATCTGGATGAATTATTTTACCAAACATAGTACGAAATAGCTATACTTTCTGCAAATATCGAAAAGAACCCTATTTTTGGTTACTGGTGCTAAAAAGGTCTGGTGAAGCTCAGTTTCAGAAGAGAGCATACAAACATGTTTACAAATCAATGATCGTAACTTTGCATGATTGCAACGATATACCAGTGCTCTTTATAAGTTATTCTCTGATGCCATGTCAGCTGTGGGGAGTATAATGATTTATAAGAAACAAGTTGTGGATGGCTATGTAGATATCATGCCATGGACCTAGAAACTTAAAAAACACAGAAACCTGTACTTCTTTGCTAGTTAACATTGGTACAATGCGGACACTTTAAAGTTACAGTTTATTTTAAGTGGGAAGGTACTCTGAACTATGGTTGCTTTAAGATACTGGTAGAAGGCAGGCTTGAACTAGCTCGTTTATGACACTGCCAATCTCAACAAGCAACTGTGCAGTAGCTGTTGTCAAATGCTTGTGCAAATTGCTCTGATATGTGTTTCACTTCATTCATTGCTTTCTTTTCTTATTTTGAAATGAGTAAAGACTCTAACTCACATCAATCACAGTGTTTGAGTTTGACTATCTCAACGGCAGAAGGAATTGATGATTATTATGACAAAGTGTCAGTTTTGTTTCTGCTACAGCACAGAAAACTGGTGAAGGCTATCTGCTTTGTGAGAGGGAGGCATGGCTTGTTCTCCCAACCATTCCTCTTCTGACAGGTAGTCGACATTCTCAATTGTTTACACTCGTGGCTGACTGCATTTCAGCATATTTTGTAATTCTTGAAGTGGGTGGGGAAAAAAGATAATTTTGAGAAATGTCTTAAGTCACAGAAGCACTCTGTTCACTGGAAAGATAGTACTGCCGCTTGTCAACAGATATAATCATCTGATGAAAGCTTACACACAGCCAAAACAAGAAAAACAAAGAAAGTCCATTTCAGGGAAAAACTGGAGTTTTTGCACAAGCAAATATTCCAGTGAAAAACCTCTTATTATAGAGAAGATCATATATTTATTCTCTTTTAATATCATTTTATTTCTGATCACTGGTTCCCTCAGCAAATCAGCAACCAAAAAAGATACCAACCATACTTTCAACAAGGAAACACTTACAGAAGTCTAAATTAAGCCCACAGGCAATATGGGTAATGACAGTACAAAGCACAACCAGCAAACGAGAAATACTTCATCGGGTTGACAATTAGCAATTACTGTGAGATGTACTACTGATCATTATGAAAATGTTGAGTGCCACAGAGACAGGAGCGATAAATATTTGCTTAACTTTCTTAAGTCTTGTTATTTTGCATGTCAATTTAAACACAGTTGCACACACATTACAAATGCCACAGTATGTCAGGCAAGCTGTGGCACAGCCTGAACAGTGTGGGAAGGCATTTATGTACAAGTGAGTGGAAGAAGAGCATCGCAGGTGCATAGCAAGACGTAGGAAACTTCCACACAAGAGTGAAGGCACGAGCTGTTCCAATCCAGGAGAGGACAGGGGAATGGAAGGGTCTGTTGTGAAATCTAGACCATCTGTCTTATACTACATGGATGCTTTTCTCCCATTTCCTCCCCATCCACAGCATAGTAGTGAAATACTCTTAATACCAATCTACCACAGTCAGCACTCACCACTGTTACTTTCTCTCACACTTCTTGCACTCTAATCCTTCAACCTTATCCCATTTCTCCTACAGCTCGCATGGTAAGAGCTGTTGTGTTTGCACGTAAGTTTTCAAAAACATTCGAATGACGCAACTAGCCAAATGATACAATACATATGATTTACAAAATGTCCACAAATTTTAAACAAGAGTTATACATAACAACAGTTATGTTTTTACAAATAAATTCACTACCTTCAAAACAGAAAAATCTATTCTATCATACCTTTTCAGACCATGTATCTTCACAGCATATTTTGCTGCTAAGGCAACATTGTTGAAAACACAAAAGCCACATGGTTCACCTTCCTCTGCATGGTGTCCAGGAGGTCTTACAATTGCTACTCCTGATCGGCTGTCTCCATTTAGAACAGAGTCTACCACCTATAACATTTATCAAAAGCAAACAGATTCTTTTAAAAGACAATTACTAACAATACAGTCAGTGGTGTATATAAGCTAGCAGCTCTCACAATAAGAACAATGAAAAGAAAAGAAAATTGTCAATCTCATCAGTATAAAACGCATCAAAAGCTTCATAAATTCTCACGTAAGTCTCAACACACTGCATCCTAGAGTGAAAGTTAGAAACAACGTGAAAAATCAAATTATGAGTACAAGCAATCCTGCTTAAATATTACAAACTGATAAAAAAATAAGTGAAGAAAGCATGGTCAGATATTAACTACAAATGCGTGCACACGCACATTTACAGATTGGAGGGGGGGGGGGGGGGGGGGGTGGAGCACGCGCACATGCACGCACACAAATCACTGGGTGCGTAAATGATTAGAGTTGCAATTCTCTGCGACAGGTAGAATGACCTCCAAAGAGCATTCGAATTAGTTGTATTTCATGTTGTTTCCATGTCTGGTACAGCATATAAGGGGTATGAACAGCATCATACGTTGAGTGTTCACTGTGAAGGACATGTGAGGTGCCCTGTACTCATGTGAGACAGTGTTTGAAAAGGACCCATTGTGGGTCTCCATTTGACCAGCTGGTTGAATTACATGACTGTGACCTGATGTTGGACTGCATGGATGTGTATTCAGGCATACATGTCAAGGTTCAAGTCGAACACCTCTGACTACCACATGGCACATGTCTCTATGAACTGTCCGCATTATGTTGTGATACTCCCAAGGGTAGCAAGATCCCCAGGTCTGTCCCCAACACAATATGTGGGACCAGCTTGGAAGTCGACTCTGTCCCAATGCTAGAGTCAAGGACATCAAGAGCAACTGCAACAGTTGTGGGCCAGTTTGTCTATGGAAGATACAACAGCTTTAGGACATCCTTCCCAACTGAATCAGTGCATGCATTCATGCCAAAAGGGGTGCAACGTCATGCCGATGTGTGAGTTCATATAGCCAAGTTCTTTGTAAATTTGACTCGATACTGCCATGAGGTGTAGGACATAAAAAGTGATGTAATAGTTAGCATCACTGGCTGGTGTGCTGTGGATTTCCAGTTCAAACCCAACCACCAGCAATTATTTGTTATTTGGTGTTTATCATTTCTGGATGGTTCTTGAAATATCTTATGTTTGCAATGTCTGTATATTCTGGAATACCCCATGTTTATATAAATACCAGCATTCTGGAATGTTCAGCGTTTGTATAAATACAAGGGTAATCCCAAAAGTAAGATCTCTTATTTTTTTATAAGTACATAGACCTGTTTATTTCTACAATGGTTTACATCAGTTTACAGGCTTGAACATTTAGCTATTTTTCAACATAATCACCATTTCTGTTGATGCATTTTTGTAGATGCTGTGGCAGTTTTTGTATGACCATTTCATACCAGCTTGTTGCCATGATGTTCGGAAAGTTATGAGCCTCTTCTTTCACCTCATAATCGGAGCTGTATCACTGGGTCCACAATTAACGCTGACAGGTACTGTGAGACTCTGAAAAAACTCAAACGAGCAATTCAGAAATGGAGAAGAGGAATGTTGAGAAAGGGCATACCCATTCTCGATGACAACGCTCGTCCACACATCGCTCGGCAAACCGTTGCTCTCTTGCAACAATTTCAGTGGAGCATAATCACCCACCCACCCTATAGTCCCGACTTGCACCCAGTAACTATCACCTGTTCCATAGGTTAAAAGAACATTTGGCCGGAAAACGATTCAGATCCGACGATGAGGTGAAAGAAGAAGTTCATAACTTTCTGAACAGCATGGCAGAGAGCTGGTATGACACGGGCATACAAAAACTGCCATAGCATCTACAAAAATGCATCGACAGAAATGGTGATTACGTCGAAAAATAGCTAAATGTTCAAGCTGTAAACTGATGTACACCATTGTAGAAATAAACAGATCTATGTACTTATAAAATATAGGAGACCTTACTTTTGAGATCACCCTTGTAGTTGCACACACACTGTCCAAGAGGTCAGTTTTGCTGTATGTTAGTGTCAGTAATAAATGTGCTTTCAGTTTTAAGAGCTGTGCTGTGCTGTGCTGTGATGACCCTGCCTTTGGAAAGTGTGCTTTTTAGGTGGCAATATCGTAACATCACCTAACCCCTAAACCTGTGAAATTTCATTTCGATTGTCCTCCCCTGCTGGACACTGTCTCTCTCTCTCTCTCTCTCTCTCTCTCTCTCTCTCTTTTTCAGTCAATGTATGTTTGTTCATTACACATGCATCAAACTTTCTCTGCTGTACACTGTACTTGAAAAGGTTACTTATTTTAAAATAAATAAGTTGAACAATTTCTGTAAAACAGGCAAAATAATGGCTATGTATCTACAATGTTTGTCATGCAAAATATTATCCCCCTCCTCCCACTATTACTGACACTCAAGCTCTTGAAATTATTACCTCTGTTGAAATTATTCACTCTACCCATAATTTAGCTGTTTGTAAAATAGTTACTTGAATAAATGCAACTTGCCATGCAATTTACAGCAATCGCCAGAGTACAGGTATGGAGAACAAAAAGAATAACAAGAACAACAACTGACAAATAATTCTGTGTATGAGAAAGCAACAATTCAAATGCAAACAAGAAGAAAATAAAATTAAGAATACAAAACGGAACCGAGTTTCTCAAAATGACACGCGCGCGCGCTCGCTCACTCGCACGCACGCACGCACGCACGCACGCACACACACACACACACACACACACACACACGAGAGAGAGAGAGAGAGGGGGGGGGGGGGGGGGGGGGGGGCAAAACATTGTGAAAATCCACTGCATCATGTGTTGGTCCACCTTTGTAACACAATACAGCAGTGATTCTGCATGGCAAGTTTCATCAAACTTTTGGTAGTTTTCAGAGGGATGAGGCACAGGTCTATGCGTATGACACACAATTCCCAAAAATGTATATGTGGAGCTGGCTCCAGATATCATTCCATATGGTTCAGGTCAGGCAACTTTGGCAGCCAAAACATCAATGCAAGTTCATTTTAATGCTCCTCAAAACACTGTAACACAAGTTTTGCTGTGTGACATACACAGTTATCAAGCTGGAACACACCATCTCTGTTGGGAAAGACATTAAGTGTGAAGAGATGAAGGTGGTCCACAGTCGTGTTCACACAGTCCATAGTTGTCACACTGCCTTCAATTATCACCACAGGTCCCATGACCTACTGGCCTATGCCTGCGACTTGCTGCATTTTGAGCAGACATTTGTCTGGACACAAGCATCCACCTGGTGTAACAAGAAATATGATTCATCTTATGAAGCGGACATTTTCATTTGATTAATAGTCTGATCTCTACGATCCCATGCCCACTGCAATTGTCAGATCTGCTGCAGATTGCCACCTACCCTGCTTTCTATAGAATGCAACATTCCAACCTCTACATTCTATGATTAGGCGTGGGCATCTAACACCTTGTCACCTACTCATGGTTTCCCCATCCTTCAAACACTTTCCATATGTGCTTAATACAGCACCAAGCAAACCACCAACTACATGCACGCAAAATGCTCTTTCCCTGGCACCTGCCTAGAACAATCTGCCCTTTACTAAAGACACTTATGTCAGTGTACTCCACCATTTGTGGCTCGCATCATCACTAAAATGATACCGCATTCATCTTCACGCGTTTAAATACATCCCTGGCCACACTATGTGCCCACAACCCTACTAGGAGGCATTCAATCTTACAGTGGTCATTCTGTTTTACTTCATCAGAACGTGTGTGTGTGTGCAGAAAATAATGACACTCATAAGAAAAGAAACTGTATTAAATGTTGGTGACCATTATCTCTAGCCTCAGTGCTGTTATTATATGGCAATGCCCAAAGCACACTGATTTCATAAAAAGCACAAGAAAGCAACAGTAAGGTATGACTACAACAATTATGCGCTTCTCTAGCACTGAATGTTCTGGATTTTATGGTATTTATCACCTTGCACTCGCAGTGGCAGAATAGAATAGACACACTGACCTTATTGGGCACTGTCCAACTGTCTTGCCACAAACCTTAGTGGATTAGTATCACATAACTTCTACAGCCACATCAATTTCCAGCCCATTATTGGCAAAAGACAATGAACAATATCATCCACTTCAGTTTACAAAATTTTTGAAAATTAAGATATAATATTGGATAAATATTTAGAAAAACACTTCAAGAAGCAATGTGACATCTACAGTTTAAAAAGCAAGTACTTGTAACGGGTGTTTGTTAGATGAAGAAGAGATACATCTTGGGTTCATATACGAAGATGGCATGATCTTACTTAATTTAAGCAGGAGAAGACAGTGGGGATCACACATTCTGATAACAAACACAATGGGTTAGAAGTGAATGGAACAGACTACTTCTGAAACTGTGTAGATATTTAACATTACAGAACTACAGAGTCAAATGTGCACTAGCAATACTGGACCAAATTGTTAATATTCATAATGGCAATTTGGCTATCAGTGTTCAGCAGACCAACACACTTGCATAATTCTTAACATCAATTACAGATGATAGACATAGAAAAATATTAACATTTACCAGAAAGAGATCACAACTAATAATTCAAACAGGACATCTCTAAAAATATCACCTCAATAATTGCAAGGAAATTCAACACAACCAACACAAAATTTCTACTTTGTGTAATAAATGAATCATTGACAAATATGGATCAGTATAAATTAATAGACATAAACAATAGGAAGAAATCACCAGTAGTTCACTAAAGCATTGTGCACAGCCTACAAGCAGTACAATGAATTAAAAATCTACAACTATCATTTTACAGAGATATGAAGTGGAAGGAAGAAAATTAGTTAAATTACAGAAATAAGCTGTTGGGTAATTTATATAATTATTAATTGACAAACTATGATATTATTTTATACCATACCTCACACATCTCAAGTAAGGACAACGAGAAAGTATACAGGATAATTGGATTTCCATGGAAACATTTAGTTAATTTACATTTACTTCACTTGTGAATGCAAAAGGACATTAATAACTGATAATAATATGGAATATCTTGCACCATGCACTGATAAGTGACTTGTTGAATATACATGTAGTGCTCAATGTGAAACTGAAGGAATTTCAACATGGCCATAAGGGCTTCATTTTACTTCTGTCACTATTTTTTTTAACAAAGGAAAGCTGAATGCACTCATGGAAGATGGTTTTGTTTGCAAGTTTCAGAAATTTTTAATGGAATATCAAAAAATACTACTTGCTGGCATAGTAGGTAAAGGAACTTATCTATTGACAGCAAAAGATGGAGGGCCAACATTTTTAATGTCTGCAAACAGGGCAGCATGGTATCCCTCACCTAATGTGATGTATTTTGTGAAAGTCTCAATGCTTACAGTAGCTTGCCCAGTTTATTTTGAATGAATCTGAGATACTGCCTGAAACATTCCATCCACAACCTATAATGTGCCCATCTACTTTGTACCTGTGACAAGATTATGCACAACCTCATTACCTACAATGTCACCCGAGGTTTTGAAATGTACGTCAGTGGCTCAGATACTTTGCCTGGGGGGATCTTCATAAGTGTGGTGCTCCGCTAAATATAGCCATTGACCATCGTGGGAGAATCACACCTCTGAAAATGCCACATGCAGCTGCAATTGAAATGTCAAAGAGATAATGCACACCCACTGGACTACAGCCTATGGGCCTGTTAAGTAGAGAACATATTAACATCACTGGCTGTCAACACCACAGTATGTATGTAAGTCCTGGCAAATATTTAACCAAATGTATGGTGCACACACCCTTTGGGATTCTTATCTTGTTCAAGTATTTTCTTCTTCCCCTTCAGAAATTGGATAATATAAAGTTAGGAAATCATTATTTTGAAATGAAATCATCCATTTTGAGATTACTTAAATTGCTTTGCAAATAAAAAATAAATCCCTTTGGCTTCTGCCTCGGGTTCTTTGGCCAATGTATGTTTGATGATTTTCGTAACATTTTACCAGTACGAGTGGCTGGCAGTGTCAAAGCTTCACGCTCCAAAGCATGTAACGAACTGCAGTAAATCTTCGCAATTGCAGATTAAAAGTGCCTGTCGCACCAGTGTCTGAGCACTTTTTCCTGGTTATTACTGCTGTGGTTCTCCCCTTGTTACCTGCAACAGTCATTCACGGCAGCACAGGAGTCTAGGATCCATTTAGCTTGAGGTTTTCCTCTTTTCTGTTGAAGTTAATTTCCCAACTTGTCCCAACATGCAACACCATTTATTTTCAGTGCTCCTGGTGTTGATGGACTGTGCAGTCATTCCCACATAGATTTTTCCACTTGCGCTGAATATGCTGTATATTCCTGAACGTAGCAAGTGGTTTCCTTTTGTCATTTGCTGATCTGAGACACTCTTTGATCTTCTTGGTCCATTTGTAAATAGTCTTTACATCGCATTCACACAACATGGAGCCAAATTTGTGCCTTGGGATATATGGCAGAAAGGCCAGACCCTAAACTATTATTTTCAACATGTCACTCTGCCAAATGTAAGATTTCATGATACTTCTTATGCAACTGCTGGCGTAATTAATGCTCCTCAGAATGTTTTCCAGATCTAGCATTTCATGTCTAATGTGCCACAACACACAAATTTATCTCAAGGGCTTTACAAAAGTATTAATCATTCCTTTTTCTGACTTGCATGGTGAGTTCCCAGTTTGCACAGGTTTTCAACAGATGCTTTGTACTGGATTCTTCTTTGTGAAAAAGCTGAGGAACTATGCACTGAAACTGGCAGGATACCGTGCCAACCAAAACCACCAATTTGCAATATGAAAAAGGAACCGTTACAAGCTATCGAGAGTCTCTACGGTGATAAGGGTACATTACTGCATGCCGACAAGTGAAGTGTGACTGCTGTAATGAAGACTGAAGATTACGAGCAGAAGATTCAGTACCTTTTAGATCCGACATCACGCTGAAAGCTAAGAGAAGATCCGGTGCAGTGGTTCACACAGAATACAGGTTGGTTAATCAAGAAATCTTATCACTCAGTGGACATTCCTGTACAACACCAAAGCTCAACACCTCAGCTGAATCGATTACCAAAATTCCATAAAGATTATGTATCACTAAGACCAACTGTATGTGCTCCTGGTTCATGGACACAAAAACTGACAAAATATTTGATCACTCTGTTTCCTCCACACAATCATCATCCTGGCCAGCTTTGTTGCTGTTGTTTTTTTTTTACATGTCACTCAATGATTCCCTGGAGCATACTGACTCCATTTTCCTCACATGACGTCAACAAGCTCTTTCATGGATATCTTGGCTTGAGCTACTTCATGTGAA
Organism: Schistocerca cancellata; assembly: GCF_023864275.1. Lineage (NCBI taxonomy): Eukaryota > Metazoa > Arthropoda > Insecta > Orthoptera > Acrididae > Schistocerca > Schistocerca cancellata. Next base: position 610,425,026 of record NC_064626.1, read on the forward strand.
ATAGCAATTTCTATGAACAGGTACACTGAAGACGCCATTGTCGTGTGTAGCCATGTTGAGGAACAGCTTGATGACTTCATAAGACACCTGCACAGCCTCCGTACCAACATAAAATTTACTATGGAGGAAGCAAAGGAGAAACAGTTACCCTTTCTAGATGTATTAGCATATGAGGGATGGTGAGAATCTGTGACACAGTATCAAAAACTGACATACACTAACCAATATCTGTACAAACTGTCAAATTATCACCCAAACCAGAAAAGAAGAATGATTTAACACGCTAGCAATGCCAGCAAGATGAATATGTAAGCTGCAGCACCTTGTAAATAAGATGCAACATCTGGCAAGCATTCTGAGGAGCTCTGGGTGCTCCAAAGCATGCACAAGAAGTGTCACGAAATCTAACACTCAATGAAGTGACACATTGGTAGAAGAAATCTGAAACATCCCCACAGTTACAGACTAAATTGGTCATATTTTGCACAAACATAATGTAAAGAATATTTACAAACATACCAAGAAGATCAACGTGTGTCTCAAATCCAAATCGTCACAGGACAAAAGGCACCAACTTGCAATGTTAGGAATACATTGCATATCTAGTACATTTGAAAAAGTCTATGTGGTTATGACTGGATGGATCATCAACACCACGATCACAGTACATTAAACAGTACTACAGGTTGAGACAGGTGAAGAAATCTGCATGGTGGAGCACGCAATGTGTAAGACTGGCCACATAATAAAATTCATCAACACAGTAGCGCTTTCTGAGGATAAGAGCTACAATGCTCGAGTGTTTAAGGAAGCCACAGAAATTCATAAAAATGACAATAGCTTCAACAAGAAAGACGAAGGTCTGAAGCTCTATGGATCCACGATTCCTGTGCTGCAGAGAACGGCTGCTGGAAGATAGCAGGGCAAGGACCAAGCAGTAACAACTTGGGAAAAGCCCTGACAGGTTGGTGTGACAGGTACATATAATCTGTGGCCATGAGCTCGACTTCAGTCGGCCACCAGCAATGGATGGTGAAGCTTCAACAATACCAGCCACTTGAGCTGACAAAATGCAAGAAAAATCATCAGACAAATATCGACTGAAGAACCAAAGACAACTATTCTGACTGACATTTGGTATTAGAAAAATACAGTAATCAAGAATAATGGAACTTTTGATACAGCCTATTAGTGTTACAAGATGAGCCTAACAAATGGCATTTCTCCTTCTCCTCCTAACAACTTGTTCAATAATTGAGTCCCTTACAGCACAAGTGGTACAATGCCACTTCTTCTTCTTCTTCTTCTTCTTCTTCTTCTTCTTCTTCTTCTTCTTGTTAATAGGGCAGAGATCTTGTTCAGTAACTGGTGTTTGCTAACATTTCAAACTGTGTAATTCCTACCTCACTTAGAAACTGTACAGGTTGATAGACACATCTAACTACTGAGAGCTGAAGTGGTGCAGTTGGGAGTTACACCAAAGTGGCTAGTATTGTTTTTCCCCCCCTATTTAATGTGACCACATACTTTTTACTTTATTAGAAAATGTACAACAAAGATGATGTGACTTACCAAATGAAAGTGCTGGCAGGTCGACAGACACACAAACGAACACAAACATACACACAAAATTCAAGCTTTCGCAACAAACTGTTGTCTCATCAGGAAAGAGGGAAGGAGAGGGAAAGACGAAAGGATGTGGGTTTTAAGGAAGAGGGTAAGGAGTCATTCCAGTCCCGGGAGCGGAAAGACTTACCTTAGGGGGAAAAAGGGACGGGTATACACACACACACACACACACACACACACACACACACACACACACACACACACACATATCCATCCACACATATACAGACACAAGCAGACATATTTAAAGACCATGTCTGCTTGTGTCTGTATATGTGTGGATGGATATGTGTGTGTGTGTGCGAGTGTATACCTGTCCCTTTTTCCCCCTAAGGTAAGTCTTTCCGCTCCCGGGACTGGAATGACTCCTTAACCTCTTCCTTAAAACCCACATCCTTTCGTCTTTCCCTCTCCTTCCCTCTTTCCTGATGAGGCAACAGTTTGTTGCAAAAGCTTGAATTTTGTGTGTATGTTTGTGTTCGTTTGTGTGTCTGTCGACCTGCCAGCACTTTCATTTGGTAAGTCACATCATCTTTGTTTTTAGGTATATTTTTCCTACGTGGAATGTTTCCTTCTAAAATATATATATATATATATATATATATATATATGTTCTGTCGAGCTAGGACCCTTATTTATTAAACCTTCTAAACCTTCGGTTTCATCACCTTACATAAAGATGAAGTACGTCTGCTTCAGACAACTCTTATACTTGTGTTACCTCGATGTTGTAAATGCTTTATATCTCCCCATATAGAAAATCTCATTGTCCTACATCTCATTGTACTGTGGACATTTGGTGATACCTTCACTACTAGCAATGCTTTCCAAAAAAGTGATTTGTTTGTTCACAAAGTAAATGCATTTATTCTTTGCTGTCCATTTCTCAGACTAAGATTAATGTGAAGCCATAATATAATACATACATGATCTAAACAATTGTTACAATCAGTTCTTGCTAATGCTATTTACATATTTTGTGTAAAACTTTAAAAATATATGACCCTTCCAGGATTAAAGCTTGTGGCCTTTTCATCCACAGTCAGATGAGCTATCCATTGCGCCACCAAGCGTTTATCGTAGTACCATTTCTGCCAAATGCCTTCCATACAGAAAATCAGCACTAAGATTTGAGAATAATAATTAGCTGATAGCTGATTATCTAGTTATAAAACACAGATCCATTTGCTAAAATTCTATGATTCCTTAGTCTTGAGTGAGTTTAATGATGTTAAAAGTGAGCAGGGAAAAGAATGCCCGTCACTGCACGTATCGCTGTTCTAAATGGGTGGAGTATAAATGCATAAACTTTCATAAGGTTTCAACAATCAGTGTTCACAAAATTCCTTTCTATTGTTACTTAAAAGTTGTAATTGAGCTTTCCATCCCTAAATAGCTAAAACGTTTGTAGAAGTAGTATATAAAAAAACCTTATAACTTTAGCTAACACTCATGTAACACATTATAGCTTCGTCTCACACCTAGTCTGTGATGCCATCGGAGCTTCAGCCAACAACAGGGCATTTTCTATCATATGACCAAATCTTGATATTTAATGATTTTTTAAGCTTTAGTTACGTAAGAATAACAGATAACTTGTGAGGATATTAACGATAGATGCTATCTGAGTGTTGTAATCAATCAGAATAACAACGATCTGAACCATATTTTTCACATAGGAAAACAGCCTATTATTACACACTATTATATGGCCTGGGGAAAAAAGGAAATTCCACCATGTCATCAACCAACAAAAGGCAGTAAAAATTAAAAAAAAGCTGCAACTAACATTTTTCATGCAACCACTGATAGATGAAGTGAAACAGCATGCAAAAAATATTTCCAGGAAACATTAAAAATCTGTGATGGTAGAATGACCAAAGCCGTGAAAAAGATAGTACACGCAAAATCACCAGGTGAAGACAAACAAGGTAAGAAAGTTCCTGGTAACAAAAACCCAGAAGAAAAAATGATGATAATAGGTAACTTCATAGCACTGTTCCCCTCTTATCAATCACATTATGCAAGATCCCACAACCCAAGCAGAAGATATTTATCAGAAAATATGAATATCTGACTACTCTATAATTTGTACAAAAAACAAAGTCAAAGAAAAAACGCAGTTAAAGAAAACATTTACTGTAGAACTTTTAACAAAGAATTCAACTTGCATTTCCATGCTCCTCACAAGGACACCTGTGCACAATGTGATATTTTTGTAAATAAATGCAAACATTCAACAGATGAAAAGGCAAAGGCATAGCTTCAACAAGACTGTGAATTGCATCTTTACAAGGCACAAAAAGCTCTTTATATATTTACAATTTGGTTGTCACGACCTGTCATCAAAATTAGAATTCGTGTACTGCTGGGATGAAGAGACTGGATCTCGAGGTTCCCAAGAAATTGTTGGTCCCTTGGTCAAACACACTGAGACATAAGCACGGCTCACAAGACATGCTGTCATGTACACTGATGAAAGTTTAGCAAATATAGAAGCTAAAAGAAAACTGATCATCATTTGGAGAGGACAACGACTATACCTCTCTGACAATCCCGAATACCATGGAGTAAAGAATGACCACTCCCTTACATTCAAAGCCACATCTGAAATAGTAAAGCTCAAAGTATCAGCACGGAACATCATCATCGGTAAACTTACAGGAACAACTTGGGGTGTTCAACCAGAAGTGCTTCAAAGATATACCCTGGCACTATGTTTTCCAAAAGATATACCCTGGCACTATGTTTCCCATAGCGGAATATTCTGCACCGGTCTCGCAAAATACTGTAAATGCCAAACAAGTTAATACAGTTTTGAATGAGATTGGATGCACTATGATAGGCTGTCTATGACCAATTCCTGTCAGCACACTGTACCAAATTCTGAATATAGCACCACCAATTATTTGTAGGAAATCACCTGCATAAGTGGGGAAGACGGAACAGGAAACTGATCCCATACATCGGTTGTCTGGACACGAGCCTCAATGACCAAGACTTGGATGAAGATAAAACTTCAGGGGCTGACATCTGCAACAATTCTTTCATCACCTGGAACTCATCAAGTGGAACTTTGGCAAGTAAAATTGGTTGGAAGTAAAGGAGGGGTCATGGGTCATGCTTGGATTTCTCAGTCGGTAGAGCACTTGCCCCTGAAAGGAAAAAGTTCCGGATTCAAATCTCGGTCCAGAACACAGTTTTACTCTGCTAGGAAGTTTCATATCAGTGCATGCTCTGCTCCAGAGTGAAAATTTCATTCTTTGCCAAGATTGTTTGCTTGAGGCCAACCGAACAAATGATGAAGAGGAACTATTGGGCATGGAAGACACTGAACAGACTGAGAATGGAGATGTCACTATACAAAGTCAACCTCAGAAAAAGGGACTTCAGCACTTGTGATGAAATGTTCCTATGTGGTGACCATCAAAACCAACAACGTCTGTCCTACTGGTGATTTTGCTGCAGCTACAAAACAGAAGTCACACTGCCGAATACTTCACTCATCACAGAATATGAAGAGAATTACCATTCTATTTCCCCCCTCCCCCTTTTTCATTTTTATTGTTATTACTCTCTGTCTTTACTTTATTGAATTTTCCCTCAAATGGATACTTTGTATGTAATTAACCTCTGTATATCATTAATGCTTTACCAGCAGTGCAATTATTTTGTGTCCTTGACACACAAAATAAAATAAATAAATAAATGTACAGAGCATGACAGGAATTTGAAATTAGCCATGACATTAAATGAAACTAGTTTTAAGTGAAAAGAATAACACTGAAATAGTAGACCAAAGGCTCATGAAAAGTGACTGATTCTAACTCCCCAACAATGATGATTTTGGCTCAATAGAAAACTGCAGCAAGACAATGGTACATTTTGTCCCAATGATTGGTACTATTTTTCTGCTAACTCAAGGGGAAAATAAGATCTCTTTCATGTCGCTTTAAAGACAAACAATGGCTTCTTGTCAGTGGAAAACTTCAGTTCAATCATCAAATGGAAGACTGACAAAAGCATCCAGTGTCATAGTTAAAGATGCAATGATTATGTACCAAAAGAGTGATCCATTTACACTATTTTTCGAGGAAATTCTTTCAATGGACAAGGGATTTCACAAGTTGGGCTTACAGCCAGAATTTAAAAATAGGATCCACAGTCTCTCTGAGTAACATACCTCAGGGAAAGCTGTACACAAATCCACAGGTGGTAAAAAAGAAAGTAGGAGGACATGGAAGAACTTTTGCCCTTCATTCCAAAAGCTCATCACCATAACTTTCAGAGTCTTCCGTCTTTTCACAATGCTGAAGACAATGCCCACAGAATGGAAAAGATGGTACTGAAGATGAGTAACAAAAATTATGTAAATACAATATTGTTCTTTACGTCAGTTGTATTTTCATAGTACATAAAATCCTTTACCTGAATATATCACAAATTATCATCAGTTCTGTAATTGGATAAAATTTATTGGACTTGTTAATCTGAATGTTTAAAAAAAACTATTTTTATAATATATATCATAAGAAAGTGACACAGACAGTATAGCTGAATTTTGTACAACAATACTAGTAAACCAGTAAACAAGAATAATCAGCGTGACACCATCTGGACTCCAAGGGGCTCTATTATGAACCCAAAATGGACCACTTTCGTAGAAGGCACCAATGAAATGCATACCATCAAACTACTACCTTTAAAAGAGCAATTGTGTTCCACTTAACTGCATAAGGAATTTTTATGCTTAACAAGAACACTAAAACTAACAGGAATTTGATCAACCAAAAAATAACCATCTGATGCAATGTTGGAAAATTTATTAAACATACATTTAAATATAACGAAAATAATCAGTTATTGACAATATAATGTAAATGGATATATAAGAAAATCTATTCACCAAACGGTGGCAGGGGAACACACACACAATAGGGTTTAACTTTTACAGGCTTCCAGAGCCAGTGGCTCCTCCTCCTGGCAGAAGAGCTGAATGGGAAGGAGGATGGGTGAAGGGAAATGACTGGAGAGGTTTAGGGAAAGGAGTACAGTTCAGAAAAGTCACCCAGAAGTTCAGGTCAGGGGAGACTTACCCGACGGAATGAGAAGGAAAGACTGATTGCTGGAGACTGCAGCAGTCGAGATTTGAAAACCAGAGACTTTAAACGTGGAAGGCAGGGTAATATACCCCACATACAAAGTCGATCTGCTGCTGAACATTTCCTCAGTCAACGACCACCTGATTCCAAACCTGTGACACCCTTCTTGCTCACCTTAATCAACTCTATACTCACCAACAATTACCTCAACTTTGAGGGGCCAACATACAAACAGATCAGCAGTACAGCAATGTGTAACGTTCCCTGGCAGCACACACACTATTAATAAAATGAAATGACATTTAATTGTACTATGTACGCCGCTACGAAGCAATTCGTATGTACGAGGTGCATTCAAGTTCTAAGAACTCCGATTTTTTTTCTCCGGACTGGAAAGAGATAGAAACATGCGCATTGTTTTAAAATGAGGCCGCGTTCATTGCCAATACGTTCCAGAGATGGCAGCACCGTACGGCAGATGGAATTTTACCGCCAGCGGCGAGAATGAGAACTGTTTTAAATACTTCAAATGGCGACATTTTCCTTACTTGAACAGCGTGCAATCATTCATTATCTGAATCTGCGTGGTGTGAAACCAAAGGAAATTCATCGACAGTTGAAGGAGACATGTGGTGATGGAGTTATGGATGTGTCGAAAGTGCGTTCGTGGGTGCAACAGTTTAATGAAGGCAGAACATCGTGTGACAACAAACCGAAACAACCTCGGGCTCGCACAAGCCGGTCTGACGACATGATTGAGAAAGTGGAGAGAATTGTTTTGGGGGATCGCCGAATGACTGTTGAACAGATCGCCTCCAGAGTTGGCATTTCTGTGGGTTCTGTGCACACAATCCTGCATGACGACCTGAAAATGCGAAAAGTGTCATCCAGGTGGGTGCCACGAATGCTGACGGACGACCACATGGCTGCCCGTGTGGCATGTTTCCAAGCAATGTTGGCGCGCAACGACAGCATGAATGGGACTTTCTTTTCGTCGGTTGTGACAATGGATGAGACGTGGATGCCATTTTTCCAATCCAGAAACAAAGCGCCAGTCAGCTCAATGGAAGCACACAGATTCACCGCCACCAAAAAAATTTCGGGTAACTGCCAGTGCTGAAAAAATGATGGTGTCCATGTTCTGGGACAGCGAGGGCGTAATCCTTACCCATAGCGTTCCAAAGGGCACTACGGTAACAGGTGCATACTACGAAAATGTTTTGAAGAACAAATTCCTTCCTGCATTGCAACAAAAACGTCCGGAAAGTGCTGCGCGTGTGCTGTTTCACCAAGACAACGCACCCGCACATCGAGCTAACGTTACGCAACAGTTTCTTCGTGATAACAACTTTCAAGTGATTCCTCATACTCCCTACTCACTTGACCTGGCTCCTAGCGACTTTTGGCTTTTTCCAACAATGAAAGACACTCTCCGTGCCCGCACATTCCCCAGCCGTGCTGCTATCGCCTCAGCGATTTTCCAGTGGTCAAAACAGACTCCTAAAGAAGCCTTCGCCGCTGCCATGGAATCATGGCATCAGCGTTGTGAAAAATGTGTACGTCTGCAGGGCGATTACGTCGAGAAGTAACGCCAGTTTCATCGATTTCGGGTGAGTAGTTAATTAGAAAAAAAATCGGAGGCCTTAGAACTTTAATGCACCTCATACTGTAATTGTTTAGCAAAAAAATATTATTTAATTTTGTATAAAGGACATTTGTTATTATTGTAATATTTTCTGTAATAATATTCTCGATGTATTTATGATTGTAATATTTCTATACTCATAACGTAATTACGAAATATGTTAATATCTGCGATTAAAAAAAAAAAAAAATAGAAAGAAAAAAAATGTAAAATATAGCCACAGAGGAGAATAGTGTTGTAGGATTACAAAGAGATGTTAATGGTCAGCAGTAGTATAAAAAGCACCACGTAGTGTGTATTCTTTGTCGTCTTCCTCGAGAGGTGTGAGCGAGAGGAACCTGTGACGTAGCACTTTTATGAATGAGTAGACTTCTTTTGCCTGTATCTGTCTTTAGCCGCCATTAGAGGAGAAATTACAAAGTAATGTAAGTTTAATTATTGTTGTGGTCTAAATACATTATAATTTATCAAAATTGTGTATTACTGATGTAAATTAGCTTGCCCATGTCATCTATAATATTTCTTTAAAGAATTTTCAGCATTTTTAGCGATTATCGTTGGTGTTGCTGGGCTGTGCCGCGACCAAACAATTTGCAGCGGCGGCACATTTAAGAAATTGTTCCGCTAAAAAAAAAATTAACCAAACCCGTAAATCGGGAGCAGATAAAATTAGCAGTCAATTACGAAATCTTTTTCCTTTACAGCGATCCTGAGGCTGACTGAATTTATTACTGGTTTTACATTTGTGCATTCATAGGCGGATAATTAACATTCAAGTTGTTAATCTGTTGGTTCTTTCAATTTCTAAAGCAAATAAACGTATAGTGAAGTGTGTTTTGTCAATGATAATTAAACGTTCAGGTTGGCTTGGCAATATTTAACCATTTTATGCTAACAGAGACAGTCTTGTGTTCCATAGCTAACGCCGGGAAAGAATTCAGTAACTATTTTAAAAAAAAACCACTGCATTTAGAAAATGTGTGCCAAGGCCGAAATACGTAAAAAATTTAATTTATACAATTTTCAAATAAATGTTATTAATCAGTTAGTATGAATTTATCAGCATGAGAGGGTTGCTAAGGTTCACGTAATTTTAAATGTGCTTCATTCTGTCTACATGAATTTTTATTACCACACGTAAATAAGGGGTTCTACAACAAAGTTCGTACTGAAAGAGTAAATAACTAAAATATTTAAAGGCATTTTTTTCCATCAGTCCCTATACCAGTTCCAAACTGAACAATCCATTGCCCTCACCCACCTAATCCTTCACCTACACATCAACTCAGCCAATGAACACACCCGTCAACTCCTATCCTTAATAAAAGTCCTCAATCTTTCCTCTCCCACATCCACACCGGCTGTTCAGAGCATCCTCCTACAGGCCAACCGCAAATTAGAACAGCATGCCATCCTTCACCTCAAAAAACTATCCAATCTCCTGGTTTCCCACCTCCGGAAAGGCAACTCACTCACCCTTCACAACCTTTCCAGCAAACCTCAACCTCCTCTCATTGCACACAAACCCAGTCTCTCCCATCTACTCAATCTCCCACTTCCAGCTCCACTCCCTCCAAAACCTCAAAATTCCAATCAACACAATCTGGAACCACAACACCCTAATTCAGTAGTTAACCTTTCCTCCAAACCTCTCTCCCAATCCGAAACCTCTGTCCTATCCAAAGGCCTCACCTTCAGCCCCACTCCCAGATTCAACCAAACAGCCCTCGTCAAAGATTTACTGTCCTACACTCGTACACTCTGCTGGAAGTATCACTTTGCCACGAAGAAAAATTATCCTAATCCTACCCCTAATGATCCAACTCCCCAAGACACTATCCAAATTGAACCCTGCCTGGAACAGTTCCGTCCTCCGTCACAGCGGGACCCACCTCCTCTTCCTCAAAATCACCCTCTCCAAACCTTCCAGGAATTTCTGACTTCCAGCCTTGCCTCTCAATCCTTCTTAAAAAACCTTAATCCTACTCCCAACATCACCACTGCTGAAGCCCAGGCTATCCGTGATCTGAAGGCTGACCAGTCCATCGTCATCCTTCCGGCGGACAAGGGTTCCACGATCGTGGTACTTGATGGTCGGGCGTATGTGGCTGAGGGACTGCGTCAGCTTTCAGACAACACCACATACAAAGTTTGCCAGGTAATCCCATTCCTGATGTCCAGGCGGAGCTTCAAGGAATCCTCAGAACCTTAGGCCCCCTACAAAACCTTTCACCTGACTCCATCAACCTCCTGACCCCACCGACACCCCGCACCCCTACCTTCTACCTTCTTCCAAAAATTCACAAACCCAATCATCCCGGCCGCCCCATTGTAGCTGGTTACCAAGCCCCCACAGAACGTATCTCTGCCTACATAGATCAACACCTTCAACCCATTACATGCAGTGTCCCATCCTTCATCAAAGACACCAACCACTTTCTCGAACGCCTGGAATCCTTACCCAATCCGTTACCCCCGGAAACCATCCTTGTAACCATTGATGCCACTTCCTTATACACAAATATCCCGCACGTCCAGGGCCTCGCTGCAATGGAGCACTTCCTTTCACGTCGATCACCTGCCACCCTACCTAAAACCTGTTTCCTCATTACCTTAGCCAGCTTCATCCTGACCCTCAACTTCTTCACTTTTGAAGGCCAGACATACCAACAATTAAAGGGAACAGCCATGGGTACCAGGATGGCCCCCTCGTACGCCAACCTATTCATGGGTCGCTTAGAGGAAGCCTTCTTGGTTACCCAGGCCTGCCAACCCAAAGTTTGGTACAGATTTATTGATGACATTTTCATGATCTGGACTCACAGTGAAGAAGAACTCCAGAATTTCTTCTCCAACCTCAACTCCTTTGGTTCCATCAGATTCACCTGGTCCTACTTCAAATCCCATGCCACTTTCCTTGACGTTGACCTCCACCTGTCCAATGGCCAGCTTCACACGTCCGTCCACATCAAACCCACCAACAAGCAACAGTACCTCCATTATGACAGCTGCCACCCATTCCACATCAAACGGTCCCTTCCCTACAGCCTAGGTCTTCGTGGCAAACGAATCTGCTCCAGTCCGGAATCCCTGAACCGTTACACCAACAACCTGACAACAGCTTTCGCATCCCGCAACTACCCTCCCGACCTGGTACAGAAGCAAATAACCAGAGCCACTTCCTCATCCTCTCAAACCCAGAACCTCCCACAGAAGAACCACAAAAGTGCCCCACTTGTGACAGGATACTTTCCGGGACTGGATCAGGTTCTGAATGTGGCTCTCCAGCAGCGATACGACTTCCTCAAATCCTGCCCTGAAATGAGATCCATCCTTCATTAAATCCTCCCCACTCCACCAAGAGTGTCTTTCCGCCGTCCACCTAATCTTCGTAACCTCTTAGTTCATTCCTATGAAATCCCCAAACCACCTTCCCTACCCTCTGGCTCCTACCCTTGTAACCGCCCCCGGTGTAAAACCTGTCCCACGCACCCTCCCACCACCACCTACTCCAGTCCTGTAACCCGGAAGGTGTACACAATCAAAGGCAGAGCCACGTGTGAAAGCACCCACGTGATCTACCAATTGACCTGCCTACACTGTGACGCATTCTATGTGGGAATGACCAGCAACAAACTGTCCATTCGCATGAATGGACACAGGCAGACAGTGTTTGTTGGTAATGAGGATCACCCTGTGGCTAAACATGCCTTGGTGCACGGCCAGCACATCTTGGCACAGTGTTACACCGTCCAGGTTATCTGGATACTTCCCACTAACACCAACCTATCCGAACTTCGGAGACGGGAACTTTCTCTTCAGTATATCCTCTCTTCCCATTATCCACCAGGCCTCAATCTCCGCTAATTTCAAGTTGCCGCCACTCATACCTCACCTGTCATTCAACAACATCTTTGCCTCTGCACTTCCGCCTCGACTGACATCTCTGCCCAAACTCTTTGCCTCTGTATACGTCTGCTTGTGTCTGTATATGTGTGGATGGACGTGTGTGCGTGTGCGAGTGTATACCCGTCCTTTTTTCCCCCTAAGGTAGGTCTTTCCGCTCCCGGGATTGGAATGACTCCTTGCCCTCTCCCTTAAAACCCAAATCCTTCCGCTTTCCCTCTCCTTCCCTCTTTCCTGACGAAGCAACCGTTGGTTGCTAAAGCTAGAATTTTGTGTGTATGTTTGCGTTTGTTTGTGTGCCTATCGACGTGCCAGCGCTTTCGTTTGGTAAGTCACATCATCTTTGTTTTTATATATATATATCATTAAATTGGCACCCAATAACGCGGGGCTCGAATAAGCAGTGGCCACAAAGTACCCATGAGATAATTAGGGAATTATTGTAGTCGAACTTTGTTGGAGAACAATTAATAATATTTTCATGTACTGTATGTATTGCCTAACCAATATTGTGTGGTAATACCTGTATATGATTTTTTGCATGAGAACACTATATACCCAGAGGCAAGCTGAAGAAGAGAGCTCATTATATCAAAAAATTAATTACCTACCACAATACCAGGGGGCAGCTGCCCCCAAGATAGATCACCAAAAGGTAAAGCTACAGTGTAGTTGTCCTGTGGGTAGTAAAGCAGCCTCAGTGCGGTATTCTCGGATCATTAGTGGTGTGCTTGTTGTTAGTGTTCTTTTTTTTAAATAACAGGACATTTGAGTAGTTAGTCATCATAGTATATAATAAGTGTGTTTCAACAAATGACCATTTCTTGTGTGTTGTGTGATTATGTCAGTGAAACCTGAGTGTTAGAATATTTAGTTCAGATTTTGATTCTTTTGTTGACTATGGTTAGATTGCGTAGTCAGAAAAATATAAACATGGATAATGAACAACAGTTAGCAAGCAGTGATACCGAGTTAGAAAGTGGGGCACAAAGTAATGTTAGTGGCGTAGTTCAGGAAGTACAATGTGAGAATCTGGGGGCAGAAGGGCAAGAAATGTTGCCACTGCCAGCCAGTGATTCAGTTGAAAATAGAAATACTGTGCCACCCACAAGCACTAGACACAGACCAGAGAGTGGTGAGGTGTCACAAGTGCAATCATTAAGAGTTATGTTCGAGCGCATGCTCAATTTCCAAGCTGCGTTTATGCATGAACAAGCAGAGCGTGATTGACGCCAGCATGAGAGAGATTTGCAGTTAATGCAATCTTTGGAAGCTATGCAAAGGGAGATTGTTAGTTTGAGACAGAACTATGAAACCATACCCAAAGCGGTGCAAGAACTGAGCGAAAGAGTAGATAATATCCAGGTGGCTAACGCCAGTATCGTAGATGAAATCAGTGTACTGGCTAACAGGATGGAAAAATTAGAAATTGGCACAAGTCAAGCAATAAGAGCAGAAAATGTCCGAACAGGCGAACAAAATTGAAAAGGAATTTACAACAAAAATAGGCGAGAAGGTGCATGCTGCGATTGAGGCCAAGGACTTGGGCTCGAGTGCGGAAGTGCAGGACCTAAAAAGGGCGGTGCACACTGACATTCCGCTGTGGCAGCGGAATGTCAACCATCGTCTTGCGGAGCTGGAGAGCAGCTTGTTGCACGGCGACGCACAGGCGTGTGTCACGCCAGCCAGGTCCAACAATGATAGGCATATAAATACAGCAGTGAAAAATTGCGACTGCGAGACAGAACAGGCAACCAATGTTAGCGAAACAAACAAATGTCACTCCAAAATAGTGATTGAAGAAAGCCTGATTAAAAACCGACACTTTCAGATCTTCACAACGGAGAAGAAATCTGTTCACCCTGTAGTATTTATCAAGAGATTAAGAAACATTTTGCCTAGCATTTGGAGTCATACACAGAAAATACAGTTCGTTATGTCTTACATACAAGGAGATGCTACATTATGGGCAACCGAAGCAGCTGACAGTTGCGACACATATGAGCAATTTGAAAACGCATTCTTGGCCAAATATTGGTCAACATGTATTCAGGAGAGATTACGTAAAGAGGTATATAATCCAGAGCCGCATTCCCCACGATTAGGCAATTTGAGAAATACATTAATAAGAACTGTTACTGGGACGAGCAGATTTCATCCCGGGATTTGATCAGACTTTTGAAATCACACTTGCCGATACACGTAAAGGAAAAACTTATACACGTACCGGAGAACGACATGGAACATTTCTTGTCTGTTCAGGACTCAATTGACCTGATTCAGGAGGATGTTAAGGCAGCCTCTGAACAGGCTATAAGTAACGGAAACGGTTACAGAAATGGTTGAAATAACACGCCTCCACCAAATAATGGAAACGGCGGAGGTAACAATAGGAGACAAGATTATGTACAAAACGGGAATAGAGGTAGAGACCGGAAAGGCAATAGTCCGCCGGTGGATAATGACAGGAAAAGGAGGTTCGATGACCGATATGAAACAGGCCCACCAAGCAATAGTAGATGGAAAAATGCCAGGGGGCCGTGGAACACCAATACCTATAACGATACAAACCGAACTTGGCCACAGAACCAGAGGCCCAGTCCGGACCGGCAAAACAGTGAAAGATATGACAATAACCGACCGCCACCACAAAATGCGCCAATTGCGCAACCGTGGCGGCCGACGTAACACAACTTACACATAGTGGAGGTCAGCAACACAGAACAGCCACACCCATCCACCAGTAATAATCCAACAAACTAGATTCAGCCGAGATACGCTCTCCATCGTCAGCAAAGGTTTGGAGTGAGAGCAGCCCGACACAGAATAAAACATCGGAAATCTGTATCCTCAGGTATAATGACGGGGTACAGATGGGACATGAATTAATAACTGAACCACCTAAGTGCATAAAGGAGCACAAAGACAAAGTACAAGCGATAATAGAGATCAAAATTAACAATATTGATGTGCAAGCAATCGTAGATACAGGTGCTACTGTCAGTGTCATGAGTATGGACTTATTCAGAGTACTGGGGAAAGAAAAGCGTATGCTGACTTTTCCTGTGAACAATTGCAAAGTCACTGGAGCCATCAGTGCACAACGACAAATAATTAAACTCCAAGTACGGGTAGAGATGTATATAGGGGGGAGAAGCCATAGCGTGCTCGTTCCTGGTAGTAAAAGGTTTAAAGGTAGCCTGCATTTTGGGGGTAGATTTTTTGAGAGAAAGGGACGCAGTACTCGACCTTTCTCAGGGAAAATTAAGTTTGATGAACACAGGTAGGAGGATAGAATTGTCCATGCTCAGATCTGAAGAGGTACCTGTGCCTAATTGTAATGCTATTAACATAAAATTAGGAATCAGTGGATACTACATTTAGACAATCATTCTCTAGGACAAAATCTCTATTATCCAGACGTACAAAGTGATCAATTAAAAGCAAATGTGGACGCACTTGTGAACAAAGTATCACAGTCCGAAAATTTGAACTCATTGCAACAGCAGGATTTGGTACAGTTATTATCTAACTATGCAAATGTTTTTTTCAGAACGACCAGGAGTTGTTAAGGGATATCAATACAATATCGAGGTGAAGCCTCACAAAACCTACTATCGAGCCTCATACTCCATTCCTTGGTCCAAGAAGGAAATGGTAGCTATCTCTTAGCAGATCCCCACTCAGGGAGAGTACGGGGACTGTATCCGCATAAGGATGTGAAAATATTCCTACAGTAAATGACTAATAGTCCTATGTGTTATGTGTAAAAAGGTACACCATTCTTTTGGAAATGAATGAACATTAATGATGTGTGATCTGTAGAGATAATGTACTAGTGTAGAAGTATTTAGTTATAAGAATATGATTGACTTTCTCTTTTGTTTATGATTATTTGTGTTATGTCTTCTTTTCAATTAGTGTTAGCTTAAACACGCTCTAAATGTCTGCACAGATAACCTGATTAGTGCAATTACTTGTAGTGCTAAATTGTGACAGAGATCAGTCAGGAGGAACATTTTAGTAGTACTTAGTTTGTGTACTGCATGATATTCTATATGTGTGTCACACTTGAAATATTGCGCGCGCGCGATTGTATACCTGTCCTTTTTTCCCCCTAAGGTAAGTCTTTCCACTCCCGGGATTGGAATGACTCCTTACCCTCTCCCTTAAAACCCATATCCTTTTGTCTTTCCCTCTCCTTCCCTCTTTCCTGACGAGGCAACCGTTGGTTGCGAAAGCAGAATTTTGTGTGTATGTTTGTGTGTCTATCAACCTGCCAGCGCTTTTGTTTGGTAAGTCTCATCATCTTTCTTTTTAAATATATTTTTCCCATGTGGAATGTTTCCCTCTATTATATATATATATATATATATATATATATATATATATATATATATATATATATATATATATATATATATATATATATATATATATATATATATTTTCAATTAAAAATTGGAACCAGGATGCCAACCTTTTCATGGGTAACTTGGAGGAGGCTTTCCTGGGCTCCATAAGCCTTCAAACCCTGGATTGGTTTAGATACATTGATTACAACTTTACCGTATGGACTCATGGTAGGGCTGAGCTGTTAAAGTTCCTGGAATCTCTAAATAACTTCTCCCAATTAAATTTCATATGGTTATATTCCAAATCCTGTGCCACTTTCCTTCATGTTGATCACATTCTCACCGAAGCCCAGCTACAGACTTCCATCCGCTGAGAAACAACAGTACTTATATTTTGACAGTTGCTATCCTTTCCATGTCAAATGTTCCCACCCATTCAGCCCTGACATTCGATGCAAACCTATTTGTTCAGATGTAGACTTTACAGCAATATACCACCATTCTCACTTTAGCCTTCACTGTATGTAATTATCGCAACAGCCTAGTTCAAAAGCAGATTTCCCAGGCCATCACATCAAATCCTGGTACTGCTAATCCCTCCAAACAACAACTTTGGAGTACACCACTTGTCACCTTGAACGTATTGATCAGCTACTTTGATAAGGCCATGACTTCCCAAAATCATGTTGTGAAATGAGATCCATTCTGTCTCATATTTTGCCCACCACACCTATAACAGCTTTTCATCACCCTCCCAATCTCCGCAATATCCTTGACAGACCCTATGTTGCTTCTGCATCTGTCTCCCTACCCTATGGCTCCTACCCCTGTGACCATCCCCACTGCAAGACTTGTCCTATGCACCCTCCTACCACCATCTATTCCAACCCTGTAAATGGCAAAACACTTACTATCAAAGGGAGAGCCACTTATGAAACAACCCATGTCATATACCAGCTGTTATGTAAACACTGTTCGGCCTTTTACATCAGCAAGATTACCACCCACTTAACTGTCAGAATGAATGGGCATAAGCAGAGGGTGTATACAGGCAACACACATTATCCTGTTGCACAGCATGCTGTACAACATGACAGTCATCACCTTGGTTCCTGTGTACCACATGCGCTATCTGGATTCTTCCCTCAGACAGCAGGTTCTCAGAACTCCGCAAGTGGGACCCAGCACTACAGCGCATCCTTGGTTCTTGCCATCCATGTGGCCTCAATTTACATTAATGCTTTTTTCACTCCATTTTAGTTTTCTACGTCTTTCATTTTCTGATCTGTCTATTTTTCACTGTCCCCCTCCCATCAGTTAGACACAATGCACTTTACTTTTCACTCTTATTAACTCATGCATGATGTTTTAATAGTAATCTCTGTCTTGCATATTACCCGTCTTCCAACTTTAAGCCCTCAGGTTTTCAAATCCTGTCCAGTGCAGTCCCTAACAATCAGTCTTTCCCTCTCATCCCGTCTGTTACAGTGTCCCCTGACTCAGGGTTCCAGGTGACTTTTCTGGCCTGTACCCCTTTCCCTAAACCTCTCCAGTCCTTTACCTTCATCTCTGTTCCTTCTCCTTCAACTCTTATGCCAGGAGGAGCCACTGATACCGAAAGATTGTAGAAGTTAAACCCTTTTGTGTATATGTGTGTGTGCGCGCGCGCTCGCGCGCATCTTCTCCTGTCTCCACTTTGTGAGTACATTTTTTATCTATCCACATACATTTAAATCTGGCATTCTAACAGGGTGGACTTTTCCTACAAATACGAGGCGTGTTTTTTAAGTAAGTACCGTTTTGAAATTTAAAAAAGACGTGCTAAGATATCTCAATAATTTTATTTTTACATGAAAGCCTGTACCTTAATCTACTTTTCTACGTAATTTCCGTCCATATTGAGGCACTTGTCATAACGTCATACCAGTTTTTGAATACCCTCCTCACAGAAGTCTGCCGCCTGACTTGTTAACCACTGCACCACCACTGTTTTGACTTCGACATCATCTTGATGACGCTGACCGCCCAGGTGTTTCTTCAAGTGCAGGAACAGATGGTAGACACTGGGCACAAGATCGGGGCTGTACAGAGGATGATCTAGAGTTTCCCATCGAAAAGATATGACGAGATCTTTGGCCTGATTCGCCACATGCAGACGTACACTGTCTTTCAGCAAAACGATGCCCTTGGTCAACTTGCCATGTCTTCTGTTTTGAACTGAATGGCGCAAATTGTACAATGTCTTACAGTAAGCTGCTGCACTGATTGTCTCCTTACGAGGCATAAATTCCATGAGCAATACTCCTTTTCTGTCCCAAAAAACTGTGCACATGATTTTCCGGGCAGAAATTGTTTGCTTAAACTTCACTTTTCTGGGTGAATCTGAATACTACTATTCCATGGACTGTTGCTTTGATTCTGGTGTGACATAGGCCACACATGTTTCATCACCCGTAACAATTTGGCGTAAGAAATCATCACTGTCGTCATGGTACCACTCAAGGAAAGTCAATGCACTGTCTAAACGTTTGGTTTTGTGCACATCCGTCAACATTTTAGGTACCCAACGGCGCACAATTTTCGGTAATTCAAGTGCCGAGTCACAATGCCATACAAAACACTACGTGAAACATTAGGAAAGTCATCCTGTACCAAACTTTCATTAACGACCAAAGGACGCCCACTCCATTGTTCATCATGCACATTTGTGGAGCCATCTTTAAATGCTCTCACCCACTTTCTTACTATTCCATCACTCATAATGTTTTCTCCGTAAACTGCACAGATCTAATGATGAATATCAGTCGCTTTTAGGCCTCTAGCATTAAGAAATCTTGTAACTGCCCGTACTTCAAAGTCGGCGGGACTCACGATTATCGGAGGCATCTTAACTGCGCATGTGCAGAACGCCAACTGCAGCGCTGCGGCCGCGGTGTGGCAAAACGGTACTTCCGTTTGTGTGTGTGTGTGTGTGTGTGTGTGTGTGTGTGTGTGTGTGTGTGCGCGCCCACACACACACACACACACACACACACACACACACACACACACACACACACACACACACACAGAGAGAGAGAGAGAGAGAGAGAGAGAGAGAGAGAGAGAGAGAGAGGGGGGGGGGGGGGGCAGAGAGAGAGAGAGAGAGAGAGAGAGAGAGAGAGAGAGAGAGAGAGAGAGAGAGAGAGGATCAGACACCAATAATTTCTGAATTTCTGTGGAAAGTTGTCTTACGATTCTGAAAAGTGTAATTAATCTGCAGCAATAAATGTTGATTGTGAGATGTTAGGAAACTATGAACAAGTTAATCATACTAATCATTCATACTAACCTCAAGCACTGATCCAGCTGCAACTGCGGCTGATTCATAAGTTTCTGGGTGCAAATACATTGATGAGAAGTCATCCTGCATCTTAAGGATGTCATTCAGTTTCATGTTTTTTATGTCTTTCATCTTCTTTATATGATCCCTCGAATGCAATAGCTCTAGTTCTTCATCAGTCACAGGACGAGCCTATGAAATAAATTCAGTTTTAGTATCCAAACATAAAAGACACTTTTTACTATTTCATACACTCAATTATGGAACCCTTCCTCTATTATCATCATTTTCCCCCAAAGTTTACAGATGATAACCATCTCCACTGTGGCCACCATGAAACACCCACACTGCTTTGAACATTATTGGTATGCAGTCGCGGGGCTCAAGGTCTTCGCACACCTCAACACCTCTAAGCCATCAAGGAAGAGACAGATATGATGTGAAATTCAATATGTATATGTTCACCAATACTTATTCATAGTTAGCATCTGACGGGCGACAATATTATTCGTGTCTCCTGGTCAGTTCTAAACAAGTAACACCAATACCAGCACTAGACAATCCTAGATAGCTCTTGGCATATAAAAGATGAGCACACACAAATCAGATATGACTAAGCACAGCAAGAACCCTTTTAAGGACCATCTGCACAGAAAATTTGGTCTCAATGTTAAAAAGTGCCAAACACTGAAGGCATTAGCGTCAACCATAGACCACATTCAACACAAAATCCTGTAGGAGTATGAAATTGATTTGGTAGCTATAGAAACTGAAGAGCCACTTAACTCAAGCCATACAATATCTTGATCCAATTTACTTGGTGCTGCATATGACTTGATCTGATTTACTTGGTGCAACATATGAAGGCGGAGGGTATGCTGTACCACTACTAGTCATTTCCCAACCTGTTCCACTTGCAAATAGAGCGTGGGTAAAATGACCGTCTATATTTTTAGACAACATAATTGTATTGATACTGACAGGTTTCAGATAGATTACATAATGGTAAGACAGAGATTTAGGAACCAGGTTTTAAATTGTAAGACATTTCCAGGGGCAGAAGTGGACTCTGACCACAATCTATTGGTTATGAACTGTAGATTAAAACTAAAGAAACTGCAAAAAGGTGGGAATTTAAGGAGATGGGACCTGGATAAACTGAAAGAACCAGAGGTTGTACAGCGTTTCAGGGAGAGCATAAGGGAACAATTGACAGGAATGGGGGAAAGAAATACAGTAGAAGAAGAATGGGTAGCTTTGAGGGATGAAGTAGTGAAGGCAGCAGAGGACCTAGTAGGTAAAAAGACGAGGGCTAGTAGAAATCCTTGGGTAACAGAAGAAATACTGAATTTAATTGACGAAAGGAGAAAATATAAAAATTCAGTAAATGAAGCAGGCAAAAAGGAATACAAACATCTCAAAAATGAGATCGACAGGAAGTGCAAAATGGCTAAGCAGGCATGGCTAGACGATAAATGTAAGGATGTAGAGGCTTATCTCACTAGGGGTAAGATAGATACTGTCTACAGGAAAATTAAAGAGACCTTTGGAGGTAAGAGAACCACTTGTATGAACATCAAGAGCTCAGATGGAAACCCAGTTCTAAGCAAAGAAGGGAAAGCAGAAAGGTGGAGGGAGTATATAGAGGGCCTATACAAGGGCAATGTACTTGAGGACAATATTATGGAAATGGAAAAAGATGTAGATGAAGATGAAATGGGAGTTATGATACAGCGTGAAGAGTTTGATAGAGCACTGAAATATCTAAGTCGAAACAAGGCACCGGGAGTAGACAATATTCCATTAGAACTACTGACAGCCTTGGGAGAGCCAGTCCTGACAAAACTCTACCATCTGGTGAGCAAGATGTATGAGACATGCGAAATACCCTCAGACTTCAAGAAGAATATAATAATTCCAATCCCAAAGAAAGCAGGTGCTGACAGATGTGAAAATTACCGAACAATCAGTTTAATAAGTCACAGCTGCAAAATACTAACGCGTATTCTCTACAGACGAATGGAAAAACTGGTAGAAGCTGACCTCGGGGAAGATCAGTTTGGATTCCGTAGAAATATTGGAACACGTGAGGCAATACTGACCCTACGACTTACCTTAGAAGCTAGATTAAGGCAAGGCAAACCTACGGTTCTAACATTTGTAGACTTAGAGAAAGCTTTTGACAATGTTGACTGGAATACTCTCTTTCAAATTCTGAAGACGGCAAAGGTAAAATACAGGGAGCGAAAGGCTATTAACAATTTGTACACAAACCAGATGGCAGTTATACGAGTTGAGGGGTATGAAAGGGAAGCAGTGGTTGGGAAGGGAGTGATACAGGGTTGTAGCCTATCCCCGATGTTATTCAATCTGTACATTGAGCAAGCAGTGAAGGAAACAAAAGAAAAATTCGGAGTAGGTATTAAAATCCATGGAGAAGAAATAAAAACCTTGAGGTTCGCCAATGACATTGTAATTCTGTCAGAAACAGCAAAGGACTTGGAAGAGCGGTTGAACGGAATGGACAGTGTCATGAAAGGAGGGTATAAGATGAACATCAACAAAAGCAAAACGAAGATAATGGAATGTAGTCGAATTAAGTCGGGTGATACTGAGGGAATGAGATTAGAAAATGAGACACTTAAAGTAGTAAAGGAGTTTTGCTATTTGGGGAGCAAAATAACTGATGATGGTCGAAGTAGAGAGGATATAAAATGTAGACTGGCAATGGCAAGGAAAGCGGTTTTGAAGAAGAGAAATTTGTTAACATTGAGTATAGATTTAAGTGTCAGGAAGTCATTTCTGAAAGTATTTGTGTGGAGCGTAGCCATGTATGGAAGTGAAACATGGACGATAACTAGTTTGGACAAGAAGAGAATAGGAGCTTTCGAAATGTGGTGCTACGGAAGAATGCAGAATATTAGATGGTAGATCATATAACTAATGAGGAGGTATTGAATAAGACTGGGGAGAAGAGAAGTTTGTGGCACAACTTAACTAGAAGATGGGATCGGTTGCTAGGACATGTTCTGAGGCATCAAGGGATCACCAATTTAGTATTGGAGGGCAGTGTGGAGGGTAAAAATCGTAGAGGGAGACCAAGAGATGAATATGCAAACAGATTCAGAAGGATGTAGGTTGCAGTAGGTACTGAGAGATGAAGAAGCTTGCACAGGATAGAGTAACATGGAGAGCTGCGTCAAACCAGTCTCTGGACTGAAGACCACAACAACAACAATTGTATGGGGATAAACAGCGATTAATTTACTTCTAATCGATTAGTCAAAATGACAGTCACAATTGCATTATTTATTTTGCTGCCAACCGGTTTCAACCCACGACTGGGTCATCTTCAGGCAATTTACACCATATGGTCGCTCACTGGAGTCATCACCCTGCCTGTGCACGGTTGGTAACTATCATACCAACCTTGCACAGGCAGGGTTGAAGATGACACCATCGCAGGTTGAAACCAGTTGCCGGCAAAATAAATAATGCGATTGTGACTGTCATTTTGAATAATTGATTGTCTATATGCCTCTGTAAAAGCTCTTATTTCTCTTATGTTCACAGCCCTTAGGTGAAATGTACGCTAATGGGGGTAGGATTGTTCTATAATCAGCTTCAAATATCAGGTTTCTAAATAGCATTCCTCCAAAAGAACATCACCTTCCATACAGGGATTCCCATATAAGTTCCCGAAGCATCTACATAATACTTGCATGTTGATGGAACTTACCAGTAACAAAACTAGCAGAATGCTTCCGAATTGTTTCGGTGCCTTCCTTCAATCTGACCTGGTGGGGATCCCAAACACACTAACAGTACTCAACAATGGGTCACACTAGTGATCTATATGTGGCCTCTTTTACAGATGAGCTACACTTTCCTAAGATCTCTCAATAAAATGAAGCTGATCATTCACCTTCCCCCACTACAGTTCTTACATGTTTGTTCTATTTCATACTGCTTTTCAGTGTTACACCTAGATATGTAATTGACCTCACTGCGTCAAGCAGCACACTACTGTCACTGTATTTGAACATTACGTAATTGTTTTTCCTACTCATCTGCACTAACTTACATTTCTCTACATTTAGAGCTAGCTGCCATGCATCACACCAATTTTGTCAACTAATATTTTATCCTTCTACAGTCACTCAATGACACCTTCCCATACAACACAGCACCATCAGCAGATTGCTTCTCAGCCTGTTCATCTGATCATTTATATGCTTTCTAAAACCATGCTGGTTTGTGGTCAGAAGCTTTTCTGCCTCAAGGAACTTTATTATATTCGAACTGAGAATATGTTCAAGAATTCCGCACCAAATCAACGTTCAGGATATTGGGTTGTAATTCTGTGTGTCAGTTCTTTTAATCTTCTTATATACTGGAGTCACATGCACTTTGTCCCTGTTGTGAGGAACTTTGCACAGGGGAGATGGGCAGGAGATTCGCGATAAATGCAAGCTAAGTGAGGGGACAATGCTGTAGAGTACTCTGAGTAAAACCAAGTTAGGATTCCATCTGGACCTAGGAACTTTTGTTTTCAACTCTTTCAGTAGCTTTTCTACACCAAGGAAGCCTATTACTACATCCTTCATGTGAGAGTCTGTGTGGTGGTCAAATGAACAAAAAATTTAAAACTTCAGCTTTCTTTTTGCTACCTTCTATTGCCATACCAGATTGGTCAATGAGTGACTGGATAGAAGTTTTTGACACACTAAGCAATTTTACGTAGAACCAGAATTTTCTCAGGTTCTCAACTAGATTCTTTGCTAAGGTATGAGGAAGGCAGCTGTCGTATATTTCACACATAATCCTTTTTACAGGTGCACGAATCTCTGCTAACTTTCGTGTGCCAGCATTTGCACATTCTATTCTAAACTAAGAGCGCACCAGTCTCTGCTTCCTCAGCATTTTCGGAATTCTCTTATTAAACTTGGGACATATTTCTCCAGAGCACATTTCATTTACAATCTTTTTAAACTTTGCCAATAATTGCTCTACTTCCATCATATTGGAACTAAATGATCTCCATTCATTGTCAGAATGGGATGCTTGCATCTGCTTATCTGCTCTTTCTAGCAAAACTACTGTCATAGCCTTTTTGGCTGATTTATTAACTTTAATAACTGTCATCACTACAATTGTATCATGATTAGTAATCCCTGTCTCTACACTGGCACTATTGACAAGGTCATCTAAAATATATCCACTGCCTGTAGGCTGCCATGCTAGCTGCTCAGGACAGTTTTTCAAAAATGCTTCAAATGACTCTGAGCACTATGGGACTTAACTTCTGAGGTCATCAGTCCCCTAGAACTTAGAACTACTTAAACCTAACTAACCTAAGGACATCACACACATTCATGCCCGAGGCAGGATTCGAACCTGCGACCGTAGCAGTCACGAGGTTCCAGACTGTAGCGCCTAGTACCACTCGGCCACCCCGGCCGGCCAGGACAGTTTTCTGAGAACATGTTCAAAAGTACATCTGAAGTACTTGACAGCCTATAAGCGGTTGACTGAAGTCACCTCCAACTAGTATTGCATGATCTGGGTATTTCCACGCTACTGAGCATTTACTTTCTTTGAATGACTCTAAAAACTGCCATGGTATTATTGTGCAGCAGATAAAAACAAACAACAATTAAACTGATTTCACCTAGACCTGTTACAAACCTCCAGATAACTTCACAGTCACACTCTTTAGAGACAATATTTTTGTTTACTGCAATGAACACTCCCCCTCCTATAACATCCAATCTGTCTTTCCAATATATGTTCCATGACTCGCTAAATACAGTGATCAGTGAGAATATCATTACCACCTAATAGCCAGCATGTCCACCTTTGGCATGGATAACAGCAACAACGTGTAGTGGTATGGAAACAATGAGGCCTTGAAAAGTCGCTGGAGGGAGTTAGCACCACGTCTGAACACACAAGTCACCTAATTCCCATAAATTCTGGAGAGGGTGGCAATGAGCTCTGATGCTACATTCAATAACATCCCAGGTGTGTTTGATCAGGTTCAAATCTGGCGAGCTGGGGAGCCAGCACATTAACTGAAACTCATCACTGTGTTCCTCAAATCATTCCATCACATCTTGTGACATGATGCATTATCGTATTGAAGAATGCCACTGCCGTCATGAAACACATTCGTCACGAACTGATGTGCATGGTCGGCAATCAGTGTCCTATACTTATGGCTGTAATGGTGTTTTGAACAAGCTTCACTGGACCCATGAAAGCCCATGTGAATGTTCCCCACAGCATAATGGAGCCATCGACAGCTTGCCTCTGTCCCACAGAACAGGTGTCAAGGAGTGTTCACCTAAAAGACGATGGATTTAAGCATTCCATTCAGCATGATGAAGAAGGTATCAGGATTCATCATACCAAGCAACGGTCTCCACTGCACCAATGGCCAGTGCTAATGGTCACGCGCCCACTTCAGTCGTAGCTGCCAATGTCATGGTGCTAACATTGGCACATGCATGAGTCATTGGCTGTGGAGGCCCCTTGTTAGAAGCGTTCGGTCCACTGTACGTTCAGAAGCACTTATACTCTACCCAGCATTATAGCTTGATGTTAGTTCCACCATAGTTCACCACCTGTCCTGTTTTACCAGTCCGGTCAGCCTATGACATCCAAAGTCTAATGAGGGATGGCCATCCAAACCCACATCTGGACGTGGTTTCACCTTGGTTTCGTCAGGTGTTGAAGACATTCACTACGGCACTTCTTGAACACACGGCAAGTCGTGCAATATACAAAATGCTCATGCCGAGCCTCAGGGCCATCACAATCTGCCCTCAGCTGAACTCAGATAGTTGGGGCACCTTCCCCACTCCACACACGGACAGCACGCTCAGTGATACTACATACACTGTGCATATGTCTGACGAGCAGTCATTAATCACCAACCGACAGTGCTACCACATGGACAGGTTTATATCAATATTAGGTTGGTGGTCATAGTGTTCTGGCTGATCAGTGCATTTTGGAGCTTTCTATACTGGGTTTCATCCAGCTCTTAGTCCCAAGAATAATTTGAGTGCAACAAATTTCCTGGAGGGCAGCAAATTCTGGAAAGATGCAGTATACAAAAGATCCACATTTTATCTACCAGTAACACAAATAATATCCACTAAGTCATCTTCACAATTGGTGGAGTAATTGTAGTGAATATCTTACAAGTCACATGGAGCCACGTACTGGAAACCCACGACAACCATATGGTGCAAATGGGAGACTACAATAGCCATCATGAACTATGGATATACAAATGTAATGATGAAAATGGGAAGATGCTGGTTGATTGGTAAGAAGAACGCAACCTCCACCTGGTTTATGATACTTAAGATCTGTGTATATTCTGTTCTGGTGCCTGTAAAACAGATCACAACTCTGATTTATGTTGTGTGTCCTCCAGTAATAATGGCCTGTTTTACCAGTGTCAAGTCAAGTCCTGGATGACTTCTCACACAGCCAACACTATCCAGTACTACTCAAAATAGTTACAAGCATACCTTTCATAAGATCATTTCCCAGAGCTAGATGGAACTTTGAAAGTGCTAATGACTGAATTTTCTAAAGTCTAGCAAATGTGTGGGATAGATCCCACCAGTAAGGACAAATTAGAGGAAGTTCACTGGAACTGTTATGCACAGCAAAGAAATGTATCCCACGAGGCTTCCGCAAGAATATTTACTGAATGGACAGAAAAGTGCTATATTTTATACAAAAAGTTTTTAACAATGACTTTGAAACAGCTGACAATTTCTACACAGAATCAATGCAACTTGCCATATGCAGTGCACTAAAACAGTTCAGGCCTTAGATTTACACACCTCAAGCAGAAAAGCTTGGTCCTCATTGAGAAAATTTGTAGGAGCCAACTCACCAGACCGAATGCAGGAGGCTGTTACTCCCAAGCACGTAGCAACTAACATTGTGTCCACCTCTAGAACACCTCTGGTTGTATCACATACAATTAAGGTCAAAAGGGAAATGACAACAACTCTCAAACTAGCCTCTAAATCTAAGTCCAACTATTTTTGACCTTTCAGCAGTGAGGAAATGACAACAGCTCTCAGAGAAATGAAAGTATGGAAAACACCTGTTTTTGACGGCATCCATTCAGAATTCCTAGTTCGCATTGCAAAATAAAAGATGGCTAGAAGCATTCTTTACTGATATTCTCTAAACTGTTAGCATACGCCATAATTTGGAAAGAGTAAAAAATCACAGCCATCTTTTAGTCAGGTAAAACGTATGATGGCTCCTGCTGCAAGCCACAAAGACCTGGGCATTGTGAATCTGTCTCGACCGAATATACCTACAAATTGTTGGCACATACTTCTGTAACTCGAGGTTACAACCAACTGCTGCCAAAACAGAAGTCACCCTTTGCCTACCAACAAGTAGCCAATGAAAAAACACACACACACACACACACACACACACACACACACACACACACACACACAAAGTCCTACTTCATTTGGAATTATTTGGAGAAAGATGACCACAGGCAGTTTGGATGAATATTCTGTGTTCCGTTGCCTTTTACAAAGCTCACTGTAGTTGTATTTCATTCTGGCACCTATTTTGATGGGCTAATTTATGAACACAAAATACAGGCTTTACATGCAATACAAAGTATGATTAAGCCTACAGGGATAGTAGAAAAGAGTTTTAGAAATCTAATATGGCTAACAGACAAACTGGCCAATGGCCTGGAGCAATTGTGGCAAAAGAACCAATTGTCTGGTCCGAGTCTTGAATGGATGGGTTCTGCAATTGTTTATAGATTATTCCATGAAGCTCAAAACAAAAAGGGCTTGTTAGCCTCATGAAAGCCACAGTTGGAAGACTGGGAGAGTAGCCCTGAAGGATTTTTGACACACTGAACAAAAAAAAGTGCATAGAGTGTAGAACATACTTTCTACAATTTAGAATCTTATAAACACACATCTACAGTATTTATGTAATCTACTGACTTCGGAGCTGCCAGCAGGAAGTTTCAAGGTCTATCATCATATGATTTTACAGTGCGTTCTTCTGTAAAGTGTCTGAAGGTCTATTTTGTTTTGTTGTAGAGTGCAAAAACAACTAGGGTAATATGCACCCACATCTAAACTATAGGACACAAAAACAGAGAGGGGTCAAAAAATGACTAAACATCAATCCCAACTGATATAAGACAACTAAAAATAAAGATGTGGAGAAAAGGCTACTGAAGACACCATACAGAAACAGAGGTCCAAAACTAAAAATTAAATAGCCTTCGCCATACTGCTTTGACAGATAAAAAGTAAAACACGGTCAACAGCCCACGCATTATTTGCTAAAACAACCGATAACTTAGGCGGCAAACTCAAGTGGGAACCTAAACAGTTGAAAAATGGACATTCTGTCAGGAAGTGATGGACAGTTGGGCCCAATGGGTACAACGTAGTAGGGGAGTGCAACTTATCAAATGACGATGGATAAAAAGGCAGTGCCCAATACACAATCTAGTTAAAATGACCTCCTCCCAGTGGGAGGGACAAGATGAGATTGTCCAAGCCGCTGGGAGAGGCTTAATAATCCTGAGCTTATTCCCATGAAGGGAGGATCAATGGCGAAGCCAAAGGGACACCACCTCCTGACAGACAGCCACACAGAGATCGTTGGAGGGAATATAGGAACTAGAGGGCGGGAGGGCTGAGGTACGAGGACTACAGCCTTGGCAGCAGCGTCAGCAGCCTCATTTGCTGGAAGACCAACATGGCCAGAACCCACATAAACTGCACAGCGAGCCAGAAGGCAATATCTAAAGACGCGCACGGCAATGACGAAGGCACACCCGACAGCACGGTCAGTCCAAGAACCATCAGTGTACACAAAGGTACTCTCACGCAATTCCATGTGAAGATCATGAAACTGAAGGCAATAGAGCGAGGCTGGAATAGTGTCCTTAGGAAGTGGATTAAGTCCAAGGTTATCACAGGCCACTACAGAAAGCCATGGTGGCGAAGGGTTCACACCCACCGGGAAAGTTGCAAGTAGTATGAAGTTAAGCTGCCAAACCAAGTGCCAAAAGCGGACTCCAGGAGGTAACAAAAAAGAGGGACACATCCCATAATGACGATCAAAGTAATCATCGAAGAAGAAGGTATAGGATGGGTGGCCATGCATAGCAGACATACGGCATGCATACCTGCTGAGGAGAAAGTCATGGTGGCAGGACAGTGGTAATTCCGCAGCTTCAGCATACACACTCTCAGCCAGGCTAGTGTAAAAGATGCCAGTGGCCAAACAGATGCCACATTGGTGGATAGTTTTGAGACGGCATAAGAGGGATGGACATGGAGACGCATAAACAAAGCACCCATAGTCAAGTTTCAAACGGAAAAGCGACCAGTAGAAACGGAGGAGGGTGGTTCAATCGGCACCCCAAGAAGTACCACTGAGGATACGTAGTACACTGAGGGACCGCGTACAGCAGGCTGCCAGGTAAGACACATGGGAGGACCAAGAGTGGTTCCTATTGAGCATGAGCCCCAAGAATTTCGTAGTTTCAATGAATGGAAGAGCAGTAGGCCCAAGATGTAAAGAAGGTGGGAGAAACCATTTGCACCACCAGAAATTCATACAGACAGTTTTGTCAATGGAAAAACGAAAGCCATTGTCGATGCTCTAGTAGTAAAGACGATCAAGACATCATAAACGAAGCTGCTCAGTGAGAGAGGTCCATGGAGAGCTGTAATAGATGGTAAAATCGTCAACAAAAGGGGAGCCAGAGATGCCTGTCAGGAGACAGGACATTACAGGGTTAATGGCGAAAGCAGAGAGGATGACGCTCAGGACACAACCCTGAGGCACACTGTTTTCCTGGATAAAGGTGTCCAACAATGCAGAACCCACACGTACCTTGTAAACTCGGTCTTTTAAAAATTCCTGAAGGAAACAGTGCAGCTGGCCACAGAAGCCCCATGTGTAAAGAGTACGGAGGATACCAGATCTCCACCAAATGTATACCTTCTCCAAATTGAAAAACTCGGTCACAGTCTGGGTTTTCCACAGAAAACCATTCATGACATGGGTGGACAAAGTGACAAGAAGGTTAACTGAAGAATGGCATGCTCGAAATCCACACTGTGCGGTGGCTAGTAAATTGTGAGACTCTAGCCACCATACCAGACAGGCAAATGCATCTGGTGAGAAAGATGGGGCAGTAGCTAGAAGAAAGGTTTTTGTCCTTACCAGGCTTAGGTAAGCCTAGCCCCCTCTACTCGTTTTTGATGGAGGAAATTTCCGCAAAATGGTGGCCCAAGGTGTTGGAGATAGCAACAGGGTCCACAATAACATCATCTGCTACCATCAGGCCAAAGAGCCGCAGGAAGTTGGCCCACACGGCAAGGAAGAGGTGGAACTGTTAAAAGAAATAGTGAATAAAACCCAAATAGCTTTTTCGCTAAACCAAAGAATGCAATGAGACTTTTCACACATCTGTCTATAATGAATGCAGTTTGCCACTGTAGGATAATGGGTAAAAACGTGAAGAGCACATCTCCGTGCGCTAATTTGTTGTGGCATGCCTCAGTCCACCAGAGGACTGGGACACAGCATGGTAAAGAGGAAGTGTGAGGAATGGTACGTTCTGCAGCAGTAAGGATAACTTTTGTGAGATATTACACCTGGTCATCACAACTGGAGAACTCCTCTTCTTTGAAGGTCACCAGGAAGGAGTCAAGTTGCTAGTTGGCCTTAGTAAGCTGCCTTTTGGGTGTGCACGCAGGGGGTGTAGGAGTCAGCAAACGGATAGCACATGGGAAATGGTTGCTCGAGCAGTTGTCACAAAGAACGGATCACTCAAGACGATGGGCTAGCTGGACAGAGCAGAAGGATAGGTCTAAATGGGAATAGGTGTGCGAGGAGTTGGAAAGTAATGTTGGTGCTCCAGTGTTAAGGCAGAAGAGGTCGAGTTGATTAAGATCATCAGCCAAGAGGGGACCTCTCTGACAGGTCCTGGGAAAACCCCAAAGGTGATGATGTGCATTAAAGTCACCAAGTAGCAGAAATGGGGGAGATAGCTGCCCAATAAGCTGAAGGAAGGCTGCCCTGGTGACATTGAATAACAGAGGGACATAAATGGTACAGAGGGAAAAAGTCAAATGGGGAAGGAAAAGGTGAACTGCAACAGCTTGAAGATGGGTAGTCAGGGAGATGGGTTGACTATGAACATCATCCTGTATGAGCAGCATGATGCCCCCATGAGATGGAATTCCAACCACAGGGGGTAGCTAAAAACGAACCAGGAAGAAATGTGAAAGCTCAAAGTGGTCATGAGGACTCAATTTCATTTCCTGAAGGCAGAGTAAAAAGAGTAAAAGCAGCCGCAAATCCTCTTTGTGGGACCGAAGGCTGCAAACATTCCACTGGAGGAGAATCATGATGAGGAAGAGATGAAGGGGTGTCGCCTCAGCCACTGCCAAGTGACGCCTGCGAAGAGTCGCTGCTAAAGGGCACAGAAGCATCGGCTTGCTTAAGCTGTCGGTCTATGGAGTCCAACACAGAAAAACAGTTGGTGGTGCACACCAGCAAACAGAGGCTGGCCAGGCTAAGGGATCGTGTGCAACACCGTCTAAGAGGATCTTCGAGTCAGTGAAGGAGAAGACTGTCTGCCTGTGGTGGACTTCTTCGAGCCTTTCCGGTTAGCAAAGGAAGACTTGGATATTCTTTGGCTGGAGACGACTTAGGAAGTCTTCACAGGAGTAGTCCTTCTGTTCTTTCTGGCCTACCGGTTGTGAAGCTGGTAGCTTTGCCCCTCGAGGTGAGAGTTTGATGGAGTGTTGCACAGCTGGATGGGGGAATGGTGATGCTAACTTGAGACGGAGCGAATTCACAACCTCAGAGCTGAATTTGAGGTCGCATGTCTGCGTGGCGATGTCCTTCATGGAGCGAAGGCAACAGGAACAGAACAATAGAAGTGCCGACAGGAGAACACAGGGTTTGCGTCGAGCCAATAACTTGCAATCGACTGGGTAAGACACTTTTTCCTTTTCCCGGATCTCTTGGCAGCCAGCTCATCAAGATACACGGGACAATCCCGAGAGGAGGCAGCATGGCCGCCACTGAAGTTGATACAGCGGGGAGAAGGAGGCAGACAATCGCACTTGTGCGCATTCGTAACACAGGTTACACATTAGGCTGGGTGTCAACAAGACATTCTAGAGTGGCTGAAATGATGATGCTGGTAGCAGCACATCGGGTTCAAAATGTACAGCCGAACTGTGATAATTTCATGCCTGCTTTGATCTTGGACGGAAGCACCACTCTATCAAAGGTGAGAAAAAGAGTGCGGGTGGGCAATAAGGAGGAATTTACATTTTTCATTCCCCAATGGACGGCAATGACACCCTGATCAGAGAGGTAAGATTAGATTTCAGCCTCACTCAGACCGTCGAGCAGCGTAAATAACACCACAAGAAGAATTCATAGTTATATGGGCCTCAACAAGAACAGGGTAGCCATGGAGAAGCAAGGTGCCAAGCAGTTGTTATCCTTGTGAATCAGAAGTAGTCTCCAACAGCAAAGTGCCATTCCATAAATGAGAGCAGGATTTCACAGGGGCAGCAACTGCTTCAACACCTTTCTGAATAATAAATGGAATTACAGTAGCGAAGGACAGACCGTCTTCAGTATGTGAGACCACAAGGAACAATGGTGCTGGTGGAAGGGTCTTTGAATTGTTAGCCTCATTATGTTTACATTTGATAGATGTTGATTGTAAAGATGAATGGCTCATTGCGAGAAAATCTCCCATGATTGCCAGCGTCTCTGATGATGTGCTCCTTCCAACTGGGGGCCCCCTTCACAATGGGGCACAGCCACCTTAGATGATTGTTCACAACTAAGGTCACACCTCGAAGAAAAAGAGGAACCTCAAATGCTAAAGTGGAGGAATGAGAAGAGAAGGGAAACAAACAAAGGAAAAGGGAACAGAAAACAGTGGTGAGACTGTTCTTATGTCAGCGACAGACAATGCAGAACATTCCCAATAACCCCCCAAACATGTTCCCCAAGGGAGGGGAAAAAGAATATCAAGAGGATAGACATGCAGCACAGAAGGGAAAATATGCTGCAAAGGCTGGGGCCCCGTGGTAGACAAGCACGAACCCACCAAAGAGTGGCGAGCCACCTGGGGGGGCTGAAGGTCTGTGGTTCTCCACAATCACAAAGTGGAGACAGTTGCTCACATCATGTGTGTAAAAAATATGCATTAATTGCCATTCTGTATTTTAATTCTGTCTAGCACTGACCATGTTTTGTGTGGAAAGTCATATCCCAGTCATTTTTAGGTGATACACAGCATATTAGTATTTTGTAATAGAGTCTATTCTTGAATCCATGGAATAGTAATGTTGAACTCTGCAACCCTTGCTGTTACTGTCAGTGGTTATCTAAAGCAGAGTCAGTTATGGTTTGCATCAACAACATTTTCATGGATTGGTAGATTTTTGCTAACCATGATCTTTTTGTTTTGGAGCTCATTCATGAAAGCATTAATGTGACGTACATGAGAAGGTTGAATGTGGTTAAAAACTTGCAGCTATTTTGTAGGAGTTGATTTAATAGTGCCAGCTATCATTCTCATGGCATTATTTAGTTGGACAGCTATAGTTTGTGCATGTGGGCTGTTTAGCCAAACTGGGCCACAATATTCACCAGCTGAGAAGAAAAAACCCACAGCAGAGAACATAGGATAGATGCTGATGCTCCCCAGGTTGTGCCACATAGCTTTTGGATGATGATGATTCTTGTTTTCAATGGCTGTTTTTGTCAGATGTTCCCTGAATAATAAGAGTACTACCAAGGGTTGTGTCATGAGCGAGTGCAGTGTTTTCTAACTGCAGGTGGAGTTTTCTTCTGGCAAGTTTATTAATTAGGTGTAAGCAGGAAAACCTCCATTTTGTTGGTGTTTGGTTCTAGTCTCCACTTGCAAAAGCACCACACCAGAGAACAGAGATAAACAGAGATAAAGACGAGGATAAATACAAGGTATAAGATATAACAAACGCTGCCTAGAAAGCAGAGTGACCCCAAAATATGCCACTGTGAACACAAAAGTGGAGACATATGTAGCACAGTTAGTAAATAAGGAAAGTGAATGCAAACGAGTACAAGAAGAATGCCATTGATTAGTATATAAACAATACAACTGAAACTGTTAAATATGACATAATAAGAAATGTATAGTTCTTTTAACTAGTATCACCTGTATTGAAGGTAACTCTTCCAACAAATCTGAGTTTAAGTTTCATGAGAAAGTTACTAATGTAACAGACCTCATTCTCAATAAGAATGAAATAAATTTGTTACAAAAGGGATTAAAATATAATCTGCCACAAAAACCAAAAGCTACCGCTGTAGTTTCCAATGATACGCCACGCAACGGTAGTACTGGACACGGGTAAAACTTCCTGTATTAGAGCAAAACAGTATAGCTAGTAAAATTATCAAAGTCATACATCCTTTTACAACATATAATATGGTAAGGGAAAATGATAACCCAAAACAGGAACTACAACATATGTACAACATTAAAAACAAACTAAAAGCACATAATACCTTAGCATTAAAAGCAAACAATGGTAATACCATTGCCTTGATGAAAAAAATGGGTATATAAATAAAATTCCTGAATCCTTTAAGGCAAATAACATCACACATATAGGTAAAGACCACGCAAACAGACCCCAAGCACTAATAAAAAGAGCAATCAAAAAATCTGGATTTCTCTTAGCACAGAAAGAACAGAACAGGTACTGAGTCATGAACCCACAATGCCCGAGGCTAACAGCACAGTCGAAAGCATACAAACCAAAAGTTCCAATTACACCAATTGTAAACGGTCCTGCATACTTAATTGAGATAAAGCTGAACCAAATTAAATGTGACAATTAGATGAATCATAGATGATATACCATCAAAAACTTGCTACACTTATTTGGAGAAATAAAAGGCATAAAAATCCTGGACAGCAGCAGATTCATTTCCTTATATGTAACTAATCTATATAATGATGTACCTATTTGTTAAACCCTTGACATCATAAAGGAAAACCTCTTGAACTAAAAAAAGTATATCATCAAGTGGAGGTTTACAAATCTGTGGAACTACCAACCATAATATTACCCCGTATCTATTTTAGCTTCAACAACCACATATTTTCACAGGAAGACGGTCTTGCAATGGGTACTTGCATGTCTAGCACACTAACAAGTGCATTTCAAAACACAGAAAATAAATTCTTTGAAAACAAGACCACTGGAAAAACAAAGTAATATACTGTTTAAGATACGCAGCTGGCACAATTATTTGATGTCATGGATCAGCAAAGGAAATTAGATATTTCCACCAACAGTTGAACAGCATGCACAAAAACATCACCTTCACAATAAAACACAAACTTAACAACAGCATTAATTTCCTGGAGTTAATTGTCATGAACACAAAGTCAGTACATTCTTTCAATATCTTCCACAAGTCCACGACTACAGATATCATTTGAAACAGCTCATCACCCAAGGAGCCATGACGAGGCATACTTTCGATCAGCAGTAGATCGAATCACGAAATACACTCTCAGCAATGAAAATTTTAAATCAGAGCTGAACACCCTCAGAGCTGAACACCCTCAGAGCTGAACACCCTCAGAGCTGAACACCCTCAGAGCTGAACACCCTCAGAGCTGAACACCCTCAGAGCTGAACACCCTCAGAGCTGAACACCCTCAGAGCAGCAGCAATCAGTATTGGCTACAACCCAGAACTAGTCCACAAACTATATACAAAGAAATTAAATACAAACGACAAAGACATCAAAGATGAAATCACACTGACAAAGACTGAAACAAAAAAGAAAGATAAATTTGTAGTACTCTCATACTGGGGCCACGTATCAGATAGAATGAATTACACACTAAAGAAAGCAAAGCTCAGAATAGGGTTCTACATCAGCAACACATTAGGAGCCAACATCATTCATAAAATAGACAAAACACAACAATAAAATCATTCTGGCATTTACAAAATCGAATGCAGTGACTGTAACAAAGCCTACTTTAAACAGGCAGGCAGAAGTTTAAACTGAGGTAGAAAGAATACACAAACATAAGGAAAAATAATCTTTCAGCTTTCATCACACAGACAGAATAACCACTCCACTGAAAATACTACACTATCATATGTGGTGTCAACTGAAATATAAATAAAACAAAATGTTTCATCTCAAACAGTGCTAAAAAGGAAAAAAAATTGATTGTATCACTGTGATGTTATGGAACACTATATCTCAAACTGAACATAGTGCTATTAATACGAGTGTGAAGTAAATTGAAAATACCATGTATTACATAAGACCTCATAATAAAATTCTCTGCATCATCATCTCTCAAAATTATGAAACGCCAACAATAAATAAGCCAGCATGATACACAGTGTAATCTAATCAGAACAAATTTTCCATTGTGTGTATAATATTATCGTCACATTGATCACATCAAGCTGAAAGCCTCGGAAAGCAAAGACAGAGAGTGAGTGAGTGAGTGAGTGAGTGTGTGTGTGTGTGTGTGTGTGTGTGTGTGTGTGTGTGTGTGTGTGTGTTTCAGAAGAAGGCCTTCTGGCCAAAAGCTTTCGTGTTTAGCAGTCTTTTTAATGTGCCTGTCTGCAACTCAACATTTCCAGTATATGGTGAGTAGTCACCTATCCTTTTCATAACATTGTCCTTATTCTGTGCTAGATTTCCACTGTTTGTACACATTCTACATCTCAGGGTGTATACGTGGACAAGGAAAAAAAATTCCAAGATTTCCCGGTTCAAAATACACTTTCTCCTGGGTGAAAATACACTTTTCAGCGTTAAGTGACAGTATAGTCTTCCTCGGCACAGTAAAACTCATCAATCCTTTGAATGTTTAAAGTTTTATATACCAGAGTAGAATTTCCTGGCACTTTAGAAAACGAAACTCAGGGGGAAAAACAAGTTTTGAAAGACCTTGGATGTGCAGCAACATGTATGCTGCATATTTTCGTATTATATCTAAAAACAAAGATGATGAGACTTACCAAACAAAAGCGCTGGCAGGTCAATAGACACACAAACTAACACAAACATACACACAAAATTCAAGCTTTCGCAACAAATGGTTGCTTCGTCAGGAAAGAGGGAAGGAGAGGGAAAGATGAAAGGATGTGGGTTTTAAGGGAGAGGGTAAGGAGTCATTCCAATCCCGGGAGCGGAAAGACTTACCTTAGGGGGAAAAAAGGACAGGTATACACTCGCACTCCCCCTAAGGTAAGTCTTTCCGCTCCCGGGATTGGAATGACTCCTTACCCTGTCCCTTAAAACCCACATCCTTTCGTCTTTCCCTCTCCTTCCCTCTTTCCTGACGAAGCAACCATTTGTTGCGAAAGCTTGAATTTTATGTGTATGTTTGTGTTAGTTTGTGTGTCTATCGACCTGCCAGCACTTTTGTTTGGTAAGTCTCATCACCTTTGTTTTTAGATATATTTTTCCCACGTGGAATGTTTCCCTCTATTATATTCATATTTTCGTATTACGAAGATATAAATTTGAAATCCACTAAACACCACGTGTTACTTTCTGAAACATTGAAATCGAGATTGCGATGCACTTTTGTAAGACAATCATAGCTCATGTCACGTGATCTCGCCAGCTGATGGCAGCATAGGACACGTGATGTAGTAAGCAAGATCACTCTTCAGTAGCGCGAACACACAAAAAAGAAAAGTTAATGGTTTAAATTAATATACATAGCATTCACATATAATATTGGTCTCGAAGATTAATAAGCTGGAAGAGAAGCTAAGCTTCCACATATAATGGTGATCTTTTTGTGCATGTTACACTTTAAGATACATCACACAAATGTGCCAGTAAAATTTTTAATAACGACTTAAATGTCTGATCTTCTGGGCTCGAAATTCTTCTAAATTGTCGTCCTCAAGGAGATGATTTTTAAATGATAGTCAAACGCTTTGTGATTTAAGAAATTCATTCTACATTCTCGCACATAGGCCTAGTTCATCTTGCGTAAAAGGAAATCTGTTTTGAATGTAACGCTTTTCAAACCACCATTCGCAATATTTTCCCACGACCTGTTAAAAATAGGGT
Source organism: Schistocerca cancellata (assembly GCF_023864275.1). Lineage (NCBI taxonomy): Eukaryota > Metazoa > Arthropoda > Insecta > Orthoptera > Acrididae > Schistocerca > Schistocerca cancellata. Next base: position 610,464,185 of record NC_064626.1, read on the forward strand.
CGTTTCAGCAAGAGAGCGCCACATAACAGGCGTCACCACGCTTGCACAGCTACGATGATACAGGAAGCCCATATGTTCGTATGTATAAAACATTGAAAAATCTTACATATGTCATAAAAGAAACAAGACATCAGACAATACTTCAAGAGCGTCGAAATTTCGTGAACCACACTAAAATGCATGATTCAGCTTAAAATGCACATTCGTATGTAAATTTTCTTGGAGCACCAGTCTGTACTATCTAATGTTTGATTTTTTTGTTATGGCATAATGTCATATGTGCACTTGAAATGCAGCGAACAGTTGAAACTAGCCAATAGTGTGAAACTAAACACTTCGATTCACACAAATTGACTGCCTCAGCAGAAAAGATTAATTTTCAGCCAAATCTCTTTAGCAAACCAGCAAAAATAACTTCATTGTTCTGTAAGGAGATTAATGCTTGACTGTCAGAAAGGCGGAGATAAAATCTGAAACTAATGACATATTTTAGCCTTCTGTAATTACGCGAACGTATTTTAATTCATTTGACAGCTCCCGGCCACAAAAATCCGTTTCGTTATCATTTAACAAAGAGGAAACAACAAAATCACTGAACGTAAATAAAGGTCATGTGGAGACACCCCACCTCAACTCAGACTGCTCTGTGCATCAGCCCCAGATTTACTGTATTTCTGAACTGGGGCAATATTAAGTAGTGGCATCCAGCCACACTTCTGTAACCAGAAGCAGGAGAACGTATTACTCATACGCGACTCAACTGCGCATGCTCAAGAGCCTGCCCGCAATAGCTCAAACGAATCTAATTTAAACAGTTGTCACGTCACGCTCATCGGAGGCAATTTGTTATAAAGCACTGCATGGTCTTCCTAAAGCCTTTGACACATATTGCTGTTGGCAGACGCATGTATGAGCACTGTTTTGTTGTTGTATACAGTGCATTTCCTTTGCAACTTTAAAGTTTTATTTTCATTTTTTTTTCCCCCCCCCCCTCTCGTTCACGTTTTGTTGCTGCAGTATTATTCTGCAGTAGCCGGATACAGTAATATCCTTTGTTAGAGTATTGGTTCTTACCAGTCAAAATCACAAAAATTTAACTGAAAACCAAAACAATGAAAAATTCCTGGAATACTAAACAATTCCCGGGTTTTTCCCGGTTTTCACCCGGATGAAAAAATTCCTGGGTTTTTCCCGGATCTCCCGGTTGTCCCGGGCCATATATACTCTTTACACCTCCACTCAGACCAAATTTTGTTCTCTATAATAGCTGGCCTGTGAAAATGTGCACATCCTGAAAATAGTCAGCCAATAAATAAACAGCAGTTTGGTGTTAAAATGTATTTTCTTCAATTTTTTAGAGCTATAAGATCCGATGTACTAAAAACTTTGACAAACTTTCTTGATTTTCTTTAATTTTGATTTTGTTTACAAGACTTCTGCAATGTACAAGGTGGAGATAAGTGGAGCAAGGACTGCTTCCTGTAATTGGTCATTTTTTTTTTTTTTTTTTTTTCAATTTTCTTTGGGAGCTGTGTTCATATCCCATGACTACTTGGTATAGTCACTCATTTAGCATATTGTTGATTAGGTGAGCAACTGGATTGCAAGCATAGCTGTAAATAGGGGGGGGGGGCATCTCTGAATAAATGGCTCTCAGCCGTGAGATGCCCCAGGAATGGCAGATATTGCGCACTGTTGTCTCTGAATTCAGTTGATGGAATACAGCAGTTTCTGTGCCATTCTTGTGGAGCAGCAGGGTCGAGCTGGTAGGATGACACAGGTACACAAGTTTCAGCAGTCTGCTCATATCTCCCGCAACCAGATCTAGCCTCCCACCCCTACCCCCACCCCACCTGAAACCACCAGCACATGGTTCATATGCAGATTTATATGAGCAGCCAAGTACAGCCTCCACTGGTTTCTGTATTGCTGTACATTCGATCATGTGATGGGCATAAGATCAATTACTGTGAGTAGTACCCATGAAACTGACAGGGTTCTTGAAACACTCGTAAGAGTTTCTCGAAGCATAGATCGTTTCAGAAAATTATGCAGTTTAGTGATGGATTTATTAATAATCCACACTGAATTGTTAATTAAAGATGATTACATTTACAAATTGTAAAATAATTTCAATCTGGAGCAAAACCCAGATCTAACAATCTTCTATGTCGATGATCTCACTATGAAAAACAGTATGAAAAAGCATCCTCCTTGAAACTTTGAGCAGTACATAATGCACTCACTCTGGAGTTGTAATTCAATATATTAATACTGTTGGTAAACAGATACATCTTTCTCTCACAATACATTCTTTCAAATTCACACTGATTCTCAGTGTCTATTGCAATAGTGACACACCTGAAAAGTTATGTCATGTTTCATAGCTTCCATGATGATATTTCAGCACATTATTATCTGCAGACTCTCACCACTTATCAAATGAGAGGGGGGGGGGGGGGGGGGGGGGGGGGAATTCAAAATTTTAATGCAACCTAATATAGCCACAGTATAAAAATATGGTGCATCAACTTGAAGTATCTTTATATATATATAAAGTCTTTAAATATGTCTGCTTGTGCTTGTATATGTGTGGATGGATATGTGTGTGTGTGCGAGTGTATACCCGTCCTTTTTTCCCCCTAAGGTAAGTCTTTCCGCTCCCGGGACTGGAATGACTCCTTACCCTCTCCCTTAAAACCCACATCCTTTCGTCTTTCCCTCTCCTTCCCTCTTTCCTGATGAGGCAACAGCTTGTTGCGAAAGCTGTCGACCTGCCAGCACTTTCATTTGGTAAGTCACATCATCTTTGTTTTTAGGTATATTTTTCCTTCGTGGAATGTTTCCTTCTATTATAACCATATATATATATATTTAAAAAGAAAGATGATGAGACTTACCCAACAAAAGCGCTGGCAGGTCGATAGACACACAAATAAACACAAACATACACACAAAACTCAAGCTTTCGCAACAAACTGTTGCCTCATCAGGAAAGAGGGAAGGAGAGGGAAAGACGAAAGGATATGGGTTTTAAGGGAGAGGGGTGGAATGTTTCCCTCTATTATATTCATATATATATATATATATATATATATATATATATATATATATATAAAGGAAACATTCCATGAAGGAAAAATATACCTAAAAACAAAGATGATGTGACTTACCAAATGAAAGTGCTGGCAGGTCGACAGACACACAAACGAACACAAACATACACACAAAATTCAAGCTTTCGCAACAAACTGTTGCCTCATCAGGAAAGAGGGAAGGAGAGGGAAAGACGAAAGGATGTGGGTTTTAAGGGAGAGGGTAAGGAGTCATTCCAGTCCCGGGAGCGGAAAGACTTACCTTAGGGGGAAAAAAGGACGGGTATACACTCACGCACACACACACACATATCCATCCACACATATACAGACACAAGCAGACATATTGTGTCTTTATATGTCTGCTTGTGTCTGTATATGTGTGGATGGATATGTGTGTGTGTGCGAGTGTATACCCGTCCTTTTTTCCCCCTAAGGTAAGTCTTTCCGCTCCCGGGACTGGAATGACTCCTTACCCTCTCCCTTAAAACCCACATCCTTTCGTCTTTCCCTCTCCTTCCCTCTTTCCTGATGAGGCAACAGTTTGTTGCGAAAGCTTGAATTTTGTGTGTATGTTTGTGTTCGTTTGTGTGTCTGTCGACCTGCCAGCACTTTCATTTGGTAAGTCACATCATCTTTGTTTTTAAGTGTATATATATATATATATATATATATATATATATATATATATATATATATATATATATATATATATATATATAAAGGTAAAACAATGTCCATCACTTTTTTTAATTTATTTTCTGGTGTGTCCAGTAAAGCACAAGAAACAAACAAAAAAAGTTACCTTCAATCTCAAGCATCTGTCTAGCAGTCCATATTCTTCATGTTTAAGAAATATGGCAGAAATTCTTTCCGGTTTTTCTGGGTGAGTACTGGAACAAACAAACACGTAAGCCAAATACCAAGTTTTGTGAAATTATAAAAATCAATGTGCCACAACATAAACATTGCTAATAAAAATTACAAGTAACATTTCAAGTGAACTGTGATTTGTTATGCTTGCTACAGATCATATTTACAGGAAACCGTTATTTTTAGAATTATGATGATGCAAAGAACATACAAAAAAGTACTTACGGTTCAGCAATGTTCTTGTGTTTCATCATCACTTCATCATACACAATGCAGACTCGATTTGGTGCAAATGATAAGTTAGTACCTAACAAATTAAAATTTAAATGTGACTATTTACATCAACTAAACATATCTCAAAAATCCAACTAAATAATGTACAGGAAAAAAGAAAGTAAAATAATAAACATACAACTTCATCTGCCACCATAGTATGAATATTTCACTCTGCAGGTGTTTTATGCTATTTTGAAACTCTGCGGTGGATTCAAAAGAGGTACTGGCAGAACTTCAATTGTGGCAACATGACATGAGAGCACTGCCAATAAAAGTTATGGTTCCAGGTTCAAGTCTGGTCTACCACACAGTTTTAATCTACCAATGAAGTTTTAAGACAACATATACCTCATTGCAAAGTGAAAAATCCATTCTGTAAAATATTACATACTTGATCTCATTATTGGGGCAAAATTTCAGAATAAACAAAACATATCAATTCAATTTATGTAATTTTACATGTATGTGCATTTTCAACCAAGTATAAAGTTTATACAGTTACAATTTTTTTAGTTTATATTGCTTCTTATTACATTATAATTCATGATAAATTCAAGTTATAAGGGCAGTTTTGGATAAGCCACCGCTTGACTCACTTTTTAAAAGTATCCCCTGTCAATACCTTAACTTCATTTGGTACCAAGTTATTAAAAACAGCATCTTTGACATATGGGCTTTTCACTGTTACAGTTAATCTTCTGTTAATCAGAAGAGTCTTTTCTATGCCTCGTTTCATAGTTGTGAAAATCCATGTTTCTTTTTGTGATCTTAGTGTCTTCTTTCACTAGCATTATAGTTTCTAGTATATACAAGGCATAAACATAGGCTAAAACCAGAAAATATCAGTCTCCTGAATAAACATACAGGCTATAAACTGGCTACCAGCTTTTGTAGGACCAATGGGTATGGAGGCTCTTGCATACTAGTTCATTCCTCGGTAGACTATGATATCAGACATAATTTAAGCCATCTGAATGAAGATGGTACATTTTAAAGTAATGGTATAGAACTTAAAGAGTATAACATATTAATTATCAGCATATATCACACCCCTGGGTACCAGATAACCTCTGTATTTTCAGACAAGTTTGATACATTGCTACATAAATGAAAAAGTGAGAAACTGCACAAGAAAGTGGTTATATGTGCTGACTTCAACACAGATGTAAGGACTGAAGACAAATTTTCTTCGCACTTAAAGAACCTTGTAGCCACAAATGGGCTAAATCTCAATTTTGATCAGTATACAAGAATTACAGCAACCTCTGCAACATGTATTGACAATATTGTAGGTAGTTATAATTGTTATGTAAAAGAAAAGTTTCTTCTAGATTTAGAGTATCAGACCATAAAGCGCTATTTGTATCACTACCGAAGCAAAATTCAGTCTGTACAACAAAAAGATGTAGGAATTTCAGTCAAGAAAATGTGGAAGTATATTGTAAAAAACTAAGCCAAACCAAGTCGACAGTCAGCAAATACACTTCCAGAAGTGACAATTACAATAACTTTTTAACTGAATTCTTGGGTATATTCAACGAATGCTTCCCTTTTGTAACAGTGAGGATCAGGTCCCATAAAAGTAGATCATGGGTAACAAAAGGAATTAGAGTGTTCAGTGCTACTAAGAGGAAACTGCATATAGAGGAAAAAGTAAATTGAAGCCCTGAATTTCTTAAGTATGTAAGCACATACAAAAAACATCTGACAAACTAGTTAAACTAGCAAAACTTACTGCAAATAATAACTTCATTTCAAATGCAAAAAACAAATCAAAAGCTGTTTGGTCTGTTATAAGAAGCGAAGTTGGCAGTGAGGCAGAGAGACAATGCCCTTCTGTTACAGAATCCAGTGCAATTTGTGAATCATTCAATGACTTTTTCATAAACTGTAACAAATTTGGTGACTGCCCACCACCAAAAACAAAGCCCAATATGATAGACAGTAATCGCCCATGTTTTAAGTTTTCTCATGTTTCCATCTCAGATGTCATCAAAATCATAATGTCCCTAAAAAATTAAAAATCTGTGGGGTGGGATGAGGTCCCCACTGAAATAATAAAAATAGTCTGGCACAGTATTGCATATCCACTCTCTTTCATAATCAACCAATCTTTTGATGAGGAATGTTTCCCAGATCCATTAAAATACGCAGAAGTTCGGCCAGTACATAAAAAAGGCAAACAAGATGAATTGGGCAACTATAGGCCAATCTCACTGTTACCAATTTTCTCAAAAATATTGAAAGAGCTGCATGTGATCAGATCAAAAATCACAATTCATCTAACAGCATTATCTTATGCAATCAATATGGTTTCAGAAAAGGCCGCAGCACAATCCATGCAATAAATGAATTAGTCACAAAAGTCAGCAGATGTCTTGATGATAGAATGTGTGTGTCAGGTATCTTTTGTAATCTGTCCAAAGCCTTCGACGCAGTAAATCATGACCTGCTTTTCCAAAAATTGGCACACTATGGTTTTCAAGGCAAATCTCTTAGCTGGATGTCACCATACTTGGCAAACAGAAAACAAGGAGTACTTATTAACATCAATGGCAAGAATTTTCTCTCTGGCTGGAAACACACACAGTTAGGTGTTCCACAAGGTTAAATATTAGGGCCACTAATTTTTCTGTATTATATTAATGATATGCCATGCCAGGTCCAGTCTGATACTATCCTCTATGCAGATGACTCAACAGCTGGACTCTGTTGTAAAAATGAAGTAGACCTAATTTGTCATATTGAACAAACACTTGGGGAAGTGGAGGCATGGGTAAAAAACAATAACTTGACTTTAAATTTTGCAAAAAAAGAAATTGTTCATTTCACCACAAAACAATCTGCACAGTCTATATGTGAAATAAGGTATATGGACAAAAAATTAGAGACTGCAGACTGTGTCAAATTCCTTGGTGTATTAGTCAATAAAAACCTGTCATGGAGTCACCATGTGGACGACATATTGGGTCGACTGAATAGCCTTACATATATTATGAATATCTTGTATAGTATTACTGATTTAGCTGTAAGAAAAACTGTATATAATGTATACTTTGTTTCAGTCGTTAGGTATAGTATTTTCTTGGGTCTGCAGGAAAAAAAAAATTACTTAGAGCTACATATTTACTTAGAACTACAAAAAAGAATCATCCGAGCAATGGTGGGAGCAAAACCAAAGCAACATTGTAAACCTTTTTTTGTAAAACTAGATATAATGAGCATATCAAGCATATACATCTATGAAACTCTCACTTTCATGAAAAGAAACCCACAACTTTCTGAGGGCAACTGCTTCTTGCATCAATATGCTACTAAATATAGAATGAGCTACATGTTACCTACCCACCGATTAAAATCACATGAAAAACCCCATACTATATGGGCATGACATTTGTAAATAAAATATGGAAAGGTGTGGATCACCCAAATGTAAAAGGTACCAAAAGAGACATGGAAAAAATATCTGAAAGATAAATGTTACTACAGTGTAGAAGATTTCTTGAATGTCAACAATGCATTATAATTGTAATTATAATACCTCTTTGAAGATGTTACACCATATGTATTATTAGTTTACTGTCTATTTTTAGTATATTATATATAGTATATATATCAAGAGCTCAGATGGAAATCCAGTAATAAGCAAAGAAGGGAAAGCAGAAAGGCGGAAGGAGTATATAGAGTGTCTATACAAGGTCGATGTTCTTGAGGGCAACATTATAGAAATGGAAGAGAATGTAGATGAAGATGAAATATGAGATATGATACTGCGTGAAGAGTTTGACAGAGCACTGAAAGACCTAAGTCGAAACAAGGCCCCGGGAGTAGACAACATCCCATTAGAACTAATGACAGCCTTGGGAGAGCCAGGCCTAACAAAACTACCATCTAGTGAGCAAGATGTATGAGACAGGCAAATACCCTCAGACTTCAAGAAGAATATAATAATTCCAATCCCAAAGAAAGCAGGTGTTAACAGATGTGAAAATTACCGATCTATCAGTTTAATAAGCCACGGCTGCAAAATACTAACACGAATTATTTACAGATGAATGGAAAAACTGGTAGAAGCTGACCTCGGGGGAGACCAGTTTGGATTCCGTAGAAATGTTTGAACACGTGAGGCAATAGTGACCCTACAACTTATCCTAGAAAATAGATTAAGGAAAGGCAAACCTATGTTTCTAGCATTTGTAGACGTAGAGAAAGCTTTCAAATTCTGAAGGTGGCAGGGGTAAAATACAGGGAGCAAAAGGCTATTTACAATTTGTACAGAAACCAGATGGAAGTTATAAGAGTCGAGGGACATGAAAGGGAAGCAGTGGTTGGGAAGAGAGTGAGGAATTAAAATCCATGGAGAAGAAATAAAAACTTTGAGGTTCGCCGATGACATTGTAATTGTGTCAGAGACAGCAACGGACCTGGAAGAGCAGCTGAATGGAATGGACAGTGTCTTGAAAGGAGGTTATAAGATGAACATCAACAAAAGCAAAACGAGGATAATGGAATCTAGTCGACTTAAATCGGGTGATGCTGAGGGAATTAGATTAGGAAATGAGGCGCTTAAAGTAGTAAAGGAGTTTTGCTATTTGGGGAGCACAATAACTGATGATGGTCGAAGTAGAGAGGATATAAAATGTAGACTGGCAATGGCATGGAAAGCATTTCTGAAGAAGAGATGTTTGTTAACATTGAGTATAGATTTAAGTGTCAGGAAGTCGTTCCTGAAAGTATTTGTATGGAGTGTAGCCATGTATGGAAGTGAAACGTGGACAATAAGAGAATAGAAGCTTTCGAAATGTGGTGCTACAGAAGAATGCTGAAGATTAGATGGTTAGGTCACATAACTAATGAGGAGGTACTGAATAGAATTGGAGAGAAGAGAAATTTGTGGCACAACTTGACTAGAAGAAGGTATCAGTTGTTAGGGCATATTCTGATGCATCAAAGGATTACCAATTTAGTATTGGAGGGCAGCATGGAGGGTAACGATCATAGGGGGAGTCCAAGAGATGATTACACACTAAACAGATTCAGAAGGATGTAAGTTGCAGTAGGTACTGGCAGATGAAGAAGCTTGCACAGGATAGAATAGCATAGAGAGCTGCATCAAACCAGTCTCTGGACTGAAGACCACAACAACAACAACATATATATAGTGTAAAACTGACAAGTCACATATGTCACAATCTTTGATTGTATAAGGCATGTTATGTGATAATAAAAATGGAGAGGGAAACTGTGAGAATATTGTATCTAATGAGTAGGGGTTTGCAAGAAGTTCCTGGTTTTACTTTTGCTATGATCCTTAAGGCTCACTTCTGCAATATGAAAACTCTTTTCATATTATTTTGGCATGCCCCACCCCACAACACTATTCCACAAGACAAGAAAGGGTACACTAAACCAGAATACACAGTCCTTGGGGTTTCAGAATTAAAATATGGTGATAATCATCTTAATACATATAGAACGCCCCCCCCCCCTCCGCCACACACACACACACACACACACACACACACACACACACACACACACATACATACACGGCTTGATGCTTCCATTTAAGTCCACCATCTATGCATTAACCCAAGAATTTACAATCTGTACAGGCTTTTGGTTGGTAGAATTTCATCAATCACAGTATTTTGTCCGTCTGGGCCACTCAGTTTAAAATTAATAATATTAGTTTGTTTCTATGTTTACTTTTAGGTTGTCTCCTTCAAAGTGAGCTCTTACCTTTTCAATAAATTTACTTATCTCTTTAGCTCGCTAGGCTCACTGTCTGCTCAGCAGAGCCCAGATGTATTGTCTGCATACATAGTAATCAATTGCTTATTGTCAAGAGAACTTGGGAAATCATTTACATAGCAAATGAATAGGACTTGAGTTAAAATGGAGCCCTGAGGAACACCGAACTGTATATTTCTTAAACTTGATCTTCTCCTCTCCAGTAGTTCTCCATTGGAGTATGTAATATCCATACACTGCTGCATACCCTTTAAATATGTTTATAGCAATTGCACGAGTTTTCCAGTGACACCACCCTTTGCAATTCTTGATAAGAGCATGTCATAATGCACTAAAAAAACACCTCGAGAAAAACACCTCGAGAGGTCCAGGAATACACCTACAGCTTGGGATTTTTAATTTATTTTTTTGAGTACATGATGGACAAATTTTACTTCTGTTGATGTGGTACTTTAACCTCTTCGGAAACCACGCTGGAAATCACCTAATATGTCAGCATTGTTGTAATGTTCCTGGATTTGTTCAAATAACATTTTCTCTTTCAATTTGCTAAACGTGAAGATTACAGAAATGGGTCTGTAGTTCTGTACATCACCATAATAAATAATTTACTTACTTTTCCCCCCCCCCCCCCATCAGTCTCATTTTCATTTGCTGTATACCAATTTCTTGAATAATACATAAAACCATTTCTGACACTATCAACAGAGGCAATGAGTCCTCAACCACCTTTGTTCACAACAAAGCAGCAAAGGTGGGACACTGCAACAGGATATGGGTCACTGACATAGGCAACAGAAAAATGGGGTGGGTCCTCTCACCTGAGGACATGTCTATGAGTCTGCCAGGTGTGTCTAGTATGGAGCCAGCAAAGGCTAGGGGCAAAGGGAAAATCGCCATTACGTTGCGGATGCTTTCAGTGTTCAAATGGTTCAAATGGCTCTGAGCACTATGGGACTTAACATCTATGGTCATCAGTCCCCTAGAACTTAGAACTACTTAAATCTAACTAACCTAACGACATCACACAACACCCAGTCATCACGAGGCAGAGAAAATCCCTGACCCAGCTAGGAATCAAACCCCGGAACCCAGGTGCGGGAAGCGAGAACACTACCACACAACCTTTAAGTGTTCTAATGGCCATGGTGTGTCATTTCATATTGTGACGTTCCAAAAGTTGAAGACACAGTGTTGACCGCAAGTCTGGACCCATTGATTCACATCTTGGTACCTCATTCTGATAACCAATAAAGATCGTATATGACTGATACTGATGGCATCTTAGAATAGCACTGTTTTACAGTGTATAGACTGCTCAGAAAATTACAACAGATTAGGGAATTCTTGTGAATGTGATACATACCATTTCATTAGTGGTCACAAGTTCTGCTGTAAAAACACTGCACTCATTTTGTGATCCTCACAGTGTTAACACATAACCAATGTGACGGTCAACCTGTGAGTCAGCAGCATGACTTCTGAATCAGGAAATTTGCTAAGAACTGAGAGTAAAAAAACACTAAAAACCGAAGAGTCTATATTTTTCTTTGGTCTGCAGGATAGGTCCCAGCAGATCCTTGGGGGTAGAGAGGCTTTACAAAGTCAACCTGGCAAGAGGGTTCAACCGAAGAAGGTGGAGGTCAGAGTGAAGAGACAGAGACAAACTGTTGCAGGGACATCAAATTCGATGGAAAAACATGCTGACTCAGATATTCAGGGTAGGACGTGTAATGTAAAATTCAGCAGTAGATGGTGGTGACAGAACTGTAGAGGAGGAATCCAAACCTCGCCAGGAAGGTGTCCATACGCATCATCCAATTTTTTTTTTTTTTATATATATTTATTTATTTAACATGGAGCAGTCCGTACTCCATGAGATGTGACTAAGACAGCAGAGGTTGTCCAGTTTAAATCAGGATTTGTTTTTAAACTAACAAATATGTGGAAGCCACATAACCATGATAAAATGAAAGCCCCAAAAAGTGATTGGACAACAACATTGAGAGGCTATTTGTGAGGATAAAGTTCTATATGTGGATGAACAATTCTATGTCAGCAGAAGTGCACAACATATGTTTTGACAGTGGAAAACTTGGAGCTATGTGCATCAGCCCACACATGTTCTTTCCTTATGGCAGACTGTCACTGACATCCAGCATCAGTCATAACTGAATAACTGTAGCAGCTTCTCTTAAGTCAAAGAAGACAGCAATAAGGTGTTTGGTGATATGCAAAATTCATCCAGTTGAATTAAAGTTGTCTGTTACATACTGGCCCTCACAAAATCCATTCAAGGAGCTGGCAACAGACTCGCCGCCTCACAAGATCAACACAGACACAAGTTCACTATTTATTCAAATAACTTACAAGGAACAATCACGTGGCTGGTATGTCTATGGCTTCCCATCTCAAATGGTTTTCCCCATTTTCCAAAATGGGACAACCTTGGCAATATGCAAGCCCACACTGCATTTGGGAATTCAACCTTGCACCATATATGATTAAAGACCACAAGAATGTGGTGTCAGCAATCTACATACAGGTGTTACAGCATTTGAGTGTGGATTCTACCTCGTCCTGCTGCCATTTGATAACCAACAGCCAGGGTGCTGGAGATTTTCCAAAGACTGAAAGTAGCATTATATGATTCACTACTTTGTGAGGTGAAAGACTGGTTGTTGTTAGCCACTAACCATCACCTTTTGTGTAGTCCAAGGTCAGAGCGATAGTTGTTAGGTGTAGATGCCCATGCTACGAGTTCAGCAACATGTTCTCCAATGACATAGCCATCTAATAGGACACCGGGAATACTAGCTGCTATCTCGCAGCCAATCACAACACAAATTGCTCCAAATCAATGAAGAACAGGCACAGCATACTATGAAAGCTATGTATCGTTCCCAACATTCCTTCTGGTGTTTTCCAAGATAGCATGCAAAATACAAACCCTTTGAACACAATAAGAATTTCCACTGGGAGATGACACATTCTTGCAGAGCCCACCAATGATCTTTGGTGGCCTCTACAATATCCTTTGATCACCAAGAGATTTGTTTACAATGACATGGGGTTGGTTTCCAATGAATGTTCCTGAGGAAAGAGGGATTGTTGATTCTGCAGATTTTCATATTGCAGTAGTTATATCTTATGTAGTATATCATCGTTGTGGAGTAGCATCAAGCAATAAGGCAACACTGAAAGCATCCCACTTCTATGCACTCTCAGTGTGTTAAAGGCATGCAACAGACATGACAATTGGGTAAGAGCACTCCTGCAAAGTTAGAGATAAAGAGGATAATGACCGAATATGTTGTTTGTGCCACACTAAAATAGGTGGGAATGCCAACAGTTTTACAAACAAATGTCAAGATCTGTAACTACGTGTTATGTTGGATTGCTTTTGATTGCATTATAACACCTCTCCCCAATGGATTTTGGGCGTTGGAAATTCCCCAGTAAGTGGTAAGGCGGAGGTAGAGTGCATGCAGTGAGCAGTCAGCTGGGCATGCGTTGGGACAGCAGTAGTGGTGGGGCTTACAGGAGGGCCATCAACCTGCTATACGGGAAGGGGTAACTACATGCTGAGCGCTGGAGGGGAAGTGCCATTCTAAACTAAAGCCAAAGTTCAAATTTTTTTGTAAATATTAAGTGGGGCATCTCATGCCCAAACTTCCATGGTGAACATCCAAAAATATCTGCCACCTCTGCTTTGGCTCGTATCTAAAGAGAATTCCACTGAAAATGCAACAAAACAACAAAAGTATGATTTACATTTTCCTGACTTTGTAACCCTTTGTAACTTCCAGAAAACCATCATGAATAACAACTTTCGAGTAAAATCTACATTTCTCTTGTCGCCCTGTTAAAATTCGCTTCTTTCACAAAACACAGCAGATCTGACACATCACCACCTCACTAATACATTGTGTAAATGCAACTACGACAGAATCTTGAAAAAGAGGTTTATTAAGCGAGGAACAGAGGACAAGTAATATCAATAGCTTATGAAAAAGCACAGCCTCAGTACAAAAATAAAAGTGTAATGCCTTCCCTTCTGTTGTTCCAAAGCCAACAGCAATTCTCGTTTCACTAGCTATCAATGGCCCTTAAAAATTACATGTTTCTTTCAAAAAAGTCTGTAATTGGTGGAATAACACAGTAGATAAAGAAATTTTATATTAAGAATATGGAAAAATACTCTCCTCTTTCCATGCTACCATTTGCCAAAATCTTGTTTCGGTATCTCAAACCAATTATGAGATATATCTAAAAACACAGATGATGTAACTTACCAAACGAAAGCATTGGTATGTTGATAGAAACACAAATACACACACAAAATTCAAGCTTTCGCAACCCACAGTTGCTTCATCAGGAAAGAGGGAAGGAGAGGGAAAGACGAAAGGATGTGGGTTTTAAGGGGAAGGGTAAGGAGTCATTTCAATCCCGGCAGCGGAAAGACTTACCTTAGGGGGGAAAAAGGACAGGTATACACTCGCGTGCACACACACACACACACACACACACACATATCCATCCGCACATATACAGACACAAGCAGACATACGCAAAGGCAAAGGGTTTGGGCAGACATGTCAGTCGAGGCGGAAGTACAGAGGCAAAGATGTTGTTGAATGACAGGTGAGGTATGAGCGGCGTGTGTGTTTGTGTCTCTATCACCATACCAACGCTTTCGTTTGGTAAGTTACATCATCTTTATTTTAGATATATTTTTCCCGCGTGGAATGTTTCCTTCTATTATATTCATATCAATTATGAGATATGACGAATATGGACATTTCATTCTACCTTTATTGCTGCTAAATGAAATCGCAAACGAGTCAGCTGGATAAAACCAATTTTCTCTAGTTTGGTGACAGATACCTCCACCAAAGCATAAAAAAATTTTCAATATGTTTGACAAATTTCATCAATACTAACATATGATGGGATATGCACCAAATGCAAAATTATAACAACTCTAGTTTTTCATCGCAAATCTATTTGAACTTCATGCTCTGTCTTACTTTAATGCAAATATCATAATAACTATGACTATTAATGAAATGATGGTCACTTCATGATGAAGCTGACATATAAAGCTATAAATAACATAAAAATTTATTATTTTTTACTGAATAGTTTCTGTAAAATCATTTGAGAAAGACTGCAAGTTGTGTGCTCAGAATCTGACAGTGCAGCGCACCGCCAACCATCCAGAAGTGGGCAAACAATGTCGGCCTCCCCTTCTGGACAAATGAATGAATTTGCCAAGCACTACAGATGAAAATTTGTTCAGCTCTCTACCTGGAAGGAGACATATGTTACTGGAGGTAAAATCCACAGCTGTTCTTATGAAAATAGCCAATATGCCTAATGCTGTACTGAGTGGTATTTTGTCGGCTGCAAGTACCACTGTACAGAAACTACCTGATGTTATTTCAGGGCTAACTTTATTTTTGAAAGGAGCACAGTGATTATAAAAGAGAGGGGTCTACGTTTCAGGGAACCAATTTCCCTGAAGGTCTATACACACTGTTGGATAAAATGATAGTATGTGTACACATTAACTAGGTGGAAAGGCACAGTGGAACTTTGATTTTACACTCTCAAATTTTACATTTTTCACAATCCTATGCCATAAATTCATACCCCCCATGGAAAACCCAAAAGATCAATGCTAAAAATTCTCCCATTTTACATTTCTTTCTAGTAGAGTTTATCTCAGTTCTACATTCTTACTTGACGTCTAGCTTGACTTCGTGCCATTTTCTTCCTGTTGACATTCGATAGGACTGAACGAGTTATAAGTGGCACAAAAGACAGATGGTTTGCACCACAGGTGGTGGTGGAGTTAAGATAATATTGTAGGCCACTGCAGAAAGGGAAGACACAAAAGACGAAGTGCTGACACAATCCACAATCAGCGCTGCCAACACAACTTGCAAAACTGTGCAATTGTGATAGAACTACTGCTAGGTCACAGCAGCAATGGAAAAACAGGACAGTCGACATGAAGTGTTCCGGATCGAGCCAATACGTGATGAAGGGAATCAGCCGCACCTTTTCTTGTGCCTCTTATAATGCGGTCTCTTTTTTTTTTTGCATGTGTTTCCGATGTACTGTAATCAGCAACGATACTGACTGTCAATTTTTGAAATTCAAACCCTGAGTCTTGAAGAATATAGCTTGTCAGAATGAACGATACAGTGGCCATTTCCGGCTGGTGAGCTCTTATTGGCTCATGACTTGTTACGTCACCCAACAACCAGCACAGCCACCACACCAAACTAACACAGATAAAATGAGCTCGCCTGCAGGATATGTGGAGAGGGGAGTGGCCTTTCAATAACCTGAGTGCAGGTATGTGTGAAAGAATTTTGTGAAGTGCTGAAAATACAATTTTCATGCAGATCATATGCCAAGGCAAAGATTTCACATGGAAGTAGAACAAAGGCTTTGTTATAGCATATTTTGAAGAGTTTCGTGTTCAAATCTGACAGGAAACAGTTGTAACAACTACATACACTACTCACATACATACTCTGCACCACTCACTGTAGATCATACAGACTGGCACCAATGATAGAAGGCATGAAGAGAAACTGTAGCGCCTGAGCTTTGTCTCAAATTGACATATTATTTAGTGTACAGAAATTCATTCATTGAGCTGACTTCCAATAAGATTGTAATGTCAATTGGGGAAGTAAACTAATTTTTTCACTATATGTCACTATACTGGCATCATCAGAGCTACTGAAGCAAAACACCCCTGTCCTCCCACATGTTAGATTCAGATGACTTCCACCATACTACGCAGTTTTTGGTTTAATTCAGCATGTTCATCAATTTTTGCTTTTTACTGTGTGAGCACAAAAGAAAGATCTCTCAAAAACCCATGTTTCGATGCATAATTTGTGGTCGTATCATTTCAGAAATTAGCTCGATTACCTTGTAGCCAGATACAAATTTCTATTTTTTTTTAAGAGTTTTTACTTGCTGTTAAACATCTGTGGTTTTTTTTAGAACCGATTATATTTAATACCACAAATTATTGTATGAACATTATATTTGACACTTAATTTCCTTCACTTATAAAGGTTTTATACAATGTTTTGGAGGGGACTGCGATTTTTATTCATATATGCCAATTACATACGTTTTTGCTTTTTTTTTTTTTTTTTTTTGGGGGGGGGGGGGGGGGGGGTCGTAACATTTTCATCGGTTCTGCATTTTCCTCATTTTTGCATTTTTTTAAAAACTGGATCACACGAAAATGTAAAATAATGGGGTTTCACTTTTTTCAAGTTTCAGCCTCTGTCTGCACCGTCTGTTGAGTACGGACAATGTCAACAAGCACAATTTCAAATGCCACCAGTTGGAAATGGGAAGAGTTGCTTCCGGTACAGATGGGACACAGCTCCACCTACACCTTTGATTTTTTTTCTTGGCTTGTTGCTCCATTTTATCTTGACTTTTCTTCAAAAGATTTTAACTCTGGTTGGGGGTATCAAGTTCTGTATCTGCAAAAGAGGACAAGTGAGCTGTTCTGTGGTCTTCACCCCGTGCCTCTATCAAATGCAGGCTGATGTCAGGTTGGACAGGAAATGTTAATCAACCAGGTGTGCTCCTTATTTAGTATATTCACACAAGAGGTGCTTAAAGATAGGATTACAAAGGGCATGGATCAGGTAGAGGAAGAGGGACGTTTGCACTAAGTTGGGTAACCTTCTGCACATGGCCTACATTACTGCAAAATTTTGAAAGAATGGAGGTTAAACCAAGAAGTGACAAGGACGTAGCCAAAATTTTGTCTAAGGGGGAGAGGAAGGTGTCCATTTTGTTAAAGAGGATCCTAAAAAGGCTCTTTTTTATTTCATGCTGAAAGCACACATTTATTTATTTATGTTACGTACATGATTTGCTTTCAGGAGGTCTTCATACAAAGAGTATTTGGCCTATAAAATTAAGCAAGAAAAACTTTTCTTAAAAATGGACAATGTCCAATTAAAATATGATAACTTTAATTTATTGACAAAAAAATTAAAATTCGAAAATATTGTTGCCTCGCTGGTAACAAAACACAGCTCAGTTTTCTAATATAAGGTACACTATTACAGAGCAGAAGAATCATAACAGTGGATTTAATAACTTGTAAAATTAAATGGGTTCAAAATTCTTTTGGCAATAGCTATATTTCTCCTACCACAATCTGGTATATAGATTTTACTTATCTGTAACCCAGTCATAATTTCTTCAGTACATCAAAGCATCCCAAGTTCCTCAAATTCCTTAAATAATCAAAACTTTTCTTTTAAATTATTATTTCAACAATCAATTTGAAACTACAGCAACAAATTTATTTATAAAACAAAACGGAATACACTAACACTATTAGGTACAGTTTTGGGACCATAACACTGATTCACACATTAATTTCAACTAGACTTTTAACGTATACGAACTCACATAGTACCAAATGATGATCGCTAGTGCCTTCCAAAGTAAATGTGGCTTTTAGTGCCAGGAATCCCCAAAGAGAAGTTCGGCTAACCTTTGAAGCTGTTATTTTCATTTCAGCAGATAGGCTGCATCCTTAAGGGAATTGGAATGTGTCAGGAAAAAAAGGAATGCAAAAGGCCTACAGTAAGCACCAACGCTGAAATTTTTTCTAAACTGAAACTGGCAGATCATAGAACACCATTTTCAAGGTTATTGGTGGATAAATTCGAATCACTTCACCTCCAAAATCCAGAGATTGTTAGCTCAGTGCTTCACGGCGCATAGCTACACCGTTTGGTGGAGAATTTGGGAAACCTGATGGTATGCTGTTTCCAAATAAAACAAAATGCATCACTAAAAATGATGGAACTCTGATATTGCATGTTTTTCTTTTAATTGTACATGTTTTGTCATCTGGTAGTGTATGAATGCATGCATATTTTAAGATTTAATTGCACAAGTAATTTATGGCTTAAGTTATTATAGTATTACAAGAGCGAAAATATGTTTTCGAAGAAAGGGGGAGGGGGATGCAGGGCACAGTTGGCTCAGACAAATTCAAGTATCCCACAGAAAAAAATCTTTTAGAAACGTAGGAAATAAAGAAAGTGCTGTCATCAGACACCCCTTCCACTCTTCAGAAACTCCTCCTCTTCAATCTGTAACAGAATCAGTTTCTCATAATTATGTACCACCCTGGTGACCAAATTGGGCAATATTTTGCCAATAATAATAGAATTTTCTAAAAGAAATGCAACCATCCTCATTTTGGTGATATTTTAGATGATCAATGCGATTTTTGGGTAACACAGGAAATCCAAGAGTATTTTTATACACGGATTTTAATTTAATGTTGTTTTTAATTATGTTTACTGCTCTGCTGCATTATGAAATACTGTAATTTTGCAACCGCATAGTTCTATCCATCTCCAAATAAAGAATTCAATGCTAACATTAAACTGCTATAGACTGGTAATTAGACCACTAAAGTGGTGCATACCTATTTTGAGTTACCATAATGTTAATGGATGAATCAAAATTGGTTTTGTTCTTCTTCCTTATCACAAACTCATCCATAATTAGAAATTATCAGACCAGCACACTGCACAAAAACAATAAACAGCGGCATTTGCATTATCAAATAGAAGTACGAAATGAACTGATCAACAAAACAACTGCACTCTAAGTAAGGCCAATAAAGTTCAATAAACAGAAATAGGCGGTAACAGACAGTGGTATTGATATGTCGATAGTTTGAATATATTGATGATATTGTTGACTACCTGAAAATCAAAATATAACGAGTGATCAAAAAGTTTCTGTTTGAGAAGTTACTGTAACAAAAACAAAACAATAATGTTCCTACTGTCTTCAAAGTAACTGAAACTGTCCGAGATAAAATACTTGAAAGTCCATTAGTACACTCAACTTGATAAAGTTTGAGAATTTAATAACAAAACATATTTCATTTTAATGGATCTATAACTACACCTATATCTACATGGATACTCTGCAAATCACACTTAAATCCGTGGCAGAGGGTTCATTGAACCACCTTCAAAATAATTCTCTATTATTTAACTCTCAAACAGCACATGGAAAAAATGAACACCTTTATCTTTCTGTGAGAGTTCAGATTTCCATTACTTTACTATGATGATCGTTTCTCCCTATGTAGTTCGATGTCAACAAAATATTTTCAAGTTCGGAGGAGAAAGTTGGTGACTGAAATTTTATGAGAATATTCCGCCACAGCGCAAAACGCCTTTGTTTAAATATTGTCATTGTGTATCATGTCCGTGACACTCTCTCCCCTATTTCACAATAATACAAAGGGTGCTGCTGTTCATTGAACTTTCTCGATGTCCTCCATTAATCCTATATGGTATGGACCCCAACACTGCTCAAAAAGAGGACAGATAAGCGCAGTGTGGGCAGTCCCATTGGTAGATCTGTTACGTTTTCTAAGTGTTCTGCCAATAAAAGACAGTCTTCGGTTTGCCTTCCACACAACATTTTCTGAGCGTTCTTTCCAATTTAAATTGTCTAGATTTGACTGATTTCTCATGTAACCAAAGTTTAATCGATTCCTTTTAGCACTCACGCGGATGACTCTCACTTTTCATTATGTAGGGTCAATTGCCAATTTTTGCACCAAACAGACATCTTTTCTAAATTGTTTTGCAAATTGTTTTGATCATCTGATGACTTTACTAGTCGATAAACAACAGCATCTTCTGCAAACAACCTAAGGCAGCTGCTCAGATTGTCTCCCAAGTCGTTTATATAGACATGGAACAACAGAGGGCCTATCACACTACCTTAGGGAATGCCATAAATTACTTCTGTTTTAGTCGATGACTTTCCATCAATTACTAGGAACTGTGACACCTCTGATAGGAAATCACAAAGCCAGTCACATAACTGAGATGATATTCCATATGCATACAATTTCATAACAAGCCACTTGTGTAGTACTACATTAAAAGCCTTTTGGAAATCTAGAAATACGGAATTAATTTAAAATCCCTTGTCAATAGCACTCAACAGTTTGTGAGAGTAAAGAGCTAGATGTGTTTCACACGAACAATGTTTTCTAAACCCGTGTTGACTGTGTGTCAATAGACAGTTTTCTTCAAGGTAAGTCATAATGTTCGAATACAATATATGTTCCAAAATCGTACTACATACCGATGTTAATGATATGGGCCTGTAATTTAGTGGATTACTCCCATTACCTTTCTTGAATATTGGTGTGACTTGTGCCACTTTCCAGTCTTTAGGTACAGATCTTTCGTCAAGCGAACGATTCTATATGATTAAGTATGGAGCTAATGCATCAGCATACTCTGAAAGGAACCTAATTGGTATACAATCTGGACCAGAAGACTTGCTTTTATAAAGTGATTTAAGTTGCTTCACTACTCCGAGGATATTTACTTCTACATTACTCACATTGGCAGCAATTCTTGCTTCGAATTCTAAAATATTCACTTTGTCTTCTTTCGTGAATGAATTTTGAAAGGCTGTATTTAGTAACTCTGCTTTGGCAGCATTGTTGTTGATAGTATTTCCATTGCTATCACACAGAGAAGACATTGCCTGTGTCCTGCCACTAGCAGACTTCACATACGACCAGAATCTCTTTGAATTTTCTGCCAGATAAAGTTTTACTGTGGAAACTATTGTAAGCATCTAGCACTGATGTTCACACTAAATTATTAGCTTCTGTAAAAGATTGCCAATCTTGGAGATTTTTCATTCGTTTGAATTTGACATGCTTTTTTGTTGTTTCTGAAACAATTTTCTGATCAGTTTTGCGCACCAAGGGGGATCAGCTCCGTCAATTGTTAATTTATTTGATATAAATCTCTCAATTGCTGTCAATACTATTTCTTCAAATTTAAGCTACATCTGGTGTACACTTACATTGTTAATTTGGGAGTAGAGGAATTGTCTCAGAGGAAGACATCAGGTGAATTTTTAACTGATTTTTTGAATAGGTATATTTTTCATTTGTTCTTGGAGGATTTGGGGATTACAATATTCAACTTGCTATGAAAACCCTGTGTTCACTAATCCCTATATCCATTTTGATGCTTGTTATTAGCTCAGGATTAATTGTTGCTAAGAGGTCAACCATGTTTTCGTAACCATTTACTACTCACATGGGATCATGAGCTAACTGCCCGAAATAATTTTCAGAGAATGCGATTAGCACAATTTCTGATTAAGTTTTATGCGTACCTCCGGATTTAAACATGTATTTTTGCCAATATACCGAGGGTAAATTAAAGTCACCACCAACAATAATTGAGTTGGGTACGTGTTTGAAATTAAACTCAACTTTTCTTTGAACCTTTCAGCAATTGTATCATCTGAGTTAGGAGGTCAGAAAAAGGATCCATTTATTATTTTGTTCCAGTTGCCAAGAATAACCTCCACCCATACTAACTCGCAGAAACTATCTGTTTAATTTTGCTACAAGATAAACTACTTCTAACAGCAACAAATATGCCACTGTCATCTGTGTTTAGCCTATCCTTTCAGAACACCATTAGATTCTTCGCAAAAACTTCAGCTGAACTTATCTTTGGCTTTAGCATCAGTGCTTTCTATTAGTGCTTGGAGCTCTGATACTCTCCCAACACAGCCATGACAATTTACATGTGTTATACCAATGGTTCCTGCACCAATGTTCTTCCTATGTTCGAACTGCACCCTTTTAGACTGAAGCCCTTTTTGTATTTCCCTGAGAGCCTCTAACCTAAAAAACTGCCCAGTCTACGCCACACAGCCCCAGCTCCCTGTGTAGCTGCCTCCTGCATATAGTGGACTCGTGAACCATTCAGCAGAATCCAAAACCCCGCCACCCTATAGCGTAAGACGAGGAATCTGCTGCCTACATGGTCGCAGAACTGTCTGAGCCTTGATTCAGACCCTCCACTCAGTTTTGCAGTAAAGGTATGCAATCGGTACTGTCAACTATGCTGCAAAAGGTGAACTCTGTTTTAATCTTGCAAGCAAGATTGGCAGTCTTTATCACTTCTGTTAGCCACTTGAAACCACAGAGATTCTCTTCCGATCCAAAGTGACACACAGCACTGGTACCGATGTGAGCTACCATCTGCAGTTGACTGTATCCTGTGCTCTTCATGGCATCTGGAAGGACTCTTTCCATGTCTACAATGACTCCATCTGGCATGCAAACACAGTGCACATTGACTTTCTTCCTCTCCTTGGCAGCCATGTCCCTAACAGGCCCCATAACTTGCTTAACACTGAAGCTCCCAACTACTAATAACCCTACCTTCTGCATTTGTCCAGATCTTGCAGACTGTGAGGTTCTCTCTGAAACAGAACAAGCAATTGCATTTGGCTGAGGGACAGTGTCAGCTACAGACAGCAGTTGACACCTGTTTATCAGACTAACTGGGTAGGCCTTACATGTGGCTCCCTGGGAAGCGTTTCCCTGCCTGCTGTGCCCTGAGGCGACCAATTCGACCACGGTTGAGCGGTTAACCTCAGTGTAGGCAGTAACTGGGCTGGTCACTGGTGCGAGCTGATCAGCAGATTCAGATGCTCTGGACGTCCATTGGATCTGCATGGCCACCCCACAACAGTGATGCCCATCCACTGCAGCTTCAAACTGTATAACCGAAGCCATCACAGCCTGGATCTGAGAGCGAAGTGTCACCAATTCAGCTCGCATCCACACAAAGCCATCGCAGTCCCTATCCGTACTAAAGATTGTGGAAAACTACACTACACAGACAAACAAGTTCAATCGACACACACTACCGAACTCTACTGTAGACACAAAGGAAAACTCAAGAACTGTGTCTAATAAATTACATTAACAAGCACAGATTCAAAAACTGAACTACCAAAGCACACAGGTGAGATAAAATAATTCGCTGATTAGGAGCTTGAATATGTCACAAAATTGGTTTACTTTCCGACACAAACAAAAACCTGAGAACTCGGTCTATTAAATATTAAATTAACATGCAGAAACTCAAGAAACTAAAGCACACAGAGGAAAACTACGCAATTTGCTCCTGGTTAGGGGCACAATCTTTTACTTCCCTGTTGCTGCTTGTGTTATGACCGGCTGCTAGTATATATAAAAAATATTGAATACTTTCTCCCTAGCATGTTTCCCAGCGTTAATAAAAATTTATTTCATTTTACTAATAACAGTCTTTTGAAAAACAATTTGTAAGTTCTTTAAAGTAGTCTATTTACATTATTTGTAATTACTGTTCCTGTTAATTACAATAATTATGTTTCACACGGACAGGATAATACTTGGCAATTACATAGTAAGACTCGGATTTTAATTTAATTCTGTTTTTTAGTTTCAAACAACATCGAGTTTAAAATATATCTCATAAACAATTATCGTAACCATATTTTTGAGATTCTAAGTAAAAAATACAGTTTCAAACATTCCTACCAATAACGATATCTACTTGAGGCATAACGAAAACTTCATACAAGTTTATTTCATCATAACAGTTCCGGAGTTGTAGTATTAGTTATGTTCCGGAAGTGTAGTATTAGTCATACTCCCCACATCTGGCCTTTGCTTTGGATTGCTGTTGACATGTTATTAGCTTTTCAATTAATTAGTGTGAGTGAGAATCTGATGATAACAAACTTTATAGAAAAGGAAAGGCCATAGCTGTTATGTTCATGTTTGAAGGCCGTACAGTCCTGAATTGGGACACCACTAAGGCCAAATCACCATGAGCATAGAGGCGTTCATCCCACTAACGTACCAGGTTGAAGATACCCATTTGGTAAAACACAGTGTCCTGCTGCGAGAAGTAGTCTGTAACTGCCCGTTGCACTTTCACATCCAAAGCGAATCATCAACCCTTCAAGGCCTTTTCTTAGGAACTGAAGTTTTTGGAAAGAACTTTGATGTGCAGAAACATGGTTGCTGCATATTTTTGTATTATGGAAGTATAAATTCAAATTTTACCAAACCTATTGTATTAGTTTCTGAAGCATTAAAATCTAAATTGTGACACCCTTTCGTAAGCCAATAGTAGCTCGTGTCAGCCGATGACAGCAGATATTCAGAGCTTAGGAGACCTGATGTAGTCAGCCAATAATAACAGCAATTAAGTAGCGCAAACACACAAATAGGAAAAGTTAATAGTTTAAATTAATATACATAGTGTAGCTACAAGAAAAGCTAATCTTTCACATATAATATTGGTCTTGAAAATTAATGAGCTACACGAGAAGCTAAGCTTTCACATGTAATATTGGTCTTTTGTGTGTACATTGTACTTTAAGATACATCACACGAATTTAAAATAATGACATAAATGTCTGGTCTTTTGGACTCTAAATTCTTCTAAGTGGCTGGTCCTTAAAGTTATAAGTTTGAACGAGAGTCAAGTGCTCTCAATTTAAGAAATTCATCACACCTTCTCATCTATAACATAGTTCATGTTGCATAAAAGGAAATTGACTTTGAAAGTAAACACTTTTCCAACCACCATTCAGAATATTTTCCCAAGACCTGTTAGAAATAGGTTTGTTCCAGCATTGCCAGATAGATTACTGCATGTGCACAGCTACGATGATGTAGGAAGCCAGTATGTTCATATGTATAGAGCATTAAGAGATCTTACATTGCGCTATAAAAGAAACAGGACACCAGATGATATTCCAAGAGCATCAGAATTTCATAAACCATACTAAAATGAGTAATTCAGCTTGAAATGGACATTCGTATGTTCAGATTCACGATGAAGTAGGTAGGCTCCAACCTGATAGTAAGCTTTTCAGTGTGGTTTTCAGGATGTACATTTTCTTGAAGTACCTGTACTGTACTAGATCATGTTTGGGTTCTTTATTATGGCATAATGCCACACAAGCCAAAAGATGAAAATGTGCACTGCAAATTCAGTGAACAGTTGGAACTAGCCAATACTGTGGAATGCAACACTTCATTTCACATAAATTGACTGTTTCAGTGGAAGAGATTAATAAAAGTCCAAATTTCTTTAGCAAACCGATGAAAATAACTTCATCGATCTGCCAGGCGATTACAACTAAACAGCCAATAAACTGGAAATAAAATCATGAAACAAAATAATATTTTAGCCCTCCATAATTATGTGGAAGAGGAAACAACAAAATCACTAAACATAAGCACGGGTCACATAGAGGCTATCCCTTTCCCACTACAGCCCAGAGTGCTCTGCACATGCACGAATCTGGCAGCTTGAGCATGCCACATAATTTTTTCGGTTTGCATCTGGCTGCTTGCTGCTACTGCTGATATAGCTAACAGCCATATCTCAAGTAGCTAGAAGCGGGAGGAAGTACTGCTCGTACTCGACTCAACTGTGCATACGCCCGCTGACAGCTGCTAAAACTAACCTAATGTAAAAAGTTCTGAAGTCATGCTCATCAGTAGCAGTTTGTTGTTACAAAGTATTGCATAATCTTTGTCCTAAGGCCTTTTAAACATTTCCGTTGGCAGACGCTTGTGTGTGCAGTGTGTTCTGTTGTTGTAAATGGTGCATTTCCTTTGCAACTAAAGTTTATTTTGGTTTTTTCTCTCTTTTTTGTGTTATCGCTGCAGTATTATTCTGCAGTAGTGGGATACAGTAATATTCTTTGTTAGAGTATCAGTTCTTACCAGTCAAAATTACAAAATTTAACTGAAAACTAAAACAATGAAAATTTCCCAGAATGCCAAAAAATTCCCATGTGTTTCCCAATTTTCTCCCAGATGAAAAAATTCTTGGGTTTTTCCTGCATTTCCTGGGATGTATACACTCTGTGCCTTGTAAGTTTTAAGATATATTTTTTTCTTTTACTTGCTAATCATGTTTTTGTTTCCCAAGGTAACTGCTTTCCTCACTTTCTGTTTGCAGTTTCTGGATTTCCACATATCAACCTCTACAGGACTTCCATTGTAACTGTGTGACTGACAACACCACCCTTTTAGACTTTTCATAAGTCATCACTCAATAAGAAGTTATTCTGAAGCATCTCAGACCGTAGAGCTATTAGTGCACTGGACCTGAGATCCTTTGCTTCCTAATCATTATTTAGTATCTTAACAATGCTGTGTTGGTCCAGCACTTAATAGTATTGAGTTAGTGAATGAATATGTTCTATTTCCAGACGTCTTTATCGACTGTACCAAACACTCTGCCAAGAATACAGCTGTGATCACGAAAAGAGGAAGAACATACCAGCTTACTAAATTTTCTGCTTTCGACCATGAAGGCCATTAGCGTACACATGGTTAATGTACTTATATTTTGATGAGCGCAAGAGTCAGAAAATAAAGGAATTTCACTTTGACAATTTTCTGACTGGGGCACCTCGCCGTTTTTGAGAAAATCCAACTGAGCGAAGGCTACTTGGCTGAACCCTTTTGGTCCTTCTGTTGCAAGTCAAGTATAAAAACCAATCCTTTCCCTTGTATCAGCTCAAGAATGACTCATAATGTGCAAATTGTATAGGCAAACATGTCTTGAATAGAATATTTCAACCATGGCGTGCTTTGGTATTGGCCAATTCTGTTGTAAAGTACATCAAACCACACTTTAAGCACATTAGGATTTTCCTCTTTCATTATCATACATAACTTCTTTGCACAAAGTGTGGACAATCTATGATTTGCTATTAATTGATTCTTTTCCTCCAAACTTTGTTCTGTTTGAGAGTCTATGTTTGGGATGTTGCAGTACATCCAGGTACTGCCTAGCCAGCTTTTTTCTTATGCTGTACTTTATTGAAACAGCATTTTTCCTTGTTGTTTCTTTCTTTATGTTCCTTCACCTGACAAAGCTGGCTTGAGCTGAGCAATAATCAGGAGTTAATTTCTATTGTTGGTTCTGGCAGTGTGTGCTTTCCTACAGTTTACATTATTTTCTTTATTGCAGAAAACTCTCATATTATCACTGACAGTGGCATCCTACACCGTCGTTCTTCATTCAGGTCTCTCAGAAGTAAAGCCCATTTACTTTTATCGACTTTTGCTTTAACTGGTTATGAGTAAATATTGAGATTAGCAAAAACTCTTAGTTTTCAGATCTCTATAACAACAGAAAATGTCAGCTTTTGGCAAAATTGTTTCAATAAGTCAAGTAGTACAGATAAAACTTCACTCTAATATTCTTCACACGTGTACAATGACAGCAATAATAATAATAATAATAATAATAATAATAATAATAAACTATTAGGAAACAAAGGAAAGAAGTATGGAGATGATTATACACACTGATTTACTTCAAGAACGTGGTGGACCACCACTGTTCAAATAAATGTGGGCCTTTTGTTTAGAAATACTTGATCTGTTACTAAACAATAAAAATAAGAATGAAGTTTTCTTTTCACTGAAAAAACTCAAAAATAGCATTTGTTCCAATCAATAACATTAAAAGAGGATATATTACTCACCAACTATTAATTTATTTAGTGTAGCATCCAGCTCCTTGAGAAGTGCTTCACTTTGGACAGGGTAACAATTCCGTGTTTCGTAGTGTTCTGGTTTTTCAGATGACCCCAGAAAAAGAGTTGGTGGTATCTGGTACAGCTTTACGACTGCTGACGTCATCTTCTCCTCCCTTATCCTGTTATTTGGATTTGTTTCTGCCTCTGTCAATTTTTTATGCACATCTTGAATCTGTAGGCTCTTCCAGTAGTCTCGATGGGCATATATCACATTCAGAATTGATTCTGTAATGCTGAAAATGAAATTTAAATGATTTTGGAGTTGTTTCTTATTCCGCAATAAAAATGCAGGGGACATATCTGTAAATAAACTAAACTATCCTCCTGGACCAAGACTAACAAAATACAATGACTCTTCAAAATAGAGGCAATTTCACTGATCATTATAATCATGAAAAGCAAGTTTTTTATTTTGTTATCTTCCTGAAGAGGTGCAGCAGCATTTTCAGTAGTTGCAGGGGCAATAGTCTGGATGATTGACTGATCTGGCCTTGCAACACTAACCAAAACGGCCTTGCTGTGCTGGTACTGCGAACGGCTGAAAGCAAGGGGAAACTACAGCCGTAATTTTTCCCGAGGGCATCCAGCTTTACTGTATGGTTAAATGATGATGGCGTCCTCTTGGGTAAAATATTCTGGAGGTAAAATAGTCCCCCATTCGGATCTCCAGGCGGGGACTAATCAAGAGGACGTCATTATCAGGAGAAAGAAAACTGGCGTTCTACAGATCGGAGCGTGGAATGTCAGATCCCTTAATCGGGCAGGTAGGTTAGAAAATTTCAAAAAGGGAAATGGATAGGTTTGAAGTTAGATATAGTGGGAATTAGTGAAGTTCGGTGGCAGGAGGAACAAGACTTTTGGTCAGGTGAATACAGGGTTATAAATACAAAATCAAATAGGGGTAATGCAGGAGTAGGTTTAATATTGAATAAAAAATAGGAGTGAGGGTAAGCTACTACCAACAGCATAGTGAACGCATTATTGTGGCCAAGATAGACACGAAGCAAATGCCTACTACAGTAGTACAAGTTTATATGCCAACTAGCTCTGCAGATGATGAAGAAATTGATGAAATGTATGATAAGATAAAAGAAATTATTCAGGTAGTGAAGGGAGATGAAAATTTAATAGTCATGGGTGACTGGAATTTGAGAGTAGGAAAAGGGAGAGAAGGAAAGATAGTGGGTGAATATGGATTGGGGGAGAGAAATGAAAGAGGAAGCCGTCTGGCAGAATTTTACACAGAGCATAACTTAATCATAGCTAACACTTGATTCAAGAATCATAAAAGAAGGTTGTATACATGGAAGAATCCTGGAGATACTAGAAGGTATCAGATAGATTATATAATGGTAAGACAGAGATTTAGGTTCAAATGGCTCTGAGCATTATGGGACTTAACCTCTCAGGTCATCAGTCCCCTAGAACTTAAGAACTACTTAAACCTAACTTAACTTAAGGACATCACACACATCCATGCCCGATGCAGGATTCGAACCTGCAACCGTAGCGGTCGCGCGGTTCCAGACTGTAGTGCCTAGAACCGCTCGGCCACCCCGGCTGGCCAGAGATTTAGGAACCAGGTTTTAAATTGTAATACATTTCGAGGGGCAAATGTAGACTCTGACCACAACCTATTGGTTATGAATTGTAGATTAAAACTGAAGAAACTGCAAAAAGGTGGGAATTTAAGGAGATGGGACCTGGAGAAACTGACTAAACCAGAGGTTGTACAGAGTTTCTGGGGGAGCATAAGGGAACAATTGACAGGAATGGGGGAAAGAAATACAGTAGAAGAAGAATGGGTAGCTCTGAGGGATGAAGTAGTGAAGGCAGCAGTTGATCAAGTAGGTAAAAAGACGAGGGCTAGTAGAAATCCTTGGGTAACAGAAGAAATATTGAATTTAATTGATGAAAGGAGAAAATATAAAAAAGCAGTAAATGAAGCAGGCAAAAGGGAATACGAACATCCCAAAAGTGAGATCGACAGGAAGTGCAAAATGACTAAGCAGAGATGACTAGAGGACAAATGTAAGGATGTAGAGGCTTATCTCACTAGGGGTAAGATAAATACTGCCTACAGGAAAATTAAAGAGACCTTTGGAGAAAAGAGAGCCACTAGTATGAATATCAAGAGCTCAGATGGAAACCTAGTTCTAAGCAAAGAAGGGAAAGCGGAAAGGTGGAAGGAGTATGTAGAGGGTTTATACAAGGGTGATGTACTTGAGAACAATATTATGGAAATGGAAGAGGATGTAGATGAAGATGAAATGGGAGATACGATACTGCGTGAAGAGTTTGACAGAGCACTGAAAGACCTAAGTCGAAACAAGGCCACGGGAATAGACAACATTCCATTGGAACTACTGACGGCCTTGGGAGAACCAGTCTCGACAAAACTCTACCATCTGGTGAGCAAGATGTATGAGACAGGCAAAATACCATAAGACTTTAAGAAGAATATAATAATTCCAATCCCAAAGAAAGCAGGTGTTGACAAATGTGAAAATTACCGAACTATCAGTTTAATAAGTCACAGCTGCAAAATACTAACGCGAATTCTTTACAGACGAATGGAAAAACTGGTAGAAGCAGACCTCAGGGAAGATCAGTTTGGATTCCGCAGAAATATTGGAACACGTGAGGCAATAGTGACCCTACAACTTATCTTAGAGAATAGATTAAGGAAAGGCAAACCTACGTTTCTAGCATTTGTGGACTTAGAGAAAGCTTTTGACAATGTTGACTGGAATACTCTCTTTCAAATTCTAAAGGTGGCAGGGGTAAAATACAGAGAGTGAAAAGCTATTTACAATTTGTACAGAAACCAGATGGCAGTTATAAGAATCGAGCGGTATGAAAGGGAAGCAGCGGTTGGGAAGGGAGTGAGACAGGGTTGTAGCCTGTCCCTGATGTTATTCAATCTGTATATTGAGCAAGCAGTAAAGGAAACAAAAGAAAAATTCGGAGTAGGTATTAAAGTCCATGGAGAAGAAATAAAAACTTTGAGGTTCGCCGATGACATTGTAATTCTGTCAGAAACAGCAAAGGACTTGGAAGAGCAGTTGAACGGAATGGACAGTGTCTTGAAAGGAGGTTATAAGATGAACATCAACAAAAGCAAAACGAGGATAATGGAATGTGGTCGAATTAAGTCGGGTGATGCTGATGGAATTAGATTAGGAAATGATGCGCTTAAAGTAGTAAAGGAGTTTTGTTATTTGGGGAGCACAATAACTGATGATGGTCGAAGTAGAGAGGATATAAAATGTAGACTGGCAATGGCAAGGAAAGTGTTTCTGAAGAAGAGAAATTTGTTAACATTGAGTATAGATTTAAGTGTCAGGAAGCCGTTTCTAAAAGTATTTGTATGGACGATAAATAGTTTGGACGAGAAGAGAATATAAGCCTTCGAAATGTGGTGCTACAGAAGAATGCTGAAGATTAGATGGGTAGATCACATAACTAATGAGGAGGTATTGAATAGAATTGGGGAGAAGAGAAGTTTGTGGCACAACTAGACAAGAAGAAGGAACCAGTTGGTAGGACATGTTCTGAGGCATCAAGGGATCACAAATTTAGCATTGGAGGGCAGCGTGGAGGGTAAAAAATGGTAGAGGGACACCAAGAGATGAATACACTAAGCAGATTCAGAAGGATGTAGGCTGCAGTAGGTACTGGGAGATAAAGAAGCTTGCACAGATAGAGTAGCATGGAGAGCTGCATCAAACAAGTCTCAGGACTGAAGACAACAACAACAACAACAACAACAACAACATCTGCTGTGTGCATCTTGCAATTTACTCTACCAATGGCTTAAGACACATGAATACAAAAATGTTTCTTTTATGAAAATTTTCCAGAAGTATCACTTCTTCACAGCAGAAGTAATAAACAGAAATGTGTGCTTTCTGACATTTCAAAATAGAGTCACTGAAACAGATTGAAATAATTTGATATAATCTATTCTTACCTAAGTACAACGGTTACAACCAGACAGAAAGCACTAGCTGTTGACACATAACAGGCTGTTTCTTTAAGAAGTTTCAGAAGAGTCATTCCATGTCCAACTGCCAAACTGCCTAATTTTTTAACATTTTCCTGCTTGCCAATCACAGATGAAATTTTATGTGCACATTCACACACATCCCCAATGAACACTGCTAAAGTTTGAAGTCACTGAAGCACTACTGGACAAGATATCGTCACTTGTTTGACTCCATGCATGACTTTGTGCAGAGCGCACATCAATTTCTGGCAACTTTGAGCTGCTATATCTTGGACAAAATTTTGTTGAATGATATGAAATTTGGCCATCTTGCACAATTTCACTACATTCTCTAAATAATAATAACTAAAAGAATTCTGTGAGCTATATTCATCCAGAAAACTTTAGGCAAAGTTAAAGAAAAAATTGGTGCCTGAAAAAATTTTAATGTTTGGCTTCTTGTATCTCAGGGAGTAACAATATGACAAACTTGAAACTACTTGTATACTAACGTAGCAACACAGTGTTCTCAAATATGGAGAGTTCAAAAAGAAACGAACCGTAGTCTGGAACGAGCAAAACAGTGACAGGAGGGTAATATTGTGGTGTGTCTAACAAGGTGTGGTTCCCACCAGAGCGTGAAAGTTCACAGCCCATTCCTAGAGGGCATGCGTGCATGACATGTGACTATACAGAGCTAGCAGTAGTATGCATCAATCATCCAACGCTGCCAGTCTAATTGCAAACAGTGACATGGAGGTGCCAACAGAAGAGCAAAGAGGTGGTGTTCTTTTTCTGACAGCACAAGGAGTAGGAGGTACAGATATTCATAGACAAATGTCACAAGTGTATGGCGAACACTGCATGTCCCTTGCAAGGCACAAGCACTTCAGGGAAGGACGAGTGTTGTTAGCCGATGGTGCATAGTCTGGAGCACCACGCTGCATTACCAATGACATCGTCCAGCTGGTGGATGGTCTCATTACCCAGGATTGCCTAGTGACAGTGAAAGCCATAGACGCCGTGGTCAGATTGAGCGTCGGAAGTGTTCACACGATCATGATGGAACGACTGCACATCCACAAAGCGTGTGCCCAATGGGTGCCCCGCAGTCTTCAACCACACCAAGAAGCATGTCGAATGGCCCATTGTCTTGCTCATCTACAGCGCTATGCTCAGGAAGTGAATGCTTTCCTGGCAGGAGTGGTAGCTGGAGATGAGCCATGGTGTCATCAGTTCGAACCAGAATCAAAACGGCAGAGTCTCCAGTGGAAGTATCCAGGGTCACCAGCCTCAAAACAAGCCAAGGCCATCAACACTAGTGCAGAAAAGGTTACACTGATGTTGTTCTTTGACCAAGATGGCCCCCTTCTAATTCACTTCCTGCAGTACGGGACAACGGAGAATGCTAAGCATTACTTGCAAACGTTGACCACCCTTCACCAAGCGATCAAATCAACACAACCAGGCAATCTCAGCCGTGGGGTCATTCTGCTCCACGACAATGCAAAGCCTCATATGGCCAACACAGTCACGGCACTCCTGCAGAAATTCAAATAGGATGTTCTCGGCCACCCTACATACAGTCCTCTCTGTGATTATGCCATTTTTGGCTCCCATAAATGGCTCTGGCTCCCGTAAACGGCTCTGAGGGGCAAACAATTCATCTCGAACGACAATGTCCAGCTGTATGTGCGGAACTGGTTAACATTGTAACCCCGGGAATTTTATGAGGCAGCCATTCACCACTTTGTGTCACAGTGGGACAAGTGTGTCAACAGCCAGGGTCAATACTTCTAACATGCATGTACTACTTTACGTAATTATGCCTCTGGCTCATTTCTTTTTGAACATCCCTTATAAAAAGTTTCCTTCATGTAACTTTTCCAATACTGAATACACTACGTGTAAAGCTGAAGCTTTCGTAAAAACATGAAAATGGGATGTTTCTGAGAAAAACTTAATTCTATAAACTCTCCCAACTGAGCTTGTTAGAAAAACTACAGTTTTAACCATAAAAAAGTATTTCATTATCCAATACGGTCTAGCAATGCTAGATAATTTGAATGAAAGTTGGGGGGGGGGGGGGGGTGAAAATTGTTTCACAAAAAAAAAAAAAAAAAATTTAACTTTGATTTCTTACACATCGTAGAGCAAACATATACTGACTTGAAATTTAACAAGCAATAGGTTGGCAGTTCTAGGATGTGGAATACAAGATTTCATTTGCTTACTATTTCACAATCATTTACAAATTTGTTGAAAACATAATGATTTTTGTGAAAAGATGAAAGTAGGTAGTACTTGTTACAAGTATGAATGATATCTCTACAATGTTTAGTTCTTGAGCAATAACTAATTGAAAGTGTTCTTAGACTTTATGTACACACTGTACAAAAATTTCCATATAATAATAAATCGAAGAAAATAAGTTTTCAAGAACAATGGCAAGAAAACACAAATAGTAAACGGTTGTAAAACACCCTTGACCTCTTAGCAACAAATAATCCTGAGTCATTACCGAGCATCAAATCTGATACAGGGATTAGTGAACACGGGGTTGTCATAGCAAGATTGAATATCGTAACCCCCAAATCCTCCAAAAATAAATGAGAAATATACCTATTCAAAAAAGCAAATAAAAATTCACTTGATGCCTTCCTGAGAGACAATCTCCACTCCTTCCAAATTAATAATATAAGTGTAGACCAGATGTGGCTTGAATTCAAAGAAGTAATATCGGCAGCAATGGCTAACAAAATCCAATGGCTAAAAAAATACAGGCTGACATCTGTGGAACAGTTAATAACTCTGGCTCAAATACTTCCGTTCGTCTTCTCTGCTCCCTTGGTTCCCGATTCAAAAAGTGTAATGATGGATGGAAATTCTTAATGGAACATAGAGACATTGCAGCAGTAAGAGCAAAGTTTTTGCATACAACACACTTCTTGCATGCTGAAGACACCAGGCCTGCAGTGTACTTGGATGAAACTTCGGTTTCACAGAACCACACCAATAAGTATATACGGCATGACTCCAAAGGAAATGGAGGTTTGAAAGTGCCTACTGGTAGAGGTGGCCAATTAATCATTGCCCACGCTGGTTCATTAACCAAAGGCTTCATACCAGAGGCCAAACTTGTTTTTCGTGGTGGTAAAAGTTCTTGCCAATCCGATTACCATTCAGAAATGAGTGGAGAAGTTTTCAAGAGTTGGTTTATTTGTCTGTTGTCTGCACTGGAAGAAGTGTCAATTATCATGATGAATAATGCCAGCTACCACTCCATTCAGATAGAAAAGCTGCCACGTTCAAATTGGCACAAGGCAGATATTATGGAATGGCTAAAGACAAGGAATGTTTCATTTTCAGTCAATGAAATGAAGGCTGAACTCCTGTCTAAGGAAGAAATCGTAGGTGCCAAAAAGACTTATGAATTAGATCAACTAGCAAACGAAATGGGACACCCAGTGGTACTATACCACCGTATCACGGCCAGTATAGTCCTGCTGAATTGATTGGGCCTCCAAGTAAAGCGAGTTGTAGTGAAAAGAAATACTACTTTCAAACTTGCTGATGTTGAGAAGCTAACACACGAATCTCTTGACAACGTTACTCAGCAGGACTGGGAGAGGTGCGAAAAACACGCAGAAGCAATGCAAGAAACCGATTTCATGAACCAGGGTTTAAAGAGAGACCATAGTGGAAGCTGTGATGGTACACCTGCCTGAAACAGGCGACAGTGAATCTGAAGACACGGAGCCAGAAGATCCTTCAGTTTAGGTAAGTAAAAAGCTATGTAAAAAGCTGATTTGATTTAAATGTTTGTCTGTTCATTTCAGTTACAGAGGACATACAGCAAATGTTTTTCCCTTACAGTTGATGTCTAGTGAATTTATCACAAGTGGTGGCAATTAGTTTACTCGACAGTAACTGGCAATTAGTTTACTCGACAGTAACTGTCAATTAAAATAACATTGGCAATTCTGCATTAATTAACAACAGTTTTTCCTAAAAACCTGTATTGAATGTCTTACTGCGTTCGGTTTACTTGTACATTTGAAATTTAACTCCTTTTTTTCATATAAGGATTTACTGGCTGTTTCGTAGCAAGGGTAATGCAGTTCATAAAATGACAAAACATTGTGGTGCTTCTATATCGACTGTATACACAAACAGTGCAGTAACATCACAACAGTCCCAGCACCTATTCTGATTCTCCAAGAAGAGCATAGAAATTTATGATATTGGACCATTTTTACAAAAAGAAAGAACATAGAATTGTATTACTTCAGTACGACAGAAGATAGTATTCGATGGCTCGAGAAATACAGGGTAATGTCCATGACAAAATTGATTATTTTGGACAGTCACTTCAATGCACTGTCTTCTCCGCCCATTTGGTTTTTAATTCAGAAACTGTAATGATGAACAAAATTTGTAACACAAGGACACTGCAGTAGTAAGAACGAGGTTTCTGTGTACCAAGCACGTATTGCGTGCTGAGAATAATAGGCTTACAGCAAATTTAAATAAAACTTAGGTTTCACAAAACCTTTCAAGGAAATACTTTGCTCGACTTCAGTGAAAATATTGGCTTTAAAATAACTACAATTACTTTAGTGTAGTGTATATTGTCATTTTGAGAGATGGATGCAATGACAAAGGACATCTATTAGCTGCCAGTAAAATATTTTTGGGAAGCATGGTATATTCTCGGTTGTATTAAAGTGAGCCGTCCGAACAAAACTCTTGGCGGCGGCCTACAATGACTCGTGCACTGCTGCGCACGGAATATCGTGGAAATAATTTGCCTCTGTACGTGATACAATACAATAATAATGTCCGAAATGTTACCAAAAATAATTTTGTAGTTTTCTTAACTATTTTCTCATGGGAAGTTTCTTCGCAGCCCTACAGAATGAAAATTCATCAGCGACTAACATTTTTCACTATGCAGTCGGCACAGTTTCACACCTATAATATTTTATTTTTTATCCCAGAATACTTCTATGTTTCCGAAATAAAAGATGCAGTATATGCATCTGTAAATTTTGAAGGTATCCAATTTTTTCCCCTCAATCCAATTACATTAGTAATTCTGTTACTACCACAGGCTGAAGTAAAAAATTACTTTCCTCCAAAATTTCTTGTATTTCATTTTTTTCCTAGCAGCTAGTGAGAAATCGACCCTCATATCGTACAGGCTTTCGCTTGTTTTTTGTTAGTAAAGCTCAGTGTCAGATAGACTGTCAGTGACAGAGCACTTCGCGTTCCTGCTGCTAAGAAGGTGAGTACACCGTTCGTTTGTTGTGTATTTTTACGAGCTTCAAATGGGAGTGACTGCAGTAATGGATAGGAACTGCGATTGCTGTGTACAGATGCGAGCTGAGTTGGCGACCCTTCGCTCACAGCTCCAGGCTGCTTTGGCTTCCTTTACACAGCTTCAGGCTACTGCCAAGGGGCATCACTGTGGGGGGGTCAGACACGGGGATGCGAGAGACGTCAAGCACATCCCACGTGGCCTCGTTCGGTCCACTGCTGAGACCTCCCAGGGTACTGCCTGTACTGAGGGTGACCCCTCACCCAGTAGGAGATCATTCCAAAGTCTAGCAGGCAGCAAAAAAACTTTCCGAGGGGCCGATCGTACGGTCTCCCTGGTTCATTTGACGGAAAGGTTTCAGGCATTATCTGTGGCTGACAATGTCTCTGAGCTGCATGCAGTCATCCACCCTGTTCCAGAGGAAGCTTCTCAGCCCGCAGGGTCTGGACCTTCACAGAGGGTGGGTTTGCTGGTAATTGGAAGCTCCAACATGAGGCGCATAATGGGGCCCCTTAGGAACATGGCTGCCAGGTGCGGGGGAGGGGGGTAGGGGTGTGAAGAAAGCCGGAGTGTGCACTCCATGTGCATACTGGGGGGAGTCATTCCGGATGTGGAAAGGCTGCTTCCAGATGCCCTGAAGAGTACAGTATGCAGCCAACTGCAGGTGTCGGCTCATGTTGGTTCCAATGATGTATTTCACTTTGGATCAGAGGAGATTATCTCTGGTTTTGGGCAGCTAGCGGAAATGGTAAAGACTGCCAGTCTTGCTTGCAAGATTAAGGCGGGGCTCATCATCTGCAGCATCGTCGATAGGGCCGACTGTGGTCCTTTGGTGCAGAGCCGAGTTTAGGGTCTGAATCGGGCTAGGGCACTTCTGTGACCCTGTAGTCTGCAGATTCCTTGACTTGCACCATCGGATGGTGGGTTTCTTGGTTCCGCTTAATAGGTCAGGAGTTCACTACACACAGGAAGCAGCTACACAAGTAGCAGGGGCTGTATGGAAGGGGCTAGGCGGGTTTTCAGGTTAGAGGGTCTCA
The DNA here is from genome assembly GCF_023864275.1 of Schistocerca cancellata. Taxonomy (NCBI): domain Eukaryota; kingdom Metazoa; phylum Arthropoda; class Insecta; order Orthoptera; family Acrididae; genus Schistocerca; species Schistocerca cancellata. Next base: position 610,503,032 of record NC_064626.1, read on the forward strand.
GGAAACACACAGAAAGGGCATCCGTCTAAAATGGGGGCAGGTAAAACACAGAAAGGTACTTATAGAAACGACCAGTATTGTAGTTGTAAATTGTCGTAATTGTGTTGGGAAAGAAACAGAGCTCCAAGCCCTAAAAGAAAACACTGAAGCTCAAATAGTTATAAGTACAGAAAGCTGGCTAAAGCCAGAAATAAGCTCAGCAGATATTTTTTCCAACAATCTAATAAGTGTTCAGAAAGGATAGATTAAATGCAATTGGTGGTGGAGGATTTATTGCTGTCAGAAGTAGTTTGCCTTGTTGTGAAATTGAACTAGATAGTTCCTGCGAAACAGTATGGGTAGAGGTTATACATGACAATCGGACTAAACAATAAATTAGGCCATTTTACTGACCCCCCCCCCCCCCCCTCCCCGACTCAGAAGATATAGTTGCTGAACAGTTTAAAGAAAACCTGAGTCTCATTTCAAATAGATACCCCACTCATACAATTAGAGTTGGTGGTGACTTTAATCTAACCTCAATATGCTGGAAAAATTATACGTTTAAAGCCAGCGGCAGGCATAAAACTTCATCTGAAATTGTACTGAATGCTTTCTCAGAAAATTATTTTGAACAATTAGTTCATGAGCCTACTCTAAGCGTAAATGGTTGCGAAAGCATACTTGACCTCTTAGCAACAAATAATCCTAGACAAATAGTATCGTGATGAATACAGGGATTAGCAAACACAAGGTGCTAGGCTTAATACCGTAACTCCTACAACCAACAAAAAGAAACGCAAAGTATATGTATTTAGAAAAGCTGATAAAAACGTCCTTAACACCTTTTCAAGAGTAAGTCTGCACTCCTTCCAATCTGATAACGTAAGCATAGAAAAGTTGTGGAATGATTTTAGAGACAGTATCAACAGCAATTGAGAGATATATACCACATAAATTAATAAGTGATGGTACTGATCCCCCATGGTACACAAAACGGGTCAGATCGCTGTTGCAGAAGCAGTGAAAAAAGCATGCCAAATTTAAAAGAACGCAAAATCCCCAAGATTAGCAAAGTTTTACTGAAGTTCGAAATATAGCACGTACTTCAATGTGAGATGCTTTTAATAATTTCCACTACGAAATTCTGTCTCGAAATCTGACAGAAATACAAAAGAGATTCTGGTCATACATAAGCCACACACAACAATTCACACGCAAGACGCAATCAATACCTCCACTGCGCGATAACAATGGTGAAGTCACTGATGACAGTGCCACTAAAGCAGAGTTATTTAACACGGTTTTCCGAAAGTCCTTCACCAAAGAAGACGAAGCAATGATTCCTGAATTCCAATCAAGAACAACTGCCAAGGTGAGAAACATAGAAGTAGATATCCTCGGTATGACAAAGCAGCAGAAATTACTTAATAAAGGCAAGGCCACTGGTTCAGATTGTATACCAGTCAGATTCGTCTCAGAGTATGCTGATAAAATAGCTCCATATTTAGCAATTACATACAATCACTCACTCACAGAAAGATCCATACCTAAAGACTGGAAAATTGCTCAATCCACACCAATACCTAAAAAGGAAAGTATGGGTAATCCGTTTGAATTACAGGCCCATATCACTAACATCAATTTACAGTATGGTTTTGGAAGATACTGTATTCGAACACTATGAAGTACCTCGGAGAAAACGATTTATTGACACGTTGTCAGCACAGATTCAGAAAATATCACTCTTGCAAAACACAACTAGCTCTTTATACTCATGAGGCAGTGAATGCTATCGACAGGGGATGTCAAATTGATTCCATATTTTTAGATTTCCAGAAGGCTTTTGACACCATTCCTCACAACCGTCTTCTAACCAAACTGCATGCATATGGAATACTGCCTCAGTTGTGCGACTGGATTTGTGATTTCCTGTCAGAAAGGTCACAGTTCGTAGTAATAGATGGAAAGTCATCGAGTACCCAAGGGGTCATTCCAAGCTAAGTGGTCTAGAGGCTCCCACATGACCCTCATGGATTTTGATGAAATTTTGTATGAACATTCACACATGTTCTCAATGAACACTGGTAAAGCTTCAGTTTCAAAAATTCAATGCTTGCAGAGATATAGTCACTTGTTTCAAACCATAGCACAGCTTCCAATAGTGCATCCTTGAATTTTCAGCAAATTTGAAATGAGATACCTCTGTCAGTATTTGCTTGAAAGAAACAAAACTTGGCCATCTTATACAACTTTTAGAGCTCTTTAAAGTAAAATATTAAGAAAAGGATTTCTGAGCAATTTTCATATAGATAATTTGAAGCAAACTTTTAAAAAAAATGCGAACTTCAGTTTTTTATATCTCAAAAAGTAATTGTGGGATGTACATGAAACTTTGCACACCATAACTCACCAACACAAGGTCTTAGAATATAAAATTTCATTCTCCTATTGCTTTCCATTATTTCACAAATCTAGGGTGAAGTTGACGATTTTTCAAAAAGTGCTAAAATGGGTATTTTTAGTCAAATTTTTCAAAAAAGTGTTTTCTCTAAACTCTTCTAAACTATGGTCATTAGAAAGAGCATATTCTAAACTATCTAGAAAAGTGGATTTGGTTTTGCAATGCAAGCATATAAGGCCCTAAAAAGTAGCACATCAAAGAGGCGCACTGGAAGTTTGAACACATTTTTCTGGCACTCAAATTATACCTGAAATCTCTTATTTTGCCTTATACATGTTTATTAATGTCTGGGATAAGTGAAATAAGAAGTCCTGATGAATAGGACCTAGCTTAATCTGAATAGCAAAGGAATAAAAATAGGAACAATGTTATTTCTTAATTGTCGCCTCCCCCCCCCTCCCCCACGCGCTCTCTCTCTCTCTCTCTCTCTCTCTCTCTCTCTCTCTCACACACACACACACACACACACACACACACACACACACACACACACAATTATTATTAAGAATGAATGTAAATCGTAAAATTTATTTGCATAATCATCTAATTATTAGTGTCGTGTTTAATGAACAACACCAACAACACCAGCTTACTGATGGAAAAAAAGTGTATAAATGAGTTGCTATGGTCCATGGTGGCTTAACCACTGCTAGTTTCATTCACCTGAGAAAACCAGCATTCCCATTGCCATAGGGGCCACGGCCGATAGCTTAGCAACAACAGCCACGGGTGGGTTTCTTCACCACAGGATCCCAAGCCTGATAAGGGTTTCTTTACACAGGTTACCAAGCCTGATAGTAAAATTATTTAAGTGTCCTGTGTAAAATTAGAAGGCACTCTTGGGTTCCTTAGATTGTTTCCTCTAACCTATTTCAATTTTTGATATGCTACATTAATTTTCTGATGAATATCAAGTGGAATGGTGTATTGCCGGCCAGAAGAATTTACTGATGGAGCTGGAATAACTGCAATAATGTGGTGTTCCGGAACCCAGCACTAGTCACTTCTTGGTGGCCAATAAAATGAATTTGCTGGACCATGTGGGTGCATAAAGTTTATTAATGCATCCCTTTGCTCTGTGGAGGTCTCTCAGATATTCCCAATCCACCACATGTTTTCATAGATGCATGCAACATATTGTCCTGGTTGGAGAGCAGACATTAATATGCCTCCTTCATTACTGTGACCCATTTTAGCTATAAAAGATGAACAATCATTTGAAACTCTGCTGACCTGAATTGTTGTTTCATCAATAGGTAAAAAGTGATGATTTTCTCTAGTGCCTGCTACAGTTTTTCCAAGTTTAAACCTCTCTTCTTGTGACACAATATTTTTTTCAATTTCATCTTTACTGACGAAAACAAATTTAATTCCATTAATGTTTTCAGAGCATAAGTGAAACAGATCTAGGGGAGTAAGAATTTGTCCATTAAGTGGCCGTTGCAAGCTTGCTCTTGCTGCTAACCGCTTTGTTGTACCTCCAATCCCATCACAAGGTGATTTCCCGTGACTAGTAGCAAAAAAATTCCATTCGGATGTCATTCCAAAATCACTCTTATGATAGCACAAATTTAGGAAATTCTTGAAATTTTGATATTGAGCACTGGATCCATCACTGAAATAATGAATGTGGGGTATCTGTGCAAACTGTGCTTTTATATATTTGATGAGCTCCTTGATAAAAACGTGAACTGTAATAGTGTCATGCTGCAAACAATCACTGATAATGCTAAAACTTAAAGATTCTACTTTCTCATTTTGACGAAAGTAGATAACAAATGGATGAATTGTTGCTTGACTATTGTCCCAGTGGAAGCCTTGCACAGCATCCTGAATGATTAAAGAATAATTTTCTGCAAAATCCATTAGGACAACAAGCTCTTCGTCTTTCAGATGACATTTAAGGCCTTTAAGATGCAAGCTTTGATGCTTGGCAATGTAATGATGGCATGACAGACTCCATAGTTTATTTTTTACATCTTCAATAAATTCATCCACTACCATTTGCTTCGTGTCCAGTGTGGCCCGATCGCTATGTATCCATTGCTTAAACACAATAACTTCCTGTGGCTCATGATCTAGGAAATAGCTGGCAATTTCAGATGCTATAGCTTCGGGCCCAGGACACCTTTCACAGCAATGTAGCATGCACTGTTTTAGAGTTCAAACTGCAAACTGCCTTGCTGAGAATCTCCTTATAATTTTCACGTATACCAGCTCCGCTAAGCATAAGCTTAACATTTTGGTGAATTGCAAAGATGCAAACTGTCATGCATTCCAGCTGATCCTACTGTTACACACCATTTGGGTCTAAGTTCACAAAACTTTGAGAACCCTATTTCTGGACCATTTATATTCTTATAGATAACATACATTTCCCGTCAATTGCAAAGTAACAATCTTTTCTGCATGTATGTCTTCCTATCTAAAAGTCTAACTGAAATACTATATTTTTTTCCAGGGCACACCCTACTATACTCATCATCTTCAAAAAAATTTCGCACTCTACTAGCAACTTCTGCTGGTAATTTCCTGCTTTGCCTATTTTTGGGAAGTGCCAGAATGCCCTTCTCTGCCTTAAGCTTCCAAACATTCTTCACCATTCTTTCGGACACACCGAACTGAGCTGCTGTTTGTCTGACTGTCCAACTTACAGGTGCCAAGGTTAAAATTTGCATCTGTTCTTTATGAATTGCATTCTACATCTTGGCTTTCACAGGGTGTATACGGGGACAAGGAAAAAAAATTCCCGGATTATTCCCGGATTTCTCCCGGATATTCCGTTTAAAAAATATGCTTTTTCCCGGGCGAAAATACACTTTTTCTGTGCTAAGTGACAGTAGGTTTTCCGTAGATTTTCCCTCGGAACTGTAAAACTTATCAATCCTTTGAGAGGTTAACATTTTATACAATCGCAGAACTTCCTGGAAAAAAAAGAAAAGACGGGGCAGAGAAGTTTTGGAAAGACCTTTGATTTGCAGCAACATATACGCTGCATATTTTCGTATTACGAAAGTATAAATTCGAATTGCACCAAACACAGCGCGTTAGTTTCCGGAGCGTTGAAACGGAGGTTGCGATGTCCTTTTGTAAGCGAGTCATATCTCAAGCCACGAGATCTCGCCAGCCGATGACAGCAGCTATTCAGAGCATAGGACACGTGTTATAGTCAGCCAATAGGAAGATCACTAGTTACATAGCGCGAACACGCAAGAGGAAAAGTTAACGGTTTACATTAATGTACACAGTACCGTATATCTACAAGAAAAGCTAAGCTTTCAAATATAATTTTGGTCTCTAAGATTAATATGCTACAACAGAAGCTAAGTTTTCACATGTAATATTGATTTTTTTTTTTTTTTTTTTGCGTATGTTACACTTTACGATACATCACACAAATGTGCCAGTAAATTTAAAATTCTGACATAAATGTCTCGGCTCGAAATTCTTGTAAGTGGCTGGTCCTCAAACTGTTCAGTTACGAACGCTCTGTGATTTAGATATCCATCCCACTTTCTCACACGTAACATAACTCAGAAATTTACTTTGAAAGTAACGCTTTTCTAACCAACGTTCGCAATACTATCCAGAGACTGGTAGAAATAGGTTCGATTTACCAGTTGCCAGAGAGCGCCAGAAAAACAGGCATTATTGTGCGTGTGCAACTGTATTGGTGTAGGAAGCCCGCATGTTCGTGTGTATAAAGCACTAACAGAGCTTACATTACACCATAAAAGAAACAGGTCAGCAGAGGGTACTCCAAAGAGCATCGGAATTTCGTAAACTATACTAAAATACATAATTCGGCATTGGCTTTTTCCAGCTTCACAATGAAGTAGGTCCCATCTGATATTAAGCTTTTCAGTGTGGTTTTTGGGATGTAAATTTTCTTGGAGTACCAGTACTCTGCGATTTCATTTTTGGTTCTTTATTATGGCATAATGCCATGTATGGCAGAAGATGATAACGTGCACTTGAAATTCAGCGAACAGTTGGAACTAGGCAATACTGTAGAATGAAACACTTCGTTTAAAACAAAATGACTGCCTCAGCGGAAAGATTAATAAAGCCAAATTTCTTTAGCAAACTTGCAAAATTAACTTCACTGTTCTGCAAGGCGATTAATGTTTGACTGCTACAAACTTGGAAATAAAATAAAATCAGAAAACTGAAATTAATAATATATTTTTACCCTCCGTAATTATGTGAATGTATTTTAATTCACCTGATATCTGTTTTGTTTTCATTTGATGTGGGAGCTGTACACGAAGAGAAGCAGCGAAATCACTTAACGTAAACACGGGTCACGTGGAGGTTAGCCCCCTCCCCACTACAATTCTGTGCAAGAGTGAATCTGGCAGCTAGGGCGCGGGAGAAAATTTTTTCTCGTTTGCATCTGGCTGCTTGCTGCTACTACCGATACAGCTAACAGCCAAACTTCAAGTAGCGGGAAGCGGGAGAAGGTACTGCTTATACGCGAGTCAAATGCGCATGCGCAACAGACCGCTGGCAATTGGTCTAACGAACCTAATGTGAACAGTTGTGACGCCATGCTCATAGCAAGCAGTTTATTGTTACGAAGAATTACAGTCTGCGCCCTACGGCCTTTGACATTTTTGCTATTTGCAGACGCTTGTGCGTGCACGGTGTTTTGTTGTTGTAAATTGCACATTTCCTTTGCCACTAAAGTTTTATTTTTTTCCCTCTAATTTATATTTTCTTGCTGCAGTATCATTCTCCAGTAGCAGGATACAATAACATTCTTTGCTAGAGAATTAATTCTGCAGTCAAAATTACAATAATTTAACTGAAAGCTAAAACAATGAAAAATTCCCGGAATTCCGAAAAATTCCCGGGTTTTTCCCGGTTTTCTCCCGGATGAAAAAATTCCCGGGTTTTTCCCGGATTTCCCGGTTGTCCCGGGTCGTAGACACCCTGTTTCAGTTCAGTCATCAAAGTTTCCACATTCCTTAATTTCACTAGCATCTTCAATTTGTCCGTTTACTCCCATTGCATTTACAATTCTGTTTTTAATCACATTTTGAGCCTTTTGAATTTTCTTCTTCACATATTGGGACTTACCTCTGCAGCTTACTGTTCTCTTCAGGGGTGAAATACCAATAGACAATAAGCTACTATTTAATTCTTCTTTTGGTGTAAAGTCCTCATCAGAATGTGATGATGAGGCTGATAAAGTTTTGTCCAAGTGTTTATTTAAGGTAGTCCTGCAAGCCGGACAAATTTTCTGACCCGGCTTTATGTTATTAACAAGCTGCTTCTTCAACATATCAGAAGCCTTATTAGCTGTTTCAGTATCAAGAGTGCGAATTCCTGCCTTAGCATTATGATTCACCTTCCCAAAGGGATTGAAGCTTTTTTTTTTTTTTTTTTTTAACCTCTCATATTGTGTCAATAACAGGGCTTCATGGTGTAGGCAAACTTGAGAGGTATTGTCCAGCTTTGCTTCAGAATGTCGGACCAACAACTCTTTTTTCCTCATCACTAAAATCCGCAAACCATTTTAAAGCAGCTTTTTTGGCAAAGAAAGTGACAGGACACTTTGTTCCACTATCTCCTTGCCCAATTGAGCAGGAAGGTATGCTGTTCCCTTCTGCATCCATCTCTAATCAGTAACTAAATAATGTATTTGGCCTCTAAGTGCACATTATAATCTGCTTAAATTTCAGACAAATTGCTACTGAACGAAATTATACACAATGTATAATACCAATGAAAAAATTTAAACAGAGATATATGCTATAAAAGACACAATCAAAACATTTTTTTGTAAATTGGATTACAAACTTTGATGGTCTTACGAATCACTTAACAAGCCACACTCAGTCTAGAGAACCCACTCACTATGCTGCAAACACACCACTGAAATACTGATTGTTCAAACAAGGCTCACAATAATGAAACAATCTGATTGTTAAAGTAATTGTCGTCATTATATTTTCTATAAACAGTTAATTTTCTCTGTGAAACTAGTGGTTACATATTTACCAAGGTAGTAGGCTACATTTAAGTGTGACTAAATACAAAATTAAATCTCTTTAGATGTTTAACCAACCAATTTCACATTTTCCCTAATAACTTTAAGACAAAAATCACAGATTACAACACCTAGGTATTAAAATCTCTGCAATATTTATTAGAAAATTTACATCACTTGATGCATGATTCAAGCAAACCGATTCTTTTTTGGAAAAATGTTTTATACAATTGAATCCAAAAATCGGGTCTTCATTTTCCACTTGTCGATATTTACAATTTTGAAAAGTATAAAAGAATATGAAGCTATTATTCATTGAATTCTTTATGATCTCTCTCTCTCTCTCTATCTCTCTCTCTCTCTCTCTCTCTCTCTCTCTCTCTCTCTCTCTCTCTCTCTCTCTTTTCCCAAATGAGAAGAGTTTTATGCAGATGAACACTTATGATAAAAGCAGAAGGGCTACTTCTCATAGTTTTCAAGTTTTTCTGACAGTCTCATTGCCTATTTACCAGATCTTTTTATTTCAATTATTCAAGGCACTAATAAACATTTATTAGGCATAATAAAAGATAAGGAACACCGAAGTAATAAGGAGAATGGAAATAAAAGAAAGAATAGATGACGTAATGGATAGGAAGAAATTACAGTGGTACGGGCATGTACGACGAATGGAGGAAGCCAGAATACCAAAATTGATACTGGAGTGGGAACCGGAGGGGAGAAGAAGAAGAGGACGACCTGTGACCACCTGGCTCCAAAATGTACAGCACACAATGAGGAGAATGGGCGCAGAGGACGAGGACACGCAAGATCGAAACACATGGAGAAATATTTTAAGAGTATAGTTTACGAACGTTTATTGTTTGTATTGTAATTTCCAAGTAAATTATTATGTTGGAGATAAGCCTCTGTAATGAGGAAAAGCTCAAAAATACATACATACATACATACAAAAGATTTCAGGTATAATTTGAGTGCCAGAAAAATGTGTTCAAACTTCCAGTGCGCCTCTTTGATTATGCTACTTTTTAGGGCCTTATATGCTTGCATTGCAAAACCAAATCCACTTTTCTAGACAGTTTAGAATATGCTCTTCCTAATGACCATAGTTTAGAAGAGTTTGGAGAAAACACTTTTTTGAAAAATTTGACTAAAAATACCCATTGTTAGCACCTTTTGAAAAATCGTCAACTTCACCCTAGATTTGTGAAATAATGGAAAGCAATAGGAGAACGAAATTTCATATTCTAAGACCTTGTGTTGGTGAGTTATGGTGTGTTAAGTTTCATGTACATCCCACAATTACTTTTGGAGATATAAAAAACTAAAGTTCACATTTTTTTTAAACAGCTATTTTTTCGTCCAACTTTGCTTCAAATTATCTATATGAAAATTGCTCAGAAATCCTTTTCTTAATATTTTACTTTAAAGAGCTCTACAAGTTGTATAAGATGGCCAAGTTTCGTTTCTTTCATGCAAATACTTACAGAGGTATCTCATCTCAAATTTGCTGAAAATTCAAGGATGCACTATTGGAAGCTGTGCTATGGTTTGAAACAAGTGACTATATCTCTGCAAGCATTGAATTTCTGAAACTGAAGCTTTACCAGTGTTCATTGAGAACATGTGTGAATGTTCATACAAAATTTCATCACAATCCATGATGGTCATGTGGGAACATTTCTCGATATTAGACCACTTGGCACGGAATGGCCCCAAGGAAGTGTTATAGGCCCTCTGTTGTTTCTGATCTATATTAACGACATAGGAGACAATCTCAGTAGCTGTCTTAAGATTGTTTGCAGATGATGCTGTCATTTACCATCTTGTAAAGTCATCAGATGACCAAAATGAATTGCAAAATTATTCAGATAAGATATCAGTATGGTGCGAAAAGTGGCAACTGACCCTGAATAAAGTAAAGTGTGGAGTTATTCACATGAGTAATAAAAGAAATCCGCTAAATTTCAATTACCTGATAAGTCACACAAATCTGAAGGCTGTAAATTCAACTAAATACTTAGGGATTACAATTACAAATAACCTAAACTGAAATGATCACATAGATAACGTTGTGGGTAGAGCCAACCAAAGACTGTGATTCACTGGCAGAACACTTAGAAGGTGCAACAGGTCTACTAAAGAGACTGCTTACACCATGTTTGTCTGTCCTGTTCTGGAGTACTGCTGTGCGGTATGGGATCCGTATCAAATCGGACTGACAGATGACGTCGAGAAAGTACAAAGAAGGGCAGATCATTTTGTATTATCGCGAAGTAGGGGAGATTGTGCCACAGACATGAAACATGAACTGGAGTGGCAATCATTAAAGCAAAGACTTTTCCATTGCGATGGGATCTTCTCAAGAAATTTCAACCACCAGTTTCCTCCTCCGATTGCGAAAACATTCTGTTGGCACCCACCTACATGGGGAGAAATGATAATCACGATAAAATAAGAGAAATCAGGGCTTGCACAGAAAAATTTAAGTGCTTGTTTTTCCTGTATGCTGTTCGAGAGTGGAACAGTAGAGAGACAGCTTGAAGGTGTTTCATTGAACCCTCTGCCAGGCAATTTATTGTGAATAGCAGAGTAATCACGTAGATGTAGAGGATTTTCTTTTGACAATTACTCCATCACATTCTAGACTAAAAATAGAGTTCCCCAATTTTTTTTTTAATTTTTACAAACATTTGAAACTATCACCATTAAAAAAACTGTCGATGCTGAAAGGCAGTGAGATGACCTTAAAGCCCTATTTTCAGACTGACCACTACAGTGACAATGTCACCATAGACCAATTCAATATAGTAAGACATTATTTGTCAGTTTAATAATAAACACCACATGCAACGAAACATGGACAACAGGTTGCTGCAATGTAGCCTGTTGCCGTGGTACATTCCCTCAAATCTGTCTCATTTTCCGGTACTGCTGGCACATGCTCTTTCCAACTGTGATTAATTTAAAATCAGTTATGGAAAACAGATTTTCTAAAAGCAAACTGAAATCAATCCATTTCTGTACTTTTTACAAAAATCAAGTCTGAAATGATTTTGCACAAATTTTGAAAGTAGTATGTTGTAAGATGTTGTGTCTAAACTTTCATGTTTCTCACACAAATAAGAAGAGAAAGTTACAAGTTTATTCACAATACAAGTTTTCCACCTACTTTTCCTCAATTTATGTAGTACTGACAGCCCATGTTGGAAATTACACCAACTGTTTGGGGGTGGAGGCTAAACACCCGGTTTCGAATGAGACTGGTTTTGAAGCTTTAATAGAAAACAACATTTGAAAAGGGAGTGTTGAATAGACCATATTTCCCCTCTTCACAAAAATCACAATCTTTTTGATGAATATGTAGTTTATTGGAAAACAGTATGTGAACAAAATTTTGTATTCCAGATTCCTGCACTACCGACCAATTGCATATTAAGTTTCATGTTCAACATGTGTTTACTCTGCAAGGTGTAAGAGTACCAGTAGAAAGCTTACATTTTTGCATACCACAATTTTCACACTCAACTTTGATCCATATTTCCCAGCATTGTTAGCAATGTTGGATACTCAAATACACTTTTTTTTTTTAATTAAAACCAGGGACTTTCTATCGAGAACAGTTTTTAAAGTTTTATAGAACATTCTCTCTCTCTCTCTCTCTCTCTCTCTCTCTCTCTCTCTCTCTCTCTCAATACCATGTTGAAAATGCATTTTTGACCTTGTTACAACTCTTCAAATTTGCACTTAATTTATTGAGTATTGAAAAGTGTTACATAAGTGGTACTTTATATTTGAGACTGCTGCATTGTTAGGTTACTACATGCTATGTTTCATGTTTGACACATCTTTAGTCCCTGAGATATAAGAAGCCAAACCTTGAAACTTTTTCAGACATCAATTTTTCCGAGGAATTTTGCCTAAAATTTTATGGCTGAATATGGCTTGTCAAACATTTTCATTATTATTCCTGAGAGAACACATGACGTTGTACAAGATAGCCAAATTTCATTTCTATCAACAAAATATTGCCTGAGATATAGCAACTCAATGCCACCAGAAATTCACATTCATTCTGTGCAGTCACACATGGAGTGAAACAAATGACTACTTCTTAGCCATACTGCTTCAGTGAACATCAAGCTTTACTGATGATCATCACAGACATGTTGGAACATTCACATAAAATTTAAATGGACTCCTTGATGGTCAAACAACGAGACCTAGACAAGATGATACAGAATGGCACAAAATACTTCCTCTGGACCCAACTCCACCAAAGCTAGTATAATTAGGTTAGCCATGGCACGTAAGTCTGAATGCTCAGGGGAACATTATTCCTTCAAAGTGCAAGTCTAATGACGTAACCAGTGCATTATCTGGGTTAGTAGACTGGTACGGGAAGGTTATATAGTATTAGTTGAATGTACAATACTCTCGCAGACTAATATCAGAAAAGATGAGAAAATGACAAATGCATGCATGCGTTAATGGAAGGACGCATACCACATATGTGAAATATAGAGCTCAGAGTAAAGATGTGTGTGATCGCAATTAGTTTGGAAGGATTGGACCATATACTGTGAGAAATTATTACTCAAAAGGCAAGGAGCCTACCCACTGGAGAGCATTTGTAATCTCCGTGGAACAAGGAGGAATGAAGGAGCTCTGGTATCGTGGAAGATTTCCAGCACCAAGGAAGACAAATATTATGTATACAAACAATAAGCGATTGTGATCATATACTATCCATCGAAAGTTAACGAGGAGTCTGAGACAGTAATATTAGTTGGTTCCTATGTAACGTGTATCATTTTGTGAAAGTTTGTAGCAATATACAGAGTTAACTGAATCAAACTATTACTTTACTTAAGTAAAGAGGCAGTGTTTTGTTTTATAGCCACTTCACTTATAAAAATCTGCATGGAAGAAAAAAGTTTGATGCCAAGGAAGAACATAACACAGCATAGTTGGACACTGAAGCACATCACTAGAGATATACGGCTGAATATCTACTCCAATCTAATAAAGGAGTGTTAAGGCACTGATGTTAGGTGTAGTTGTATGGAGTAATAGGTCTAGAAAAGACATTGCTTAAACAGTTAAGACATCACCACTCCTAGCTAAATACAGCAGACACTAAGAAACACTCCATGTGGCAACCCTATGGCTATAGGTGGAAAGTGGCATATACAAAACAGACTGAAAAGAAGAAATTCCATAATAAATCAGTAAAGAGAAGACGCATTGCCAAGGACAACAAGGAGCATAAGCAACAACATCAATGCACCTGGGCAAAGAGCGTCCATCTAAGCCAACAAAAAACACAGCTACTGATGACCCACCCAAAGCGAGCACGCAGCCAGCAACATCGGAATAGCATGCAGCCATCGACGACTGATCCGTCAGCATGTAGTCTACACCATCACAACATCAGCATGCAGTCTAAAGCAATGCTTAGTCATCACACAATCAGTAACAACCATACCATCACCAGTACACAGTACAATTATGGTGAGCTACACCAGCATTTCACTTCAAAATTGCTTTTGTGGGTGTCGTGTGCTGTGGTGTGGTGTGGTGTGGTGTGATGTGGTATCGTGATTTGGTAATATTTGTTAGTTTGTGTACATCGGTGATAACAAGGAAATTGTGGAAACATTAGTACAAAAACTGGAAGACACATAGATACACTTACGAAATCAGGTTGAAGACGCTCATGAGCAAGTAATGGAAAACCAAAACAAACTGCGACAAGAATTAGAAACTCAGATTAAAGACACTCATGAAGCGTTAAAGGCGTGTTTAAGACAAGACTCAACTTGTTAAGGGAAGAAATACACACCGAAGTCTTGAAACAAAGTTACTTAGTTCTGGAAGAGACACGAACATATTAAAGATTTGTGTATGAAAGTAGACAGTTTAAGTAACTTTCAGAAACAGAATGTGAGTTGGTAAAAGATCAGATATCTGATGTTCAAAACGCATGGATACTTTTGAGCAGAGAAGAGACAATGGAGATACCATATATTCGCACAACATACACTCATGTTTGGGGGAAAAAATACAAGCATTGTTAGATTAGAAATTTCAGGAGATTTTATGCACTTTAGAAAACGGGCAGCTTTCCAGAGACGAAGCTACTAATGCCACAAATGGGATAAATTCGCAAAAAATAGAAGGAAATTAACAGAAAGTCAAGTTAAAGGTGAATCTTTCAATGCAACAGCACTGTAAGAGAAATTGCAATTGGGAAACGGGAATGAACTTTTATAAACTTTCCAAAGTTATACCAGATGTGGAAGCACATCCAACGTATTCCAGGTCATTGCTACCAAAATTGGAAGACTCTAGAAAGACAGATTTCGTTTTGAGTTATTTGCTTGGGGATGCTGCTGAATGGGGAAACATCGACATGCAAGCATTTACCTCATGAGACAATTTTCAGGAGAAATTCAAAGCATAAATGTTGGTCTAAAACAATACAACAGAAACTGATGCTAGAATTACTGGGCCTGAAACATTTTAACAGTTCATGGGGTAATTTCAAAATGTATATCGAATGGCATCTAACAAGATCTAAGTATTTAGGTAATTCTTGATATTCATATAATAGAGGGAAACATTCCACGTGGGAAAAATATATAAATGTGCGGATAGATATGTGTGTGTGTGTGCGCGCGCGCGCGAGTGTATACCTGTCCTTTTTCCCCCTAAGGTAAGTCTTTCCGCTCCCAGGATTGGAATGACTCCTTACCCTCTCCCTTAAAACCCACATCCTTTTGTCTTTCCCGATTTACTGATGAAGCAACCTTGGGTTGCGAAAGCTTGAAATGTGTGTGTGTGTGTGTGTGTGTGTGTGTGTGTGTGTGTGTGTGTGTGTGTGTGTGTGTGTGTGTGTGTTTATTGTCTCTATCAACATACCAATGCTTTCGTTTGGTAAGTTACAGCATCTTTGTTTTTATATATATTTAGGAAATTCATGATATGAATATAATAGAGGGAAACATTCCACGTGGAAAAAATATATCTAAAAAGAAAGATGATGAGACTTACCAAACAAAAGCGCTGGCAGGTCGATAGACACACAGTCAAACACAAATAAACACACAAAATTCAAGCTTTCGCAACAAACGGTTGCTTCGTCAGGAAAGAGGGAAGGAGAGGGAAAGACGAAAGGATGTGGGTTTTAAGGGAGAGGGTAAGGAGTCATTCCAATCCCGGGAGCGGAAAGACTTACCTTAGGGGAAAAAAGGACAGGTATACACTCGCACTCCCCCTAAGGTAAGTCTTTCCGCTCCCGGGATTGGAATGACTCCTTACCCTGTCCCTTAAAACCCACATCCTTTCGTCTTTCCCTCTCCTTCCCTCTTTCCTGACGAAGCAACCGTTTGTTGCGAAAGCTTGAATTTTGTGTGTTTGTTTGTGTTTGTCTGTGTGTCTATCGACCTGCCAGCGCTTTTGTTTGGTAAGTCTCATCATCTTTCTTTTTAGATATATTTAGGAAATTCAGTAGACAAAATACTTCTAGCAAAGGTATTGGTCAGGCATTTGCCGTACTATGTAAGGAAGGAAATTTTATAAAGAGGTTGGTCTACCATGAATGAACTGCTGTTGATTGTTGAAAATTTGGAAAGAGGGATTTTTTTTTTCTATAAGAGGTTAATTACTGTCATGTAAATAAATGTCAGAATAGTAAATCCAAACAACAAAGATGGGGAGTACTGGTCATGATTCAGGACATGTCCAACTAAGTGTAGGTCCATATGAAAAAAAATTAACATCCACCTTGTAGCAACGAGCACCGTGATGGATTTAGAGAACACTTTGGAGACACAAAGCACACTGCAAGAACTAATTATGAAGAAAGCTTAGGAATCTGATCTGCTGCCTGAATTACAGAAAAATGAGATTAGATTAGATTAGTTTTTCGTTCCATAGATCCGTGTTGAGGAGATCCTCGTGGATGTGTCAA
Source organism: Schistocerca cancellata (assembly GCF_023864275.1). Classification (NCBI taxonomy): domain Eukaryota; kingdom Metazoa; phylum Arthropoda; class Insecta; order Orthoptera; family Acrididae; genus Schistocerca; species Schistocerca cancellata. The sequence continues at coordinate 610,519,445 of NC_064626.1, forward strand.
CAAGTGACAGATGTGCACAAGTGATTTGGAGAACTTTGTGCATAGTGTTATGTTGTTTTGAATATGTCAAAATTTATATCGAAGCAAGAATTCATGGACAGCATTATTTTTTTGTTTTCATTTGAAGAAAACTGCAGCTGAATTTAACTAATTACTTAGAAGAACTCCTGGTAAACGTGCTCCATTGCAAGATTAAGTATGAACAATGGTTTCGATGCTTCAAAAATGGTGACTTCGATGTTGCAAACAAGGAACATAGAAATCACGCAAAAAAAAAAAAGGTACTAAGGTGTGGAATTGGAAGCATTGTTGAACAAAGATGATTCACAAACACAAAAACAATTGGATGTTAGTCAACGAGCTATTTCCAATTGGCTACGAAAGATGGGAACGATTCGAAAGACCTGTAGATGGGTACGACATGAGTCTAACAACAGGCAAATGGAAAAGTGCACAAACACGTGAGATTTTGCTCATTAGGTACATACAGAAGTCATATTTGCATCGTACAGTTAGAGGGGATGAAAAGTGGATTTATTTTGAGAATCCCAAGCACACCATCCACATTGACCGCAAGACTGAATTGCTTTGGGAGAAAGACGATTCTCTGTGTTTGGTGGGACCAGAGGGACATCATCTATTATGAGCTGTTATAACCTGGGAAAACGGTTAAAAGTAAACTTTACTAACAACAATTGACAGACCTGAAGACTTCACTGCTTGAAAAAAGGCCTCAATACTGAAAAAGATTACACAAAGTAATTTTTCTTCAAGACAATGCTCCTTCACACATGGCAAAACTGGTTCGCAACACGTTGCAAGCAGTTGGGTGGGAAGTTCTACCCCATGCGGCTTACTTTCCAGACTTGGCTCCTTGCAATTACCATTTGTTTGGATAAATAGGTCACGCACTTGCTCAGCAGTGCTTTGGTTCATACGAAGATGTGAAAAAATGGCTCAATGAATGGTTTGCAACAAACATGGAAAATCTTTACTGGTGTGGTATTCACAACAAATTGTCCAAAATGTGGGAAAAATGTATAAAAAATGAAAGGAGCATACTTTGAATAAAGCGCTATTTATCAGCCTTCAGAAATTAACATGTTTTTTTAGACAAAAAAACCTGCATTTCATACTTCTACACCTGATAAGAATGAACATACTGTGTGCACTACGTATATCTGAAACTTGCTAGAAGATGAAAGACAATAATCAAGTGATAACATACAAGTTATGTCCAAGAGTACCTTAAGGCTTACATGACCTCACAGCTTCTAACTCCTTTGGCCAATTACCAATTAGTAAAGGGGAAATGGGGGTAACTTATATATATGTCCTAGGTGTTGGTCTAAATAAGTTAAATTCTATCCTGGTAAGCAAGCCAACACAGAGATGACACTTCGATGTCCAGGACTGTTTCTTGGAGATAGGAAGGCCAAGTAAATTGCTGACAGACAGTGGCCTACAGTTTGTGAATACAGCCTTTAAAGAGTTTTTAGCATGGAAAAAATGTTAGACAAATTGCTTTCTCAAAATATCACCAGCGAAGTAGCCCTTGTGAATGTATAGTGAAATAAATTGGTACTTTATGTAGAACATACTGATCGAACAGACATACAACTTGGGCACAGAAAATACCAGTACTCCCAGTAATACTTGATGAACTTCCACATGTAACTACTGGTTTATCTCCCATCGAAATAATGCAAGGTAAATTCATAGACGAGCCACTGTCGACATCATTTACATGACCAGACTATGTGCTTCCTCCAAAGGCAAAAATACAAATTAGTGGAATTAATGATTAAGACCTGAAAGTGCTTTCAAAGAAAGCAATGTAATTATGGTTCATTCAATGTCTGTATGATAGCCAAGTTGAGGAGCTATTAAATCTAAAACAACTAAATTAATGAAAATTCTGATTCAAAGATGTTTGGTCTTCAGTATAGATAGTGACTGTGATCATTGTGTGTGGATGCAAGCAGAGTTGGTGACACTTCACTCTCAGCTCCAGGCTATGATGGCTTCAGTTACACAGCTTGAGGCTGTTGTGGATGGACACCACTATTGTGGGTCAGCCGTGGGGATCCAACAGACATCCAGCATGTCCAAGTCCTCCGATCGGTCTTCACCAGTGGCCAGCCCTCTTACTGCTCATGTTGAGGTTGACCTCTCACACGTGGTCGAATGGAAGATTGTCCCGGGGCATAGCAGGTAGCAAAAGACTTCCCAGGGGACCGCACACGTAAGGCCTTCCCGATTAGCCTGACAAACAGGTTCCAGTGATTGACACTGTCACTGAGCCAGATGCCGTCGTCTTTCCTGTTTCCGAGGAAACCTCTCACCTTGCAAGATCCATACAATCACAGAAGGTGGGATTATTGGTGGCTAGGAGCTCCAACGTTAGGTGTGTTATGGGGCCCCTTAGGGACATGGCTGCCAATAGGAGAATAAAGGGTGGAGTCATTCCAGACATGGAACAGGTCCTCCCAGATGCCATTAACAGCACAGGGTGCAGCCAAGTGCAGGTGGTGGCTCACGTCAGTACCAATGGTGTGTGTCACTTTGGATCAGAAGAGATTCTCTCTGGCATCAAGCACTAACAGAAGTGGTACAGGCTAACAGTCTTGCCTGCAAGATGAAAACTGAGCTGACCACTTGCAGCATAGTCGACAGAACCGTTTGCAGACCTCTGGTACAGAGTCGAGTGGAGGGTCTGAATCAGAGGCTCAGACGGTTCTGCGACTGCACAGGCTGGAGATCCCTCGACTTGCACCAAAGGGTGGTTGAGTTTCGGGTTCCACTGAATAGGTCAGGAGCCCACTACACGCAGGAGGTGGCTACACGGGTTGCAGCAGGGGCTATGTGGTGTCGGTTGGGCAGTTTTTTAGGTTAGAGGGTCTCAGGAAAACACAAAAAGGGCTTCAATTACAAAGGGTGCAGGCCAAACGCAGGAAGAACTTCGATACAGGAACCATCTTTATAACAGTTGTAAATTTTCATAGGTGTTTTGGGAAAGTACCAGAGCTCCAAGCACTAATAGAAAGCACTGATGCTCAAATCGTTATAGGCACTGAAAGCTGGCTAAAACCAGAGACAAGCTAACCCAAAATTTTGGCAAAGACCTAACAGTGTTCCAAAAGGATAGGCTAAACACAGTTGGCAGTGGCATGTTTGCTGCTGTTAGTATCTCATCGAGAAATTGAAGTAGATTGTTTCTGTCAGTTGGTATGGGCAAAGGTCATTGTTAGCAATCAGAATAAAATAATAATTGGATCCTTTTATCGATCTCCCAATTCAGATGATACAACTGCTATAAGATTCAAAGAAAACTTCAGTTTGATTTCAAACACGTACCAGACTCATACGATTATAGCCGGTGGTGACTAATTTACCCTCTAATATGTTGATGAAAATACACATTTAACTCTGGAGATACACATAAAACATCATCCGAAATTGTGCTAAATGCATTCCCTGAAAATTATTTCGAGCAGTTAGTTCATGAGCACATGCAAATAATAAACGGTTGTGAAAACATCCTTGACCTCTTAGCAAGAATTAATCCTGAGTTAACACCGAGCAACAAACCGGATACAGGGATTAGCAAACAGACTGTTGTCATATCGAGATTAAATACTGTAACCCCCAATCCTCCACAAATAAATGAAAAATATACCTATTCAAAAAATCAGATAAACATTCCACTTGACCTCTTCCTGAGAGACAATCTCCACTCATTCCAAATTAATGATGTAAGTGTAGACCAGATGTGGCTCGAATTCAAAGAAATAGTAGTGGCAGCAATTAAGAGATGTATACCAAATAAATTAACAAACGACAGAGCTGATCCTCCTTGGTACACTGTTGCAGAAACAACACCACAAACATGCCAAATTTAAACAGATGCAAAATCCCCAGGATTGTCAATCTATTACAGAAGCTTGAAATTTAGCCCGGACTTCAATGTGAGATGCTTATAAAAGTTTCCACAGCGAAACTTTGTCTCTAAACATGGCAGAAAATCCAAAGAGATTCTGGTCAAAAATGAAGTATGGTAGCAACAAGACACAATCAATGCCTTCTCTGCACAATAGCAATGGAGATACTATCAAAGACAGCACAGCAAAAGCAGAGTTACTAAACACAGCCTTCCAAAATGCCTTCACAAAAGAAGACTAAGTAAATATTCCAGAATTTGATGCACAAACAGCTGCCAACATAAAGTGGAAGTAAATATCCTCGGAGTAGTGAAGCAACTTTAATCACTTAATAAAAGCAACTCTGGTCCAGACTGTATACCAATTAGGTTCCTTTCAGATTATACTGGTTCAACAGTTCCATACTTAACAATCATATACAAAGACAGTAAAGTTGCACAGGTCACACCAATATTCAAGAAAGGTAGTAGGAGTAATCCACTAAGTTACAGGCCCATATCATTAACGTCGATATGCAGTACGATTTTGGAAAATATATTGTGTTTGAACATTATGAATTACCTCGAACAAAACAGTATATTGACACACAGTCAACATGGATTTAGAAAACATTGTTCTTGTGAAACACAACTAGCTCTTTACTGTTATGTGCTATTGACAACGGATTTCAGATTGATTCCGTATTTCTGATTTCCGGAAGGCTTCTGACACTGTACCACACATGCAGCTTGTAGTGAAATTGTGTGCTTATGGAATATCATCTCAGTTATGTGACTAGATTCATGATTTTCTGTTGGAGAGGTCACAGTTCGTAACAATTAACAGAAAGTCTCCAAGTAAGAAAGAAGTGATTTCTGGCATTCCCCAAGATAGTGTTATAGGACCTTTGCTATCCCTATCTTTAAAAAAAAAAAAATTGGGAGACAATCTGAGCAGTCATCTTAGGTTGTTTGCAGATGACGCTGTCATTTATTGACTAATAAAGCCATAAGAAGGTCAAAACAAATTGCAAAACAATTTAGAAAAGGTATCTGTGTGGTGCGAAAATTGACAATCGATCCTAAATAACGAAAATTGTGAGGTTATCCATATGAGTGCTAAACAATATACTTCGGCTACACGGTAAAGCAATCAAATCTAAAGGCCGTAAATTCAACTAAATACCTAGGAATTAGAATTACGAACAACTTATATTGGAAGGAACATATAGAAAATGCTGTTGGGAAGGCTAACCGAAGACTGTGTTTTATTGGCAGCACACTTAGACAATGTAACAAATCTACTAAGGAGACTGCCTACACAACACTTGTCCGTCCTCTTTCAGACTACTGCTACGTGTTGTGGGATCCTTACCAGATAGGGTTGATGGAGTACACTGAAAAAGTTCAAAGAAGGGAAGCACATTTTGTATTATTGGAAATAGAGGAGAGAGTGACACTGAAATGATACAGGATTTGGGGTGGACATCATTAAAACAAAGGCATTTTTCATTGCTGCGAAATCTTCTCACAAAATTCCAATCACCAACTTTCTCCTCCGAATCCAAAAATAACTTGTTGACACCGATCTACATAGGGAGAAACGATCACCATGATAAAATAAGGGAAATCAGAGTTCATATGGAAAGATATAGGTGTTCATTCTTTCCATGCACTATACGAGATTGGAATAATAGAGAATTGTGAAGGTGGTTTGATGAACCTTCTGCAAGGCACTTAAATTTGATTTTCAGAGTGCTGATGTAGATGCATGTATGTATGTATATAGTAATTTTCTCTTTGTGAGGGATATGTAATGATCATTCATGGAAGGGTATGTATCATGTACATCAAATACAGTGCTCCGAGTAAAGATGTGTATGATCGCAATTAGTTGTAAGGATTGGACCGTATACTGTGGGAAAGTATTACTCTAAACATGTGTGGAGTCTAACTACTGGAGAGCATTTTTAATCCCCATGGCACAAGGAGGAATGAAGGAGCTCTCATACAATGGAAGGCATTTCACTTAAAGAAATCTGCATGGAAGAAAGAAGTTCGATACTGGGAAAGAACAGGACATAGCATAGCTTGACCCTGAAGTAAATCAGTTGAGTTGGAAGGCTGAGTACCTACACCAATCTAATAAGCAAGTGTTAAAGTGGCAGTGTTAGGTGTAGCTGTATGGAGTACCAGGTATAGAACAGATTTTGCTCAAGCAGTCAAAACATTGCCACACTAGCTAAATACAGCAGTCATCAACCACTAATAAACACTCCAGTATCATTATGTTAGCCATGGCATGTAAGTCTGAATGCTCAGGGAAACACTAGTCCTTTAAACTGCAACTCTAATGTCTTACTCAGTGCACTGTCTGAGTTAGTAGAATGGCATAGGACAGTTGTTTAGTATTAGAAGAACATACAACAGAAATGATGGGAAAGTGATGCATGCATGCTAAATGGAAGTGCCTATTGTACCAAAATATTCTGTGTGTTCCAATGCATACAAATAGCTTCTGGAAAACAATCATTAATGAAGCCAATAAAATTAAATTTACATATAACTGCCTCAACAAACATAACAACATGCAGCAGATTAAAGTATGTAAATCCACTCTCTCAAAACTATAGCTGCTGTGATACTCAAAGTGAAAGATTAGAGTAGCTATATATCTTGGTAACAAAGGAACTGGTTGTCCTTGTATGGATAAGGTTTGCTGGAAAATGGCAGAAGACAAACATATATTCGTATATGAAAACAACATCTCCTCATTATACTTAACAGTGCAGCATCCACAGAATGCAAATTCTGATCATCATTTCAAACTACACTAGAGAGAGAGAGAGAGAGAGAGAGAGAGAGAGAGAGAGAGAGAGTGGAGGTGCAGTCTAATACCTCCCTCACACTGATATTTGCATGATATACAACATCAAATGAACAAGTGTACATGAAGGTGTTAGTCACTGTGGTGTAGTGTGAGTAAGTACCATTAATTTTTTCCTGAATTTTTTAGGAATACCCTAAAGCATGGGATGGACTGACAGGATACTAGTAAAATGTTTTTAAGTTCTACACTGAGAGTTAACAATCCAAATAGTTGCCTGAAGACATTTCTGTGGATCGAAATACTACTATGCCAGTGTCTGAGGCACTACACTGCCTCCTTCAGGCTGTGCTGTGTATGTTAATGCATGTAGTAACCACTATAGATGCAATACAAGTTATAAACAAAAAGGTTTCATTTACTTCAAATGAGTGAATTTTCTCAATCAGAAAATTTCATCTTACTAAGTATTTCAAATTTTCATAACATTAATTTGTAAAATGCCTGTTAAAAATTAAAAAAAAAAAAAACACTGTACTGCATTTTAATGCCTTCTCCCACACATTAAGTTACTGCTTAGTAGTACCTAACAGTTATCAATGTTGTGCCTCAAACAATGTGTAGCAGAAAACCTAGTATTTATTTTTATAATATCACACCTGTCACTTGGAGCAGGAAGACTTGGTAGCGGTGGGCAAGGATCTCCAAGCAAGCATCGCAAAGTAAGTGCAGCACCTTCCGCTAAGGATTTCAGACAGTACCCTCCCTGTTAATACAAAAAACACAAACTTCACATTAAAGAAACAGAACAACAACATAGGAAATTAATATTCAATATTATAATTTTTTATTATTACCATAGTAACAATGTAAACATTCAGAAATTACAAAGTTGTCTCCAAAACACAACAAGAAACAGAAATGGTTAATGAAAGAACTCCTGTGACGATAGCTAATATGACATAAGACTATACAAGGTGAAAAAATATTGAAACTCACTAAGCACAAGTTTGAGTTAGATGATAAACATAATTCAAGAATAAATAAAGAGAACACTGTAGAGCAAGAGGAAACAACTGACTTAAATACAAGAAATGACTACATAGTAAACTCCCAGTTATCTATGTTAATATGGATCAGAGATCAAATGCACAATTTAATATATGGAAAATTCAAAATACATGTTTTTCCTGGAATCTGCTGCTTACTGTATGTACAAAACATGCTACATGCCACATCAGAATTACCAGTACTTAGTCACCAGAAACTGATAATTCATTTACAAAATTACACTTCAAGTACACTGGATTTCATTATCAATTGCTTGCATTAATTTTTTCTTCTTGATGATGTTTCCCATTTTCCAGAAAGCCAACACACCAAAACAGTCAAATAAATTTTTTTCCAGCATACTCTATACGAGATAATTGCATTTCAGTGCCTTGATGTATGTGATACAGCTTGCTCAATCGCTTCGGCTTTGCTCTCTTCATCTATCGAACACACAATGTTCACTATATCCGTGTCACATAGCTGCTCAAATGCAGATTCACAGGCATCTATGCATACACCACTCACGAATTTTTCATCATCTACATTCCCACAACCAAAAATTTATATTCGGAACAAATAACTAGGTTGAGACTTAAATAGTGGCAACACTGCTGTGGAGACACTACGCAATGCAATCTACTATAGTCGCTGATAGCACAAGTTGTTGACATACCTACCTTACCTCCGAGCAAATGGACTCATCCATCCATATCACCGGCATGCGCACAATCGAGGGAAACACAGTCACTTGTGAACGATCAAACTAACGTAAAAGTGTTACTATGTTTTCGAAACAGGAACAATGGAGTTGGATCAAGATTGAATGTGCCAGAGGTCGTTCAGCATGACAGTGTCATCAAGGTCTTCAAGAGGCGTGCAGGGAATCGGCATTGCTGTACAGAACTGTGGCATGTTGGGTAAAAGCCTTCAACGAAGGTCGGAAAACTGTGGCAGACATGCATCGGGCAGGTCATCCTAGCATCTCTGAAGTAGAACTGCATGCTGTTGCTGCATTAGTGGATGCCATATGATTCGTGAGCTTGCCCACAGAACCAGATTAGCGCATACGACTGCTTCGCACCCTGAAGGAATGCCTGGGCATGCGAAAAATTGCATCACAATGGGTTCCGCATGACTTGACGGAAATGAAGAAATGGATGCAGTGCGTGAGAGGGTGAGAGAAGCAAGGAGGTGGAGGAGAAGGGAAAAGCGGGAGAAACAAAGGTTGACAGGTGGTACGCAGAGGCAGCATGGGCATGGGATAGGGAATGAGGCAGGAGTGTGAGGGAGGGCGGGGGGGGGGGGGGGGGGGGGGGGACCACACATGTGCATCCGCAAATTTTATTGTGAAGAGGTGCAATAGTGTGCTGTTCACATTAAACTGACTGACGATGAGAAGGAGAACAGTGTGACACTGACGGCAAGGAATGCAATCGAATGTGTAAGGAGAAGTTTATACCAAAAGCGAAAGTTGATTAAACTGATTGTGTTCAAATTACAGAGGAGAGAGAATTTCAAGCAGCATGGGATTCACAACTCCACCCTAAAATAAAATGCCAGACGAACACAATAAATAATTCATTGGCAATTTGTGTTGTTGTAGTAGGACCTTGGTTTGTAGGTTTTAACCTTATAGAACCTAGAAAATGCTAATAGAATTTAAAGGACTTAAAGGTCTACAAAGAACAGTACAGGATTTTCATAGCAAAAGTAATGTGGATTTGCACATTCTAAGAAAAGACATAATAAATAAATTTATACACTGCAATGAAATCAAGAATGTGTATGGCACAATATCACTGGTCCTTATAACTCTATAAACTATCGCACACTGTTGCATCTGTAACAATCGGGTCTACTTATTTGTTAATTTGGAAGGTAGAAAAAACACAGCCCGCACTGAAATCAGCACTGAGTATGAAGCATTGTCGCTTTGAGAAAATGTCCACATACCACTCTGTTTGCATAAATCCAGCCAACTTTTACTTAATTGCTGTCTGACACTAGAGGGATGTACTAAAAGAACAAATCAGTGACTCTTAAAGGTATTTATTTTTGTAGTTATGAAGTAAAGTTGCATGGTGTGTTCACTCATCTTAAGCAGTGCATTTTAGGTGTAATTTTGTCATGCCTAAACAGAAATCGTCAAAAACTGGTCTCTTCCAGCAGTGGATTTCGGAAGACTCCAATTTCACAACTGATAGCTAAGTAATTTTTTGCTAAGCCTGCCAAAAACATGTAAGTAAAAACAGATTACTTTTGTCATTATTTTACCTTGCCAGTCTTTGCCTCTGTGATTTTCGACACAAAATTTAAAATTAGTTTATTCACGCGCATGTGCAATTCAACTGAAGATGACATTCTACATGAATATGTTCTTATCTTTTAGTTACTGCCATCTTAGTGTTTATACGTATGCCATGATAAAAAAAATCAAATTTACTTCAACACAAAAATTCCACAGTTCACATTACGGGCATCACTAGCAATAACAAACAAACAAAATATTCAATCAATAATTTCCTCTATATCAAGCAGTGTGCTAGTCAGCTTTGATGTAGGATTGTGAGCGGCTTCAGTGTCGGCTAATGTGCAATTAAACTTTCCAAAAAAAAAATCTACCTTTAACGGCTTCTTGGTGAGTATTAGCAGCCGCATTGTACCCGATGAGTCGACATTGTGCAAAAATTATTTGAAACTAGTGTATGTAAAGGCTATTGTTGATACTAAAATTGACACTGATGACCACTATATTTGGCTTTCATTCGATGAGAAAACAGGCAGTTGTTTGCAGGCCACCGAGTAGAGTTATGAATGAAATTCAGACAATGTTAATTATCTGAATATCATCACTTCCATATAACTTAGGCAATGAAAGCAGTGCATGTCAGTGAAGTTGTCTGGAGGCACGAATCTTATGTGTACCAAAATTAATTGGCATCTGCTGTGACATCTCAAAGCAATGATGGGGGCACACTAATGTAAGTGATAAATTCATATGCAGTGCAAGCACTGTGTGCAAACCTTGAGTATGTGAGTGATGCAATATACATCAGCAGCTGGCAGACGTGGCACAAATAAAAGAAAAAAAAACACACATGGTCTATATGAGTAGCTCATGTTACAGCACTCCTCCTCTCAAGCTTATTATGCACTGTGGTGCATTGTTGAAACTCATTGTAACAATTCTTTGTTGTGGACTCTTTATGGCAGAATTATTTGCTGTGCCATGCAGAGAATCTTTTTCACATCTAGGTTTGATTCAAGGAAAGCAGAACTTAAAATCAAGTCCTCTGTTGCATTGCTGAAAAAATCTAATGTATATAAATGAAGCAAAGTTGCTGAAGTAGTGTTTCAGAAGTCTTTCTACTGGTAGCATAAAAATTAAAACTACATACATTTTGGATTTGCATACATTTTCACTATGCAACTATTCTCAAACAATAGCAGGAACACTATTGGTTAAAAATATTTGATTCTTTCAAATTGCAAGTGAAGAATCTGCAATTCATTAAGAGCATGAATTGCAATTCATAATCCGAACCAAGCAGTAATCTCTTTCTCACCAGTGGAGATTCGTTTATCAGTCTGCTGTATAATTTGGAAGTGCCCAAATAAATAATACATGAATACTTTTAAGTGCACACAAACTGAGTGCATTGTGCCGAACGCATTCCGCCCATTGACAGTACATGAAAGGAAGAGGTGTGCTGTGCAGAGCTGTGGGTACAAGGAGTTTTGCAATTCATCACTAGATAGCAATGGCATCATTTTCACAGCAGCAGTTGACTATATCTTCATAGTTCCACCAATCTGCCATGACAAACTTATAAATTGTATACACAAACCTTCCAAATCAGTGTACCTATTATTAAAAACCATATCAAAACCTCTGCAGTAATTCCTGAGGTGAGTCCCAACGTACGAAAAGAAGCAATCAAGAGACTTCAATGTAGATATGTAGACCCTTAGCACACATAGATTCATTAATGAGCCTCACTGCCACAGTTTTGTGACACAGGCTCTTTGTGGCAGACGTTTTCACCCCACCATGCAAAGAATCATGTTCGCATCTATGTATAACTGAAGAAAATCAAAGCTGGAAGGTGAGTCATCTGATGTGCTGCCGCAAAACTTACTTTACGTAAACGAAGCAAAACTGCATCTCACGCTGGAGAAGATTTTTCATAAACATTTTATTTTATAAATAAAAAAATTGAAAACCACAAGTTTTGTATTCACATGTTTGTTCAATATGCAACTGTTATGAAACAACTGACCTCAATTGAATGCCATTTAGACAACATGCATGCCCCTAACAAGTTATCCAACCTGGGAAAGGAGAGCAGAATGTGGAATCTGAGCCACATTTCGTTTCTGGAGAATTGCCACATGATTGAGAGGTGATGCTAGGTTAAGATGCAGAATGAAAAGAAGTGACTGAGCTGGGATTTGATTCCACAACCTTTCAGTTTCTAGCCACATGTTCTACTATCAGCCTACCACATCAGATACTAATTTAATCACGCTTCCTGCTCTCTCGAGACACTGCTGCTCTCTCTCTGGAGTCTTGGTAGCTGTTCGCTACACAGCAATGGCATCATTTTCACTGTGGCAAGGAACTTTAATTTATCATAATTAAGACAACTTCTATGAAATATTTATAAATTATATACACAAACCTTCCTTGTGAATCGGTATATTTACTAGTCTAATCCGGATTAAAATATAAAGACAGACAAGATCAGACAACTTGAATTTATATACATAGATACATCACACTGGGAAATTAGATTCCATGGCACCAGGAAAACTTTACCTACTACTGTGTAAGGAACTGGGAAAGATGAATACCAGTACTATAGCCTGCGCTGTCAGGGATGCCCTATGCATCCTTTGGCCAGGGAAGGATAGGGATGATAAAGCTTTGCTATTGTTGACAGACTGTGTTGCCCATACGTTACAAGTGGGAGCACCACTGAAAGAATTCGATCCCAATATGAACCATTGCGTCGGTCTTGCCTATGACTTACACCATGTGGCAGAGGGCATCTGAAATAATGTTCCTGTGGGTTAACAGTGTCATTTCTTCTGTTAAGAAAGTACTGTTTCGAACCACATTCAGTCCTTTCAGGATTTAGCTCCCAACATTTGCCTTTAACCTAACCCCAACTTTCACATTGATGCACCTGGCTCTTAGAAGCTTTATATTATGCCAGATATTAACAAAAAGTCAAGGAGGTAGTACACACATTTAAATATAATGAATCAGCTTTTACTGAAAAAGTTCACACAGCTCTTAAGACTGTTGCATCCTTGGCATTTTTAAGAGTTCACTGTCAACATCCACCAGTTTCAATTCAACGATTGTAGTCCTCATCTCTATCACAAAAAGATAATGTAGACGTGATCTCTGATGTGCACATTTATCTGGAGAAGGTACCTGGTTCAGTGGGTATACAATGCCTCACTACATTAAGGGACAGTCTTCTGAGGAATACTGGATATAAAGAAAGTGTGTCATTTTTCCAGGGGAGAAGTTCGAGGGTGGATTGTAATGGAGGTAGATTTCGAGCAACTGTGTTGAAATACAGTGAAACCCCTATTTTACGTTTTCGTGCGGTCCAGACTTAAAAAATGCAAATTTTAGGAAAATTTAGCACAGGGAAAAATGTTCAACAAAAACACATGTATTTGGCATATATCATTAAAAATTGCAATCCTCTCCAATACTTCGTACAAAATGTGTCTAACTGTAGGAAATTAAATGTACAATACAATGTTTATACAATAATTTGTAATAATGCATTTCCTCAGTTCTTAAAAGATCACAGATGTGTAACAGCAAGTAAAAACTTATCAAAAAATTGAAATTGGTATCTGAGTATAAGGTTATAAAGCTGTTTTCTGACATGCTAGAACCGCAAATTATACATTCAAAACAAGTGTTTTTGATATATCATCCTTTGTGCCAACCCAGAAAAAAGCAAAAACTGATGAACAGTTAAATTAAACCAAAAACATCACAGTAGCTAAGTCATTAAACCGTTTGCATTAAAGTGGACATATGCTTAATGACACACTTTGTTGTCATTGCTGTTATTCTTTAACGCTTTTCTTATGGGCTATGCTTTATATTCTCACCACCATTAAAGCGTTATTTTAGGCTTGATGAGAGAAACAGAGATGTGAACAAATGAGTTTACCTCCCCAATTGACATTGCAAACTTACTAGAAATTATTAGAAGTCAGCTCAGTGAATTTCTATACACTGTCTAAAATGTAAATGTGAAAGAAAGCTCATGTGCTACAGTTTCGCTTCATGTCCTCTTCTCACTTATGCCAATGTTTATGATCTACAATGTGTGGTGTGTGCAGTGTAAAGTATATACATTAGTAGTGTATGTAGTAGTTGCAACTGTATCAAGTCATAATTGAAAATGTAAGTCTTTAAAATGGGCTACCGCAAAACCTTTGTTCTATTTCTGTGTGAAATCTCTGTCACAGAACATCAGCTGCACAAAAACTATATTTTCAGGACTTCACAAAATGCTTTCAACCCTATCAGCACTTCTGTCATTGAAGGGCCACTTGCCCACTCCACACATCCAGCAGGCGAGCTCATTTTGTGTGTGTTAGTGTGGTGTGGTGGCTGCGCTGGCTAATGGGTGACTTAACAAGTCGCCAGCAAATAAGATTTCACTAGCTGGAAATGGGCGACACTTCCTCAATTATGACCAAGCATATTCTTAGAGAGTCAGTGTCTGAATTTAAAAGGTTTGCAACTGATATTGTTGCCAAATACAGTACACTGGAAATACATGCAAAAAGATGAGACAGAGTTACAAGTGGCACAAGAAAAGGCGGTGGCTGGGCCCCTTCCTCACATTCTGGCTCAGTCCAGAACACTTTGCATCAACTGCCTTTTTTCCCATTACTGCTGCAACCTAGCAGTAGTCGTATCATAACTGTGCGGCGAAGCTAAATATTGCACTTGTGTTGGCAACACTGATCATGGATTATGTCAGCATTTCCTCTCCCACATCTCCCCTGTCCACAACGGCTCAAAATATTCCCTTAATTCTGCCACCACCCATGGTGTAAACCATCTGTCTTTTTATTTATTTATTTATTTATTTATTTATTTATTTATTTACATGTCAAGTTCCATAGGACCACATTGAGGAGTAAATCTCCAAGGTCATGGAACATGTCAGTACATGAAATTACAACATAAAAGTAACAACAGATAAAAGTAAAATGTTTATGAACCCAAAAAAGTCTAGCCGTAAGTTTGAGTACACACAACAATATAACATAAGAACCAGCTTAATTTTTCAAGGGACTCCTCAATAGAATAGAAGAAGTGACCCATGAGGAAACTCTTCAGTTTCAATTTGAAAGCGCATGGATTACTGTTAAGATTTTTGAGTTCTTGTGATAGCTTACTGAAAATGGATGCAGCGGAATACTGCACACCTTTCTGTACAAGAGTTAAGGAAGTCCGATCCAAATGCAGATTAGATTTCTGCCGAGTATTAACTGAGTGAAAGCTGCTTATTCTAGGGAATAAGCTGATGTTGATGAGAAACGACAGTAAAGAATACATATATTGAGAGGCCAATGTCAAAATACCCCAACTAGTGAGCAGGAGTCGACAAGACACTAGCGAACTTACGCCACTTATTGCCCGAAGCATCCATTTACGAGACAAAAATATCCTTTTAGAATGGGAAGAGTTACCTCAAAATATAATACCATATGACACAAGCAAATGAAAATAAGCAAGGATGCAATTTTCATGTCAAACAATTACTTACTTAAGGTACTGTTCGAATAATAAAAATGGCAGCATTAAATCTTTGAACAAGATCCTCAATGTGGGCCTTCCACGACAGTTTACTATATATCTGAACACCTAGAAATTTGAACTGCTCAGTTTCACTAATCATATGTCCATTCTGTGAAATTAAAACGTCGGGTTTTGTTGAATTGTGTGTTGTTGTTGTTGTGGTCTTCAGTCCTGAGACTGGTTTGATGCAGCTCTCCATGCTACTCTATCCTGTCCAAGCTTCATCATCTCCCAGTACCTACTGCAGCCTACATCCTTCTGAATCTGCTTAGTGTATTCATCTCTTGGTCTCCCTCTACGATTTTTACCCTCCACGCTGCCCTCCAATACTAAATTGGTGATCCCTCGATGTCTCAGAACATGTGTTAGAAGCTGTAAAAACTGAGTCTTTCTTTCATTTAGTGTTAGTTTATTTTCCACAAGCCACAAACTTAGGTCAGGGACTGCACTGTTTGAAACAGAGCCAATGTTGCACACAACATCCTTTACTACCAAGCTAGTGTCATCAGCAAGCAGAAATATTTTAGAGTTACCCATAGTACTAGGGGGCATATCATTTATATAAATAAGGAATAGGAGTATCCCCAACACTGATCCCCTTTGACCGTACCCCACAGCCATTCTCAACATTGTGAATAATGACCTTTGCTGTCTTCGTTAAAGTAAGAAGTGAACCAGTTGTGAGCCACGCCCCGTATTCCGTAATGGTCCGACTTCTGGAGCAATATTTTGTGATCAACACAATCAAATGCCTTGGCTAAATCAAAAAAATATGCCTAGCATTCAAAACCTTTTGTTTAACCCATCCAGTACCTTACAGAGAAAAGAGAATATAGCATTTTCAGTTGTAAGACTTCTAAAGCTGAAATGTTCATTTCATAGCAAATTATGGGATATAAAATGATCAATTATCCTTACACAAACAACTTCTTCAATAACTTTAGCAAACACTGATGGAATCTCATTCTGGAAACATCCCCCAGGCTGTAGGTAAGCCATGTCTCCGCAGTATCCTTTCTTTCAGGAGTGCTAGTTCTGTAAGGTTCGCAAGAGAGCTTCTGTAAAGTTTGGAAGGTAGGAGACGAGATACTGGCAGAAGTAAAGCTGTGAGTACCGGGCGTGAGTCGTGCTTCGGTAGCTCAGATGGCAGAGCACTTGCCCGCAAAAGGCGAAGGTCCCGAGTTTGAGTCTCGGTCGGGCTCACAGTTTTAATCTGCCAGGAAGTTTCACATCAGCGCACACTCTGCTGCAGAGTGAAAATCTCATTCTGGAAACACTGATGGCATAGAAATAGGTCTAAAATTGTCTACATTATCCCTTTCTCCCTTTTTATAAAGTGGCTTTACTACTGAGTACCTTAATCGTCCAGGAAACTGATCATTCCTAAAGAAAAAATTACAGATATGGCTAAGTACAGGGTTAACATGTGCAGGACAGTACTTTAATGTTCTGAAAGTCGCTCCATCATATCCATGAGAGTTCTCAGTCTTCAGTGATTTAGTTACTGACTCAATCTCCCTCTTGTCTGTATCACAGAGGAGTATTTCAGACAATCTCGGAAAGGCATTTGCCAAGAGAGTTATATGATTCCCTGCAGAAATTTAATTTTTATTTAATTCACCAGCAGTGCTCAGAAAGTGATTGTTAAATACTGTACATATATCTGATTTATCAGTAACAGAAATATTTTCTACAAACTGACTTTATATTGTCAACCTTGTGCTGCTGACCACACATTTCCTTCACAACTGACCATATGGTTTTAATTTTATCCTGTGAATTAGCTATTCTATGTGCGTACCACATACTCTTGCCTTCCTAATAACATTTTTAGGCACCTTACAATACTGTTTGCAATGGGCCACTGTAGCTTGATTGTGACTGCTACTAACATTTTGATATAATTCCTGCTTTATTCTATATGATATCCTTATCCCACTTGTCAGCCACCCAGGCTGCCTTTCACTGCTGGTACCCAGTTTAGAATGTTCTAATGGAAAACAACTCTCACATAGCATGCAAACTGCATTAAGGAAAGCATTATATTTGTCATCTATGTTATCAACACTATAAACATCTTGCCATTCTTGTCCCTTGACGAGTTTAAAAACTCTCTATTGCTGCTGGATTAGCTTTCATACATAGTTTGTAATTATATGTGACATAACGTGTGTGTACAAAAGCCTTTTAGTGTTAAAAATTTGTGCACCGTGGTCTGAAAGGCCATTCACACTTCTACTAACAGAATGTCCATCTAGTTATGAAGAATGAATAAAAATATTGTCTATGGCTGTGCAACTGTTCCCCAGCACCTTAGTTGGAAAAAAAACCACAGTCTGCATCAGATCATATGAATTTAGGAATCTACCAACATCCTTTTTTTGCACAATCATATACAAAATTAATATTGAAGTCACCACATATAATTAATTTCCGGTACTTCCTATAAAGTGCCACTTATGACTCATTCAGTCACATCAAATGTCAACAGGAACAAAATGGGACAAAGTCAACCGAGATGCCAAGTAAGAACTAAGAACTGAAGAATTTTTAGCATTGATCTTTTTCACAGAGGCTACAGATTTAGGGTGTAGAAATGCGAAAAAAGGAAAATCAGAGAACGTAAAATCAAAATTCCACTGTGTACGCCACTGACCTCTTGTGCTACACAGAGGTCTTTCTCGGCCTACAAAACCATACTGAGAGACAATATAAAAAATTTCATTTCACAAAAATTAGGAATGTAAGTAACTGTGTATCACAATACCAAAATGCACCATGAAATTTTACTAGTTGTAGCTTATTAGCAGGAGCTTTTGGTCCACTGACCCCAAATCACCACCAATTGCGACTTCAGTTGTGTCAAGCGAGAGCTCATTGGAGGGCAAGCTGAAGGTCTGTTGTTTTTCCTGGTGGAAACTAGTTCTGCATCGTGCTGGTGATGGTCTTGTGTTGGTTAGAAGTAGGCCAGCCGGTCTGCGGCCTACACACCCTGGACCTGGAGTTCTGGTCTGGAGTGCGATTTTATATAACAGCAGGAGCACTCTCACAGTTATCCCACACATCCTGACAGCACATTTATATCTCAGTTCAGTGATTCAATTTGTTGTGCTGCCATTCATGAACAACATTCCAGGGGATGTCTTCCAGCACGATAATGTTTACCCATAAACCAATGTTTTAAGCCACCATGTTCTACAGAGAGTTGACATGTTACCTTGACATGTTCAGTCACCAGATGTGTCTCCAATCATCCGACAACAACTCCACCACCATCCATAAGAAGCATTAACCATTCACGCATTTACCAACCTAGTAACTCCGTGCCACAGACTGAGATTGAACACCTGTGCGACACAATGCCTGCATGTTTGCATGCTTGCATTCAACATTCCAGCAGTTATGTTGGTTATTAATGTAAGAGCATTTCATGTTTCTGATAGCTTTTGTAGGCTTATATAAATACGTGAGCTTGCAACATTAATCACTTAAAATACGTGGGCAAATGTATTCCTGTAATTTAATTACTCTAAATTAGGCTAATTATCTTTTCGTGCTTGGATTTTATATTCTGGCAGTGTATAACCAAAATGCAGAAATGAAGAAAATTCACAGCAAAAATGCTGAAACAGGCAAAGAATTCAACTACTTAATGGTAATCAAAACTTGACAAGTGGATGAAACTAAAAATTGTTTGGATTTAATCTGTGAAACCGAATGTCACATTGATGAGAAAATTCGACATATGTAAAACTAGAAATAATCTGTCTCTGCACGTAGTTTTAATGTTCGATTATTACACAATGTTAAATACATAGATCATTCTTGAAACTCAATAGATGGCCAGGAATCACTAGACAGAAATTAGAAATATGAAAAGCAGAACCAAGGTAGAGAAATAGATGATCGAAAAGGTAAGAGTTCAGGATGTCATAGTGACTTTCATGAAAATGGAGATGGGTGGAACATACACAAGAAAGACCTTTCTTTCCAAAATCTCTGGGAACTTTTCATTTTTTCCTCCAAAAAGTGGAATTCCTAAAATAGGGGTTTACTTCAACAGCACTGGAAGTGTGAGCAAAATCTGAATTGCAATAGTTTTAAGATATTTCAGTACTCTTTGATCAAAAGTTCACTGTGTTGGAAACTAAAATATAGATAGCATCAAACTGACAGGTCTTCATTCTTATTCAAAAAATGTTTCATTCTTCTAATTGCACAGGAGGAACAAGATTAGTAAAAACACTCATTAAATATCATCTGTTTTCATTGATAATAGAAGATTTCTTATTCTTGAAGCACGATGTATTGACAGGAGTTACTGCTACTGCTGACTGAAGCTGACTAAAGCGGAGCAATTTAATGCAAAATATCTTATCAGTATCAAATTCTAGCAAAACTACAGCAAATTTATCTGCTGGTAACTACTACTTTCCGCACTGTCCTCGCCCCCATCACAACAATCTACTTCCACTCACTTAACAGTAAAGATATCATCACAAGAAACAATCCTGAAATATCTCACTTGCTAAAACTTGTGATGACTTTCCACTCTTCTTTACAGAAATAATGATCTTCTACAGCAACTAACAGTGTAAAATAGCCAGCTTCTTAAAATCAGTCCAATGCAGTCTGTTGATTCCATAACAAATATGTTCAGACAATAACAAATATGTGCACAGCCCATAAAATGTTCAATTTCATTACTTTTTCTGAACAGTCATTCAGTAGTTAGCTTTTACACAGTGAATTATATCTAGGTCCTGGGATGTGCTGAACATGGATTTAGCAAGACAAAAACAATAATGTTTCTTTGGATGTGGAGAACGTCAGTCTATAATAAGAGCTCCTTGCTCTGGTATAAACTTTGCATTTAAATTTTTAAGATATCCTGCTTTGCTCCAATAGCAATCTACTGTTTCAATGTTGTTATTACTCCTGGAAGTTCCATTGTTAAATCATGGTTTTAAACTTCAAATTATTAATTCTGGAAACTTTCCATTTTCATTAACTTTAACACAAAATTATGCTTCATATTTTCTTTGCTATTTTTATCTTAGTCACATATTCTAACTTTAACAGAGTAAATGTCAGTTGGAAGTAATGAGTAAAGCAAACCCAATTCCACAAAAAAGAAAATGTTTCTGACTTCTTATCATCCATCAAAAAGTACTATTCTTTCAATATTCCGTTGACTCCACATAAATTTATTGCATTTCTACACCAGTATGGACAGATGAATGGTGTGCCAAATCGTGGGTGTGATTCCCCATATTCACTCGCAATACAATTTCACCTGTAGGAACAGTTGGTTGGTTGATTTGAGGGAGGGGACCAAACAGCAAGGTCATTAGTCCCATTGGATTAGGGAAGTATGGGGAAGGAAGTCAGTCACGCCCTTTCAAAGGGACCATCCTGATTTAGGGAATCACAGAAAACCTAAATCAGGAACGCCAGGCATGGATTCGAAACATTGTTCTCCCAAAAGCATGTTCAATGTGCTAACCACTACGCCAGTTCGCTATATATAGGAATGTATGCACTCCCCAAGCAATGTATGCACTCATGAAGCAGTTTAAGAGCACTATTATCATCCTTTGGAGGCCAAAAAAATTATTATTTTTTGTATTTCAAATGTAGAAACCTTAGCATCAACATTCAAATTCTCTTATTTTTCCATAAACAACACAAAGAAAACTGTGCCAAACTATATTTCCTAGCTGTATCAGCCTCTTTAACATTGCAATTGTTTTGAGATTACAGAGAACAGCTGCTGGTAAATAATAAGTTTATTTATTTTACTGGTTACAATCATACCTAAACTTTCATTGCGTGTAATCTGACATTTTGATAAACAACAGAATGTGGTGGTGATTTTGTTTAATATCAGAACAGTTGCTAAGTATATTCATAAAATTAATGTAACAATCAATTTCAGAACACATCACTCACCTCTAGCACCACAACAATTTTTCCACTTGCCAGACACATTAGAGAAGACAGTAAATGGGCATAGCACACAGGAGTTATGTTCATTTCCCCCTGAAAATGATAAAAATTTAAATTTCTACACATATTACTGAAAGCAACAGTACAAGGTAAGCACAAAATACAAAAATTCATCAAAACTTGATGAAGAATAGATGAAATGGCATATACAGAACAACAGAAGGGAAATAGCAGATGCATGGACAGAAAGGATGCATGGGGAAAGAAGGAAGCATGTACAGAGCATGAAGCAGGAGGCAAAACAAGAAATGTGTACAACGATGGACAGTAGAAGAAAAAGTTAGCAGGTGTTAGGCGGAGGGGTCGGGTGTGGAGGAGATTGTTGGCAGAGGGTAGGTGTGATGGACAGGGCTATAGAAGGGAAGGTAGGAGGGGGACATGTGAGGTACATGGGGGGCTAGGTGGAGTAGAGGGGGCAGGGGGGGGGGGGGCAGAGGAATGGAATGGGGCCACATTTGGGATTGCAAGGCAGCCACGTGGACGTGTGGGGGGGGGGGGGGGGGGGGGGAAGAACAGGGAACAGGGGTTCGGGTGTGGACAGGAGGGTAGGGGAGAGCGGCTGCCAGAGGTGAGCAGGGGAGAGGGATAGGCAGAGAAGAGGAGGGGGGAAGAGGGAGAAGCAAGGAGGGGAAGCGAGAGGAGAGGGCAGAAGAGGGCGGGGCAAGGAAGGGAAGGGCAAGGAAGGGAAGGGAAGGGAAGGGAAGGGAAGGGAAGGGAAGGGAAGGGAAGGGAAGGGAAGGGAGAGGAGAGGAGAGGAGAGGGCAGAAGAGGGAGGAGCAAGGAGGGGTAGGGAGAGGGGAGGGGGAAGAGGGAGGGAGCAAGAAGGGGAAGCGAGAGGGGAAGGGGAAGGGAGAGAGGTGGGGAAGGGAGAGGGGAGGGGGAAGGAGCAATGAGGGTAGGAGCTAGGAGCAATGAGGGTAGGAGCTAGGAGCAATGAGGGTAGGAGCTAGGAGCAATGAGGGTAGGAGCTAGGAGCAATGAGGGTAGGAGCTAGGAGCAATGAGGGTAGGAGCTAGGAGCAAGGAGGGTAGGAGCATGGAGGTTAGGAGCATGGAGGTTAGGAGCAGGACGAGGAGCAAGGGGGGGGGAGGGGCAGGGCAAGGAGAAAGGGGGGGAGGGGCAGGGCGAGGAGCAAGGGGGGGGGAGAGGCAGGGCGAGGAGCAAGGGGGGGGAGGGGCAGGGCGAGGAGCAAGGGGGGAGGAGCAGGGCAAGGGGCGAGGAGCAAGGGGGGAGGAGCAGGGCAAGGGGCGAGGAGCAAGGGGGGAGGAGCAGGGCAAGGGGCGAGGAGCAAGGGGGGGAGGGGCAGGGCAAGGTGCGAGGAGCAAGGGGGGAGGGGCAGGGCGAGGGGTGAGGATCATGGAGAGGAAGGGCAGGGCGAGGGGCGAGGAGCAAGGAGAGGAAGGGCAGGAAGGGCAGGGCGAGGGGCGAGGAGGGGAGGGACAGAGGGAGGAGCTAGGAGGGGAGGGACAGAGAGGAGCAGTGAGGGAAGGGACAGAGAGGAGCAGTGAGGGAAGGGACAGAGAGGAGCAGCGAGGGAAGGGACAGAGAGGAGCAGTGAGGGAAGGGACAGAGAGGAGCAGTGAGGGAAGGGACAGAGAGGAGCAGTGAGGGGAGGGACAGAGGGAGGAGCAGGAAGGGGAAGGAATGGGATGGGATGGGAGGGGATGGGATGGAATGGGGGAGAGGAGAGAGGAGAGGAGTACAGAGAGGAGCAGTGAGGGGAGGGACAGAGGGAGGAGCAGGAAGGGGAAGGAATGGGATGGGATGGGAGGGGATGGGATGGAATGGGGGGAGGAGAGAGGAGAGGAGTACAGAGAGGAGCAAGCAGGGGAGTGGAAGAGGGACAGGGGAGTGGAAGAGAGGCGGAGGGAGCGGGAGAGAGGCGGAGGGAGCGGGAGAGAGGCGGAGGGAGCGGGAGAGAGGCGGAGGGAGCGGGAGAGAGGCGGAGGGAGCGGGAGAGAGGCGGAGGGAGCGGGAGAGAGGCGGAGGGAGCGGGAGAGAGGCGGAGGGAGCGGGAGAGAGGCGGAGGGAGCGGGAGAGAGGCGGAGGGAGCGGGAAGAGAGGCAAAGGGAGGAGCTTGCAGGGGAGTGGGAGAGGGGTAGACAGAGGAGTCACAACAGAGGGTGGAACATGTGGCATGAGTAAGATATGGTGGTGTGGGTGACATATTGGGGAGTGTTCTATTACAGAGAATCTCATAAAGAAAAATATTTCTTTTGTGAGTGACAGTACAATATTAGAACCTGGTTTAGAAACAGCACTGAAATATTTTATTTTGCTTTTCTTATGTTGGCAGAAGTTGAACTACACTATAAGGTACGTATGCATTTTATGTATGACGTAACTTATTTTTACAGCTCTATGAAGCAGTAGTCTTTTGAATTATTTTAACAAATGTATAAAACTGAATTCTGCACCACCTCACAATGGCCTAACTTTCTTTCATCTTTTTAAGAAATTATCTATTGAACTCAAATCTGTGATACAATGTTTTAAGACAGACCATGTAAAGGAACCATAAACCTGTAACCATACTATAAAGCACTAAGAAAGTATACAATGTAAAGGATAGGTTGCTACTCACCATATAGTGGAGTTTTTTAATCACAGACAGACACAACAAAAATACTGCTAAACAAGTAAGCTTTCTGCCAAAAAATCTTCTGACAGCGCGCGCGCACACACACACAAACACACACGCACACACACACACACACACACACACACACACACACACACGCGCATGTGCACAAAACCAAATCGCACACACATGACCACTCTCTCCGGCTGCCTTGGAAACCAGAAACAGTGGTCCTGTGTCATAAGAATGCAAAAGCTTATTTGTTTAGCCATCTTTTTGTTTTCTCTGTCTGTGACTTAACATCTCCACTATATGGTGAGTAGCAATCTGTCCTTTCCATAATATTGCCATTATTCCTTCCTTAATTTTCCACTGTTCAAAGTAGAAAATGTAGATCAAACAATCATTGATTAAAGATGCATGATACAGATGATTGAACTGGCAAATCAATAAAAGGAGAAAATTTTATACAAATAACTACAACAAATCTTTATGGAGGCTGGGAGGGATTCGATGAATGGTGACCCAAAGCAAACATGGGAGTTATTTAGTGAGTCATGGAACATACAAAGAAAAGAAGGAGGAGGGGGAGTGTTCACTGCAGCTGACAAAAATATTGTCTCTACTGAGGTCAAAGTTGAGTGTGACAGTGAAGTTATCTGGTCAGTTATAACAGGTCTAGTTTAAACCAAGCAAATTGTTGAATTTTTTATCAGCCAGCAGTCTCCTGTGACAATTCTAGAGTCATTTAAAGAATCTCTTTCGTCAGTAGCGCATAAATACTCAGATCATGCATTACTAGTTGAAGGCGACTTTAACTTACTGAGTATAGACTGGAATGTCTACGGATTCAATGTAGCTCCTAGACACAGAGAGTCATGCGAAGTACTTTTGAACACAGTTTCTGATAATGGTCTTGAGCAGCTAGTTCAGCTGCCCACACACAATGGAAATATCTTAGGCCTTGCAGCTACAAATAGTCTGGACCTTATTAACATCAGTAAAGAAACAGGGATTAGCGATCATGGTGTCATTGTAGCGACTATGGGTACAAAAGTTAATAATCATTCAAGGATAGAAGAGTACTTCCGCTAGAAAGAGCATACAAGCAGTTGTTAGCATTTCACTTAGAAGTGAACTGACATCACTTAGTTCCAGTAAGATGAACGTAGAGGAGTTATGGGCAAAGTTTAAGTAGATTGTTAATTGTGGTCTGGAGAATTATGTGCCTAGCAAGTGGATTAAGGACAGAAAAGACCCACCATGGTTTAGCAATGAGATCCAGAAAATGCTGAGGAAGCAGAGGCTGTTGCACTCTCGGTTCAAAAGAGAACATGCAAATGATGATAAGCAAAAGTTAGTAGAGATTTGTGTATCTGTGAAAATATCTATGTGCAAATCACACAACTACCATCACAGTCATACCTTAGCAAAAGATCTGGCAGAGAACCCTAGAAATTCTGATCCTATGTAAAATTGCTACGTGGGTCTAAAGGTTCCATCCAGTCACTTGTTGACCAGTCTGGTGTGGCAGTTGAAGATAGCAAAACGAAAGCCAAAGTTTTAAATTTTGCATTCAAGAGGTCATTCACGCAGGGGAATTGTACAAACATACCATCGTTTGACCATTGAACAGACTCCCCTATGGACAACATAGTAGTAAGTATCCCTAGCATACAGAAAAACTTAAGGAGTTGAAAACAGAGAAGTGATCAGGTCTGGATGAAATCCCAAATCAGTTTTTCAATGACTATTCTATGGCACTGGCCCCTTACTCAGCTTGCGTTTATCTTTGATCTCTAACCCAGTGCAACATCCTAAGTGACTAGGAAGAAGTACAGGTGACTCCTGCGTATAAGAAAGGCAAAAGAACAGAAATGCAGATTTCAGACCAATATCCCTAACATCAGTTTGCTCCAGAATCCTTGATCATATTGTCAGTTCAAATATAACAAATTTTCTTGAGACTGAGAAGATTATGTCCACAAATCAGCAAGGATTTAGAAAGCATTGCTCATGTGAAACTCAGCTTGCCTTTTCTCACTTGCTATGCTGTGAACCATGAATGAAGCCCAACAAGCAGATGTCATATTTCTAGATTTCTGGAAAGCGTCTGACACAGTGCCCCATCGCAGGCTGTTAAAGAAGGAACAACCACATGGAATAGGTTCACATATATGCAAGCAGCTCGAAGACTTCTTAAATAACAGAACCCAGTATGTTGTCCTTGGCAGTAAGTGTTCATTAGAGACTGGGATACTGTCAGGACTGCCCCTGGGAAGTGTGACAGGACCATTATTATTCTCTATATACATAAATGACTTGGCGGACAGGGTCTGTAGCAATCTGTGATTGTTTGCTGATGATGGAGCAGTGTACAGTACAGTGTCAAAGTTGAATGACTGTAGAAGGATACAAGGTGACTCAGATAAAATTTCTAGTTGGTGTCACGAATGACACAGTAGAGAAATATCATTTACTGCAGATGAGTAGGAAAAACAAACCTATGATTTACAGATACAGCATTAGCAGCATGCTGCTTGATACAGACACATCTTTTAAATATCTGGGCATAATGTTGCAAAACAATATGAAATGAAATGAGCATGTGACAATTGTAGTAGGAAAGGCAAATAGTCAACTTCAGTTCATTGGGAGAATACTAGAAAAGTGTGATTTATCTTTGAAGAAGATCGGATATAGGAAGACAGTGCGAACTATTCTTGAGTACTGCTCGAGTGTTTTGGAATCCGTACCAGGTCAGATTTGAGAAAAAAATAGAAAAAATCCAGTGGCGGGCTGCCAGATTTGTTACTGATAGGTTCGAGAGAGAAGAGGAGTTTGTGGCACAACTTGACTAGAAGAAGGGATTGGTTGGCAGGACATGTTCTGAGGCATCAAGGGATCACCAATTTAGTACTGAAGGGCAGCGTGGAGAGTAAAAATCATAGAGGGAGACCAACAACAACAACAACAACAACAACAACAGGTTCGAACAACACACAAGTGTTATGGAGAATTTAGAGAACTGGCATTTGAAGCCGACTGCAGAACAATTCTGTCACCTCCAACATATGTTGCGCGTAAGGACCATGAAAATAAGATACGAGAAATTAGGGCTCACATGGAGGCATACAGACAGTTGTTTTTCACTAAATCTATTAACAAGGGAACAGGAGAGGAAATGAGCAGCAGTGGTGTGGGGCACTTAGCTGATTCTGTGCACACTCCTAAACTGGCATGCCAAAGAATAACACTGCAGTGTGAGTTTATCTTGGTCAACATCGCTAAAAGATGCAGCACCAACAGAGCACATCTTTTGCCCGTTGCAGCTAACACTCCACCATGCACCATGAAGTGCACTGTGGAGTATCAATGTAGATGTAGATGTAGATGTAGATTTAGATTTAGATTCAGTTGGGAAGGGCATCACAATGATGTTATCTCTTGTTTTGAGACGAGCTGTCCCACGTCTGTCGTAACTGTTCATCGATATGCAGAATACTGGCACTGGGACAGAGTTGACATCCGAGCTGATCCAACGTGTTCCATAAAGAACATATCTGCACATCTTAACTCAGGAACATATCTATGAGTCTTACTGCCCATAGCAGTACATCAACATCACACACAGAGTTCAGAGAGACATGGGCCACATATGAACGAGCGTTGTCCTATTGAAAAATTCCACCAAAATATCGTTGCATGGGAGGTAAAACATAAGGACACAGGATACCTTTGATGTACCAGCCATGACTTGCAGTCATACCCAATGGCTCCCCACACCATGATGCCAGGAGTAACACTGGTGTGCCTCTCCAAAACATTGGAGGAATGGGACTTTTTGTAGCTGCATAGGTGTGATGATGCCACAAAACCATCCTATCAGCACAAATGTTGCTACTCTAGCTGATGGTGGATGTGCACCCCAGAAACCTTGTAGCTGGGCCCTGAAAGAGGAAAAGAAACTTGACATTCAGTCAATCTATGGGAGAGCAGAGAGTCCAAACACTGCATGGAGACAGGCACAGACACAACCAGCACAAATAACAGAAGCAAATATGAGCATGGTGTGTGCTGAAGTCAGGTCTGAGGTAGTCAGTCTGAGCATAAGAACTGAACTTGCTAGACTTAGTGCCACTGGCAAACAAGCACCTGGGCCAGTAGGTCTGCCCATACCACACACCACACAAGCTGTCCATGAGAGCTTTCTTACTACTCTGCTGCCTAGATCCACACGGACTCATCTGTGTTCTTCTGTATTCAGGGTGGCAGCGATATTAAAGGACCTCTATCCAGGTCACCATCATACTCGCCAATGATGGTCAACAGGGATGGTGCAGACCAGTGACTTTAATTGCTGAACACAATGCGACACCATTCATTATCAGTCTATGCTTCCTGGTCATGGCACCACTCCAAACGCAGCCATTGGTGGTTTTGTGTTAATGGCAATCTATGCACTGGATGGTAATTCCCTTGTCCAGCTGCTACTATTCTCTGATCAATAGTGCGGGATGACATAGAATGTTGAAGGAAGTCGATTGCCTGTACTCACATGGCAGATGAAGATGTGAAGGGGTTATGATGCGCTTGATGCACAATACATTGCTCCTTCCTCAAGGTGGTCAGACAAGGTTGACCAGAATCTTGATGAGAATGCCTTCCCTCACATTCCCATGTAGCCCAATATCAAGCTACTGTCACATCCTGCCCCAAAAGTCTGGATGCTTCAAGATCCGATAGCCAGTCAAATGGAGACCCACAATGAGTTCCCCTTCGAAATCGGTCAGGTCCAGTATGCAGTCTTTCTGCGTCCTTCAAAATGATTAACATCTAACACTGTTCATGCTCCTTACATACCCTGTCAGGTCTGGTAATATCATTAAAATGAACAAAACTAATGAATGCTGGTGGCTTTTCTATCTCTCAGAGAGAATTTCAACTCTAATCATTTACATACTGTGGATGAAATAGACACGTATGGAGATCTAACCATGTCTTCTGGGTACTTCACTTTTTTTTTCAGACACTGTACATTCTCCATGGAATATGATGTCACTAAAGTAACAGAAAATTGATGACATACTTCCAGTTATACAGCAAAGTTGTCACTTTATTTTATACGCAAATTTCAAAGAACAACCCAGTCATCATCTTCATGTGCTGTGAGCTGTGCTGTTGTGTTTACCTGCTGTCTGGACTCTAATCAAACGGTGATCTGTTGTTGGTCCTGTGTCACTATTTATAGCTAAATGAGAGTTCAACTCTCTATGCCAACTATGTGCTTTGACATTCTTTTGCTTTTCAGAACCAATACTGGTATTCTGTGAAATCTTTATTCTCTTAGTTTTTCCCAACTCTGGTTTGTGATATCTGGCAAGATATTAATAAATTCAGTGCCAGACACAAGCTATGTTTAAATTTAAAACTCTGTCTCTATTTATTAGGTTTTCTTACATCTTAGCTTTAGTAGAATCCTTAATTACACCATCCCACGACCTTGGTAGTTTTAGTCTGGTGAATCTCTAATGTCCCTTCCATCTTCTGTCAACTGTTCTAATATTCTGCACCACGTAAGACATGCCATGCCAGAATTCAGATATCTATATCAACATTACAAAAAGAAAAGATGCTAAGACCATACACGTTTCAGAAAATATCAGTACAGGCTCCGAAAAGCAGAAGAGCATATAGTGGGTGTAGGGAGTCAAATTCACAATCAGCTATAAATAGTGGCAAAGGACCAACAATATTCCACAATCTGGTTGAAGTCCACGTACTGAATACACAAAGTAGCACAACTCTCAGCATCCGAAGACTAAGGCTGAACCAGTCATTGAAATAATGAGCACAAAATGGAAATGAGAACTCTGTTGTACACTCAGAAGCAAACCATTAATCAATCATGCTGAGAAAACCTGAGAGATCATGTGATACAAAATTGTTCTCACCACAAGGCATTCTCCAAAGTTCTAGACTCTTCCACACATAAGGAATCAACAGATTTTGAAACTGAGATGACATTTTATGAACTGTTTAGAAATGTTTCTACATTATTGAAGTGTTCTGAAGAGTGAGTGGATGAATTTATTTCAGTCGATGATAATACTGAGTGCAGCACTAATTATGGCAGATGAAGACATTTTGTAGACTGTTTAGAGCTCAAAAAATTACAGAGAATTAGATAACAGATTTATTACGTGATCAATATTTTAGTTCCTGTCCTCACTACATCAGAAATGCACATCATCACATAAAGTATGCACAGCTATTAATATGTACACTGCAAATGGCAAAACAAAGGAAACAATGGACGATATTTAACAATTTGTCTCAATTTAATGGTGAAAAAGACGAACATATATTTTCCTCAAAACCAATATAACTGTAAATCAAATTACTGTACTGTGGTATCATTTGACAAGCAACAAAATACCCCTAGCTTTGGAGTCCTGAGCTGGGTATATTCAGACTTATGATAGCACCTATGGAGTTACCTGAATAATAGGTAGCTCTTCCGAAGTCTGGAAAATTGTTATCAGCTAAGAGAATGATATGCAGAGCCTATATCCATGCAGTGCACATCCAAATTATGCCATTTGGGAGAAAACAATACAGAGATCTGTCAGCATTGCACGTTCCCCTGGGTCTGATCACAACACCACTTTAATGGGAAAAAGTATTGCAGGCCCATCAGTTTAGTGTTAAGGTGGGTAGACGTCAAACGGGCTGACTTGGAGCTGGAGAGGCATCACAGGACATTTTAATTTCCACTATCCACACTTTTACAAATAAATTCATAAAACTTTGTCAGCATCACCAGGAAGGATTCAGGATTCACATTCATTGCAGTGGAAGTCCGAAAACATAACCTTTTTTTTTTTTTTTTTTTTTTTTTTTTTTTTTTTTTTTTTTTTTTTACGTGTGAAATTTCATCATTGTTTCACTTACTAATGGCTGCATTTGTTGCTATAGGTACACTTTTCTTCAAAAGTTAGAGAGATTCTTCGATGAATTTTGCACAGCATACAAACCATACTTACAGGTGTATGAAACTCTAGAATTTATTTAATTTATGAAAAAACGAATGAGCTGTTATATTTTAAACTTCATGTTTAGAAAAAAACACAAATTTTCTAGTTAATTACCTCAATTTTTAATAGATTTGTAAAATTCTAGAGTTTCATACACCTTTGAGTATGGGTTGTATACTGCGCAAAATTCATCAAAGAATCTCTCTTACTTATGAAGAAAAGTGTACCTATAGCAATAAATGCTGCCACTAGTAAGTGAAAAAAATAATGAAATTTCACATGTGAAAAAATTATTTTGTTATGTTTTCGAACTTCCACTGCTGTGAGTGTAAATTCTGAATCCTTCCTGGTCATGCTGACAAAGTTTTATGAATTTATTTGTAAAAGTATAGACAGTGGAAATTAAAATGTCCTGTGATGCCTCTCCTGCTCCCAGTCGGCCCGTTTGACGTCCTACCCCCCTTAAGCTGTTTTCAATTTAAGTCAACTTTAGAGGCTTATCTTTCTGAAAAACGGCATTTCAGTGCCAGAGCGAGAACTTTTTACACTCCCTTTGTAATTTGCTGAGGCAAAATATTTCATCATCTGAAGAAGGATTCAAACCCTAAACTGCCACTACAAAATTAAATTTGATGAGGCAATTTGTCTTAGTATCTCTCCCCCCTCCCCCCTTTTCTTCCTACATTTTACATTGGTCAATGAGTCTTACATCCATAAAGGATACTCAATTGGACATTATTTCTATCCAAAAACCATCTTCATTGTGAAACATGCTTTTTTGCATCCTTGAGAACAAGTTTTCTTTCTCTCTTTGTAATACTGAACCAAAAATATCCTTTTAAGTACCCTTATACCCATAGCAAGAGTGATCATTGTCAGCTATGTTTTCATTATGTGTTTTCTTGTTCAGAAATAATACCAATGAAAAGCTAATGAAAAAATTATCTAACCTCTGTTTAGTACATACTGTTTCCTCGAATGAAGGAAGCTGCCAAAGCAAAGAAGCACTCTATCAGCATACATAGTTTCCCATATTCATCCATTACACACTCCATGCTGATATTTTACAGATTTAACATGACTATGCATTGTGATAGTACACGTTATGGTACATGCAGTTTTATCTGATTACATATTAACACATAGTTAACAATAAATATATAATCTTTTCTCATGCTCACAGCTTTATAAAATCATGTTATAAACCATAAAACAAAACTACCTTCTCATCGCCCAAAGCTGAGTCATAGCCCGCAGACACGATCAACAGCTCAGGTTGAAACTAAATAAAAAATAAAAAAAAGTAGTAAGTAAATTCAAACCTCAGGGCATCCTATAGCAGCATCATATCCTGCTGATATCAGGATCAATTCTGGCTGAAACTAAAAAGAAAAATTATATTTAAAAAATTGACTGCAAACAAATGTTCAGTTCAAAATTTTAGTTATTTATTGCAATGGTAGTATCAATTATTTATTTAAAGTGGGAGAATCTTTTATCATGCAAACAGCAGTAAATATGGCTTCAGTGTCAAAGAATTTTCTTTTTAAAGTAAAGTAGTCAACACAGACAATATCACAAAACTATTTCCACTAATCTCGAGGAAGCCCTCATATTCTTAAACTGGAAAAGTAAGAAATGCGTATGTGCTAATGGAATATATCTGAATTATTATTTCGGATGACACTACACAGCTTGCCTCAAAGGCAGACAAACTTCAACAACTAATGAATTAACGTACTAGAGCAAGATAAAAAGTAGGACAGAAAACCATTTATGATTTTATGAATGAAATAATGTAAAATCAACATCTTGAAACAAAATTGAGCAAATTAACAGTGAAGTAACAGAAATGTTGTGAGTTCCTACATTTCGGGTAGGTGAAGACAGGAAATGGATGGACAGCAAATGAAACACTCAAAAGAATGCTTTTCATAAACAAATATGGTTTCCAAAATACAGTTTCTCATAGGTCAAACAGAAACTTTTTACTTGTGGTTGTAGGATATTGACTTTTAATAGAAAAACTATTCAAAAACTTGTTGCTGCTGAGTGAGCAACCCAAAGATGCATGTTGGGAACTATCACATTTACCCGAGTATAAGACAATCCTGATTATAAGACAACCACCATCTTCTCAAGAGGTTTATTGAGAAAGAGTTATTTTTAACATATTCTTTCTAATCAAAATTACAAACTGTTTTCCTGACACAAAGTATCTGTCTAAAGAGTTTACATCATAACTATTCTAAATTTATGCCACTTATAGTTTGTCTACATTTTGATAAAACAAAGAGAAATAAAATAAGAGAAATGTTAAACATTTATGTGCAGACCGTTTTCTTTCCTACATTTTTTGCTTACTATTCCTGTCGGATGTGGATCAACATTTTTAATAATAATAATAATAATAATAATAATAATAATAATAATAGTAACAACAACAACAACAACAATAATAATAATGACACAGCTGTGAAATTTATATCTTTATTATCACAATAATTTCTTCCGAATTAGTTGCGATAGTGGTCAGAGGAATGTGACCGCGAGAGGGTCCCTCATACCCTGTGGCACACCATTCCAGAAAAGAATTATAAAACCCCACCAGTGCATGAGCAATATTATCTAGCTAATGAAGAATATTATATAAAACAGAAAAGAAACAAGAAAACACTAGAGTTATGTGCACCATGTAAGAAAACAAAGTAGGTGAAACAATCAGCAAGATATATAAAACAGAGATGTTCAGTGGTTAAAGTAGGCACTGGGCACAAATAATATGCCTAGCTATTTGTTTCGTAATTTTTATATTATCCTGTGTACTCAGAAAGCTGTTTTATTATTTATCTCACTATCTATAACATAGCCACTTGAGTGTATGTCAATTACTATCTCTTAACTTTTTCCTTTTCAACAATCAAACTTTTGTCATGTTTTATTTCATTACTTCTTATTACTGTAAAGTCTCTTATAATTTATAAGCCCATTACAGACTTTACTGACTGTATCCCCCATTATTTTACATCATACAATTAATCACTGAAGAATATGTGTATGCCAACAGTAGCGACATCTGGCGAATTTGGAACACAAACATTTTGTGGCTACTGTACGGCAATTTATTTGGAACAGTAGTGCTGCTGACAAGATTACTTTCATATATACTATTATTTATATATATTTGACGATGCTGGCACTGATTTTGTGTTTAGCGTTTGGCGATGCCCCTATGGCTCCAGTATATTACACATATTTTTATAAAACAGGTATGCCTCTTCATATTTAAAGCGCACAAATGCACATGTATGTCAGTAATAATTTTTATTGTGGCCTATTTTATTGTTTTAAGCTGTGAACAATGTGCTAGTATATTTCTGTTTTTCCCATACTTTGCTGCAGATCTAAAGATAGTCATTATAGCTCAAAACCGGTAGTCTGATGACAAAAAATTTGTGACCGTAGACCTGAAGTAAAGGAAATTTAAAAATACATAAAAGATTGCAATCACGATTCAGTCCGACTCTTTAACTTTCGCTCATCTCGTGACCTACTGAGACATGTTGGTACTATCTCCACAACTGTTCTTTGCCACTGTTATTTATTCTCAACAATAATTATAGTCAACAAAAATAATCAATAGCTGAGAACATAATTTGATTGGAATCTATTCACGAAGTGGTGACAGGAAAACACACACACACACACACACACACACACACACGCACACAAAAGTGGAGGTTTAACATACACAAGCTTTCAGAGCCATCGACTCTCCCTTCTGGTACAAGAGTTGAAGGGGAAGGAAGAGGGCTGAAGGAAAAGGACTGGAGAGATTTAAGAGAAGGGGTACAGTTCAGAAAAGCCACCCAGAATCCGGGGTCACGGAAAACTAACCAAACGGGATGACAAGGAACAACTGATTTTTGGAGACTGCACTGCGCTCAAGCTGTCCGTCAGCATGACTACTACCCAGTTATCAGTCAGGATGAATGGGCATAGGCAGAGGGTGTATACTGGCAATACACAATAGCTTGCTGCAGAGCATGCTCTACTCATGACAGTCATGACCTCAATGCCTGTTTCACCATGTGCGCCATATGGATTCTTCCCCCAGACACCATTTTCTCAAAACTCCGCAGGTGGGAACTAGTGCTACATGTCCTTTGTTCTCACCACCCACCTGGCCTTAATTTATGTTAATTTCTACTGTCTCAGGATTTCTTCACAGTAACTACTCCTTTCTTCACTCCATTTTAGTTTTCTCCAACTTTCATTTTCTGACCTGTCTATTTTTGACCATCTCCCTCCCACCTCTGTCACAGACAATGCACTTAGCTTTTAACTCTTATTAACTCATGCACGATGTTTTAGTGGTAATCTCTGTCTTGCATTTCACCCTGTCTTCCACATTCAAGCAACCGAATTTCTCACTTGCAGCTCAATTAGTAAATGATTACATTATCTTATAATCGAATCAAATATTGATATGGATTCAGAATCAAGTAATGATTTTTGAAGAACAACATTTCCACTTTTGAATGTTAACTTTACTTAAAAAGCAACAATAATGTTTGTACACGGTACCAGTATCCACACATGTATGATAACTTTCATGTAAACCTGCTTAAATACAACAACACAATAGTTTGTAAGATGATAGATGTTAGTGGTATTTCTCCTGTGTTTTACAAAATTGTCAAATTTTAAGCAGGTGGCTAGTTCATAGTTTCTCATGTATCCCTTGCACTAGAGTCATGACTCATATGTAGAGGCACCTGTTTTTCGAAAAAGCGCGAAATTGTGAAATTTTCACGTAATTTTGCACATTTTGCTGAAAACGCAAAACTATTTACTTTTAAGCCACATCACAAAATAATTGACGAAACTTTGCAAAATCTCCTCATTTGAACTTAACTGTGGAAATTCAATTGGAGTTATGGTGATACAATCCGGATATCGATTGTACACCATTTCGATATATATAATATATCGAGTATTCCAAAGACATTCTACAGTGTTCTGGCGATGTATTCAGTATTGTGTGTTGGAAATCGTTGTGGATCGCCGGTGCATTGAGTGTGGTATTTTGTGTTTTGTTTTCGTGCTACAGATGATTAATATGGCAGTGACAGTTTTCGATCAAGAAAAGGAATTTTCGTCCGAAGGATTTTACATTTTCGACAAAAGTAAAATCACTTATGTGCAAATACTGCAATGTGCGCATTGAGTGGCAGAGGAAGGACATGTGCCTGAAACACATTAATAACAGTTCTTCCCATAAGAATAACAAGGAGAGGGCGTTAACAACTACTGGTATAAAAAGACAAGCTACGCTCACGGAAGTCACTGCAGCGGCGAAACGAGCAAAAAGTGATAAAGAATAATTCATTTTATTGACTACTCGAGCTTTCATTGAGGCTAACATTCTAATGGAAAAAGTTGCATGGATGAACAAATACATACCAGGTTTGTGTAATAATTAATTTACCGTCTGCTAATCGCAGCAAAGATTAGGTAATCTCAATAGCCAATAATTTTTGTTGGTTGGAATAGGCCTTTATTAAAAATATTTTTCCCTTCAAGCACCCTCTTAAAAAAGTCTTATAACTGGGTAATGTGGTAATTTAATTCATTACATAGTACTCTAATAGCAGTTCTATTGACATTTTTAAGATGCTGGAGACTTACCCTCCGCTGGAAGACTAAGGGAAGGTTACATACCTTGAATCATCAAAGAATAAGAGGAAAGATTAAAAGGAGCCGTGAAAGACGAAAGAGTTTCAATTCTGTGTGATGAAACGACAGACAGAAAATGGCAGTGTGTGTTCGTAGTTCTGATAAAAGTACTTCGTTGTGGCGATGGTGCATTCCAGAAATTATTTGTCTGGGGAGTGAAAGTTATTGCAAATGCAAGTGCTACAGAATGTGCACAAGCAATTATGAGTGTCATACAGAAACTTGAAATTCAGTACAGAAATGTAGTTTCTATAACTTCAGATTCAGCCCGTTATATGGGCAAGTGTATAAATGCAGTTAGGGTTTTAGTTTCAGAAGGGTTAAAACACATACAATGCTGGGCTCATAAATTAAATTTGGTTGGCAATGTGTGGGCTGTGGAACATTGTGATTTGAACCACTGTGTTTTGCAGACAAAACACATCTTCCTTAACACCCGAAAGAGAAAGCATGCATACATTCAGTTCTTAGCGCAGAAATATATATGTGTACCCACAAAAACTAAACTTTTCCCTATTCCTGGCATCACTAGGTGGAACTCGTGGTTTGAAAGTGTCAAGTACCTTGGAGAATATCTCTGTGATATAGTAGAATTTGTTGAAACTGTTGAAGATGAGAGTGTAGCTGTCAATTATTTTAAAGCTTTGACTTCTGCTGAAGCAAAAAAAAATTCAATGCCTAGCTATTTTCCTTGTTGAGCACTGCTCAAAATGTTGCAATTTGCTGCTGACATTAGAGAGCTCCAAGATACCGTTAATTCATCTTCTGCAGTCTAAGCTTGGTGACCTTGCAAAGAGCTTTAAGTTACTAGAGGATGCATTTTCTTCGAGACAACCACAGAAAAACTTAAATTGCCAGAGCATATGCAAGTACAGTTAACATCACTCTTCCAGTCTATAGGTAGTGCAAGTCCTACAAAACTGAACCACTTGATGGAGTGTGATACAGGAAAAATTGTCATTTCTTCTATAGGTAAATTGTTTGATCTGAGAAACATAATAAAAGGCAATTTAGACAGTGTTGAAATCTCTCAGCTGATAAAGAAAATTCCCATTCTACAAGAACTTCCAATGTCAGAATTTCTTGTACCATATACATTGTCTAGGGATTTAGTAGCTAGTTCTTTTAGAGATGGTAAAGGTGTTGATGTGATTGGTATTCTTCTTTCCCTGGAAGCAGTGTATGAACTTTTTGTGGAAGCTGCAGTGAAGGCTTTGTGGATCCCAGTCAGTAATGTTGATAGTGAGAGATCATTTTCTAGATATTGCAGTATAATGTCTGACAGGAGAACAGCTCTGACTCCCAGTAATATGGAAGTCATGGTATCCTTGTCTTTCTCAGACTGACTTGTGTGTTGTGTACATAGACTAGGAAAGGATAAATTTTTTCCAAACTTTCATGATTTGGTATTTGTGTTTTAATAAGAGTTATAATTTTTATGCTTTTTCAGTTTATGTAAAATAAAAGATTTTTCACTGCAAATGTGCCATAAATGTATTTCCTTTACCTTTTACTGCTGAAAAGTGGAAATAAAATTTAGTGAAATTCTTGACGAACTGAAGAAAAAAAGAACTAGTGAAAAATTTACTGAAATAACTTTTTAAAAATGACGAAATCGGGCAGAAATTTTCACCACAAACAGGTGCCTCTAGTCATATGTCATGCAATTGTTCAAGCAACATTGATACTGCGTAAAGCGTTTTGTCGTATCAGGAAAACCTGAACCTGTTCAAATGCAAATATTGTTTGCCCATACCTATCATCCTGATTTCTTCAAAATAAATCAGCACATGACCTAAATATTTAAAGCCTCATATGTAAAGGGGATCCCTATATAGCCTATTAAACAATGTAAAAATGTTAACCTCAGCAAGAATAACAACCTGTGAATATAAGACGAACCAGTATTTTTTGAATGATGAATTCAGAAAGAAAACCTCAGATCTCATCTTATAATCAGGTAAATATGGTGCTATGAGAGACCAGAAAACAAACAAACAGATCAGGAAACAGACTGTATTTGAGCCATATGACTACTTCATTTAAGCTACAGTATCAATACTGTTTTCACTATTTAAAACACTTATTTCTCATTTGCTACTGTGCAGTTAAATAATTTCCTTATTATTTTTAATATAACATTGAAAATAATAAATTAGGCGTCCACATCCCAACAGCAACAGCCTCTAAAGGTGTTTGAAGAGGTACACACTCGATGTGAAAAGAGTTAAGGACATAGATGCAAACGCCACCAGATACCCTCTCAGAAGCTGCCCGATTCTTATCATATCGCCAATAGTCATGGAGGGCAGGGGTTTGCATTGCCAGAAGCCAAGTTTCCTGGAGAGCAATGCAGAAGAAAGGGCAAAGAATGATAAGATGTCTGAGCTTAGCAAGGTGGTGGAAAAAACCACTGCAATTCCACTGGAGAATGACATTGTCCATGGCGTGAAGGGACCAGAAGACAGATTATGATGCTGGGTCAGCTGCTGTCACCGACGGAGGACATGTGTGATTGACATCCATTGTGTCTTCAGGGTCCGGTGAGATCTAGGTCCTCAGAGGACGCCAGAATCTCCACCTCATGCTCAGACACAGAGCCTGTAGGGAGCGGTGGGGTGGGTGTCACCGCAATTTCCTTGGTCTTATAGGTCTTCTTCTTGGACTTTTTTCTCACTGCGCCTTGGGTTTTACTGGCTGGGAGGGCTTCACTGATTCAGTCT
This sequence comes from Schistocerca cancellata, assembly GCF_023864275.1. Taxonomy (NCBI): domain Eukaryota; kingdom Metazoa; phylum Arthropoda; class Insecta; order Orthoptera; family Acrididae; genus Schistocerca; species Schistocerca cancellata. Next base: position 610,559,185 of record NC_064626.1, read on the forward strand.
TTGGGACAGAGGAGGATCGTGAAACCCTACGACCAGCTGCTTGTGGGCACTTAAGCCACTAGCAGGCATCATCTTTCCCACTGGTGGAAACCTGGGAAGGGAGGGACCCAAGGGACCCCTTGTGAGCGAGATGAGCCGAAGAAGTTGGACACTTCTCCAGCTTAGAGGTGGGGACGGATGCCCCCGATGGGTGGGGGGATGTTGCTCCTGAAGTAGGTGGTGCCCCCCCCATGAGCAAGGGGGCAGGCGTGGTCTTCCAGCTCTGGGAGGTGATTGTTGTAGGTGGAAATGATGAGGCTAGAACAGTGGTAGTGGCGGTGTAAGAGGTGGTCATACAAACAGAATGAAGGCGTTCAAACTTCCGCTTAGCCTCAGTGTAGGTCAGTCGTTCCAGGGTCTCATATTCAATTATTTTCTGCTCTTTCTGTAAAATACTGCAGTCTGGTGAGCAAGGTGAATGATGTTCTCCGCAGCCGACACAGATGGGAGGCAGAGCATAGGGAGTATTGGGATGTGATGGGCATCCGCAATCTCGACATGTGGGAGTGAAAGTACAGAGGGAAGACATATGGCCAAACTTCCAGCACTTAAAGCACCACATCAGGGGAGGGATATAGAGCTTGACGTCACAGCGGTAGACCATCACCATAACCTTCTCAGGCAATGTATCACCCTCGAAGGCCTAGATGAAGGCACCAGTCACAACCTGATAATCCCTCAGACCCTGATGAACACGCCGGACGAAATGAACACCTCGCCACTCCAAATTGGCGCGCAGCTCGTTATCAGACTGCAAAAAGACAGTCCCTGTGGAATATAATACCCTGAACCATATTTAAACTCTTATGGGGTGTGATGGTAACAGAAACAACCCCCAACTTGTCACAGACGAGTAATGCTCGTGACTGAGCAGAGGATGCTGTTTTTATTAAAACTGACCCAGAGCGCATTTTGGACAAGCCCTCCACCTCTCCAAACCTGTCCTCTAAATGCTCGACAAAGAACTGAGGCTTCATCATTGTGAAAGACTCCCCGTCAGCTCTCGTACATACTAGGTACTAGGGCGAATAAGCTTCACTGCCAACCTTAGCCTTTTTTTCCTCCCATGGTGTGGTCAGGTAGGGGAACGATTTGGGGTCATACGTGTTTGCATTAAATTAAGCCCTCGAAAGCTTAGAGAGTGCTGGTGGCTGGCCACCAGCAAGAGATGACGTACCATGCTTCATTGCTTGTCATCTGCCCTGATGCCACCGACTCCAACCAAGGGTCCTCCCCATGGGTACTACCCAGGTGCAGCAAGGGCCACCTGGCAGGATGGCCTTTGCCTGGAGTCCCAATGCACCAGGGAGATAGGCACCTACTCCTTGGTATACGTGGGGAGTTAACGGCGCAGCAGAGTGATTCCTGTGTTGTCAGGGGGCTACAACCAACAGGTTAAATGGCGACCCCACCACAACGGACTGGCTACCATGCTGGATATCAGGTGCAAAGAAGTCCAAGGTCGTCATCAGCGCAGAAACAAACACTGCATAGTGCATGGCTTATCCTCGTCCAAGATATGGAGAATGGGTGTGACTGCAATGTGACGACGAGAAAGGCGCTAAAGATCTCAATGCACAATGGACACAATGCACCAAGTAAGGCCACCCCTCCCAAATTGGCTCGCTCTTTGGAATAAATTTGAAATATGGAGGTCAAACCTGAAAGGGGACCATCACCTAAGGGCCGAGATGTGTGAGACTCCTTTTAGTCGCCTCTTACAACAGGCAGGAATACCACGGGCCTATTCTAACCCCCAGTCCCACAGGAGTGTGTGGACTGATGTTGAAGCTGACCTGTTAAAATTCCTGTAATCTGTAAGTACCTTCTCCGAACTAAATTTCACTTGGTCCCATTCTGAATCCTATGCCACTTTCCTTCACGTTGATTTCACCCTCATCAAAGGCCAGCTACACACTTCTCTCCACATTAAATCTACTAACAAACAACAGTACTTACATTTTGACAGTTGCCATCCTTTCCAGGTCAAACATTCCCTCCCATACAGCCTTGGCATTCGAGGCAAATCTATTTGTTTAGATGGTGACTCTTTACAGCAATACACCACCATTCTTACCTCAGCCTTCACAGAAGCTAATTATCCCAAGAGTCTAGTTCATAAGCAGATTTCCCAAGCCATCACATCCAATCCTGGTACTGCTAATCCCTAGACAAGACAGCTTCGGAGCATATCACTTGTCACTCAGTATTATCCTGGTCTTGAATGTATTAATCAGCTATTTCGACAAGGGCATGACTTCCTAAAATCATGTCCTGAAATGAAATCCTTTGTGTCTGAGATTTCGCCCACCACACCTAAAATAGCTTTCCATCGCCCTCCCAATAAAATAGCTTTTCATCGCCCTCCCAATCTTCACAATACTCTTGTCAGACACTAGGCTACTTCTACACCCATCTATTTACCCTATGGCTCCTACCCCTGCGACCATTCCAGCTGCAAGACTTGTTGTGTGCACCCTCCTAGCACCACCTATTTCAGCCCTGTAACTGGCAAAACATATACTATCAAGGGAGAACCACCTGTGAAACAACATGTCATATACCAGCTGTTATGTAAATAATGTTTGGCCTTTTACATTGGCATGACTAGAACCAAATTATCAGTCAGGATGAATGGGCTTAGGCAAAGGGGGTATACCAGCAACACACAGTATCCTGTTGCAGACCATGCTGTACAATATGACAGTCATGACCTCGGCCCCCGTTTCACCACATGCGCCACCTGTATTCTTCCCCCGGAAACCAGTTTCTTAGTACTTCACAGATGGGAACTAGCACTACAGCACATCCTTGATTCTCGCCACCCACCTGGCCTCCATTTACATTATCGCCTTCCATCTCAGCATTCCTTCACAGTAACTACTCCTTTCTTCACTCCATTTTAGTTTTCTACATCTTTCATTTTCTGATCTGTCTATTTCTCACTGTCCCCCCCCCCCCCCCCCCCAATCTCTGTTACATACAATGCACTTAGTTTTTCAATCTTATTAACTCATGTACGGTGTTTTAGCAGGAATCTCCTTCTCGCATATTATCCTGTCTTCCACCTTTAAGATCTCCAGTTATCAAATTTCGTCCAGTGCAGTCCTCAACAGTTAGTCTTTTGCTCTCATCCTGTCTAACAAGTCTCCCCTAACTCAGGGTTCCGGGTGACTTTTCAGAACTGTACCCCTTTCCCTAAACCTCTCCAGTGCTTTTCTTTCACACCGCTTCCTTCCCCTTCAACTCTTCTGCCAGAAGAAGGAATCACTGGCTTCGAAAGATTGTAAAAGTTAAAACCTTTTGTGTGTGTGTGTGTGTGTGTGTGTGTGTGTGTGTGTGTGTTTGCCTGCCACCCTTTGGTGAGTACATTTTTAATCTATCCATTTACATTTTATTATTTTTAATGATATATTAGTTTAAACTGAAACATCAGTAATAAAATATTCATACAAATAAGCAAACGGATATAAGAATGAGGAATGGAAGAGCAATATCCAGGATGAACTGTGCTTATGGTGAATAATACACAGACACACGGCAACATAGTTTCTAAGTGTGTGAAGAAAGACAAATACACAAAAACCAATGAAATGTGGGTGACAGGTTTATTCAGCAATATAATAATGGTTAAGTGGGTGCTGGAAACATATGTTCTACATCATTGTGAGATCCTGTGCATGGGATTTGCGAAAGAAACGAAGCAGCTCTCCAACTGAACACATTCCAGAGGAAGTTCATTCTTGCACAAAAACCGATCTCTCAGTAGAACACACGTTTTCATTCATACAATATACATAATGTTCTCAAACTTTCCATTTCATTTGGTGCATTCAAGTTTTGGCAGCATATTCCTATCCAGTATCTAGTATATCTATCTACACCTATTATACTGAGTGCACCATCGTCCCCTTTGCATCCTTCTGGTTTGTTATTGCCCTCTTTTCTGGATTTCATTAATTATAACTGAACTCCCTGTAATTATGGTTTTATCTCTGCATGAGATTATAAAATAACAAGAGGTATTTAAGACTATTAATACTTTTGTTTGTAAATAGGATCTCCAAAGAAAGATAATCACCATACTACAAGGCACATTCAGAAGTAAGATTATAGCATCAGAGCCAAGATAATGCTCACACATGAAAGGAAATGTGAGAGGGGGTAGGGGTAGTTCTTAAACTTTAAAAAAGGAGGAATTCAATGAAAACCACAATTACTTGAAAAAGTGAGGATTCAGAAACACACTGGGAATTAAAAGTGTGTAGTAACTGAAAAACTAAAAACAAAAAAAACAAAAAACAAAAAATAAAAAAATTATAAAACCATAAGTGAAAATGAAGAGTAACGTGCATACACAGGCACTTCACTTGAGGGAGTTCTGTGTCCCCAAATCAGATTTTAAAATGTAGTCTAGTTTCAAATAAATCAGTATTGATTATTGCATTTTTCTACCCACATAAAAGGTATATTTATTAATACAGAAAACAGATGCTACTAAATGTTCATTTAATAACTCTGATTATTACTGCCCATTAAAACTTGAAGAAAGTAAGTGTAGTTAGAAATACATACCTCCAAAACCACTGGTAATAAAACGTGATGAAAAATAGCTAAATAATCAGCATCAGTCATTCCTGTTTTATTCAGTGGTACATTAAAGTTGTATCCTTTTCCTTTTCCTTCCCCAATGTAGTCATAATCAGACTCTCTCAAATTTGGCCAAAAGGAGCCATGTTCATAACGATGAATAGAAAAGTACACAACCCTATAAAAGAAGTAACAGTTTTATCTTTTTTGTCATTAATATAAAATTACTGCATTTTCTTTCTGTTTAACTGTACGAATATCCTTTGAAGGAAAATTAAAAAGAGGAGCTGCTGCACGAATATCATGAACTCACGTGGCAAGTCAGTACTAAATAAAAAAGGGAAAGCGGAAGTTGGGAGGAATATGGACTTTAAGACATTTATTTTCAAAAAGAGGAAGAAAATAAAAATTAGAAAAGAGATATGATACTGTGAGAAGAATCTGACAGAGCACTGAAAGATCTAAGGCAAAACAAGGCCTCTGGTGAAGACAACATTCCCGCAAAATTACTGAGTTCCTGGAAAGAGCATATCACAAACAAACTATTCCACCTAGTATCGGATTGGTGAAATACCTTCAGAATTCAAAAAAGAATGTAATTCCAGCTCCAAGCATGGCAGGGCTGAGCAGTGTGAATATAACCAAATTATCAGTTTAATAAGTCGTAGCTGCACAACACTGACATGAATTATCAGTTTGGGCTGCAGAGAAATGCAGCAACATGTAAACCAATACTGCCACCAGAAATAATGTTAGAAGGTATGTTAGAGGAAGGCAAAACTTTATTTAAAACATTTATATATATTTTGAAATATGCTTTTGACAATGGTGACTGGGATGCTCTTGTAGAAAAGTATCCCTACCTAACTTAATAAAATAATCACAAAAATTAATCTGAAGATGAAGAATTGAGAACACGCTTGCTGGGTACTGCATACTGTATAACATTCACAAGGGGTTAGTAAAAACTAACAGAATGATCTCAAAATTTAATAGTTCTTAGTGAGAGTCACTTGCTGGTGTGATAACACTAAATAAAATAGCCGCATTCTAAAAACAGCATCCTTAGTGCTGACTCCCCCAAAAATAAATACTCCTTACACAACCAGGTGAGTATGGGATACAGAACACACACCAACTTCTTGTGGAGTATTCACCAGCACAAACATCAAACATCACTCTTGCAGACACAAGGATTGAAACTTTGTTAGCAGTGCCTTTCAGCACGAAGCACTATTTTACATATCGATAGGTGGGATGGTGCAGTGCAGGTAAGTGTCAATACTTTGTATCTGACATGCTTGTCACAAAGTGCATTGCCATGTAGTGTGTTCGTCACGGCATATGCTTAAGCCTGAAATCTGATAATGTCACCATGAAGGAAAGACCCAAACGGAGAATGAGGTTACACCGGTGGAAGCCTACCTGTGCCTGGAGCAAGGGTCTATGTCCCAGTATGCAGTGACCCTGGTAGACAGATGTCCGGTCAGACAGCAGAATCGAGAGCTGTTGGCGGAATTAGCCACACAAGGAAGAAACTTGTTGCATTAGCAGACAGCCGTAGAGAACTAGACATATACAGAATGGGGCCAGACTGCTAAGGCCGATATGTGGTGAAGGGCCATCACACACTCTCTGAAATAGTGAATGTGGCAGCGATACAATACAGGGAGAGAAATTTTATCTACACCTAGTGCAGAAACCAGATTCCAGTTAGACACAAAGGACAGGAAAGGGAATCATTAACTGAGAAGGAAAGTGTGATAAGTTTGGAGTCCACCCCTAATGTTATTCAATCTGTACATTGAGCAATCTGTTGGTGAAAATCAGAAAAATTTTGGAAAGCAAATTAAAATTCAGAGAGAAGAAATAAAAACTTGAAGGTCTGCTATTGACATTGTAATTCTGTCAGAGGCAGCAAGAGACTTGGAACAGCAGCTAAAGAACACAAATAGTGTTTTGAAAAAAAGGGTATATAATGAATATCAACAAAAGCAAAACAATAGTCAAAGATTGTTGTCAATTTAAGTCAGGTGATGCTGAGGGAATGAGATTAAGAAATGAGACACAAAAAGTAGTAGATGAACTCTGCTATTTGGGCAGCAAAATAGCTGATGATCACCAACGTTGATACGATTTAAAATGCAGACTGGCAGTAGCAAGAAAAGTTTTTCTAAGAAAGAGATATCTGTTAACATTGACTATAAATTCAAATGTAGAAAATCTTTTCTAAAGGTATTTGTCTCAAGTGTAAGCCATGTACAGAAGTGAAACATGGACGATAAACAGTCCACACAAAGAGAAAGTGGAAGCTTTTGAAATGTGGTGCTACAAATGAATGCTCAAGATCAGATGGGCAGATCAAGTAACTAACGAGGAGGTATTGAACCAAATGGAGGAGAAAAGAAATTTATGGCACAACCTGATTTAAAGAAGAGAGGCCTGACATAATTACCTATTTTGTATGGAGGGAAGTGTGGAGGGCAAGAACTTGTAGAGGGAGACCAAGGCTCAAATATAGTAAGTACATTTAAATGGATTTATGTTGCAGCAGTTAGTAGTTATGCAGAGATGAATAAATGTTCACAGAACAAACTAGTGCAGAAAGCCACATTAAACAAGTGTTCAGGCGGAAGATCACAATAACAACAAGGTATAAACGTCTGTAAATTTTACTAGCTACATATAGATAAAAGCAAGTAAAAGTGAACAATTTTCTCAAAAGGAACACATATGACAGCAAAAAATTAACACATTGATGCAAAAGAATAATGAATTTTGTTATTCATTACCCCAGTATGAAAAACATTAATATGTCTTAACAACCCCAAAGACCTTATATCTCATTGTTCATCTTTCCTTTCTTGCTTAATGACAAGAAACACTGTTTACCTAGAGCATAAATAATGTCTCTTAGTTGTGTGGCAATTTTACACACAAAAAAGACGAAAATTTTTGGTCTTTTATTAGTCACATTCTGGGCAGAGTGGAGGGAGAGACAGCAGAGAATCAGTTCACACTTAAGTACTCCTAAGCAGTTAGGTATTAAAATTCTCATAAATATGAAGAATTAGACAATGTTGCAGTTTGTCGAAGTATGGAGGTGGCTGAATGTGTTAACACATTGAAAACTAAGTGTTATTCTAAATAACAGTTGCACAACATTGTTCTAGTATGAAACATCACCTAAGTCAGCGGATGTAAAACACTGCCGTTAACATATAATGCAAATAAATGCAATGGTAGAACATAGTGGGTGACAATTATTGAACTATATCGAAAAAAAAAATTTACAAACTACAGCATGTACACACTTTATTCAACATGTAAACATCACTACAGATATTCAGATTTAGGTTATGACGTGTTCAATCTGTCACAGACGAATAGCAAAATTCTGCATGACCCACTGGAGTGTTGGAACATCGATGCTGTCAATGACCTCCTGAATGACTATTTTCAGCTCAGCAATGGTTTTGGCATTATTAATATAGCCCAACAAAAAGGAGTCGCATTTGTTCAAATCCGGAGAACATGGCAGTCAATAGAGGCCCATGCTAGTGGCCTCTGGGTACCTCAGAACCAGACTGCAGTCCCCAAAGTGCTCCTCCAGGACATCAAACACTCTCCTGCTTTGATGGGGTCGAGCTCCATCTTGCACGACCACATCTTGTTGAAATCTGGGTCACTTTGGATAATGGGGATGAAATCATCTTCCAAAACTTTCACGTACCATTTGGTAGCCATCGAGCCATCACGGAATATTGCACTGATCATTCCGTGACTGGACATTGCACACCAAACAGTGACAATTTGAGGGTGAAGAGACTTCTCCATAGCAAAATGTGGATTCTCATTCCCCCAAATGTAGCAATTTTGCTTACTGATGACCCCACCCCATCCAAACGAAAATGGGCTTCCCCACTAAACCAAATCATATTCACATCAAAGTCCTGTTCAACAATTCTGTGGACAATAGCATTGGCAAAACACAACTGCTGTTCTATGCCCCTGGGGCTTAATGACTGGTGGGTTTAAATTTTGTATGGGAAGAGATGCAGATCTTCAGCAACAATTTGTCACAGTGTTCGTTGAATGGTTGGTTTAAAAGGGGAGGAAAGGGAACAAACTGCGAGGTAATCAGTCCCTTGTTCCTAGTAGAACAATCACCCAAAGGAAAGAAGAAAACAAAGAAGACATATGGCACAACAACAGGAGAAAGGAAGAACCAGAAGAACGACAGAACGACAACAAACACAGCAATGGACAAAACAGGGGAAGAAAACCACAGACACACACAAGAAAAAGGGAGAAGAGATTAAAAACAAGAAAGCAGATTACCGTGGCTGGTTGACCATGAGAATGAAGAAGGAGAAGTCAGTCACTCTGCAACACATCAAAACCTCCACCCTAAAAGCCCTAGGGTGGAGGACACATACGGACAAAGGACATGCGCTAAGACTCAGATCAAATGATAAAACCCACCCTCATGAATAAAACGTAAAACTATAGCTCCTATTGAGACACTGTCGCCCAACACCAAAGGTAGAATACTGGGAAAGTTAAAAGTCCGCCGCAGAGCGGCTAAAACTGGGCAATCCAGCAAGAGGTGGACGACTGTCATTTGGGAGCCACATCAACACTGAGGTGGGTCCTCAAGATGGAGGAGGTAACGTCTGAGCCACGTATGGCCAATGCGGAGCCGACAAAGGACAACTGATTCCCTGCGAGAAGTCCACAGGGAAGACTTCCACACATTCACAGTCTCCTTAATGGCATGCAGTTTGTTGTGCATACTGTTATGCCACTCCGTCTCCCAAAACCAAAAAACACTGAGGTGCAAGACAGAACACAGGCCAGTTTCAGAGGTGTCCATCTCCAGGAGCGGTTTCCGGATAGCCTGCTTGGCCAACCTGTCAGCAAGTTCATTTCCTGGGATTTCGACTTGTCCCGGGGTCCACACAAACACCAGTGAACGACTGGACCGTTCCAGGGCAGAGATGAACTCCTGGATGTTTGTTACCATAGGATGGCGAGGATAGCACTGGCCGATAACTTGTAAGCTGTTCAGGAAGTCAGAACAGAGAAGAAACGACTCACCAGAACAGGAACAGATGTACTGAAGTGCACGAGATATGGCCACAAGCTCTGCAGTGAATATACTGCACCCAGCGGGCAAGGATTGCTGTTCAATATGACCTCTGTGGACATAGGCGAATCCAACATTACCATCAGCCATCGATCTGTCGGTGTAAACAACTTCAGAGCACCAGAACATGTCAAGAATCGAGAGGAAGTGACAGTGGAGAGACACCTATGGAAGGCACCAACTTGGATGGATGGATGATGATTAGTGTTTTAGGGCGCACAACAACGAGGTTATCAGAGCCCGGCCAACTTGGACACGGAAAGTACAGAACTACAAGTTTTGGATAAAAATCGAGAGTGGGCCCCGGAGACCTCACTCATACAATGTGGCAAGGATATGATGTCACCAGATCATGTCGTATGCTTGACATAAGTCAAAAAAGATGGCAAGCAGGTGTTGGCATCTGGAAAAAGCTGTTCAGATGGCAGACTTGAGGAACACAAGATTATCAGTGATAGAGCCACCCTCGTGGAAGCTGCCCTGACATGGAGCCAGTAGGCCACTTGACTCCAGGACCCAACCCAACCGCCGACACACCACACGTTCCAGCAGCTTACAGAGAACGTAGGTGAGGCTGATGGGCCGATAGCTATGCACATCAAGCACATTTTTAGCAGGTTTTAGCATCGGAATGATGGTGCTCTCCCGCCACTGTGATGTAAAGATGCCATTACACCAGATCCGGTCGAAGATGATGAGATATCACTTGTAGTCAGACAATAGATGTTAAATGATCTGACTGTGGATCTGATCTGGCCCAGGAGCTGTGTCGGGGCTATGTGTAAGGGCGCTGAGGAGCTCCCACGCTGTAAATGGGGCGTTAGAGGGTTCACTGTGGCATGTAGTGAACGAGAGGACTTTCCATTCCATCTGGGGACTGAGGGTGCCAAAGGCTGGGGGGTAGTTCTCCGACACAGAGGCTCGAGGATAGTGCTCGGCAATTGCGTTTGCGTCGGTAGACAGCACGCCATCGATGTTAACACCTAGTAAACTGTTGGGGTCTGGTACCCAAAAAGTTGACTGATCTTCGTCCAGACTTGAGAAGGTGACGTATGGCACCCAATGGTCGAAACGTACCTCTCCCAACACTCGTTTCCATAGTTTTATAAGCAGGCGAACATGGGCATGGAGCCGCTTAAAGACTATTAGGTGCTCTAGGGAAGGGTACCACTTATGTCACTGCAGAGCTCACTGACGCTCTTTAACTGCCTCAGCGACTTCTGGTGACCACCAAGTGACTGTCTTTCGCCGGGGGCAACCTAGAGGAGGAGGGATCGCATTTTCCGCTGCAGAAATTATCGTTGCAGTGACCTGCTCAATCACAACATCAATGGCATCACATGGAGGAGATTCAATGGTGACAGCAGAGGCGAAGGCCACCCACTCTGCCTTGTTTAAATCCCATATGGGTAGGCATCCGTGTGCATGATGCCAGGGGAGTGACAGGAAGATGGGGAAGAGGTCACTACCACACAGGTCATCACATGCTCCCCAGTGGATAGATAGGAGAAGTCCTGGGCTGCAAATTGATAAATCAATGGCCAAGTAACTACCATGAGCCACACTGAAGTGTGTGGCGGCCCTAGTATTTAACAGGCAGAGGTCGAGTTGGGACAGTAAATTTTCGACATCTCTGCCACGGCCAGTAAGCATGGTGCTATCCCATAAGGGGTTATGGGCATTAAAATCACCCAAAAGTAGGAAAGGTTGAGGGAGATGATCAATCAGTACATCCAATATGTTCAGGGGCACCACACCATCTGGAAGGAGATACACGTTGTAGACAGTTATTTCCTGTATCGCCATACCCTAACAGCCACAGCTTCAAGACGAGATTGAAGGGGCACAGGTTCACTACATACAGAGTTCAGGACATAAACGCAAATGCCACCTGACACTATTATATGCACTACGGTTCTTGTAATATCCCCTGTAGCCACGAAGGGCAGGGGTCCGATTGCCGGGAACCAGGTTTCCTGGAGGGCAATACAGAAAGCACGTGTAAAGCTTAACAGTTGCTGTACCTCAGTCAGGTAGTGGAAAAAACCTCCGCAATTTCACTGGAGGATGACATGATCTTGAGACTGGGAAGGCATGAAACACTCAATGATGCAGTCTATGCCTCAGGGTCACCTGCTGCCACTGACTAATTTCCTGAACAGGCTATATCTATTGTGTCTGAGGGTCTGGCGAGATCTAGGCCCTCAGCGGATGCCAGAATCTTCACCTCATCCTCAAATGCACAGCTTGTAGGCAGTTGTGGTGTGGGTGCCACCGCAATTCCCTTGACCTTGGGAGTCTTCTTTCTGGATTTCTCTTGCTGATCCTTGGGTTTCTCTGCCTGCGAGGGCTTCACTGATTCAGTCTCTGGGACTGAGAATGATCGTGAAGGCCTACAACCAGCTGCTTTAGTGCACTTCAGCCACTGGCGAGTGTCATCTTTCACACTAGCAGAAACCTGGGAAGGGAGTGACCCAAGGGACCCGTTCCTAGCGAGAGGAGCCGAAGAAGACTTACGCTTCTCCGGCTGAGAAGTAACGACTGGTGTCCCCGATGGTTGGGGGGACAGTGCTCCCGAGGGACGTGGTGCAGGAGCAACAGGGAGGGAAGTGACCCCACCATCAAGTGGGCAGGTGTTGTCTTCCGGCTCTGAGAGCCAACTGGAACTCACGGAACTGATGGGGCTACAACCGTTTTCGTAGTGGCGGCATAAGGTCTTGTATTCCATGATTTTCCTTTCTTACTGTAAAATCCTTAAGTCTCGTGAGCAAGGGGAATGACGCTCTCCGCAGTTGACACAGATGGGAGGCAGGGCACATGGAGTATTGGGATGGGGTGGACATCCACAATCTCGACATGTGATGCTGGAAGTCCAGCGGGGAGACATATGGCCAAACTTCCAGCACTTAAAGTACCGCATCGCGGGGAGGGATATAGGGCTTGACGTCACAGCGATAGACCATGACCTTGACCTTCTCGGGTAATGTGTCATCCTCGAAGACCAAGATGAAGGCACCGGCGGCAACCTGATTATCCTTCAGCCCTGATGGACGCGCCGGATGAAATGAATGCCTCGTCGCTCTAAGCTGGTGCGCAGTTCGTCATCAGACTGCAAAAGATGGTCCCTGTGGAATATAATACCCTGGACCATATTTAAGATCTTATGAGGCGTGAAGGTAACAGAGTAACGCCCATGACTGGGCAGAGGATGCCATTTTTATCAAGACAGATCCTGACCACATTTTGGACAAGCCCTCCACCTCCCCAAACTTGTCCTCTAAATGCTCTTCAAAAAAACTGAGGCTTCATTGAGACAAAGTTGTCCCCATCAGCTCTCGTACGTATGAGGTATCGGGACAAATAAAGTTCACTGGCATCCTTAGCCTGGTGTTCCTCTGATGTTGTGGCCAGGGAGGGGGACGTTTTTGTATCAAACTTCCTTGCACTGTACTGAGACAGAGCAGTTAGAGACTGCTGGCGTTTGATCACTAGCAAGTGATCGTGTGGTATGCTTCATCATGCATCATCCGCCCTGATGCCACCCTTCCGCATGGGTGCCACCCAGCCGCAGCAAAGGCCACCTGGCAGGATGGCCATTGCCAGGAGCCCCAATGGCCCAGGGTGACAGGCATCTATTCCTTGGCATACTTGGTGAGTTAACAGCGCAGGCATCAGCAGAGTGATTCCTGTGCAGTCAGGGGGCTACAACCAACAGGGTACTTGGCGGCCCCACCATAATGGATTGGCTACTGTGCTGGATATGAGGTAGAAAGAATTCCAAGGTCATCATCGGCACAGAAAACAAAGACTGCATAGTGGGTGAAGGAAAACACACCCAGGAAGGTGTCCTCATTCAAGAGATGGAGGATGAGCAGGACTGCAATGCCACAACGAGAAAGTGGGCTAAAGATCCCAATGCACGATGGACACGATGCACCACGTAAGGCACCCTTCCCCAATTGGCTCGCTCTTCGGGAAAATTTTGAAAAATGGAGTTCAAACCCTACAGGGAACCATCACATAAGGTCCAAAAGGTGTGAGACTCCTTCTAGTTGCCTCTTACAACAGGTGGGAATACCTCAGGCCTATTCTAACCTCGGGCCCCTGCGGGTTTGTCACAGTGTCTCCCGATTGAGTCTCACCTGTTGTACAGCTCATCTTATCAATTTCCCGGGGCTCGTTTGAAACACAGCACCTGTCTTCTCAATGTTTTCAAGCATTTCCACCTTTTTTTGGATGACTGACATTGGTAAAACTGTCATCACGAAGACTACCCATTCTCTCCAACTTGCGAGTCAAATTCTTGATTGTTAGCACACTTGGGTCGTCTGTCTTGAACTCTGTCATGAACTTCCTTTGAGCCGCAGTTGGGCTGTTACTGCTTGCACAGTAGGCCTTCAAAACCACTATACTCTCAGGCACACTGTACCGTGACATTTTCACATGTAAATGGCCGACAACAACAAGGTGCATGGGCATGTGCATGTGCATGTGCATGTGCATACTAATTCGCATCATGCCCTGTGGCCAACCGAGCAGTTTGAACATCCTAACACAAACCATTCGCAAGTTGTTATGATTTTATTTCATATAGTTCAATAATTGTCAGCCTCTAATATTCTCCATAATTTTCCTTCATAAGGATATGTATACAAAATCTCCATGATCTGTAGCACCTTACAACAATACACACAAAAGGTGTTCCCAAACTTAATTTACACTGCATTCCATGACATCTAATCCCCAACTCTTACCTAGGATCATCATAAAACATTTGCTGAGTTGCCTGACCATGGTGAACATCCCAATCAACTATAACAATACGTGATATATCACAATTATTCAAGGCATGTTCTGCTGCCAACGCTACATTGTTAAAGAAGCAGTAACCACAGTATTCACTTTTCATGGCATGATGACCAGGTGGCCTGCAACGAAAAACACCAATGAAAACATGTGCCACACTCTTAAAATGTAATAACAGTAATTCCTACCATTTCAACTCTTCTCAAAAGACTATAATAGAAACACACAGGCATTCACAACCAAGACCACAATCCTCATCATCATGTTGCATTAAGATTGCATCATCATCCACAACATATAAATATCATGCACACAAATTTCAGTCACATGATGATCTTACCAGCCCTTAAATTGACACTGTACATGCAATAATTTATCACTTTAAGACACCCCTAATGCAACAAACAAGAGTTTGTTTCGTCTTCAAACCCACTGACACTGACAAAAGCCAAATACTTGTAATTACTCACATCTTGATTGTTTTGCTTAACATGGCAACACCATGAAGGTGGCAAGTAACGAATGTCAAATTACCATCAGCAATTTCAGTGGAACTGCATAAAGTAGGCAGGAGCAATACCATCTATATTACATATATAAGAAATTATTTTGCAGCAGAATGTCGATTGTCATGAAGAGATCATGTTACACCTTGGGTAAGAAGGCAATTGTTCAAATTCGACACCGACAGGATTGTGGCATTTCGAGATTGCAATTAATCACTCCTCAATATTGATGCTCACACTGGGCTCCCATTATTTTGACAGGCATATATAGTATAGATGGGCTCAGGATTGTGATACTCAGCACCATGCAGCATCTCAACAGTCCCCTGTGACTAGTGTCAAAAAAGAAAGACATACTGTTTGTGCGGCCATGCAGGATTGTACAGCCATACCATGAACCTTGCATCAGGAAATGGGATCCTGCTACAAAAAAAGTATCCACACAGACAATGCAACAATGTCTGGAGTACCATGGACTGTCAGTACGGTGATCATTATTGTGGCATCCTTTGACAAGGAAGCAGATAGATACATGCCAACAGTGGAGTACCCGACAACACTGGACACAGGAGTGGCAATGCGTTGTCTTTTCACCTGAGTCCAGGCTCTGCACACAGTTTCACAATGTGTGTGTGTAGGCTCCAAGGAGAATGACCATTGTCATAATACATTCCTCTTTACCATATAGGCCTAGCATCTGGTTTGATCGTGTAAGGCACCACTGGATACACACCACCACCACCACCACCACCACCACCACCACCACCACCATCATCATCATTTCTGGTTGTCATACTCAGTAACTTGGACAGCAACTATACCGTATTTTACTGCAAACTTTTTCTCAAAAAATTTTCTTGAGACGGAGGGAATTATACAAGTAGTAGAGTGGTGCTTTTTAAGAATTCAGAAAGACAGCAAAATAATGTACTAGGTACATAAAAGTTAAATTTACGGTAGTTGTGAAAAAGTGGTATCTGCTATTACTTATTTTCAATTAACACAAAAGAACTGGATTCATACCACAGTTTCATTATGTCTGCAATGAAGAGCAGCAATGTAGTGTTCTCTCTCTCTCTCTCTCTCTCTCTCTCTCTCTCTCTCTCCCTCTCTCAGCATCATTTTCATCACTGTCATCACTATTTTCAGGCTCAGATAACACATCATCATCTCCATTTTCACTATTCCACAACATGTCTTCTTCAAATCCATCAATGGCACAAGAAATTTCAGTTGTTTTAAAACTCTTATTAATAATATCGACATTAATTTTCTCCCGTGCATGGATCCACTCGCACATCGTCTATATTGATGGTTTCCTTATCTTGCCTCCTGGAGTCATCTGATAAGATCGCACCGCCATCCTTTCTGAATACAGGTGTCGAAGATGCTCTTTGAAAGGTCTGTTGATGCTGACATCTAAATGTTGAAGAATGGAGGTTAAACCTTCAGGGATGGTGACAAGATGGGACTTCATACATTTCAATTTGTACTTTACAGCTCCCATAAGGTCATCCCAGAAACTGTCTAGGTCAAGAAAGAACTTCTTTTGTAATAATGTCCCTGGTCATCCTCCCAAGACTTTCTCCCCGCCATCAAATCTGCTATCATTCAGTCCTTTTCCTGAACTCATAAGTAAATTCCATGAGGATATTGGTAACGTCTTACTTTTAAAGATGGCATACGGTGGAAGTTTATTGCCGTCTGCTGTAGTGCACATCATTGTGCCTCTTAGTTTCTCCACTCCAGCCACCTTAAGAAGTACACTTTTCGAGCCAGATGGAGCAACGGTGGTGTTATGCAACATATCAAAAACATTGGCGTCTGGTCAGCGTTACCAACCTGGAAGAGCAAATAGTCACATTGCTACTGCACTTATGTTATGTAACAATGGAACTCAAGTGCCTTATCTATGTTGTCTCACTGTAAACGCTGGTATGAAGACGGTCTCCTTCGTAGACTGAGATTATGCCATCTCGTAAAACAAATCACCCAACCAATGCTTGCTATAAAATCCTTTCTGTCAATGTTGAGCACAGTAGCTATCTCGCAATCTTTGTTCTGACTCATTTTGTAAGAGACAGCACAACCACTACTCCGAAGTTAATTGACATATGCAATTACACATTAACAATTTTGGGATATTTCCCTGTTTTAGGACCCCAGAATGATTTGGAGCTTGCCTTTGCAGCCATGAGTTTATCTTTTTATCTCCGTCACTACTGTACTGAAAGAGGATCAATGGAGAAATGTCTTCCTGCAGCTTTCATTCGGTTGTATCAGTGTAAGATAAAACATTTAATTTAAATTTTGCTGCGTAGTCTGAATATTTCAATATTATAATGACTTATAACAAACTGAACTAGAAATACATCTGCAATTCCACTTGTTAAATTTACAGTATGTTGTGACAATGGAAATATTTTTATGTCAAGTACCACTGTGTCCAGTGTTGTTCACTGTCAGGTCATTTGAAGGTCACTCCATTAAGAATGAACCAGGAGAGGGAACTGTGTGTGATATTAATAAAATAATTTTTAATGATGAAAAATCTTATGAGGGGAATATGCAAGGGGAAGCTTATGCCATAAAATACCGTATGTCTTTGATGTTTTGAGGCCCGTCTTTGAGGTCTCCGTGACATCATCTTTCAGCAAGATAATGCAATATCACATGTTGCCCATGCTATACAGACCTAACTCAATATGGAGGGTGTTTGACTGTTGCCCCGGCCAGCACATTCTCCAGACCTCTCACTCACTGAAAACATATGGTAACGTGTTTGCTGAGACAGTTAAACTCTGTCACAGAATTGGAATAATGATGTAACTGCATGTGTCAAAAATGTTCAAATGTATGTGAAATCTTATGAGACTTAACTGCTAAGGTCATCAGTCCCGAAGCTTACACACTACTTAACCTAAATTATCCTAAGGACAAACACACACCCATGCCCAAGGGAGGACTCTAACCTCCACCAGGACCAGCCACACAGTAAATGACTGCAGCGCCTTAGACCGCTCGCCTAATCCCGCACGGCAACTGTATCCGACATCCACGCTCAGTTCGACCCAACACTCAACCAGGTTAGAGCCATTATTGCTGCCAGAGCTATCAGCTCTGTGCACCAATTTTTGCACTCTGAATATTTCCAAATCACCAACTCACATATTCTTCCTGCTAACAGTATACATATAGTAAGTAAAATTTGTTGTTTGCTAACCTTCCTGATGCTGCAATTTTAATGGTCAGCAGTGTACTTAAACTGTGTTTCTGGTGCTAAAAGCATTTAATAAGGACGTCACATTAAAAAAGTTTACACTTCTGTTATGTCCAAGAGACCCCAAAGTAACACTGTCTCATTCTGATCCTTGCCAAAGGATGTTATGTTGAAGCAGCAACATCCACCATTAAGACCACTAAAACAATTGTGACTAAATATTTAGAATATCATGCATAGCACTTTTCAAGAGAAAAAGGGAGGAATTAGAATAATCAAACTGAAACAACACACAAAATGAACTCAAGTGAACCAGTTGGTAAGAGTTTTGAAGGGAAAAAATAGCTCTAGACGCACAGCTGTTTGTTGCTGTTTCTGTTGTTGTCGGGGCTATGGGCATACCTAAATGGTCATCGGCATCCAGTCACTAAGATGAAATTCCTAATAAATTAATCACATGGTAAAATGTGTGAATTAAAAGTAACAAAAGAGCAAAATTCTAAAAATGACTAAAGATATGAAACTGGCAAAAAAAAAAAAAATGTAAACAGCTGCAAACTAGAAAATTTTTAAATCTTGGGTGTTACAGCCTAGTCTGAAGAGCTAGTTGTACCATCCTAGCACTTTTGGACAAAGATGCAAAGATATACAAAAATGTTTTAGAGGTATGAAAGATTTTCATCACCCAAAATAGAGTGTGTTAAATACAACAGCCACCCATGCGATACTAAAGAGGAAGCAAACCCCTTAAATGTTACAAGCTGATGTTCACATGCCACAGCCAACATGCTGGTGGTCTTCTTAGCAGAAGGTGAATCATGTCATATAATGATAGCAGTTTGCTATCACTAACTTCCAGTCACCCAATTATGTACAGTATCACCTTCTTCCCTAAATGTACTAAGGCAATGGCAGGCATCATGGATGTAATGGAGCGCTGGAAACATATAGTGAAAGATTTTAGTGTATGCGAAAATGCCTGAGCTGCTGAAGAATTTTGTAGTTTAAATACATCTCGTCTGCTGGAGTCCCTTCAAGATTATATAAAAAGCTGTGATGTCTTCAGTGAAATTATTTGGTAAATAGATCTTGACAATACCACTGAGACAAAATTAAATTGGTAATTAAATGCGGTACAGGAATAAGATGTCATAAAAGTACACTTTTATAACGGAATATGGAGTAGAATTTCTTTAATGCTGCAGATAAAAATTAGCTTTTTGAGTATTCAAGTTAGCAGTCAACTTCATCCTCTAGTGCAGACTAGAATCTGGTAAAAAAAAATCAGACTAGTCTACCATCGTGCAGATCAAAAAACGCCGTATCGCTTGTGAACATTTGATGAATGCCATTTCCTTGGGGACACACTCAAACAGGCCAAATATTAGCGACTGTGGTCAGACAACAACCTATATGAGTGATAGGCCATTAAGAACAGTCACCAGATGGTTCTATATTTACATTCTACATTTATACTCCGCAAGCCACCCAACGGTGTGTGGCAGTTTCAAGGCAGGGCAGTTTCAGGGCAGAGGCTGGGGATGGGGACAGGGCTTGTACTGTATGCATCTGTGACCAGCCTAAATGCCTCATGTAGATAGTGTCAGTCACCTTTAGACATGCTGCCCTGCTGATACTGAACCCAGCACCCATAATAACCCTCTCTCATGTGAAAACTTGAAAGACTTGGAGTCATAATGTTATATAGGCTCCCCACAATCTATGGTCTCGTCACTGGTGCATCTAATTTGCAACTGTCTAGATATAGAAACCAAAACCATTTATAATCGAGCATTAAGTCTAAAACCCCCATTCAATCTTACACTTTCAGAACTAAGTACCTCACAGATAATGCAAATAGATAATAAACATTTCTTGAATAGTGAAAATCAATGTATATAGACTTCTCCCTGTAAAATTTAAAGTCTATCTGCTCTGTACAGCCCTTCAGTCTGAAGAAGGCACTTGCATTTGGCAAACAGTAGTTACAGGACTGGTTGAGGGGCAAAACTGTCCATCTACAATGAGCACTGCATTGGTCTACAAAACAAGGTTATTATGCTGTTAATTAAGATGACATCAGTAGTATCACTCAGGAAAACACCTCAAACACGATCTGTATACTCAACAGCAGAGGGAATTAACTTTGTCATGTAACCAGAAACATCCATGTTCCAGTTCAAAGTAGTGCACTCTGTTGTCTTGCATCTGTAAGCACTGAACGTTATCACAGCAAGAATCTTTGTGGGAAAGCAAAATTGCTTGCTGATAGCAGCCATAAATTTATTGATCACAAGGAGAAAAGTACAATAGCGCAGGTGAAGAAGCTGATGGAAGTTCTAGAGCAGAACAGTGAAGTTAAGTAAGTTAATGGTATGCACACTGAAAGAAGTTGGTTAGGATGCCATGAAAAATTAGACTTAGCCTCCAAACTAAAGAATAGAACAAAGCAGCTGTTACTACTGCAGCATCGTAAGTCACTCTCCTTACTACCATAAACTAGTCTTGCACTCTGGCATCTGAATGCTCAATTTTAAATAACCAGAACAAACATCTTCTGTACATAAATGATCTAAGCTCAAATACTGATGCACACAAAACAATCATATTTTCAGATGACACCACGATTCTACTAAAAGGAGACGACGATTAACAGTTAAGGTCACGAAACAATTTAGCAGCTGGGCACAGAATAATCAGCTTGTAATAAACAGTAAGAAAACCGTTGCTCTAAAATTCCACAATGTTCCTAACAAGGACATGTTTATCCCATCAGTCTCTATTAATGACGAACCAGTTGGTAACAGTACTGAAACCAAATTCTTAGGACTTTGGCTGCAGAGTAACATCAGATGGAATAAGCATATTGAATATCTCAGTAATATCAGATGGAATAAGCATATTGAATATCTCAATGCAGAACTGCGCAAAACATGTTACCTTCTTTGTTCATTAAAATCATGCTCTGGTGAGAAAACAGTATTGAATGCATATCATGCTTACTTTCATTCTCGTCTTAGATATGGGGTCACCTACTGGGGAAACTCTAAAACAGCTAATAGCACTTTTAAACTACAAAAAAGGGTCATTAGAATCTTGTTAGGGTGGAAGCCTAGAGACTCTTGTAAACCCCTGTTTAAGAAATCTGGTATTCCTCCATTACCATGTGTATACATTATGGAAACCCTTTTGTTCTTTAAATTAAATGTAATAGGCAAGGACTGGAGACTGCAAAAAAACTGTGATATACATGAGCACTTTACCAGACAAAACAGAAACTTACAAATGACTCAAATCAGCACAGCACTGTGCCAAAAAGGTACTTTTCACATGGGAGTTAAGCTTTATAACAAACTTCCTGAAAACATAAAAGCTATCACTGAGGTCAATACATTTGGAAAATCTCTAAAGTCATATTTACAGCATCACTGCTTTTACTCCATTGAAGAATATTTAAATTTATGAAATGTGTTATATAGATACTTACGTGTAAAGTGTATTATTGTAAGCTTAAATATGCAAGACTTGAAATGACTTTCAGCCTGTATATTTATAACTTGACTTGTCCAATGTCTTATGCATAAGCTGCTATGTAGACAACAGGAACAATAAAATACAATCTACAATCGAAATGCTGCACGATCTGAAAACACACTTTACTCTGAAGAATAAAAAGCAAAGTGCTAATGATACTCCAATGCCAATATGGATAATTATTGTGACTATGTAATTTGTTGCTGAGGTGTTTCAAAGGGATTTCTACCCAGATTTTGATAAAGACCTCCAAATTCCTGTATAAAATCATGGTGTCCCTTCCTCTACCCCACCCAAATTTCTTGGAAATGTGAAATATCTTTTTAATTTAAATTTTTAATGACACTGCTTTACAGTAATGTTGCAACTCGTGAAAATTTTCTCAAAAGGGACATAAGAACAGGGGCAAATAATGAAAAACAGATTATCTCATTCCATCACAGCCCCTCAGTTTTTCAAGTAGTTGTTGCGTCTGGCACCATTCTGCACAGAATGTGTTATGCCAAGTGGCCACACCAGTTTCTGATAGAATAACAATATGTATAACAAAAGTGTATCACATAACTGGATGTCTAACAATACTACTGATAATCACTCTGAATACGAGATCACATTGGAGCAGAGATGACTATTATCATGAGAGGGCCCGTGAGCTGGCAATTGTACCATCATTACTTATGCAGTGAGCTCCATGTGCAATAGGCGAAGTCCTTCACTGTCGCTAGGACATCGAACAGTAACCAACAGTTTGTTGCCCTTTTAACCTTGTGGATGCCAAGTACTTCAGATATTCAGCAGGTTGACCATATTATTGGTGACACAGGCACAAACCAGACATAGGCCGAAATAATCTAGGAGCTGTAACTGTACATACTTGTTTCTGACTCTCTCTTCTTTGAATATAGATGGCCTGATTCCAGCTAACTAAGCAGACTGGGATTTTAAGACATGTTCTTCCTGTAAACTGTATGAATGTTTGTGGATCAGTAAATATTGGTATACAATCCCCCACTGCCTAGACCTAAATACTCAATAGATACTGATTAGGATTGTAATAAATGGAGAGGCAGTAACCAGATGGCAGACAGGATGAAATCCCACAGCTGATTTTGTTTGTGTTATTAATTTCCCACAAAGATGTAGCAAAGAACTTAATACCATGCAGACCTGACACAGAACACGAGGCTTGCCCAGTAATTAATCTCAGTTTGCAACCCTGTGGGCTAAAGAAGTGATGGGCAAGTGAGGTTGTCAACCCGACCAGTCAGGTCCAGCAAGTTGCAATCAGTTGTGCAGACCCACTATCAGTCAGGTTGATTTTATATATACCTGTGTGTGTGTGTGTGTGTGTGTGTGTGTGTGTGTGTGTGTGTGTGTGTGTGTGTGTCCGGGGGGGGGGGGGGGGGGGGGAGCTCCCCTGCCCACTAGGCAGATGATCCAAATTCCCATTCACACCTATGTCCACTTTGTATCCTCCCCCCCCCCCCCCCCCAACCCACCCCCTCCCCCCAAACTGGAACAGCATTTCACAGGCTCTCCAGCTATATCGGAACAGCACCTCAGCATCACACAAAATGGGGGATTCTGCCTGAAACCAGGGAATAGGTGCTTTAATCAAATTAAACTATACAGTTCCAATAACCTTTTCAAGCCTCACACATCTATGACATATATATGCAGACTGAAGAAACAAATGAATTTCTGTACCACGGCCCAGATTCAAAACCGGGGATCCTGATCACTAGACTGAGCTGCTATTCCAATACAGTTGGACAGACTTTGCAATTATGTTTGAGTCAGGAGGAATATCAAGTGGGTTGAGGCATGGATGGGAATTTGGATCAAGAAGCAAGACATGCAGTTGTGCAAAGTCAGTGTGCCAGGTTGACACAGGGGTTAGCGCTTCTGCCTAGTGAGCAGGAGACCCACATTCAAATTCTGGCCTTGGTACAAATTTTCATTCGTCGCTGCCATCTGCACATATGCATCATAGATGATTGAGACTTGGAAAGGTCTCAGGAAACACAGTTTCATTTGACCATGAAACATGGGCTGGACAAACAAACTTGCAGCATACAAGACTGTATTACAGTAAAATACCACATTAACAGAGCCACTTTTAAGGAATTCCTACCTTTAACAAATGTTTCTGTCAGTACCAAGGAAATTTCCGTAAGAACTATTTTACTGAAATTTAGTTTTAACAAAGCAAGCTTAAACATAACATCCTCTTTTAAAGAATAGCAGTTCGCCGAGCGAGGTGGCACCATGGTTAGCACACTGGACTCACATTCGGGAGGATGACAGTTCAAAACCACATTTGGCCATCCTGGTTTGGGTTTTCCATGATTTTCCCTAAATTTATACAGGCAAATGATGGGATGGTCCCTTTGAAAAGGCACAGCCAAATTCCTTCCCTTTCCTTCCCTAATCCAATGGAACCAATGACCTCAATGTTTGGTCTCCTCCCCCAAATCAACCAACCAAACAGTTCGCAACAAAATCCTGTTCTGAAACTAAAACCCATTTTCAAATGAACTGCAATAAACTTCTAACAGAGAATAATTCACAATAAATTCTAATTGCCAATAAGATTGTCATAATATCTGGTCAATAATTACAAACAAATTCCAATTTCTGCAGGCATGTTGTGATGTGGCATCATAGGAGACATTGCCATTAGGTCCCAGTGCATAAGTTGATCCCTCTGTGTGTTCTATCAAAGTGCTGAATTCTACATTGTAAAAGTTTTGTGAAGTTATGGCAACCAAAAAAAGCATTCCGAAGATAATCGGAATATATATGAGTGTGTGTGTGTGTGTGTGTGTGTGTGTGTGTGTGTGTGTTTTGTTTCTTTTTTCCGAGTTTATGTGCACTCAACAGCAAGGTTATCAGTGCCCTTGCACATAGTAAAAGAAACAAATGTGGATAAAATCACTAAAATGTTGCACACAGTAAGAATGAAACTACAATGTGAGACTCAGACAACACAACTCAAGGAAAAAAAATTAAAGGGGTAAAAAGTGCTATACGAGGGATTAAAATGTTAGTAAAATGACAGAGCAGCTAAAACACTGGCATAGGGAAATGAGACCAGCTGACCACTTTCAAAAACATGGGTGAGCTAGTCACCTTGCTACCACATTAACACCATATCACTAAATATTAGGAAACATGCTGCTCAATTCACAACACTTTAAAATTCTAACCACGCCCATTTGAAGGTCACTTAAAATGGAGCGCACATCTGTTGGACAAATCTGCCTCTGCCCCCTGGTCTGAAAACAAAACCCAGTCTAATAAAATGTGGCGCACTGTGATCTGTACACCACAAGTACCACGCATTGGATGGTCCTCTTGCTGGAGCAAAAAGCCATGCATAATAGGGCTGTGGCCTATGGGAAGAGGAGTAAGAAGGACCTCGTCCCATCTACATGGCTGGAAGGAGGTACACCACAACCATGTTGTGGGCTTCACTAGATGGAGCATACTGTCTATCACTTCCTGCCATTCATCCTACCATTGACACATGACTCCGTACATCAACAGCAAGGTGACAGCATGCAGAGGGACAGCACACCAAACTAACTGAGGAATGCGACACACCACCTTGGCTGCTACATCCACCCCTTCATTCCCTGCAAGACCCATGTGCCCTGGCACCCAGCAGAAAGACATCTCCTTCCCCTGTCTCTGTACTTTGAAGAGGGCATCCTGGATATTCTGAGCAACTTTATCTGCTGGAAACAAGCATTGGAGCGAGTGAAGGGCACTCGGGGAATCAGAACAGACAGGGAGTTTAGAACTCAAAACACGTCTCATCTGCTCCAGTGCCCGCAATATTGTGTACAATTCCAAGTCATAGACAGTAAGCCTTGAGGCAGTCGGACCTGAGGACACGGACAGGGAAAATAATTGGGCAACCAATGGAATCCCCATGTAAATACAGCTGCAGAGTTAAGGTGATTATTTAAGACTAATGTATCACAAATAAATG
The DNA here is from genome assembly GCF_023864275.1 of Schistocerca cancellata. Taxonomy (NCBI): domain Eukaryota; kingdom Metazoa; phylum Arthropoda; class Insecta; order Orthoptera; family Acrididae; genus Schistocerca; species Schistocerca cancellata. The sequence continues at coordinate 610,585,026 of NC_064626.1, forward strand.
CAGGAGTGCCACCTCTGCTGTACTGCACTAAATCTAAAATTACTCTGGGCCTCTTCAATAAGCAGGGTGGCAGTTGGTTAAAACCCCAGGTTTAAGCCTTTACATGCCCCACACCAAGGGACTCCAGCACACACTTCAGACACATCCCAAACATCCTCATTGCCAGCAGACGATTGGTAAAGAAATGTTCCATTGCTGGATGAGCAAACAGTATGTTACGCTGGGGAAGTTGGAGTAGCGAGGAACTAACACAACTGTTGTCCTTCAGGAAGCTGTCGCTGGATGGTTATTGGCGGTTCACCAGCCTCGGCACAGAGACAGGGTATGGGGCTAATCCTATAAGTGCGCATCACCAACCGGATCCCCTCACGGTGTACAGTGTCAACGACCTTCAGTTACAAAGGCCTCGCTGGCCCATACACTGTGCACCCATAGTCCAGCCCTACGAAAGCCCTATAAAACTGGAGCAGTCGCACCCTGTCTGCACCCAACAGCCTGTGGTTAAAACACTTCAAAATGTTCAATATTTTCTGGGCCTTGGCCTTCAGGTCCTTTGCGTGTGGTAACCATGACTGTCTGTAATCAAAAATGAGGCCCAAAAACCACAGAGTCTAACAGGGAGGATGGTGTTCCACACACACAATTCAGGTAAATTAAAAATACAACAAGAATGATTAAGATAACCACACATGGATTTCTCTGAAGAAAATGTAATAGCAGTCTGTGTTGACTACTCCTCCGGACTCTTCACTGTAAGTTGCAACTGACAAGTTGTTGTGGCAGTATTGGGGAAGGAAGAAAAAACTGCAAAATCATCCACAAATAAGGAGTACTGTACAGGACTTCTTAACACAGATGTGTTACTGCTTATGGCTGTGACAAAGAGGTTAACACTTAAAACACTGCTCTGAGGAATAGCATTCTCCTGCTTGAAACTATTTGGCAGCACCTCACCAGCTCTGTATTGAAAACGCAATTTGATAATAAGGATGAAATCAAGGTGGGGAAATGGCCACAGAAGCTCCACTGGTGGAGCTACCCTTGAATAATGTGACTCCATGTAATGTAGTATGCCTTACTACTATCAAAGAATACACCTACCTACACAGCGCTGTTTACATAGGAAAGCCTTCTGGATAATCATATCTAGCAGGCTCAGGTTGTTGACAGTGGATTGACACCTTCTGAATCCACACTGAGAGTGACTCAGGGGCTGCCTGGTCTCTAACATCTACACCAGATGAAGGTTAACCATTTGCTCCAAGGTTTTTCCTACACAGTTTGTCAATGCAATACTCCCGTAACTACTGGGCCACATTTGGTCCTTTCCTGGTTTGAGGAGAGGTATCAAAATTGCCTCTCTCCATTTGTTTGGGAAGTGGCCTGTCTGCCATATCAAATTAAAACATTATAAGATGCTTGTTTCAAGGGTCCACAGCATGCTGTATCGGATTTGGTCAGGAACAGGTGCAGTATCAGGAGCGTCATTCAGTGCCAAATCAACTCCCTCATGGAGAATGGGCAGTTGCAGCACTCTGAAGTGTTGGACCGTAAGTCCAACTCACTTCTTACCATGCTGGCTGTGTAATAACAGAACGCTTGATCCTGGCTGGCAGTGGCAGTAGTAGTTACAAAATGCTCTGCCACTGCTTGCATGATGTGGCGTTTGTAGACACTCCTGATTCAACAATGCTGCTACAGGTAGCTGAATGTCTTTACCAGAAATCCTCCTGATGGCTTACAGTACTGTAGCAGAACAAGCAGAACAGTTGATAGGGTCCAAGAATGCTTGCCATGACCTTTCCTTGCTCCCCTGGATGATGTTGTCGAGCCTTTGCACTTTCTATGTGAAAGGCTACGAGATTTTCATCCGTTGGGCAGCACTTAAACCACCACACACCTGACCTGGATTACTAAACGAAGTCCACCAACGAAAACCTGAAAACGTGGCCTCCTAAGATGACAAACGGCCATCAGGATGGAGAAGTCAGCGGCTTGGTAGATCACTCGTGTGATGTGGTCCAACCACTCATGCATACTGTGGCATCGTTCAAACACAGCCAGCTGACTGAACAGTGTCCAGTTGGTCCTGCGGATCATCTATCATTACTGTGTCTTTTCGGAGAGAGTGCCATCCTATAGGTCACCCAGAGTGGAAAATGGTCACTGGAATGAAGATCATCAGTACTTACCACTGAACAGTGAGCAAACTGTGATCCTCTGACATGCGCAAATTTCAACTGCAACTACTTGCAGATCAGTAGCCAGGGAGAGAGCAAGGGAGTGGTGTGTGTACAAACACAATGACCACTCCCTTGACCCTTTCCTCAGTCAGGTCATACTTGTGATGGAGGGCACAGCCCCACATTACAGGGTATCATATGCTTTAAAATGCGAACACAAGCACAGGGGGTGATCCTCTGCTAAGAGTTTCAATCTCTCCACATGTGTCCTGCACCTGTACCATTGTGGTCTGGGTGCCATTTATCACAAGTGTAGCATTTTCATCCTGTCTTTCCAATGGTGAGGGGAGCCCATAGTGGGCGGAGACAGTATTGGGGTGAGATGATTGCCCCATGTCGACATGAAGGTCCATCAGCTCTGAAGAAGGCTCATGAGAGATGTCAAAGAGCATAATGTCAACACCGTCAGACTGTCTGACTCAATGGTTGACACTTTGTCTTTGATTTTTTTGCCCTGGGTAGGCTTCAGAACCACACCCGTTTCTGATATTCTAGGGGGAGATACACGCTTCTAAACAGTTGCAGCAGCACAAGTACATTGACAAATGCACAAACTACCGCTGACACTAGCAACCTCCATTTTTTTGGCAGCATCAGATTTTTGGACTGGTTGTTTAAGAACTGAAGCAAAGGAGGCAGCAACCATAGGTAGCTGCATGGTCTTCTAGATTTTTTTGATTCACCATACACAATGTGTTTTGTTGTTTTTATCTCTTCAATCTTCCTTTCTTAAAGAAAGACACTGTAGTCCCTACTACAGACACGGATAACTAGAGCAGTTTAGACACTTAAGAGGAGATGAACAACCAACTCCTTCATGAGCATTCTTACCGCATTTGTCACAAGTGGTTTCTCCCTTACAACCACGAGTAGCATGCCCAAAGCACTGGCATTTTGAAAGGTACACTAAGTTAGGGAAACACAGCCATATGCTTAGCAAAAAGAAACCTGCCTTGACATGCTCTCAAAGTTTCATGCTATTGAAAGCAAGTATAAATGAATCTGTCTTAACCAGATTGCCATTCATCTTTTTCATTATATTTCGGAAGTCAACAATGCCTTCTTGGACTCCTTCAGCTTTCAGTTCATCTTTGAGAATGTAGACCAGATCCCTGCATGTCACCAACACCTTTGCTGCTGTTCAAGGTGGTATGGAGCTCAGTCTCAATGACATATTCCTCAAGGCTTTTGGTTTTCTGCAGATTAGTTGGTTGTTGGGAACTTGAGGTTTTGAATAACAGTGTCCTATTCCACAACCACTTGTTGCATATCTGCATTCACCTCTAAAACCTTCTGAATGTAAAAAGGTGAGGAGAGAATTTCTACAGGTCCATCTCGGTCCCATGAGCAGCTAAGGAAATAAAAGTTCGCCTAGACTAGACAGAGCCCCATATGCGTAGATAAGCCTTATACAATTGAGGTGCAGAAAGTTCCCCAGAGGTTGTCTGCTAATGATGATTGTTCCACCTTGACAGCCATGAATTCCGTCACCATCACCACGCAACAAACCTGGAGAGTGAGTTATATATATATAAACAAAGATGATGATACTTACAAAAACACACAAACAAACACAAACGTACACACAAAATTCTAGCTTTCGCAACCAACGGTTGCCTCGTCAGGAAAGAGGGAAGGAGAGGGAAAGACAAAAGTATTTGGGTTTTAAGGGAGAGGGTAAGGAGTCATTCCAATCCCGGGAGCGGAAAGACTTACCTTAGGGGGGAAAAAGGACGGGTATACACTCGCACACACACACACATATCCATCCACACATATACAGACACAAGCAGACATATACAGTATATGTCTGTTTCAACTCAGTTTCAAATCTTGGCCTTTTAATATGTCTGCTTGTGTCTGTATATGTGTGGATGGATATATATATATATATATATTTGTGTGTGTGTGTGTGTGTGTGTGTGTGTGTGTGTGTGTGTGTGTGTGTGTGCGCGCACGCGCGCGAGTGTATACCCATCCTTTTTTCTCCCCTAAGGTAAGTCTTTCCGCTCCCGGGATTGGAATGACTCCTTACCCTCTCCCTTAAAACCCACATCCTTTCGTCTTTCCCTCTCCTTCCCTCTTTCCTGAGGAAGCAGCCGTTGGTTGCGAAAGCTAGTATTTTGTGTGTATGTTTGTGTGTCTATCGACCTGCCAGCGCTTCTACGCTCTACTGCTACACTGTACAGTTGTAACTGAAGCATGCCCAGAGCTTACAATACAGAGAACTGGTGGCACTCACTAGTCACCAGCTTAGAAACCCCAGGGTCACCAAGCCCAAGCCCTCACCCAGCAAGTGAATGCTGGGCCCCTGAGGGTGATGATCAGAATATTAAACTCTTTGACATGACGAAGAGTTACAACCTGGTACAGTTTTCTTTGTGCAGTATACACTGAAAAATTTGCAGGCTTTCCTGAGTCCTGAAATTCAATGCCCATCTGCATTAAAAAGGGAGAACATTCAGGCTTCGTCATTTAAAAGGGGTCAACACACTTTAGTTTAACTGTACAGCTATCTGTTCCATTTAAAGCATGTACATTTATCTGAAATTAAGCAGTGTACACAACATTCTGTTTTTCTCTCATTTCTCTTAATTCTGGGGTTCTGTGCAGCATTTGTGATGATCAAGTGACAATGGGGAACAGAAAAGAAGAGGAGCTGCAGTTTGTTGTGTGGTTGCGGGTATATTGCTTCCTCAATTCTTTCCAAAAAGCAGATTGACAGTTCTTTATTTTCTTCACTACAGCATCAAGAATCACATTAGGCTCCAGAAGCTTTTAGTTTTTATATATTAAAACACTGTAAGCAGGCATAATTGGAACATGAAACGTACACTGTATCCCAATATTCATGAAGATTCCAGAAATCTTCAATAAAACTGGAAAGTGTATCTTCTTTTGCATGGAGGTAACGATGGCAGCAATTGAGGTTTAAGTGACTGGTAACGAATAGAATAGAATGTGAAAATTGAACAATTTTCTGAAGGAATTGCAAAGTTGTTTAACATGATACACGCAGACAGTTTATTGCTCAAATATGATGTCACACATAATAAGTTGTACAGCTAAACTGAAGGTGTGTAGGCCCTTAAGGACTTAGAAACCATCCTCCTATAAATAAGACAGCTTCATGAAACATGAAATTTATCACAGGAGAAGATCCGCTAAATCATCCCAAAGTGTCTTAACCTCTTTTACCAAAATTTGTGTGGAAAAAGTGAGGAGTAGACTTCAAGAGTATTGAAAATGGCAAGACAAATATTTTGCCATGGCTGAAGACGGATTTGAGCGCACAAATATTTTCAATTATAATGGAACTGGGATCTTATTTCCATCAAACACACAGGCCTAATCTGCCTAGACGGAAAAATGTCAAGGAGAAGAGGGAAAAGAAAGCAAAATGTTTCAGCTATTAATAATGGGAACATTTTAAACACCCAGACGATCTATAACATAACAACACTACTGTACACCTATAATTTTGTGATTTTGTTATCGCTGCCAGGCTGACTACTCAAATTTGCACAAAGTTTCTTCGGACTTAAGGAACCAAGATGGTTCTCATTATTAATGGATACCATTTCACATCCAAAGGCAACGACATTCTTCAACAAATGTTGATGTGTTTCTTCCTGGTAACTGTACAAAGTCAACTGCAGCTTCTACATCTAGGCATAATTCTTCCTGTGAAAGCTAAGTAAAAATGGCTGTTTTGTAAAGGTTCTCAAAAGAAAGGATGTAGTGAGAATCTACACGCTATGCACATTTTTGTTGCTGCTGGGAATGCTGTAGCACAACAGACTCTGTTGAACCCTGCTCCCTTTGCGTCAGTAACAGTTTCTGAAGATGATGATTTCCCTGAAGGCTGTCAATACAAGTGTGACATTTTACGACGTTGCTGTGATGCTGACAGCCAGACTTTTGCGCATTAGGTACATGTAAGTGACTGTCCGATACTTTAATAAAGAACCAAGCACGCCTAGTGAAAGGTTGGGGGGCGGGGGTGTACAATGAGAATGATTCAACTGCTCCAAGTTTTGTTTCAGATGTTGTAAACTATTTTTCCCCATTCAGTGTAAATGAGTTGATTCTAGCTAATATCAACTAAACAGAGCAACAACTTTTTCTAATGATTTTTTGCTGGCAGGAAAAAGCAAACTACAATTCTTGATTATTTCATTCAAGAAATAAAGGACAATATTTTAGGATTTTTCCTTTTCATGTAATCATATTTTAGTCTTTTGGTGGAATAAAGCAAAATTTGAATGTAAACTAGTTCTTCTTCACTCTGAATTCTGTTTTTAAAGGGAAACACCATTTCATGATTTAACATGTAACTTTAAAATGAATGCCTACCAAGTCAGTGAAAAGTTGTCGCACTATTATATGTTTTAGGATTTGCTAGATAAGTCACGTGGATGTGCAGTTGAAGTGTCATAACTATAGGACCTAAAAATATTAAAATTGTGATTATACGATTTTGTTGACATACTGGAGCTGAACTTTTATTTAAGAGAGAAAAAAAAACATTTACGGAAAAAATATTTCAAGGTGTTGCTGTATATTCACAAGAAATTACATTTCATCATTTGTTATCTTCCCTGATTTTGCAATTTTAGTGTTTATTTTTAATCGCCATATTTTCATCGCTACAGAGACAGTCACTATAATAGACAGTAATTACAATATACCTACAGCTCTCTTTCTTCTGTGGAATGGAACTATGTTTCTTATTTGTTACTGGTTTTTCTTATTTGCAAATAATTATAATTTTTTGATTTCCTTATGACAAATGGGGGGGAAGGAGATTTTAGAATACTTTTTTTAGTGAGGCTCAGTTCTTGATTAGATAAATTCCCTCTTTTGTGAACAAATCATTTTGATCCAAAATATTAACTACTCTTCTTCCAGTTCTGTATCATGACTACTAACCTTATCGTGGATAGGATAATGTTCCAGCCAAGCCAGATGCTTAAAGAACACTAGATAACACACTGCATCATTTCAGTAAGGCATATGTGAGATTATGGTTATTGTGTTCCTGACCAACCCGAACAGAAGTAGGAGGCCTAGTAAAGTTCAGTACACCAAATCTACACAAAACAGAGGAATATGTTATAGATGTTCACACTGTAGCACCACCTGGAACACTTAACAGGTTGAGAAGATAATTTTATAGAAATGCTAAAACACACACACACAGTTTGGAGGTAGTTTTTCTAGTCAACTGCTATATACAGGTCACTCTTCTGTGGATAACATTTTGTTCAACTGGTATTACCATCCTATAGTAGTGTCTTAAAGTTAAGCACAATTAAGAAATTAGGACAAATTTCCTGAACAGGATTTTGGAAGGGTTACAGACTAAGGTAAGTCACAAAACATCTTTCATTCAAATCCCTGAAACATGCATTTAGAAATATTCTGAATTCAGAGAGAGATATTTAGGGACAGAAACAATACCACAAAAATGTATTTCACAATAACAAAACTGTTGTTACTATAGGTTATCTGTCTTGAGCTGACTGCAGTCTAATTAAAAAGAATTACACCAGATGCGTTTCGCTTTTATTTACATACATCTTCCTTAGTTATTGGTGTTTCTTTACATAATCTGCTCCTTCCCTTCTTGCTAGCAGTGGTTGGTGTCGACAGGTTTCATTTCGCATCTGCACCTGGCAGTCTTTGGCATTCTGTAGTATTTCCTTAACTCAAGAGTTAAGAAAGACAATTGTAAATAGTGCAGTGCAGGAAATACTGCAGAATGCCAAAAACTCCCAAGTGTGGTTTCAGTTGTCTGAGATTGCGGTCATCTATGTGAGTTGCATTTGTGTGAGTGAGAGTAACAGTAAGAGTGAGAGAGAGAGAGAGAGAGAGAGAGAGAGAGAGAGAGAGAGAGAGTCGTCTATTTTTGACAAAGGCCTTACTGGCCAAAAGCTTTATTTGTGACAGTATTTTTGTCGTGCAACTCAGCATCTCCGCTATACTGTTAGTAGCAACTTTCCCTTTCATAATATTGTTACATTCCATACTGGATTTTCCACTGTTAGAGCTAGTGAACTGATTTTTGTTATCTTTGACTTAAAAGCCTTAGCAAAACAGAAATAACCCTTTTCCTGCACTGATCGCTTAACTGCTGTTTTTGATTAAATATTTATGACCATTTACAGTGAGTGTACTGTGTATCACCTCACTTTTTTGCTTTTGTCTAGAAAAAATGTACATATGAAGTTCAAAATGTACGTATGTACAATTCACATGTATAAAAAAGAAGGCATTGGTTAACTCAGAAATGTGGTGACAGTATGACAGATTTCCACAAAACTTTATGTTTTACCAAAGGTGTCAAGTTGTAACACCACAGCTCTTATGCTGTATGGATTTATTTTGCTTTTGATTTATTTAATGTCACATTGTTGATCTTCTGTAAATGTGTTTAAATCGATAACATAAAATTGTGTACTCTTTTCTTTATTAAAAAACTTTGGTGTCGTGATTTGATTCTATGCAAAGTAGTGTATCTGTAATTTAAAGTTCTTTGTCCCATTTGGAGGGAACTGAATGTATTGTATATAATTGTAATTTTGTGTGAATAATTTTTTGTAGAAGTGTCAATATGTGAAAATGTTCTGTTTTATTTAATGTAATTGTTTGCTGTTATGTAAATTGCTGATCCTCACTTAGGGTTCTTAGTTAGTTTGTATGTAAATGGTGTAGTGATTCCCCTCTGGAATGGAACTGTGTAGCGCGCGCAAATTGTAGTTGGCCTAGGTGAAAAAGGTGGAACTGATAGTCAGTCGGGGAAGAGCAGTCAGTCGGAGACTAGCTACCAAACTGTGCACTGCCATGTAAAGTGTGCTTATTGTGCTGATTCCGGGAGAGGCTTTTACTGTTTCTTTCCAAGGCCTCGGATGGACGGATAAATAGCTGGAACTATTCTGGAATTTGTATGAATCATCGCTATGAAGATACGATAAAGTCCGGCAATTCTACCTGCAATTCCACCTACCAACATGCAGTTGCCACCACATTGCGCAATCACTGTAACGTAATACTATATTGATGTACAGTGAAGGATCAGCCTAATGGATGTGTTAGTGTGCTGAAATATAAGGTAATTCATATCTGAAATTATGTACCTACCTTGATTTTACTCCTCATCATAATACCTCTCAGGGTCCTCTCCGTTTGAAGTAAAGTGATTACCGAGTGTCCTTACTGAAAGTACATTTATGACCAGAGTTTTGCCAATTAATGCCTCTTGAACTTAGTAAAGAGAAAGTTAAAACCAATGATGCTTGTTGAAATAATTTTCCTAGTAAAACTGCTTACTAAAGTGCTGTTACCAACTTCAAACTTTAGGCTGAGGCTTATAAAGTAAATGATCACGTTGTTGTCTGTGATAAATTCTAAAAGGTGAGTCAGTTTATTGCAATTTTGTCAACATTGTGTTTCGTTGTAGTAAAAGTGAGAAAGCTGCAGTTGTGAAACGTTACATTCTCATGTATGCCAAGTGTTTGTCTCTCTTGTGTGCATATTAACAGTATAAAGACCACTCAGTTTGTGTAAACCCTGAAAGTGATAGTGTTTTTCTGTACCTGTTATAATTTTGAAAATAGTTCCTGCTGCTCTAACTGTTAGCTTCAATCTTAAAACATATGTGCGTCAGAGTTCATTGCACTCGCGTGTTGCTAAGTCTAGGTTGTGTCTGTTGTGTTGTCCATTATAGTTACTTATACCTACTTTCATAAACGAGAATGTTAATCTTCCTCTTGCCTAATTAGGCTGGCGACCGTTTCCCTTATTCTAGGAATAGTATAGCTAGGCAAAATTTTGTTTATCACTATTCCAATATTTAAGTAATTCTTACTTTCATTTCCGATAAGCTACCTCCGTTAGGAACAACACGGTCAAACTAACAAAATTCCTCTCAGAGGGTAACACTGCTCTGTTGCTTTGTGCCATAGTTTCTTTTACAAAATTGTTTTATGTTACAACCTGCTTCTGGCATTGAGGTTATGGTACAGTAGTAGCAGAGAGGAAGTGTTATAAAGTGTCACATACTGTCTGAAGTAATGAAAGCTCAGTTTCCAAAACCAATTCAAGGTGTTCATACCTGACAATTGCCATTCCATTTTGAATCTTCTTTCTGCATACCGCATCAACAATTTCAATAGCACAGCCAGCAGCCAGTAATGAAAGTTGGTATGTACTCTACAAAAGTTTGACAGAATTACTAGATATTTCTAACAAAAGAAAAAAAACTATAAATTCTGAGACAGAACTGCTGGCCAGAGTCTACCTTCAGAAGGCAGAATATCATTACTGCCAACAGATGTACATAAAAACACACAATGGTATCCTGGCTTTCATAAATAACAGTTCCTTGCTAAGGAAGGAAAAGGGGGGAAAGCTCAGGAAAGAAAAAAGTTAGCCAGGATTCTGAGTGACCTGCCCTTCAATTTTAACTTTCCTCTACCTCCCTTCTCTGCTCGCCAGGGAAGGAACTATTATTTCAAAAAGCTAGGATAGTGTCACATATTTTTGTATGTGCCTATTGACAGTAATGATACTTTACCTTCTCAGACGACACGATGGCCAGCATTTCTGTCTCACAATTTTATAGTTTACTAGATATTTACCTGTGGAAGAGATATTTGTGGAGCATAAGTGCAAATAAATATTGGAACTACATATCCATAAAACAAAGTAAATATTAATCATATATTGTTAGCAATATCAGTAATAGATTTCTTATGATACATAAAACTGGAAAAGATGCAATATCATTCATGGGTCACAAAGATATTCATAAAAACTTTCAACATAATCAGAGAAAGGATAGATTGCTATACACTATATATAGGAGACCTTTAGTAGCAGACAGGCACAACAAAAAGATTGCTATACGCTTAAGCTTTCGGCCAAAAGGCCTTTAACAAAGAATCATGAAATAAAATTTTTTATGTGAAAAAATGTAATGGTAAGGCAGCTTTGAAAACCAGAATTTAAACTGCTGAACATTTCAGGTGCAAGTGTGATCTCCATATTAAAATTGCAAAAATTGGAGAAATATAGGAAAATAAGGAGATGTGATAAAACTGAAAGAACCAGAGGTTGTTGAGAGTTTCAAAGGAAGTAATAGGTATCAATTTGATGAATAGAGGAAAGGAATGCAGAAGGTGAGATGGGCAGCTTTGAAAGATGAGAAACGGTGAAGGCAACAGAGGATCAACTAGGCAAAAAGACAAGGCTCAGTAGAAGTCCATGGATAACACAGGATGTACTCAACTTAATTCAAGACAGAAGATACAAAAATGAAGCAAGCAAAACAGGACACAGACATCTAACAAATGACATGTCGAGAAGTGCAAAATGCAAGGCAAAAATATCTGGTGGACAAAGGCAAGACAGCACAAGATGACTTGACTAGGGAAAAGGTAGATGCTGTCTATAGCAAAATTAGAGACATTTTGAGAAAGAGTACCTCGTGTACAAATTTCAAGGGCTCAGATGGCAAATCAGTACTAAGCAAAGAAAAGAAAGCTGAAAGGTAGAAGGAGTATACAGAAGGGCTAATAAACTTGAAAATGATAATGTAGAAAGGGAAGAGGAAGTACAAGATGATGAGGTGCAAGATGTGATACTGCGAGAAGAATTTGATTGGTCATTATGAGACCTATGTCGAAACAAGGTTTCTGGAGTAGATGACACTCCCTCAGAATTTTTGAGATTCTTGGGAGAGCCTCCTATGACAAAACTATTCCACTTGATATGTAAGATATGAGACAGATGAAATACCCTCAGACTTCAAGTGAAACAGAATAGTTCCACTTCCACCAAGGGCAGGTGTTGACAGTTTAGTAAGTCATGTTTGTGACATACTGATAAGAGTTATTTACAGATACATGGAAAAACTGGAAGAAGAAAAGTTTGTAGAAGATCAGTTATTGTTTCAGAGAAACAAACAACTTACCTTAGAAATAATAAATCCAAAATTATGTTTGTAACATTTCTAGATCCAGAGAAAACGTTTGACATTTTTGGCTGGACTACATTCTTAGAAATTCTGTTGCCCAAGAACATGTTCTCTTATCACTTTTCCTTTTCTTCTTTACCCTACTATCATATTCCAATCCACCCATCATTATAAAATTTTATGCCCCCCTGAACTATCAGAATAATAATTCTGATAGTTCAGGGGGCAGAAAATTTATCTCATCATACATTCTTCCAATTTTCTCATCATTTGTGTAGTTATTAAGCATATAACTTATACTACTATGCAGATGAAGACTACATGTCCATCTTTGCTATTATAATGTGTTCAACATGCTGTTCTTTGTAAATTATCTGCATTCCTACTTTCTTATTCATCATCATCATCATCATCATCATCATCATCATCATCATCATCACACCTATTCCTGCATTTACCCTTATTGCTTTCATATTTACAACCCCTAACTCACCTTATCAGAAGTTCTGTTCTTCTTGCCACTGCATTTCACTAATTCCAACTATATCTAATTTCAACCTGCCCATTTATTTTTTTAATTCTCCAACCTACCTAGCCCATTAAGGGATCAAACATTACACATTCTGGTCCCCGGATTGCTAGCTTTGTTTTTCCCAATGCAACATCCCAGACCAGAGATCCGAATGGCGGGAATTATTTCACCTCCAGAATATTTATCCAAGAGGATACCATCATCATTATGCCTTGTAGTGGAACTGCAAGGACTTTGGAAAAATAATGGCTTTTGCTCCTTTCCTTCTGAACTGTTTGCAGTACTAAAATAACAAAGCCCTGCTGGTTAATGTGACAAGATCAGACCAGTCAACTGATAGGCTGTTGCTCCTAAACTACTGAAAAGGTTGCTGCCCCTGTTCCGGAACCACAAGTTATTCTGGCCTCTCAACAGAACCCCTCCATTGTGGTTATAGCTGCAGTACAGCTATCTGTATCAATAAGGCATGCAAACCACCCAATCTAAACAAGGTCCATGACTCATGAAGGGGATCCTAAGTGGGACAAATATAAATTACTTACCCACAGCAAATAGTCTAGGAGTGATAACAGATGAAAGTCTAAACTGTAGAGCAATAAAGTGCAAGAAAGCATTGGCATCTCTCTACACCCTCATAAAATATATATAAAAAAACTCTTTTTCACCTGAAGAAGAAACTTAACTTTTACAAATGCTTGTATTTCCAGGTAATGATTACAGCAGTGTTATTCTGCAAGGCCTTTTCAAAAAAAAGTCACTGCTCTTCCAGATTCTGGCTGATGATGTAGGTCTACAAACAATATATCTACAACATTAAACTTTTATTATATTTCAAGATACTGTTCACAGCTATGTTGGCCAAGTGCAAGCAAGTGCACTAATTCCCAAATACGTTGTCTTTTTTACTTTCTTATTAATGTATACAATCCCTCATGTCTTCTCGACCTTGATACTCTTGGCTAAACGGTAGAAAGATCCACTTTCACCAAGATAAAGTTTTTCTATACCATTACACCACTCAGTTGCCTTCTCCAAGTTCTTTTAGCAGCAGGAACCTGATTCTGGAATGTATTTCTCACAACACCAGAGAACTAAATAACAACTCCAATTTCAAATGACAGCTAATGATGTGTGTAGCAGCAGCAGTCATCTTATCACTATTAGTTCTTAATCAGAACTACTATTCCAAATGGCATTAGATACATCAATTTTTCATTTTATTACTATAATTTCAACACAATGCATCCACTTAAAAGTAACATCATTTTTTTTACAGTAACCATGATTTAGAAAGGATTCTATACGTAAAACCCTAATATGATGTAAGAGGAGGGCTGACAGTCCTAACCTAATCATGTTAAAACAAATAAAACATAAATACAACTGAAGTTCCCAGAATGAGATTTTCACTCTGCGGCGGAGTTTGCGCTGATATGAAACTTCCTGGCAGATTAAAACTGTGTGTCGGACCAATACTCGAACTCGGCACCTTTGTCTTTCGTGAGCACGTGCTCTACCAAGCACAACTCAAGCTCCATCCTCACAGCTTTACTTTTCAGGAGTGCTATTCTGCAAGGTTCGCAGGAGAGCTTCTGTAAAGTTTGGAAGGTAGGAGATGAGATACTGGTAGAAGTAAAGCTGTGAGGACAGGGTGTGAGTCGTGCTTGGGTAACTCAGTTAGTAGAGCACTTTCCTGCGAAAGGCAAAGGTCCCGAGTTCGAGTCTCGGTCCGGCACACAGTTTTAATCTGCCAGGAAGTTCCACAACTGAAGTTGTGAGATGAAGTCATGAGTTGAGGATGGATAGATCAGTCAGTACAAGCACTGCCGCCCAAGGCGGCATTCTGGGTCTTGAGTCCAGGTTGGTACATAGTTTTAATTTGCTAGGAGTTTCAAAATAGCAGATTGAGAGAAGACATGAAGATACTCTTCTAAAGTTATAATTTTGTCACAAATATTGAAATTATTTTTCCTTATTGATCCTGCCGACAAGTACTGTAGAACAGCTAGATATCAACTCTTTGCAGTGGAAGTGCAATAAACTGCAAGCTGCCTCTGTACAGCTCTGGCATCACGAACTCAACATTTTAAATATGTGGACATAGTTGGCAGCAAGTGGGTGACACAAAGAGAAACTCACAGAAATAACTTCTATTGGACAAAACACATCATTTCATTCAGAGGAGAAAAAACAGAGCTGATTTTAGTACCTCAGTCAATGAAATAAAAGGTTGTCCCAGGAATTACAAGAAATAATATAATGATTGAGATTTTAATAAAGAATAAAATGCCTGTAGTATTTATAAAGTAACAGAAACTGTTAAATTTTCACACATTCATAGTAATAAATAAGTATATGAAAGTCATTGGGGAGGGGGGGGGGGGGGGATGTATGACACAAACCTCACTGTAAAAAAATAATGCTAGGCTACAGACAGATAATGTTTCTGGGTTTATATATCCCTATCCTCAGCATCATGCTGAGCCTTTATTGAGTCAAATAGTGGTCCATCCTGAGGGACACAGGTATATCACTGGAGAGTCAAGACCATGAGAATAGAGTGTGCTCAAGGCCTGAAATAGGAGATGTTGAAGGGAGCTGAGCCATGAAAAGTAACAATGACTCTTGAGACCAAGAAGGGTTGTAAATCAGTGGTACAACTTCTAGTCAGATGGCTACCATTTTTCTTAGAATTATATTGTCAGCTATTTGTGGCAATTAAGTGTAGCACAATTCAGAAGAAATTTCATTAGGATTAATTTTAGTAAAGTGTGGATCTCTCAATCTGCTACTTAGAACAAAGAAGTACCTGCCTAGTTTTCTCTCTTCATACATTCTCTTTCCACATATAAATGTACACACTTAACTGCAATCATTAAACACATAGAAGCTTTTAAACTATTGTTTTAAAATGATTATGACAAGGCATCAAAGATATATGTCTTGATCTCAGTTTGAATAACATAGACAATAAACTCTGATTCACATAAGACCGACAGAAATAGGACTCAAAATTATGACATACTCACTGGATGAATATAGATGGCATCATATTTGGAGGACAACTTCTCTAGGGATTCCTCATCTTTACAGTTCTCTGTTGCTTTGAGAATCTCTATATGTCTTTCTTCATGTTTGTATAAGACTTCATATTCTTCAGCAGTTCGCGGAGTAATGACAGTACAACGAGAAATAAGGCCAAGTTCTTCACACCTGCAAGTAATGAAAATGCAATTCCATGACAAATATTAAATTAAGACACAAAATCCAACAAATAAATCTTTAAAATAGTCTTATACCCTGAAAGACAAATACAAACACACTCACGAAAACAAACTGTCATATTAATGTCCACACAAACAAAATAAACTTTTCTACAATCCGTATTACTATTCTTTCTTCAACAAAGTGCTGGATCCAGAATAGGAAGATGGAAAAAGCAGCAAGATAAATGATGAATCATTCAGAAACTCTCAATACATCAACACATGAAGCAAACGAATTCGCCATCTAAATCTACATCCATAATCTGCAAACTGTTCAGTGAAATGCATGGCAGAGGGTACTCTCAACAGTTATTAGGGCATCTTCTTGTTCCATTCACATATGGGGCACGGGAAAAACGTCTGAATTATTAGAACAGATGCACTAAAATAGCTGCTTATAACAACAAATATTTATTTATGACAGACTGTTTTGACATTTATCGCCATTGTCAAGTACATGTAGACTGATGTGACATCCATTTTACGTCATTAGTGAACTGTCTTATAACTGTCACTGTTTTAATAAGATGGTAAATGTAAGACAGTCCGCTAATGACATAATACGGATGTCACATCAGTCAAGGTATACTTGACAATGGCGACAAATGCCGAAAAGATCTGTCACAAATAAAGATTTGTTATTATAAGCAGCTATTTTGCTGCATCTATTCTAATGATCATGTCATTATCAGACATGTATTATGCTGCTGGCCCTAAACAAGAAGAAAAAAGAATGTTGAAATGCCTCAGTGCATACTGTAATTAATGCACTCTTGTACCCATGATCTTTACAGAATTGATATGCAGGGGATGTTAGTATATTCGTAGATTTATCATTTAAAGTTAGTTCTTGAAAATTCATAACCTTTCTTAGGATAGTTTGCATCTATCTTCAAGTGTGCATTGGTTTATCTTCAGATTAAGATTCAAAAACATGACAAAAATGAAATATGACATTCAAAAGCAAATGGAAAATCAATCAACACATATATTAAAACATTACTCTGGACTAAAAATAATAAGTACCCAAGGTTTACACATAAAATAAAAACGCTACATTCACACCAAGCTCAATTCTTGCAACTCAGCTACCACTGTGACAGATGCTACTGCACCTCAAACTTTTAGTGCAGTAATTTTCCTTCAAAACCTCAAACAAAAGATGAGGAACTGTAATGCTGAACAAGGATGTAAGCAATAACACAAAAAAGAAAATGAGATAACATGTTTTTACTATTTGAATATACAATTCACTGAATATTTCTTGTAAGTTTAAAGGGTATCCCAACCAGGCTCAAGCACAGGCAGATGCCTTTCATTATGACTGCTCTTTCAGTTGAGCCCTCTGTGCATGTCTCATAGGTCATGTCACATCATCAACCTGACAGTTTCTCTTCGTATCTTCTACATTTAACAGAGGTGCCCCTATCACACTGAGGCTATAGTCAAATCAAACTCCTTGGTAAATTCTTTTTCTCGAGAGTAATGGTCCTGAATATCTGGTGGGCTGAGCAGGAAGTGCTTGGGTTTGATCTCAGCTTGTCACCCATCTTAAATTTTTCATAAATGTTCAAAACATTGGTAGGCAAGTTTCAAGAAACATGGCCCTGTTGTTACAAATGCTCACAAATTTAAAGTTTGCTTGAGTCTGGTTGGGAAACAGTTTAAACTTCCAAGAAATATTCAGTGAATTGTATATTTTAAAAGTAAAAACACTTCATCTCATGCTCTTTTTTTAAATTTTATTAATTTTATTAACCTTAAACAAGATGCACCATCCATGGGACAGGATTCCCTAAGTGTTCTGTCAGGGGAAAAGTTTGAGAACCCCTGCATTGGTCCCTCATCTCTTAACACTTATATTCACGTATCACACCATAAGTGCAAATCAAGAGTATGTCCACACTTAAATATGACGTAATCTTCTTCACAGAATAAAAAACCTATTCCATTAAAATGTAGCATACTGACGTAAGATCAGAGGTTGATTGATTAATTGAAGAGTATGGGACCAAACAGCAAGGTCATCAATACCGCGATTCCAAAGTGAGTTACAGCTCCCTGCCGCCATTGGATAAGCAGCTGCCAGCAGCAAGTCGTATACTCTTAGCTCACTTATTTGTTACATAGTTTAATCTTTAATTTCTTTGCGTGTTTTTGGGTACTTGCATTGTTTAATTCATAAATTTCGAGTTTATTATAGTATTTGAGAGTTGTAGCATCGCGTTTTAGTACCTGAATAGTGTAAAATCGCGTAGTCTCCTCCCGCCGCCAAGTAGTGTGTCAGCAGTGCGCAAGTAGCAGCATTACTGCATTTACTAGGCAATCTTGTACTTTAATAACCATTTAAATTTTGTGTCTAATTGTTTGTGCTCTCTGTAGATTAGTTCAGACGTTCTTTGCACAACAATATTTAGCATGGATAGGGACTGCGACTGCTGTGTTTGGATGCGGGCTGAGTTGGCATCCCTTAGCTTCAGGCAGTGTTGGCTCCAGTCACACAGCTTAAGGCTGTTACCAATGGGCATCACTGTGGGGGTCCGGATGGGGGTTTGTCGGGGAGGGCCAGCTCGTCCCACACATCCCCCAATCGGACTACGGCTGTGGCTGAGCAGGATACAGCCCACATTGAGGCTGACCCCTCACTTGTGGTAGAGTGGGAGGTCATCTCGAGGTGTGGCAGTGGGCAAAAGACATTCCGGAGGGCTGAATGGAAGGCCTCTCCAGTTTTTCTGACGAACAGGTTTCAGGCTCTATATCCGGCTGATACTGATCTTCGGCCAGACATGGCTGCTTGTCCTTTTCCAGGGTTGCCCCTCAGTCTGCAAGATCCAGGCGGTCGCAGAGGGTGGGCTTACTGGTAGTTGGGAGCTCCAACGTCAGGCACGTAATGGGGACCTTTAGGGATATGCCAGCAGGAGAGGGGAAGAAAACCAATGTGCACTCTGTGTGCATACTGGGGGGAGTCATTCCAGATGTGGAAAGGGTCCTTCCAGATGCCATGAAGGGTACAGGGTGCACCCAATCTGGACGTGGTCGCTGATGTCGGCACCAATGACGTGTGTCGCTAGGGATCGGAGGAAATCCTCTCTGGCTTCCGGCGGCTATCTAATTTGGTGAAGACTGCCAGTCTCACTAGCGGGATGAAAGCAGAGCTCACCATCTGCAGCATCGTCGACAGGACTGACTGCGGACCTTTGGTACAGAGCCGAGTGGAGGGTCTGAATCAGAAGCTGAGATGGTTCTGCGACCTTGTGGGCTGCAGATTCCTTGACTTACGCCATAGGGTGGTGGGGTTTCAGGTTCCGCTGGATAGGTCAGGAGTCCACTACACACAGCACGCAGCTACACGGGTAGCAGGGGTTGTGTGGCGTGGACTGGGCGGTTTTTTAGGTTAGATGGCCTCGGCAAGTACAGAAAGGGCAACAGCCTC
Source organism: Schistocerca cancellata (assembly GCF_023864275.1). Classification (NCBI taxonomy): domain Eukaryota; kingdom Metazoa; phylum Arthropoda; class Insecta; order Orthoptera; family Acrididae; genus Schistocerca; species Schistocerca cancellata. The sequence continues at coordinate 610,604,479 of NC_064626.1, forward strand.
ATAGGGTGCGGGGCAAAGTCAGGACATGCGGCGACCAAGCAGCAATCGGTATTGTAATTGTAAACTGTTGAAGCTGCGTTGATAAAGTACCGGAACTTCAAGCGCTGATAGAAAGCACCGAAGCTGAAATCGTTATAGGTACGGAAAGCTGGCTGAAACCAGAGATAAATTCTGCCGAAATTTTTACGACAGCACAGACGGTGTTTAGAAAGGATAGACTGCATGCAACCGGCGGTGGCGTGTTTGTCGCTGTTAGTAGTAGTTTATCCTGTAGTGAAGTAGAAATGGATAGTTCCCGTGAATTATTATGGCTGGAGGTCGCACTCAACAACCGAGCTAGGTTAATAATTGGCTCCTTTGACCGACGTCCCGACTCAGCAGCATTAGTGGCAGAACAACTGAGAGAAAATCTGAAATACATTTCACATAAATTTTCTCAGCATGTTATAGTCTTAGGTGGAGATTTCAATTTACCAGATATAGACTGGGACACTCAGATGTTTAGGACGGGTGGTAGGGCCAGAGCATCGAGTGAAATTATACTGAGTGCACTATCCGAAAATTACCTTGAGCAATTAAACAGAGAACTGACTCGTGGAGATAACATCTTGGACCTCCTACTGATAACAAACAGACCCGAACTTTTCAACTCTGTAAGCACAGAACAGGGAATCAGGGATCATAAGGCTGTTGCAGCATCCCTGAATATGGAAGTAAATAGGAATATAAAAAAAAGGGAGGAAGGTTTATCTGTTTAGCAAGAGTAATAGAAGGAAGATTTCAGACTACCTAACAGATCAAAATGAAAATTTCTGTTCTGACACTGACAATGTTCAGTGTTTATGGAAAAAGTTCAAGGCAATCGTAAAATGCATTTTAGACAGGTACGTGCAAAGTAAAACTGTGAGGGACAGGGAAAACCCACCGTGGTTCAACAACAAAGTTAGGAAACTACTGTGAAAGCAAAGAGAGCTTCACTGCAAGTTTAAACGCAGCCAAAACCTCTCAGACAAACAGAAGCTAAACAATGTCAAAGTTACCGTAAGGAGGGCTATGCGTGAAGCGTTCAGTGAATTCTAAGGTAAAATTCTATGTACCGACTTGACAGAAAGTCTTAGGAAGTTCTGGTCTTATGGTAAATCAGTAAGTGGCTCAAAACAGCATATCCAGACACTCTGAGATGATGATGGCATTGAAACAGAGGATGACACGCGTAAAGCTGAAATACTGAATACCTTTTTCCAAAGCTGTTTCACAGAGGAAGACTACACTGCAGTTCCTTCTCTAAATCCTCGCACAAACGAAAAAATGGCTGACATCAAAATAAGAGTCCAAGGAATAGAAAAGCAACTGGAATCACTCAACAGTGGAAAGTCCACTGGACCTGACGGGATACCAATTCAATTCTACACAGAGTACGCGAAAAAATTTGCCCCCACCCCCCCCCCCCACCCCCCCCCCCCCCCCCCCCCCCTTCTAACAGCCGTGTACCGTAAGTCTCTAGAGGAACGGAAAGTTCCAAATGATTGAAAAAGAGCACAGGTAGTCCCAGTCTTCAAGAAGGGTCGTCAAGCACATGCACAAAACTATAGACCTATATCTCTGACATCGGTCTGTTGTAAAACTTTAGAACATGTTTTTTGCTCACGTTAAGTGCCTTCCGCCACACACCGTTGGGTGGCTTGCGGAGTATAAATGTAGATGTAGAAGAAAGAGGGTCTGCTAAAAGTGGACAGATCCAGTCAGGGGACTCAAATTACAAAATAATGAACATTTAACACACACAATAAAAGCATAAAAGGTGGGACCAAATCTAAAAACTGGAAAAGGGGGGTGATCTAGGGATGACAGACTGAGGAGACTGTAAAAGAAGTTCCAACCACAACCAACCTGCCCTTGCTCCAAGCCTAAAGGAGAACATTATATCTGGAAATAAAAACCACTTTCACAGACAAAACCAAGGACCAGTTCAACCATCCATGGATCATCTGCTAATATTAAATTTAAGGAATCAGGAAGACTATACTTAACACAAAGGACCGAAAGAAGGGAACATTCCACCAATATGAGAGATATCGTCAGTCTGGCTCCACAACCACACTGCGGGTGGGGAGAAAGGAGGAGGAGGAGGAGGAAACAATGGTTGAGCTGGGTATAACCAATGTCTAAACAGCATAAAACAGTGGACTCCTTGCGAGAGGAGTGGAAAGAAGAGTGCCAAACTGCAGTAGACTCCTTGACGAGTTTATTACTAAGAGCAGTAGCGCTCCAGATGGCATTCCACTGTTGGGCAAAGAGGTAAGTATCTGCTTATCTAGCCAAAAGGTCAGCCAATTCATTCCCTGGGATGCCCACTTGACTTGGGACCCACATGAAGTCTGAACAAATTGAAACACTGTGGAGGGAGGCCTGAGAAACAAAAAAGAGGGCCCTGTGAATGGCTACAAGCTCTGCTGTCAACACACTACATCATCCCGACAATGAATGGTGCTCGAAGCTAGTAGGAGACGTAAAAGCAAATCCCATCTCATCAATAGTCTTAAAAGCGTAAGTATAGACGATGGTGGCACCTAGGAACTCTGGAAGGATGGCACATACAAGACGCTGGTAAACCATAGGAGCAACAAAGAGCTTAGGACCCTGGAACAGATCGGTCCTAATCCATGCTAAAAGCCCCATCCGGGTGGGGGGGGGGGGGGGAGGAGGAGGAGGAGGAGGAGGAGATTAGTGTTTAACGTCCCGTCGACAACGAGGTCATTAGAGACAGAGCGCAAGCTCGGGTGAGGGAAGGATGGGGAAGGAAATCGGCCGTGCCCTTTCAAAGGAACCATCCCGGCATTTGCCTGAAGCGATTTAGGGAAATCACAGAAAACCTAAATCAGGATGGCCGGAGACGGGATTGAACCGTCGTCCTCCCGAATGCGCTGGGTGGGGGTGGGGGTGGGGGGGGGGGGCAGTGTGTGGGGGGAGGGAGGGGGGTTGTATGGGAGGAAAGACCTGGGTTGCAGTCTAGTGAGTGGAGATGGAGACCCCAACAGGGGGAAGTGATCTGCATGCCAATCGGCAATCCCACCCCTGGGCGGGTGTTCCGAGGGAGACATTCCTCAGTGGCGAAGAGCACAGGGTACACAGGATGGTCAGGAAATTGGCAAATGGTGACTGCTTAAGAAACAAGGAGTTGGCTCCATTGGATGTGTAGAAGGGGAATTCCCACTTCTGTGAGGAGACTACCAACAGGAATAATGCAAAAGGCACCAACAGCCAGACGCACTCCACAATGATGGACAGGGTCAAGGAGTTTCAAAGTGGAAGGAGCTGCTGAGAGATAAACCTGACTACCATAATCTAGTCCGGACAAGAGCAGAGCATGGTAAAGATGGAGGAGAGTGGAATGGCCTGCACCCCAAGATGTGTGGGCCAGGAGGTGGAGAGCATTAAGCTTCTGCATAAATGTAGTCTTTAGGTGGTGAATGTGGGGCAGCCATGTCAGCTTGTTACCAAAAATAAGGCCCAAGAAACGGGACTGTGTTACAACATCGAGGAGCTGGTTGCCTAAATAAAGTTCTAGATTGGCGTGTAATGTGGACTGATGAAAAAAATGCATAACCTGCGCTTTGGAGGGAGAAAACTGGAAGCCATGGGCGGTGGCCCATGCAGAGGCCCTTCAGATGGCGCCTTGGAGCTGGCACTCAGCAGATGATACTGAGTGGGAGCTGCACCAGATGCAAAAATCGTCGGTGTACTATGCCAGGTAACCAGAGGCCCAACAGAGGTCGCAAGCCCATTGATGACAATGAGGAAGAGGGTGACACATAGCACAGAACCCTGTGGGATACGATTCTCCTGAATCTGAGGGGCACTGAGTAAAGTCCCAACTCGAACCCGGAAGAGCCAGTAAGATAAAAGCTCTCAGATAAAAATCAGAAGGGGACCATGGAAGCGCCAGACATGGATGGTATCTAAAATGTGATGGCACCAAGCCATGTCATACACCTTATGTAGGTCAAAGAAGACCGCGACAAGGTGCCAGCGGTGAGTAAAAGCCTGTTGGATGGCTGATTCAAATCGGATAAATGGTCAGTTGGAGATCACCCTGCCTGGGAGCCACATTTATACAGGGACAAAAGGCCCCAAGATTCAAGTACCCAGCATAATCTAAAGTTGACTAGCCTTTTGAGCAGTTTACAAAGTACATTCATAACGTTAATTGGGGGGGTAGCTGTCGAGAGACATTGCGTTTTTCCCGGGCTTAAGGATGGAGATAACTATACTGTCTCACCATTGTGATGGAAAAGCACCCTTGAGCAAAATGTGGTTGAAGACCCTGAGGAGCTGTTGCCTCTGTGGAACGTCCAATGTCGGATCATCTCGTTGTGGAAGGAATTTGGCCCTGGGGATGTCTCTCATGAAGAGCTAAGAGCCTGCACAATTCCCATTCAGCATTATAGGGCTCAACGTGGTGTGGGATGAAACAGAGGGGGGGGGGGGGGGGTCTGTTCAACTCTGCATTTCTGCTAGAGAAAGGTAGTAGGGTAGGAAGAGGATGACGATGACCTCACAAAGTGTGTCGCGAGGTATTCTGCCAGAACCAATGGATCAGTGGACACAGCACCCTGGAGATTAAGACCCCGGACAGTTGTCCGTTGACTGTTGCTGGCGGCCCAGAAGGCTACGGAGCTATGACCAAACCTGGCCTGGTGGTGAAGAGGCATACATCCCCAGGAAAGAAACGTAGCACTCCCAGCATTCTTTTTTACGCAGCTTAATAAGGTAACAAGCCTTAGCTCGAAGACACTTAAAAGTGAGGAGGCTTGTCTGTGAAAGGTGTCGCTTAAATCACTGCAGCACCCGTTGGCGGTCCTGGACAGCAACTGTGACATCCTTGGTCCATCGTGGTACCAGTCGACAATGAGGGGGACCTGTGGATAGGGGAACAGCAGTGCCAGCAGCATGAGGAAGAGCGGCAGAGATGCCTTGCATGACTACATCAATGGAATTCAAAAGGGGGATGTCAAAGTGGACAGCAGACATATATAAAGGCCCATTGGCCCTGCAGAATGTCCAACGTGGGGGCCTGTCTGCAGCAGGGGAACGATAGAATCACCAGAAAATGGTCACCGTCGCAAAGGTCATCATGGGATGACCAACATACAGAAGCCATGAGGGCAGTGGAGGAGATCGTGATATCGATAGCAGAGAAGGTGCCGTGAGCGTCATTGAAGTGAGTAGGGGAACCATCACTGAGTAGACACTAATCGAGGTCTGTGATAAGTTGGTCAAATAGGATACCCCTAACCGTTGAAGTGATACTCCCCCACAGTGGATGGCGGGCACTGAAGTCCCCAAGAAGCAGAAACGGGGGTGGGGGAGTTGCTGGATTAAGGTAGACAGAGCAATGTAAGCTAGACAGTGCAACGTAAGCAACTGGACTACTTGGAGGGAGGGAGACATGCAAATGGTGATTGCCCGAGTCATTTGCACTCAAACCACTATCACTTCCAAGGTGATATGTAGGGGGATCCAGTCACTAATAACATTGGAGCGAACCAAAGTGCAGACCTCACCAAATGCTACCCCAGGGCCAGCACGGTTCCGACAGAACACATGATAACCATGAGAAGTTGGAGAGTGGTCATCACGAAAATGCATTTTTTGAAGAACAAGACAGAACACAAAATAGGAGACAAGACGTTGCATTTCCGGTAGGTGACAATAGTATCCTTTGCAATTCCACTGGATTATTGTGTGGCTTGAGTCCAAGGTACACATGAAGAAGCCGAGGATGAGATCAGGTCACTCGGTCAGTAGTTTTCACCGACAAAGATGGGGTGACACCCATAAATAAGATATCAGACTCAGGATGCGAGGGGGGAGATGGCACCTCCGGGGGCACCAGGGGTGCATTGTCTTGCGATTTATGTTCCTTCTTCTTCTTCTTCTTCTTCTTCTTCTCTTTCTGAGGTGGAATAGGGCGGGGCACAAGCGGAGTACACGCTTCTACAAGATCAGGAACCGAATGAGGGTGAGTGACCTTGGGGCGCACAGATGGTGCACCTTGTGGCTGAGTGGTGGTAATAGTCTTTTGGCCTAAGAGACACTGGGGTGAGGAGTCCCGGGGCAGAGACCGGTCACCGGCTAATGCCGAAGAAGGATGGCACTTCTTTGGCCAGGGAGGAGGAGCAGCTCCCTGACGGGTGGTTGTGGGAACTGCTGGGGTGGGGGTGGGGGAGGGGGGAGGGGGACAGGGCTTGGGTAAGGACGGGGCAGGAAGATGAAAGGACGTAGCAGAGGCAAAAGTTGAAGATAGTGACACTGGATCTCCTTTTCTCTCTTGTAAGCTGGGCAATCCGGCAAGCGAGGGGAGTGGCAGTCAGAGTAATTGACACACACAGGAGGCAGAACACAGGGGCTTCCCTCATGGAGTGGGTGGCCACAGTCACCATACAGCGGAAACACATATGCCAAAAATACAAGCACCGAAAGCACCGCATAGATGTAGGGATGTACAGCTTCACGTCACATATGTAGCATATAGCCTTGACTTTCTCTGGGAGGGTATCCCCCTTGAAAGCCAGAATTAAGGCGCCAGTATAGGTGCATTTGTCTTTGTGACCCTTCTGCATACGTCAAACAAAATGAACGCCGTGCCGCTACAGACTAGCCCAGAGTTCCTCATTAGTTTGCAGAATGAGATCCCTACGAAAAATTACTCCCAGGACCACATTCACAGATTGGTGAGGAGTGGTAGACACCGGGATATTGCATAGACGATCGCGAAGAGCTGCAGATTGGGTGACAGATGAAGCTTTGATCAACAGGGAGCCCGACTGCATCTTACTAAGAGACTCCACTTGAGCAAACTTGTCCTCAATATTTTCCACGAAAAACAATAGCTTTGTGGCAGTGAATGTGTCCCCATTCATCCTAGTACAGACAAGGTAACAGGGATAGGGTTTCATCCCAAGACGGCGAACCTGGCCCTCCTCCCATGGTGTAGCCAGGGAAGGGAAGGTTGCTGGGTCATACGAAGCAGTATTCAAGAATCCTCCACCATTCGAAGAGATGGCCATTTGAGAATGACCAGATTTTTGCAGCTCGATACGCTTCATGCACCAAGCTCCACCCTGATAGCACCCACTCTGACCAGGAGCTCTCCCCATGGACGCCAACCACCCACAGCAAGGGCTGTCTGGCACGGCGGCCGTTGCCGGGAGTTCTGATGCTCCAAGAAGATAAGCAACCACTCCTTGGCACACATGGGGAGGGAACAGCTCAGGTATCAGCAGTGTGATCCCTGTGTTGTCAGGGGGCTCAGTCATATGGATATATAACAGCCCCACCACACAGACTGACTATACATGTTGGTGACGAAGGGAGAGGGGAAGGAAGGGGTGAGAGGAGTCCACATCATAGATGCTACGGAGGGAGTTCTTCCCCATATGGCTCATACTAAAAACAGGAAATTTTGAAGTGAAGGTCAAACCTCAAGTCAGGACCTAAATACCAAAAAGGATGAAAGAACAGACAAAAGGAACAATATTGCAACCAATACAGGAAACCAGTTGTATAGCCAGGTCGACATAAATCAGAACACAGAGAGGGGAAGGAGGCGGCAACAGGGAAGGAGCGAGGATAGAGGGGGAGGGAGCAGGGTGAAGGAAATGCAGCCAGGAATGAAGAATGGGCCGCAATAGCTCGAGGCCCCATGTGCACCATGCACGATCTCATGAAAGAACCGTGAGCCCCCTGGGGGAAGATGCAGAGGTGTTTAAACTAATGGATGATCTAGTTATTGCATGGCGCCATAGACATCTCTGCCACCATACACACAAAGAATCTCTCATCATTTAAAACATTTATTCATCAAGGGTACGTCCTACATGAAGATGGATTGTAACTACTCTAACGTATCTCAGCAACCTGAAGAAGTAGCACCAAGGGTGTACAGTTGCTTCCAAGGACTACAGTGAGCTGTTCAATTTCACCCATCCTCTCCCCCCTCCAAATTCCAGTGTGCCCTAGTACAAAAAAGGACACACTTGTCCCTTCATTTTGTAGCAGAAGGGAGCTCTGTATGGTATGTTCCATTTTTTCTGCTAACACCTTTTGCTAAATGGTTTGGCTTGCACTATGAGAATTGGAGTAGGTAAGAAACTTACTTCCTTAGTCACATATATCTGCATTAAGTTTTGTCCTAACCCACTTACAAGCTTGTTTGTCCTCCGAAGAAAACCACAGCACAACATGGTTAATACAGTTGTAATTGTATCATTTGATGGCTTAGGTTTTTAAGTTGTACGTTTCTCCTTCTATGGAACTGGCAGAAAGACAGGCAAAGTAGTAACTAATGGGAGGGAGAGGGGGCAATTTTCAGCACTGTATTTCAGCCTGGACAAGGCCATGACACTATGCATACAGATGCATCACCTTTCATCTGGTCTGTGTAAGACAGTGGGCTTTGTGCTAGAGGCATATTACATGTGTTAAGCCTGTGACCTCTTTTGACATACCAGTAGGTACTTCCGCATTTCTTAAACACTTCACTGATTTCAGCATCCAACAGTCTCTCAAGAGTTTCTCTTAAAATGACAAAAACACATTCTGCAAAGCTGTGTATCACTTTACTACTATCAGAATTCTATTTCAAAATAACACTCTCAGAGAGACTTCTTGTTGATGGTGCTCCTATCATCTTCAGTCTAGAGAATGGTTTGATGCAGCTCTGTAAGCTAGTCTATCTCATAATCTCTGCATAATTTGAGTCTGCATACCAGTACTGCAGTGAAACTTTGGTATCCCTCTACAATTTTTACTCCCACATTTACATCCTTCCCAAATTAATTACTCTTTGATGCTATCAAGATAGGTCTTATCAATTTATGGCTTCTTTTAGTCAAGTTGTGAAATAAAAATCTTCTCCATTCTCCCAATCCCTCTTAATTTGATTCAGTACCTCTTCAACAGTTAACTAAACTACCAAAAAAACTTTCTACATTATTCTGTAGAACTTCACTTCTAATACTTCTATTCTATTTTTCTTTGTACAGCTAATTGTCCACATTTCACTTTCATTTAATGCTACACTAGAGACAAATACTTTCAGAAAAGACTTCCGTAACACATCAATTTCTTTAACCATACATGTTGAAATATTCATCTTTTTCAGAAACCTTTTCTTGCTAGTGCCAATTTACATTTTATAACTTCTCTATTTTCATTGTCTCCAATTATTGTGCTGACCAAGTATTAAAACTATCTTCTACCTTTAGTGCCTCATTTCATAATCTGTTTCCCTCACAACTGCCTGATTTGATTGGACCACACTGAATTACCATTGTTTTATCTTTGTCTTTTGAAGACACACCCCTTTTCATTCAACTGGTCTCACAGGTTCTTTGCCATCTCTGACAGAGTTATGTCACCAGCAAACCTTTGCCCTGAAATTTAATTACCTTTCCAAATTTCTCTTTGTTGCTCGTTCCATGCAGAGCAGGGAATAGACTACAACCCTCTCTCATTCCCTTCTTAGCCACTGCTTTCCTCCCAAGCCTTTCAACTCTTGTAACTGCCGCCTGGTTACTGTACGGGTTGTAAATAACCTTCCACTGCCTGTATTTTACACCCACACCCCCCCGCTCCTTTCCTTCAGAATTTCGAACAATGTCTTCAAGTCAACAATGTCAAAAGTTTTCTCTACATCCACAAATGCTGAAAATGTAGGTTCGCCTTTCCATAACGTCTTCTAAGTTATAGGTTCAGCATTGCTGTGTGTGTTACTACATTTCTCCAGAACCCAAAATAATCTTCTCCGAGGTCAACTTCTACCAGTTTTTCCACACTTCTGTTGATGACTTGAGTTAATTTTTTTTGCAGCTGTAACTTATCAAACTAAAGATTCTGAAATATTCACAGCTGTCAGCTCCTGCATTCTTTTGATTGGTACTATTACATTTTTCTTGATTGTCTGAAGGTGTTTCACCTCTATCTTGTATAATAGGTGGAATAGTTTTCTATTATTGTTCCTACCATGGAGGTCAATAATTCTAAGGGGTTTTTGTCTACTTTGAATACCTTAATTCGACTTAAATCTTTCAGTGCTTAGTCAAATCCTGCTTGCAGTATCGTATCCCCACTTTATCTTCATATACTTCCTCTTACCCTACATAATAGTGTTGTGAAGTTTCTTTCCTTTGTATGACCCTGGTGTATATTGCTTCCGCCTGTCAGTTTACTTTCTTTGGTTATTATTGGTTTGCCATTTGAGCCCTCCATATCCATATGACAGCTTCCCTTTTCTCCAAAGTTTTCTCTAATTTTCCTACAGGCAGCGTCTACCTTTCACCTATTCACACAAGCTTTTGCAGCATTACATTAGTCCTCTAGTCATTACTGATTGGCTGTTTTGAAATTTCTGTCATTTTCTTTTTTTAGATATTTGTATTGTTATTTGCCCCTTTTCCATTTGAGGGAATTGCTGCAGTGTATATGCAATATATCGTGACTCCAGTGCTGGTACGTAAGCAGTTACAGGTAGGCAAGCAATTTGGGTGGCACTGTCTTTTTCCAATGTGTGTGCAGTAAATGTGGAGACATGAACTATGGTGACATTATTACCTGAAGCATCCAAACAAGGCCAATGTGCTGTTATCATTTTCTTGGCTGCTGAAGGACAAACACTGGTAGACATTCATTAGATACTGAGGAATGTATCTGGGGCAGCATGTCCATCGAAAACCTCCATTGTGTAATGGTTGTCAAGTTCCATGCTGGTTGCGATTCGACACAAGACACCAGTCAATATCAAAGGGCAGCCTCAAGTGGGAGACACAGGAGTACCCACCCTACAGTCCTGATCTCTCCCCATGCCATTATCATGCCTTCAGTCCCTTAAAAAAGGCCTTGAAGGGCTGCCAATTCCTGTTGGACAAGGAAGTGTTGCAGGCAGTTACAGACGTCTTCATGCAGCAGGACATGAGTATCTTCAACTGTTGTCAGAGGGATTTCATCAATGTTCTCAGCAATTTGCTTGATTAGTGTATCGATTCTGAACTGTACAGCCTTCGAACATAAAATTTTTGATCGCCTCTTATATTTTCTCTTTCCATTAATTACATCCAATAAAAAATGGAAATGAGCATACGACATCGTTGTCCGGGAGGCCCTATTCAGGGAAGTTCAACCGCCAAATGCAAGTCTTATTTCATTCGAAGCCACATTCGACGAGTTGAGCGGCAGCGATGAGGATGAAATGATAATGAGGACAAAGCAACAACCAGTCCCCGAGCGGAGAAAATCTCCAACCCAGCCGGGAATCGGACCCGGGACTGCTTGCATGGGAGGCAAGCACATTACCACCCAGCTAAGCAGGCGGATAATATTGGCTGTGTTATCCAAGGATTTCTACTGAGCACCAGCTTTTTGCCTAGTTGATCCTCTACTGCCTTCACTATTTCTCTCTCAAAGCTACCCATTCCTCTTCTACTGTATTCCTTGTCTTTGCATTAGTCATTGTTGACTGTGTCTCCCCTTGAAACCATAAACAGCTTCTGGCCTGTCATCTTATTCGGACCCCATCTCTTTAATTTCTTACCGTTACTCGTCTACATTTTCGATCTGCAGTTCATAATCAATCAATTACGGCCAGAGTTCACATCTTCCCTTGGAAATGTTTTACAGTTTAAAATCTGTTATCAGAATCTCTATCTTATCATTATATAATCTAAATGAAACCTTCTGGTGCTCCAGGTCTCTTCCATGTGTACAATGTTCTTTCATGATTCTTAAACCCAGTGTTAGAAATGATTAAAACGTGTTCTGCATAAAACTACCATGCAGCTTCCCTTTTTACTTATGTTTTCCTACTACTCTAACTTATCTTCCTTTTCCTACTCTCAAATTTCAATCCTCCAACCACAATTAAAGTTTTATCTTCCTTAACAATCTGAATAATTTCTTTTACCACACCGTGCAGTTTTTGAATATTTCATCATATGAAGTGCTGGTAGACATATATACTGTACTGTTATGGTAAGCATCTCAAGCCAGAATGCCGGAGTCTCTGGACCGAGATGCTAGATTTAGCGGTTTTGTGTGTGTGGAAAAAACTTGCTTTCAGCCATTTACAGTACTAACATAGAAAGATCAATATTCCAAGGCCAGATCAGCCAATCATCCAGACAGTTGGCCTCTGTAACTGAAAACACTGTTGTCTCTATACTGAAATATTACGTTAATCTGGCTTCTCTGCAGATGCCTCTCCAGGCACTTGCACTTAGGGTACACGTTTTAGAATTGTAAAAGCGTGTAAATTCACAATGACAAAGTCCATGGTTCATGTAGGGGCAGAAGGACTAATAGACTATAATTCATTGGATGCTATTATATCCTTCAGAATTCCAACTACCCAGAACTAGCAAATATTCAGTTTTATGGTCCACAACAGTCTCTTGAGATAGGTGAAGTAAGTTGTCCAAGCAGAGCATTGTCAGCTTGACTGTGTTAATGAAAGTGGGATGCAGTAGGTTTCCTTTAAATGACACACTAACTTTTTCCCACTTTACTGCCATATGTCTCTCACACTTACTGGTTACATTTACACTAAAGATTTTGTTTCAACATTTTTATCTGCCATACACCAAAAACCCTCTACCACGCACCTCGTAGTGGTTTGCAGAGTATACATGTAGATTCAGATAAACAAAAATTTCCATTTCTCCTATAACATGAAGCAACTGGTCTTAACCCCTAATAATCTCCATTTCTCCTATAACATGAAGCAACTGGTCTTAACCCCCAATAATCTCATCTTAATATGCTCTTCTATCCTTCCACCCCGTCAACTCTGCACTGTTTTGCAACTTGTGTTCCCAATTAGTAGCTCTCATTTTTTTTCCAAATATAAATAAATAATTTCCACTTTCTTTCTCCTGTTAAAAGCTCATTTTCCTCAATTTTCAACTTCTTTTCTGCTTCCTTGTTTATTCTCACTTTTTACACTCCTGACTTTTCCTCTGTACCTGGCCTGTCGCTTGCACTTCCCAGCTGCAGAGCAACAAATAAAATACGTGCAATTTTTTCAGTGTTGCAAGATAACATTAGAGATAAAATGTTTGCTTTTGTCGACATTAATCTAAATATTACATAGAACCAAAACCAACAATACTCTAGCATATTGAAAGAAAACTGTATTATCAAGATTCTGATTTAAAAGCCTGAAATCACAAAATAAAATTTCTAGATCACAGAACAAAAGTAGTAAACTAATTTTGAGACTTATTTGTTCAATTTAATAACAATTCCATTAAACTTGCAAAATATATTACTTAGAAAAAATTACAACTCTACATTATGTGGTTCATGTCTAATTTTCTGCTCTATTATTTAATTATTTTTACAATCAAGAGAATTAAATACATTACTAACCTGTGTAGTACTCTTGAAAACCTCTCTGGGCTTTCTGGATAGTTGGAATCCCACAGACAGTGATGCTCTACCATCCGTCTGTCAAAAATGACCCCAGTTGAACCACGAATCATTTCTTTACATTCCCTTGCCTATTTTATGGAAAGAAAACTTTTATCTGCAATTAAACAATTCACTAGTTTCTCGGTATTTAAGGAGACTATGTTAACATAAATAGCAGAAAAAAAAATAAATAAAAGAACAGTCCTCCACCAGCAATAAAAAAAAATTGCTACGCAACTTATATATCGCAAATATATTTACAACAACAGTATATGGTAGATATATACAAGTTTTCAGAATCCCTTCACAAATAAATGAACAGCTTTTCAAGGCTTCTATTCTACTCTTCTAACTAAAGCTTCAGTTACACTTCAACCAATTCTGTAGTACTTCAATTACAGCATTGAACGTTATGCCCTACATTAATATGTTAAGACTAAAATCATAACAAACTGATTCCTCCACCTCATTGCTATTCTGAGTTAAAGGCTATTTTCACTGTCGACTCCCATTTCCAGCTTCCATGTTTGGTTCAAGTGTCATATTTTGTGGTTGCATGGATAAGTGTCAAATTACAAATCCTGAGGGTCACTGATCCATCCTCATCTGATCCTAGAATTTTTATTTACAAATAATTTAAGGTTCATCTCAAATAACACGTTAAACTATAGGTTTCCTTATAACTGACACAATGATTCTGTTATGAGATTTTAAAAAAATACAGGAGCATACCACCTCCAACAGGAAAGATTGAGCACGGTAAATGGATTTTCAAATAAGATTCTGGAGACAGTCAACTGTTCTTCATTGTTCCCTTGTGCATGGACAGTGCCCCAACTTCAGTCTTTACACAAAGTAGTGTTGTTCACAGAATAAGAATTTTTGAGCACAAGTCAGCTGAAAATGGCAGTGATTAAAGACACTCTCTCTCTCTCTCTCTCTCTCTCTCTCTCTCTCTCTCTCTCTCTCTCTGGTGATTTGTAGCTTTTTAGCTACAACAGGAAGCTCCCTCTCAATTTTCTCAAAATATCAGAATTTTAGAACTTTAATATAACTTACAAGCATACAAGCAATCATTAATGAACTTCAGAGCACTGCTCGGTTGTGTAGCTCAGAAAGAACCTGTGGCGTTATCTGACAAGATAAGGAAACAGTAGATGGTATGGACACAGGATTAAGTATGTCTTAACTATCAGAATTCACTTTACATGATTAACAAGAACCTTGGAGACCTGAATAAAGGTGGTCAGATCTCGTATAGGTTGAGTGTTTCAACACCAAAGTTTTTTGATCTAATGTTCCACACAGGTAAAATATCAAACAAAACTGTAGAATGGTAAATTATGCCACTAAAAGCAGGCAAGCACAAGCTGCATTGCATTAGAACATATACCCACACAGAGAAACCAATTATGTTAATGATTTAAATTAAAAGCAAAACTGTAAGCCAAAAGCATTGAAAAATCAAGGTTACCAGAATACAATGTGAGAATATCATATGCCGCATGCAAAATTTTATCAGCAAATGTGTCTAGCAAGCAGAAAAATCTTATGATTAAATTTATTTTAGGCACAGCATCTTAGTGCACCAAATAGTACAGAGTATGAAACCACTATCTGTTATACTTCTATAGTATTTAGCTTAAGATTTGTATAACTGTTAAAACTCTCATAAACTGCCTGATGCACTCCAGCTGATCACACAGAATATGCTTCACAAAAGAATATCAACACCTGCTGTAACACTCAACACTTACCACTATAAACTCAAAATATATTTAATGCTAGCATCAGAGTTGGCCACCACAGAAATGATTTTGACAAACTTTAGAAGCTCTACTGTGTTCCATTCAGCTGCGTCAAAATGTTGTAAAATGCCTAATGTAACAGGAACATGGCATAAGCTACAGCTTATGCTATTGCTACTCCTTTCTTTAAAATAAAATTTGCATTACTCATGCGCTCTTTAAAGTATATTTCAGTTCTAGCCAATTACAAATTACATACACAAAAAGATTCTGACATTGTTTTTTCATGTATTACCATTAAATTTGATTGTAAGAACAGACTATGTCCAAAATGGTTGATTAACTGTAGTATATTTTTATTATGTTGTGCCCATTGCATATCAAGTGACTCAATCTGCAACATCCTCTGAGCTCAACCATTCTGTTGAAATTTGCGCAGAATATACGCTATGCAATGAAAAGTATCTGGACACCTTGCTGAATATGACAAGTTCGTGGCACCCTCCATCGGTAATGCTGGAATTCAATATGGTGTTGGCTCACCCTTAGCCTTGATGACTGTTTCCACTCTCGCAGGCATATGTCCAATCAGGTGCTGGAAGGTTTCTTGTGGAATGGTAGCCCACTTTTCACAGAGTGCTGCACTAAGGAGAGGTATTGACGTCGGTCGGTGAGGCCTGGCACGAAGTCAGTGTTCCTAAACATCCAAAGGAATTCTGTGCATGTCAGTCCATTACATGGATGTAATTGTCGTGTAAGCACTCCACCACAGGCCGTGCATTATGAACAGGTATGCTCGATCGTGTTGAAAGATGCAATCGCCACCCCCAAATTGCTCTTCAACAGTAAGAAGCAAGAAGGTGCTTAAAACATCAACGTAGGCCTGTGCTGTGATAGTGCCATGCAAAACAACAATGAGTGCAAGCTCCTCCCATTGAAAACATGACCACACCATAATGCTAGTGACTCCAAATTTTACTGTTGGCACTACACATGCTGCAAAATAACATTCACCGGGCATTCGCCATACCCACACCCTGCCATCGGATCGCCACATTGTGTACCACGAGTCATCAGTCCACACAACATTTTTCCACTGTTCAATTGTCCAAAGTTTATACTCCTTACACCAAGTGAGGTGTCGTTTCACATTTACCAGATTGATACATGGCTTATGAACAGCCACTCGACCATGAAATCCAAGTTTTCTCACCTCATGCCTCACTGTCATAGTACTTGCCGTGAATCCTGATGCAGTTTGGAATTCTTGTGTGATGGTCTGGATAGGTGTCTGCCTATTACACATTACGACCCTCCTCAACAGTCGGCAGACTCAGTCAGTCAACAGATGAGGTCAGCCTGTACGCTTTTGTGCTGTACATGTCCCTTCATGTTTCCACTTCACTATCACATCAGAAACTGTGGACCTACAGATGTTTAGGAGTGTGGAAATCTCATGTACAGATGTATGACACAAGTGATACCCAAACATCTGACCACATTCGAAGTCCGTGAGTTCTGCGGAGCAGCCCATTTTGCTCTCTCACGATGTCTAATGACTACTGAGGTCGCTGACATGGAGTACCTGGCAGCAGGTGGCAGCACAATGCACCTAATATGAAAACATATGTTTTTGGGGGTGTCTGGATACTTTTGATCACATAGTGTACCTAAGAGACTTGCATGAACTTCATGCTCCGCCTACAACTTGGTGTAGGTACTGGAGCCACATTCACAAGAGCACATTTATTCAAATCTGGAAATGTCCGAAAAAATCCTCAACTTTGGCTTTCCTGAGCTAACAGGGTTGGGATCCTATAACTCGCCACCCTGGAAAACTTTTGCCTCGAATATAGAAATAGCATAAATGAAGATAAGCAGTGCCCATGGCACAGTCTCTCTTCAAAGTTCCAAAAAAGTGCTGTTGTGATAAATTTTCCCCATATTTTAACAAGGAATAGGTAGTAAGTAAAATGCAATGGCAAGATAACCATTTGTAAGTGCATTCTCTGCCTGCTTGTCAGAAAATTAAAGAATTGTGATCTGTCCTACTAATGTATTCATTATTTTATCAGCCTCTAAAGTTACCATAAACGTACCAATTTTGCCTATCTTCGACACCATGTGCCTTAAAATTGGCATGACACTGACATTTTATAATTTTTAACAGCAATTAAAAAGTGAGTTTAAGTATATCACGAATAACTAATTTAATTTTGGTGCCATTTCAAGAAAATGCATAATTATTTTTTACATCTGTAAGAAAAAAAGGGAAAGAAAGAAAAGAGAAGACTTAATTCTAGTGTTGGTCTGTAGGGGCTACACCGCTATCCAGTCCCATTGCATTCTGATGTATTGCGCACAGACAAACCAAGTTTGAGCTGTTGCATTAACATTCACACATTGATTTGGATGTTATTTCACAAAATTTTGAAAATTTCCATTTTCAAAAGGAATCAACATTTATTTCAAATTGCTCAGTGGCATGTACTTTAGCTTCTGAAATTTATCTCCATCTACTTGAATGGAAAACACCCTTCCTTTCCTGAACAAATTTGGCTAAACCCTTGATCATACAAGAATTTCACAGCTTTGTTTCCTGGGTGCTTCTTACCACACTTGCTTTTGGATATGCCAATCCTCCTCTTTCCATCTTCAACTTCCTTGCAACATATGCCATTCATTCTAAAGCACACAATTGTTCCACAGTGTTTTTAATGGACCAACTTAGCGGGATTAAAGTCAAAACATATATATATATTTTTTTTTTCATATTGATTGGCTGTATTTCTTTTAATTCTGTGATCACTTGGTTGTAGTGTACACAAGACACTGCTTGCTTGCACTAATTTGTTTAAGTCCACAATCATCAGGCCCACCAACCATTGCAATAATCTTAATAATTGCAGCTTCAACCTCATGCAGCTATTGCTTAGCAGAGACTGTTTTTTCTATCTCTCAAATCATTTCATTGAAACTTTAATGGTAATATTTCAACTGATCTCATTAGACTCATACAGTTGAGATCAAATTAAGGTATTTTGAGCTTTCTTTGTGGAAAAATCTTTTCTGCACAATGGGCATGGTTTTGGACTAGTTTTATATCAGATTTTGTCGTTCATTTTGGCTGACTAAGCATTTTGAAATCAGTTCTGCCCAGACATTTTTGTATTGTATTATTCACGTTGCTAAAAGTTTTAAAGAAGTTTGCATACCTTTACAGTCTTTGTACACAATAAATGGCATACAAAATTGTTAATATTATCAAAGCTGCATATATTTAACTGAACTTCCTCCACCTCCATATAAAAAATTAACTGCTGTTAAAACAAGAATAGTTTCAGGTCAATATGAATACAAGAACTATTTTATACACTGGGCAACTGCAGCTGTTGAAAGGCATGATGTTAGGAAGAACGTACACAGCTAGTAAAATTGTTGTTTATTGAAACACGACCAGTTTCGCAGCTTTAAGCCGCATCATCAGGTGAGCCTACATGGTAAAAAGCAAAGTACAGTGTCACCACTTTCTGCAGATGTTAAAAATAGTAAAGGAATGTCTAAAATATACTCACAATGTTAAAAGATCATAGGCATACCCATCACTCCTAGTCAAAATTTACTATTCAAAGAATATCGTCAATGTTACGGTGAGGGAAAGGCTAAGAAGTAGTGCCCATTCTTTAAAATTTTCTTGCATATAAAAACAAAAAAGAAAATATTTTATAGCAAGCAGCCAATTTAAAAAAAAATAAAAAAAAGGAGGCTGGGTTGGTGACAAAGAATTGTCATTGCTGACATGATTAGTCTCGGCACATGCAAATTACAATGTGGAAAGAATCAGGTGGCAGTGTCTTACCAATATGACAGCAGGACAACTCTGTGCTGGGCAAGAGGGTCACAGCATTACAAGCCCTTCAGAAAATTTAAAAACACTTCATAAAAAAAGAAAAAAGCCATATTTTGAATATATAGTAGAGGAAGGGGAAAAAACTTATACATAAAAAAGAAAACACACAGTTTATGTTGAATAACAAGTTGGAATTAAAGCACCATAGCATTCTGGCTAATTTTGATTGTTTGTATGATAAAGTACTTGTATGTAATAAAATTCTGTACTATTCTCGCTTGTAAAGGTAGCAACACATTGCTCCTGGTCATAACTTTATGGCGTCACACTGTCCACAGGGACAGCTTCCATTCTGCCAGCCAGCAAGTCTCTCTGTCATTTGTGTGGGCCGCTTTCTGGTAAGACACTGCCACCCGATTCTTTCCACACTGTAATTTACATGTGCCAAGACTAATCATGTTAACAGTGAAAATTCTTTACCACTAATCCAGCCACTGCTTTCTTAAAGAAGTTAATTGTCTGCTTACTATAAAATATTTCCTTTTTTGTTTAAAGAATGAGGCACTTCTCCTTTGCCTTTCGTTCGCTATAGTATTGACGACATTCTCTAAATATTAAATTTACACTAGGAGTGATGGGTATGCCTATGATCTTTTAACATTGTCAGTATAAGATACTTCTTTACTACCTTTTAATATCCACAAAAAGTGAGGACACTGCACTTTTCTTTTTACCTTGTACTTTCACCTGACGATGCGACTTAAAGCCACAAAACAGGTCATGTTTTAATAAACAACCATTTTACCAGCTGTGAGCAGCTGAATACAAGACATTAAGATGTCTTGAAATCTTGAATTGATTAATGTAATTCAATAAAACAATGAATCTATTAGGCAAAATTGCTCCACACACGTATTTTAGAAAAGAAATGGGGAACAAAAAATTTATTGGTGATAAAAATCTTCAGAGCCATTAGGCAGCATCGTATTCCTCTTCAAACCTCCTCAGTGCCTGGTATTTGGATCCTTCTGCAGGGATCTTAGTGTCTTGTTCACTTATAAATAGTTATTTTACCTACACTTTTTTGGGGACGTGGAGTTACTGGATAAATGTCTTCAGTCTGCTACTGGTGGACTGTTGTTATTGGTGAAATATTGAAAGAGAGTGGCAATCCAAAATTATATTGGTGCGCCATCTCAGTTGCCTCCTGGTAGTTGTTTGTGTTCTTCACTCACTAGGGCTGGGTGTTTAATTTCATGATAACAGACAGCCATGAAGATGGAAGCCTGTAGCTATCATCTCTACTGAAATTGTATTCAGTTTCCGATATTTCATCTGCTACATGGCCTTTATATAGATATTACTTTTTCTGGATATCACACATATGTTCTTGAAATATATAACCTGGGCACATACTTCCTGATGCTTTGCTACAGCCGATTTTACACTCTGTGCCATGCATGCTCTTTACTGCATTCTTTTATTGTCCTTCCAGTATCGTTGATAGATGCTTTGCCAAACACTCCCACAATGTTGAAGCAATCAGGCACATCCGCTGTAGACCAGAAAAAAATCCTTCAACCATTCTTCAGGAGGAATCTGTTTATGTGGTCAGCTACTCCAAATATAAATAATAAATTCGCAGAATGTGCAGGAGGTTCTTTGTTGTTCTTGTTTCATTATTATTATTATTATTATTATTATTATTATTACCACTTCTTTTGAAGGACCAATTTACGGAAATGTCGGCCTTGTTGGCCATCAATATTTTCACAACACACACTCTTTCTGTCACTGCTTAGAAATCACAACGAGGTCAGAGCTTTCACAGCAGCTTGCTCCTGGGCTTGATGGTGAAGCAAACCAGCATCTAGATAACAGTTTTTGTTGGTATGTTTCCTATAACTCTGTGTCCTGGAGTATATCTTCTGTAGATAAACACATGAAAGTACGAGAGGCCAACCTTACTCTCCATCCCCATGACTAAGCAGATTTTTGGATGGAAGTCATTCAGACAACTGTGGAATGTATGTCTCTCTTTCCTATTATGTAGCAATACAATACAACGAACGTATTATCCTATGACAATGGCCCTGAAAGCATGCAGTTTTATAAGACATTTTATTGACCGTTAAAGCAACAAATTTTATTTAAATAAGCATACTGATACACTTACTTGACTGGCTGTTAACAAATGGAAAGCTAAATAATTTTTATATACGTGGTGTGTGTAAAAAGTCCAGTGAATGCTATCAGACAACAAACAGAACGAAAGATACAAACAAATGTTTGTTATTGCCCTTCAAAATAGTCGCCACCCGTTACAACATACTTTTGACGTTTGTACAGCTGGAAACTATCAACAAAGGCCTCCACTGGAATCAATCGCAGAATGTCTGTCACACGATCTTTGATGGCATTCACAACTGCACAATGTTCACCTTTCATGGCCGCCTTCAGGTGGATGCGGGAAGAAGTCCGTAGGAGCCACATCAGGGGAGTACGGAGGATGTTCAAAAAATTTACCATCTTCTGCGCCAGGAATTGGCACACACGAATTGCACATTGTGCAGGGGCATTGTCATGGAGCAGCATCCATTTTCCAGTCCTGTGCAACTCTGCTGAACCAGCCAGATACACTGTAGCAATCGGTTCAAAACGGACTGGTAAAATGCAACATTAATGGTTTGACCTGCAGGAACAAATTCCTTGTGGACAATAATGTTCTTGTTGAAGAAGGCAAACAGTGTCTTCACCTCGGATCTTTGCAAACAGCTTTTTCTTGGACATGGGGAAGATGGTGAACACCATGACATCGAGTGCTGTTTTGATTCCAGATCAAACTGGTAGCACTAGGTCTCATCTCCCACAACGATGGTGTTCAGAAGCAATGGATCCTGGTCACACGTGGAAATGAAATCACCAGAAATTTCCATCCATTTTGCTTTCTGCTCATCTGTGAGCTTGTGCTGCCCAAATCGGAAGCAGATATTCCTCTTACCCAAATCATTTCAGACGATGGTGTGCACCATGTACTTCCTAATGCCCAATTCCTCCGCAATCATCTGAGAGTCCATCGCCAATCTTGTGCCAGCATTTGACACACTGTCTTGATCTTTTCTGGGGTTCTGCTTGTCAATGGCTGACCTAAATGTGATCAGTTGTTTCCTTCCTTCTACGGAGTTGTTTAAACAACTCACAGACACATTTTCTGCTCACAGCTTCACTCCCATACATCTGCACCAACATTCTGTGTGTCTCCGTTGCAGTCTTCCCCTATTTGTAGCAGAACTTGATGTTTATACATTGCTCCACTGTGCTGTGGCACTTCCTCTCACACTGACTATGTTCAACTCGTTGCAGTCTGTTTACATAGCCAGTCAGTCACATGCTGTGTATCGATTCTCCTGAAATCTCTGATGCATGCACAAACGTGCTACATTGCCATTTAGATATGACACCATTCACTGAACTTTTTAGACACACCACGTACAATCTTTGCTTACATGCTGACACTAATTTTTCACAAAGTCACCATTGAAAATGAAACATCTTTTGTATTGCAACATGAGCTTTTTTACACCTTCGCCAAAGTGGTTGCCGGCTGGTGCTTCACCATTTCTTGACAGAATCCTTGAGTTCATCTTCATTTGTTAAGCGCTGAGTAGCCAGTCAGGCCTTCATTGTGAGGAAAAGATGAAAGTTGCTTGATGCCAACCCTGGACAATAGGGAAGATATTGATTATCTCCCATCCAAAAAGCTTGATTTTTTTCCTTCATTCAACATGCAGTGCATGGTTGCACATTGACGAGAAGGAGAATGGTCCAATAGGTAGTCACCCGGTAACATTTATTTCTGACTGTCCTCCAGAGACACTCACAGAAAATCTCTGATGTCACAGTGTTCTCATGCATTAGTCTCATGACATCTGTTGTCAAAATTTATTTGCCATTCCAAATAAACTGTAACTATCTTCCTGAAAACATTATGAAAAGGAACGATTGCTACTCACCATATAACAGAGATGATGAGTCGCACATAGTCACAACAAAGAGACTTAACTAGTTAAAGATAGTTGTGTGTGTGTGTGTGTGTGTGTGTGTGTGTGTGTGTGTGTGTGTGTTTTATCTAATTCTGAAGGAAGGCCTTTTGACCAAAAGCTTACTCGTTAATAGTCCTTTTGTTGTACTTATCTGTGACTCAATATCTTCGCTACATGGTGAGTAGCAATCTATCCTTGTCATAATATTGTCATTATTCCATCCTGGATTTTCCATAGTTTAGCTATTGTTTTGCACTTCACACATGCTTCCTTGAATTTTTGGGCTTATTGGGAGAATGAGAGTCTATCCACTGTTTGGACTTTTCCTTAATTTCAGAGCTGTCTTATCCTCAATAATTATTCTGTTCAGACAATACCCCCTCTTCATGGTAGTGCTGAAGAAACATCAAGAAAGTTTGGCACCAACCATACCCAAAATTTATGGAATCCTAAGCTCTCCATCACAATGTTGAAGCAGATTCTCCTTGAAATCTCAAACACGTCATCTTAAAATTCAGAAGTGATGCCTCACACAATTTCGTCCACATGCAGCACAAATTCATCAGTCACATCTGAATGTCTTCCTGGACCATTGTATTGTGCACATCCATGGGACCAGGTTCAAATTTTTTGCGCCACTCCCACTTTACACACCATCACACATAACAATATTCCATATACATCACACACTCGAGAATGAATCTCACAACTGTCTCGAGGTGCATTAACACTGTACATTTCAATTGCTTGCTTCTCACACACTGATGAACAAAATACCCACGTGACTGGTGCAAAGTTACCTACAAAGTCTCCTTTTCCAGCCACACAAGCACCACAAAGTTAGAAGCATTTGTTTATTTTTAATACTCAATGCGAAGTTAATATATGAATAGCCCTCATACAATGAAATATCATAAATTTGAGACAATTTTTCATCTTTGCTGAAATGACATAAAAATGAAAATAAGCCTTTCAAATAGACTTACGTGTGCTTTTTCCAATGGTGTAAATGATTATAAAATTAGAGGAGCCAATTTTACGGTACACAGTGTTCAAAATAGGCAAAATTTAGTACATTTAATATTTCTGGTAACTCTGGAGGCTGATAACTTAGTGATAAATTTGTAGGACACTTTATAATTCTGTAATTTTCAGACAGGCAGGCACACAATGCACTGACAAATGTTTCAATTTCCAGTGCCTTTTATTCATCACCTATTTCTTGCTAAAACATGGGGAAAGTTCCTCACAATAATTTTTTTCTGCTAATTTGAAGAGAGACTTTGTCATGAGCGTTGCTCACTTTCGTTTATGCTATTTCTTACTTACATGCAAAAGTTTGTCAGGACGGCAAGCTACTGAATCCCAACTCTTTCAGCTCAGGAGCAATGGCTTGCCAAAAGCTGAGATTTTTTGAGTCTTTTCAGTTCTGAAAATGTATCTCTCTCCAAATACTGGTGGAGCCACAACTTGGCAAAAGTTCTAGTCGGACTCTTGAGCATTGCATAAAAATTGTAGATGAGAACAGCTGGGACCTAGGCTACATGTCAATTAATGACTTGCACCAGATATATGTATAGGAGTCCAGGGGAAAATATAATTACTGTATAAAGGTACATTACTACTCAGTGATCAGAGGTGATGCTGAAAATCAGAGACACACACAAAAAAATGTCACGACAGAATTCCTCATAAGACAGCTAAAAGTCACCCTTCCACCCCCAACCCCCTTCACAACACACACCCACACTAACTCACTCTCTCTCTCTCTCTCTCTCTCTCTCTCTCTCTCTCTCTCCCCAAATATTCCAAAACTGAGCCTCCATTTTCTATATATGTCTGTATGATACTCAACGTATCTATATGGTGAGTAGTAATCTATCCCCAATCTCATAAATATTTACAGATATTTGATTTCCATCACTATGTGATGACATAAGAACATTAAAATCTTTTAATACTCAATTATTTCTTTAAGTATATCAATATGTCATTACTCATTATAGTAATTTGCATGAATACCAACTTTCGTAAACAGTAATAAGTACGCCTTCTACTTTCCTAAGAATGTAGAAAGGAATCAAAAAGGAAGACGGAAAAATGGAACACCTTTCTTTCTACTTTTAGGAATCAAGCATTATAACATAAAAAATGAAGAGCACTGCTATGTAACAGCAGCATCAGTAATTGAAGGGTAAAAAGAAATTTCATTCTGCATCAGTAACGAGTCCACTGTCATGCAACCACCATGCTATGTGTAATAGCATAATTTGAATTTTAAATGTCAGTCTTCTGGAAGGGCAAAATAGAAATAGGCTTCAATTCTGCTGACAAGAGGACAAATAGCAATCTGTGAACCATAAACAAAATGTTGTACACACAAATAAGAGTGAGGCATAACCCTTGCTGCTGGAATGTGAGTAAAACAATGAATCAATTATAAACAAACAAGTTCTATTACATGGGACGTCAACGGATCCAGGAACACATGCCTTATGAACTGTTTCTAAAGTGCAAGTGCAATGAGGCATACAAAAAGATGACAAACTCCATGTTAACTTTCTTCCATGGAATACTTACACTCTCATAAATATCCTTTATAATGATTTCTGCTTGTTTTTTAGATGTCTGCTTCAACTTAGCATTCCTTTTGGCTGCCACTATAGCCTGTGAAGGTTTCACCTTTAAAAAAATTGAATAAATGACCAATTACTGTTTGTAATGGGATGTCAACATTGTACTCAATAGTGATGGAGCATTTCTGCACACATCTGACAAACATTTGGGGTGGAAATGAGCAATACATCATCTAAATAATCTTGGTAAGTGCACGAATCAAGAATGGAAAACGTAATCTCATGTAAGGCATGAAGTACTGTCATTACCGTTCATGTATTAAATATTAGAAGTATGCCTGTCCAGTATAAAGTTGCTTTAATTATTACAAGTTTTGTAAACAAGAACCTAGTTTCTACTAGGAAGAGACGATTTGTATACATGATCACAACATACTCATTCTAATTATGCAAGGCAAAGACTACTTGTCACACAAATTTAAACACAAAAATAGCCTTCCTACCCTTCTATACTGTTTCCTATAGTGTCCTGCCATGATTTCGTCCATAAAAACGATTTCTTTTTTTGTAAAAAGAGGCAAAGTTCACTTTCCAAATGCCATATCGGCTCAGTGAATACTTGATGGGAACTGGGTTCTGGTCCATATTTACATTTCCAATGATGAAGCAATTCCAAGATTTTTTTTATTTTAAATTCCATTCAATTAAAATCAGTTTACCACATTTGCTTTCACTTACAAGTTTCTTTTTTTCCCCCATCCAGTCTTCCTGTACATTAAAAAACTCAAAAAAATATGTTCATCTGAAGAACAAAGTCTGGCCAGTTTGAGAAAATGAATGTGTCCAGTGAACAATTGAAAATAACACTCATTGCAACTACAAACAGATTCAGCTCATCTTTGGAATTTTATCAGCAGCCGACTAACACTCCACCCAAGTATTTTAATATTGTAGTTTATAGTCAGCACACACACTACTAACACACAAACAAGATCCTGGTTTGGATGTCTGTCAATAAAAGCCTAATGACTAATTCCCGGAGTTCTAAAACAATATTCAACATTATAATTCATGAGGGAACATGGTTGCCACATTACTGACAAGACAAACTAACAGCCACACATAGTGGCTTTTGCTCAATAATATTAATACAATGAATAAGAGTACAAGTATCTGAGCAGTACGTATTTGTTCTGCTGCAAGTGGAACCGTTGTCACATCATTCATGAAAAACAAAACTGCAGGAAGAACAGTAATTAGAGATTGTTATGCTAAAAACAGTTTCCTAATCTCTTCAAAAAAAAAAAAAAAAAAAAAAAATAGAAAAAACAACCAAATGAGGACTTTCATGGAACAATGTCCCATCACATCCAGAACTGTTCACACATTGGCTGTAGCACAGATATCACAGAGGACATCTGAAACAATAAACTTTCATACCTATGTCATTGCCCAAATATTGTTCAAAGTAATTATCTCCCATCCCAAAAAGTAGCCATTTCTGCCCACAAGATGATCTTACAAGGGAAATCTAGCATCCAATCTTGTATAAGTGGTCTGAGAGAGTGCGCTGGTGCAACAACTTCAGAAGTAGTACTTTGAAAATCTATGAATGTTGCCAAAAAAGCATAACTTTGGATTACTTGCTCAAAACTTTCAGAGTGACAAGTGTATGACCCCCAACTTCAAATAAATCAATTTAACATAATGATCATTTGCATTGTTAACTGGTTTTCCTAGCACTGGTCATGAGAAGGTCACTAAGACAAAGCAAACATCAGAGCTAAGGAGTAAACAGATCAGACAATATAGTGGACAGCAGCTTCTCAATCCGATTCCGATACCACAAGTTTGGAAAACTCAGAATTCTTTTTAAATAGTTCCACACTTGGTGGGGGGGGGGGGCGAGGAGGAGGGGGGGGGGGATAAAATCATTTCCATTTAGGGCCCGTTAACAAAACCACTGTACACATCAAGATTGTGCACAAGATAATCATATTCCAAACTGGAATTCCTTCTGCTATACAAAATGGATAAACACCAGTACAACATGCTTAAAACATGTTACAAGTCATCTCATACTTTAACTATATATAATTATGTTTTCATCTTTTACTAACACATTGTCACATTTTTTACACTTTGGTTATGTTCCAACATTTTCAAGGAAAACATTTTTGAGCTGATGATACTTTTGTGATTTTCCCCCTTGATTATGGAAATCAGAGCACAACTGCACAACAGGAAAAACATTCTGATCATTCTTTTCTTTTACATTTTGTAGTGGAGTTATTTACACTGTCATGTAGCAATACTAAGAAACAAGGTAAATTTTATGCTTAATAACAGACATTCTTTGTCAATGCTATAGCTTCCATTACCCTTCAGGGTGACAAATTCAGAACTGAAAGTGGTGCTAGGCAAGGAGATTTCATATCATTTAAATTGTTCATAGCAGCCACTGACAGGGTTTTCAGATGCTTAAACTGAGAAAATTAAGAAGGAAAAAAGTTAATCCAACATATCTAAATCACGTTCATTTTGTAAATGACACCGTAAAGCTTGCATCCACTGCAGATAAACTAATCAAAGAAGTTAACAGATTAAATGTAATATAAACAGCTCAAAAACAGCGTTTTTCCTTTATGGGAATCCTCTTTCTCAATAATTTTTTGAGCACATGAAACAGCTATGCCCAACCACCTGTGTAATAAAGGAAAAGGAAATGTGCTTTCTCAGTGCAGTTTAGCTAAGCATACTGTGTCTCCAATCATGAATGAACAATCTAGCTTGTGTGCACTACACAGTATGCCAACCTGCCTCAACGGGTCATTTCAAGCTAAGCTTAGAACATGCAGGTATTGTCGTTTTATGGCATACAATGCATTGGCTTCACTCAAATGAATCCACTATTGAGCAACACAGAACATGAGGATCTGCCTTGTAGCGGTTGGCCAACAATACCAGCTGATGAACACTACCTACAATTTACGACTTGTAGGTACCCTCAGGGAAAAGCAAAAGAACTTCTCATTGCAATTTTTATTAACAGTAATTTGACAGCTAAGCAAAGTCCTTCAACCTATTCCAACTGTACAGTCAACATTTCAGTGATGGGTTCCTCTTTTAAGTCCATAATGGATGAGCACACCTACTCATATTGTGAAAACCCCCCTCCAAAATACAGGAAGCAAACAAATAGAAATGACTGCAGTATCTGTTGATAAGGAATTGATTGTGAATGTTTGGCACCAGTTAATACTTGCAGTGTGTCATCACCTCTCCACACACCAGATCATCTCAAGAGGACCAACACCAAGAAGTGGGATGGCTATAGCAATGATGTCTTGAGGACCATATAAACAAGCTGCCAAAAGGGGGAGGGGGGGCGGGTGGCTATAGGGACGGGTTCAAGTATATTGCAACATATAGGATGGAAATGTTAACTGATGGGCTGGACAATAGGTTGGAAGAGCCGACACGGATATTGCACAGGCCTTAAATTACCCTCGAAAGCGGTGAAACATGTCCAATATCCACTTATGCCAGACCGAAAGATAACTAATTCACCTCTCCAAGGAATGTGTGGGAGTGCATGCCTGAGATGTGCATTGGTGCCTGCTGCCTCTAAACTCTTCTATGACAGTTACACATCAGGCATCCGAAAAATATTGCACCAATTGCTGACAAGAATCTGATGCTAATGACTGCAGTTCCATTTCAGATTTTCTCTTGCTCACTTTCCTTGTGCATCATTGTGTTGGAAAGGAGGTGGGTGGATTGTAGCACTGTTTATAGTGGTTGCCTTGATACCAAACTAATCATACATAGAGGGATGAGTGCTGCCCGAATTGACAGTCATCCCAGCTGCATTCAAAAATGCAGGAATCAGCTCTTTTGTATTCTCCTTGTGGTAATGAAGAGCCATAATTTGTAGGTAGTTGTCAGTTACTGTTGGCCACAGGTAACCACTACACGACAGATCCTCAACATTTTCTGTCACATGATAGCAGGTTCATTTAAATGAAGTCACAGTGGTGTATGCCAGTTCGGTGAGCAGCTTCCTGTGCTGACAACTCCTTTTGCCATGAAGTGATAAAACCTGCACGGTCTAAGCTGTCCCCAAAACAGTACTAAAAATATATTTCCAATGAAAAAGTATTTTTTTAGCAATTTACATATAACCATTATTTTAGTCTTTGTTGTTATTGTGGTCTTCAGTCCGAAGACTGGTCTGATGCAGCTCATAACTTTAGTCTACCCTGTGCAAGCCTCTTTATCTCTGAGTAACTACTGCAACCAACATCCATTTGAACATGCTTATTCTATCCATTTCTTGGTCTCCTCCTACAAATGTTACCCCCTCGCCCCACACATACTTTGCTCCAATATTAAACTGACAATTCCTTGATGTCTCAGAATGTGTCGTAGCAACCAATTCATTCTTTTAGTCAAGTTGTGTCATAAAGTCCTCCTTTCCAATCCTATTCAGTACCACTTCATTAGTTGTGTGGTCTACCCATCTAATCTTCAGCATTCTTCTGTAACACCACATTTCAAAAAACTTCTACAGTAAAATTTGGAGTAGGAATTAAAGTCCAGGGAGAAGAAATAAAAACTTTGAGGTGTGCCAGTGACAATGTAATACTGTCAGAGACAGTAAAGGACTTGGAACAGTAGTTGAACAGAAATGTACAGTGTCTTGAAAGGAGGATCTAAGATGAACATCAACAAAAGCAAATTGAGGATAATGAAATGTAGTCAAATTAAATCAACTGATGCTGAGGGAATTATATTAAGAAATGAGACACTTAAAGTAGTAGGTGAGTTTTGCTATTTGGGAAGCAAAATAACTGATGATAGTCGAAGTAGGGCAGATATAAAATTTAGACTGGAAATGGCAAGAAAAGTGTTTCTAAAGAAGTGAAATTTGTTAACATCGAGTATAGATTTAAGTGTTAGGAAGTGCTTTCTGATAGTATTTGTATGGAGTGTAGCCACGTATGGAAGTGAAACATGACGATAAACAGTTTAGACAAGAAGAGAGCAGAAGCATTTGAAATGTGGTGCTACAGAAGAATGCTGAAGATTAGATGGGTAGATCACATAACTAATGAGGATGCACTGAATAGAACTGGATAGAAGAGAAATTAGTGGTACAACATGACTAGAAGACACATTCTGAGGCATCAAGGGATCAAGGCATCAAGGAATCACCAATTTAGTACTGGAGGGAAGTGTGGGGAGTAAAAGTAAAGAGAGAGAGACCAAGAGATGAATACAGTAATCCGATTCAAAAGGACATAGATTGCATTAGTTACTCAGAGATGAAGAGGCTTGCACAGTATAGAGTAGTACGGAGAGCTGCATCAAACCAGTCTTTGGACTGAAGACCACAACAACTATCTCTTCTAGTCTGAACTTATCATCATCCATGTTTCACTTCCACATGATGCTACACTCTAGGCAAATACCTTCAGAAAAGACTTCCTAACACTTAAATTAATATTAGATGTTAACAAATGCCTGTTTTTCATAAATACTTTTCTTACTAATGCCAATCTACATTTTACATTATCCCTATTTCGTCCATCATCAATTATATTTCTCAAACAGCAAACCTTTTACTGTCCCACTTCGTGTAATTCCCTCAGCATCACCTGACTTAATTGAACTGAATTTCAATGCCCTTGTTTTGCTTTTGTTGATGTTCATCTTATATCTTCATATCCACCTTTCAAGACACTGTCCATAAACAACTATTCATCCAAGTCCTTTACTGTATCTGCAGAATTACAATGCCAGCAACATGCATCAAAGTCTTTGTTTCTTCTCCCTGAACTTTGATTCCTTCTCCAAACTGTTCAAGTGGTTTTCATAACTGCTTGCTTGATGTACTGATTTAACAACGTTGGGGATAGGCTACCTCCCTGTCTCAGTTTCTTCACAACTACTGTTTCCCTTTCATGCCCGTCAACTATTGTAGCTACTGTCTGTTTTCTGCAAAGTTGTAAATAGCCTTTCATTCCCCATACTTTATCCCTGCTATTTTCAAGTATTTTAAGGAGTTTATTCCTCCAGTCAACATTCTCAAAAACTCTCTCAAAGTTCACAAATGCTATCAGCCCAAGTTCACCTTTCTTTAAACTGATCTTCTAGGATAAGTCATAAGATCAGTATTGCATCGCACATTCCTAGATTTCTCTAAAATCCAAACTGATCTTTCCCAAAGCTGGCTTGTTCTGTAAATAATTTGTGCAAGCACTTTGCAACCATGCCTCAGTAAACTGATGTTTGAGTAATATTCACACCTGTCAACATCTGCTTTCTTTGGAATTGGAATTATTATATTACTCTTGAATTCTTAGATTATTTCACCAGTCTCAAACATCTTGCACACCAGAGGAACAATTCTGTAATGGTTGGCTCTCCTAACCATATCAATAAGTCTGAGGGAGTGTCATCTATTACAGAGGCTTTGTTTTGATTCGGATCTTTCAATGCTCTATCAAATTATTACTGCAATAGCAATATCTCCCATCTCATCGACTTCTTCTCTCCTACCGATATTACTGCTTCAAGTCCAGGTCTCTTTTATTGTCCCTGTAGATATTCCTTCCACATTTCTGTTCTTTGCTTAGTTCTGGTCCAAAGTCCAGGTCTCTTTTATTGTCCCTGTAGATATTCCTTGCACATTTCTGTTCTTTCCTTAGTTCTGGTCCTTGATTTGAGTGCTTGATAGTCATAGAGCTACATCTCTTACCTCCAAAGGTCTCTCTAATTTTCCTATGGGCAATATCTTAACTTTCCATAGTTATACGTGCTCTTGTGACCTTGCATTTGCCCTCTACCCATTCATGCTCAGCCATTTTGCACTTTCTATCATGCTCATTTTTTACACGTTTGTATTCCCTTTCGCCTGCTTTATATTCTGCATTTTTTTTTTTTTCCTTTCATCGGATGAATTCAATATCTCCTCTTATGTGCAAGGATTTATACCAGGGCTTGTGTTTTTACCTATTTGATCCACTGTTGCCTTCACGATTTCATGTCTCAAAGTTACTCACTCTTCTTCTACTGTATTCCTTTTCCCTGCTGCAGTCAATCTTTGTCTAATATTTCCTTTAAAATACATAGCCTCTAGTTCTTACAACTTACCCAGGCCCAATCTCCATAACTTCCTAGCTTTCTGCAGTATCTTCAGTTCATTACCAAATAAATTATGGTCAGAGTACACATCTACCCCCACACATCTCTTAGTTTAAAATTTGTTGTTGTTGTTGTTGTTGTTGTTGTTGTTGCTGCTGCTGCTGCTGCTGTATTTATTGGTCCTGTTGTCTACAAAGCAGCTTATGCATAAGACATTGGACAAGTCAAGTTATAAACATACAGCTGAAAGTCATTTCTAGGCATACGTATTTAAGGTTTCAGTAACACACTTTATACATAAGTATTTACATAACACACACTTCATAAATTTAAATATTCTTCAATGGAGTAGTGGCAGTAATGCCATAAATACGACTTCAGAGATTTTCCAAAGCTATTGACCTCAGTAATAGCTTTTACACTCTCAGGAGGTTTGTTATAAAGCTTAACTCCCATGAGAAAAGTACCTGTTTGGCACAGAGCTGTGCTGATTTGTGTTATATGTAAGTTTCTGTTTTGTCTGGTAAAGTGATCATGTAAATCACATGGTATGCATTTGTTACTGTTTTCTCACTACAGCATGATTTTAGTGAGCAAAAAAGGTAACATGTTTTGCTCAGTTCTGCACTAAGATGTTCAATACACTTATTCCATTTGACATTGCTCTGCAGCCTAAGTCCTAAGAATTTGGTTTCAGTACTAGTTCAAAACTGATAAGAGACCGATGGGATAAACATGTTCTTGTTAGAAGCATTGTGGAATTTTAGTGCAATGGTTTTTTTACTCTTTATTACAAGCTGATTATTCTGTGCCCATCTGCCAAGTTCTTTCGTAACTACATTTACAGCTGATGTTAACTGTTCACTGCTGTCCCCTTTTAGTAGAAATGTGGTGTCAACTGCAAATATGATTGTTTTATGTGCATCAACATTTAAGTTTAGATCATTTATGTACAGAAGGGGTCCCACTACTGATCCTTGGAGTACACCACAATTAATTTGCTTATTGTCAGATAAGTGTTTGGATACAGTTTTTAGTTCAATGTTTGTGTGCTTGATGCACACTGTCTGCATACAATTAGTCAGGAAGAAACTGATCCATTTGTTGGACAGACCTCGAATACCATATGTTTCAAGCTCTGGGCGGGTTCCTCTTATTTCTTTTCCCGAGTTCATATTCTCTTACTATTTTTCGTTTCCTTTCTTTTTCTACTATCAAATTCCAGTTCTCAATCACAATCACATTTTCCTCTCCCTTAAGTATCTCAGTAATTTCTTCTATCTCGTCATACATTCTTTCAATCTCTTCATCACCTGCAGAGCTAGCAGGCATATAAACTTATACTACTGTGGTGGCTGTTTGTGTGCTTACAGGATTTGAAGCTCAGTGCTCACCTATCAAGTTCCTAAGGTAGTAAGGAGCAATTCTAAAAAATTAGTTTTGATGGTTAGATGGTTTCTGAGTGCTGTATTAAATATTTGCAACTCATTGACATTTCTCAGCATCTGAGTACTTAGTGCAACATCTCTAGTTGAAATTACACAGGTAACAACAGTTTTTTACTTTCATTTATTTTCTATCTTTATTAACAAATAATGACTCAATTTTTTTAATGAGAAAACCTCTTTTTATTTTAAATATGAAATATAAGAAATGCCAGATTTCGCAATAAATTTAAAATTTGGTGGAAAAATGCCAAACAAAAAATTATTAAATTTTTATTTCTAAATACTGAACTGTATTATTGACACACAGTATATTGTTTTCTCATTTAACATCACAGCATTTCTCATGTCTGTAACAATCTTCTTATAAGAGCAGTAATTAAAACTAAATGTATTACTGAAAAATTATTATTCAATGTTTGTTCTACTCCTCAGATTTGATCCAGTGACTTAATAATTACGAGACCTTTATACTAACCAAGACCTTTATATTAAGCTCTCAGCTTTAAAGGTAATTTTTTTCATGTTTTGAGTATTTTATCATAGTGCTTTAGAAAATTGATGTCCAGGCAATGATCTTCAAATACTATAAGTACGAAGAAATTCGAAGAAGACCAGTCTATAAGGTCTAATTTGTCGGAGGGATTACATAATGGTAAAATAGAGGCTTATATACCCAATTTTAAATTGAATAATATTTTCTTCAGTAGATGTGAAATCTGACCTTAAGTTATTGTTATGAAATGCAGATTAAAGTTTAAGAAACTGCAGTAGTGTGGGATTGCAGAAGTGCGGGAAAGTTGAAACAACTGGATATAGACAGTTTTTTAGCAAGTCATCCTACACCTACCCATCCATGTCATCTCGTACACCATCTTAGAACTGAATGAAGCTTTGCTTATTTTTTTCTCCCTATGCACAAAACAACCCATACCAAATTTTAGTACTTTAGCTCTGTTTCCATCTTATGGCACTTCAAAGTTTGAAAATCTCATCTTTTTAACATTGTAATGGCACAAAATAACATTACCAACATACTGAAAATAAATTACCGTCTCTCTAATTGCCATCCAAACAATGTGAAATTTTAAAAGAAAAAAAAAATATCTCATGCCTTTAAATAATAATAGGGAAAAATATATGCTCACATTTTAGTATTTTATTTTGCTAAAAAAAATATAGATCACTTTTTACATCAAATATCACACAGGGTGAATGGAATAATCCCTAAAAATTGTTTTACAAAGTAATGTTCGAAGGATGAGCCAACACTTGGGAAAATAAAGTAATGAGCCTTTGTCATCTTTTTTTTTTTTTGGTAACAAATAACAGTTTTTGATTTTTTTTCTTGAGATCCTAAAATAAACCATTGAAATATTAAGGCTCTTGAGTAATATACTTTTAAACTAATTAAAAATTTATATGATAGAACTTATGAAGGAAACAGTCTCAACCACCAGTATTTTTTTTAAAAAAGCTCAAGTTAATTCAGTTTTTCCAAGAATACCATACAGTTTTACATCTGACGACATGAAACTGTGACTGATTTAATTAAATGTTAAAAAATTCCACCATGGTAGTGATGATTGTGCAGGGCAAAAAAGTAATTCTAAAACCCTAAAATGATTTTAATATTAATGCTAAATGGTCATTCTTAGGGCACTAAAAACTAAGTGTGATGACATACAAGGGACAACTAGATTACCACAACAGGAGATTTTTACAAAGATCCACAGGAATTGAAAAACTACCTGGATCAGATTTGTTTCAGTTTGGTAATGTTAATGGCATCATAGTTAAGCATTATTTTATTTCTTAAGAGGTTGGTAAGTCAGGCACAGCCTGACCTTGCAGAATGCTCTGAAGAATTTCAAACATTTCCAGGAACTGTAAGTCTCCATAATTTTAAGCCATTAGATTATTTAGGGAGTTTGGAAGCAATGGAGATTAGTAGTGATGCGGGGCCCACCTTCAAATACAATTTAAGGAATAAATTAGCATCCTGTATGATGGAAGATATTTTGATCCCACCTTGTAGAGATGCTTATATGTGGCACTTTGGGATAATCATTGAACAGGACATGATGTTACTATACATTTTGTGCATCCTTCAGTTTGTTTGTTTTGTTTTGTTTTGTTTTAGGGCACAAAAACAACTACGGGCATATGCGCCCATCTCAAAACTGTAAAACACGATGACAAAGAGAAAAGTTAAAAATGACTATACGTTAATCTCAACTGACGAAAGACAAGACAGCTAAAAGCTGGGACATGGAGAAAGGTCTATAGAATACGCCATAGAGAAACAGTGGCCCAGAACTAAAAATTAAATGCTCTTCGCCACATTGCTATGTCAGATAAGAAGTAAACGTGACTGACAGCTCGCTTGTCATTTACTAAAACAGCCAATAACTCAGACGGCAAACCCGAACGGGAACATACACAGTTAGTGGTTTTTTTTTTTAAGGGGGTATTCTGTCAGGAAATGGCGGACAGGGGGCACAATGTGCACAAAGTGGTGGGGGAGCCACGGCAAAGGCAGTGCCCAATACGCAATCTAATTAAAATGACTTCCTCGCAGCAGGTGGGCCAAGAGGAGGTCGTCCAAGTTGCTGGGAGAGGCTTAATAATCGGGAACTTATTCCCATGAAGGGAGGATCAGTGGTGATGTCAAAGTGACACAACCTCCTGACAGATGGCAAAACAGAGATCATCAAAAGGAATATAAGAACTAGTGGACTGAGATATAAGGACTGCAGCCTTGGCAGTAGCCCCTTCCTGTCAGATCGACATGACCAGGAACATCACTGTGGCTCATCAACAGTGAGCACGTGACAATTTTCCTGGACCCGTTACACTACGTATGGACAGTGTACAGCGCACAGAGGCTTTGAATGGCACTGAGAGAGACTGAGCAGATGACACAATTGAAAAGCCTGTGTTGCCGGATGTACTCCCTGGCCTGATGCAGGGTGAAGAGCTCTGCTGTAAATACTGAGCTGTGTGCCAAAGGCTGATACTGAAAAACGTTGGCATCAATGACGGAGGCAAACCCGACACCACAGTCAGTCCGAGAGCCATCAGTGAACACAGTGGTATTATCACGAAGTTCCATGCAAAGGTCTTGAAAACAAGGGCAATACAGCGAGGCTCAAGTAGTGTCCTTAGGCAGCGAATTAAGCCCAAGGTAAACACAGGCCGCCACACAAAGCCAAGGTGGTGAAACCCTTCACCCACCAGGAAAGTTGCACGGAGCGTGAAGTTAATCAGCAGAGTAAAGAGCCAAAAGCGAACTGCAGGAGGTAACAGAGAAGAGGAACGCGGCCCATACTGGCGACTCAAGGAGTCATCAAAGTAGGAGGCATCGGATGGTTGGCCATGCACGGCAACCAAACGGCAAGCATATCTGCTGAGGAGAAGGTCACGGAGGTAGAACGGAGGTATTTCGGCACCTTCTGTACACAAATTCACAGCTGGGTTAGTGTAAAAGGCGCCAGAGGCCAAGCGGATGCCACAATGGTGGATAGTGTTGAGATGCCGTAAAAGGAATGGACGTGCAGATGGATAAACAAAACACCCATAGTCAAGTTTTGAATGGACATCGGACCGGTAAAAATGGAGAAGGGCAGATCGATCTGCACCCCAGTAAGAACCACTGAGGTCATGTAGGACACTGCGGAAATGCGTACAGCGAGCTGCAAGGTAAGACACTTGGAAGAACCACGGGAGTTTCCTATTGAGCAGAAGCCCCAGGAATTTCGTAGTTTCAACAAATGGAAGAGCAACAGGCTCAGGATGTAAAGTAGTTGTTGTTGTCGTCTTCAGTCTTGAGACTGGTTTGATGCAGCTCTCCATACTGCTCTATCCTGTGCAAGCTTCTTCATCTCCCAGTACCTACTGCAACCTACATCCTTCTAAATCTGCTTTGTGTATTCATCTCTTGGTCTCCCTCTACGATTTGTACCCTCTACGCTGCCCTCCAATACTAAATTGGTGATCCCTTGATGCCTCAGAACATGTCCTACCAACCGATCCCTTCTTCTAGTCAAGTTGTGCCACAAACTTCTCTTCTCCCCAATCCTATTCAACACCTCCTCATTAGTTATGTGAGCTACCCATCTAATCTTCAACATTCTTCTGTGGCACCACATTTCGAAAGCTTCTATTCTCTTCTTGTTTAAACTATTTATCGTCCATGTTTCACTTCCATACATGGCTACACTCCATACAAATACTTTCAGAAACGACTTCCTGACACTTAAATCTATACTCGATGTTAACAAATTTCTCTTCTTCAGAAACGCTTTCCTTGCCATTGCCAATCTACATTTTATATCCTCTCTACTTCGACCATCATCAGTTATTTTGCTCCCCAAATAGCAAAACTCCTTTACTACTTTAAGTGTCTCATTTCCTAATCTAATTCCCTCAGCATCACCCGACTTAATTCGACTACATTCCATTATCCTCGTTATGCTTTTGTTGATGTTGATCTTATATCCTCCTTTCAAGACACTATCCATTCCGTTCAACTGCTCTTCCAAGTCCTTTGCTGTCTGACAGAATTACAATGTCATTGGCGAACCTCAAAGTTTTTATTTCTTCTCCATGGATTTTAATACCTACTCCGAATTTTTCTTTTGTTTCCTTCACTGCTTGCTCAGTATACAGATAACATCGGGGAGAGGCTACAACCCTGTATCACTCCCTTCCCAACCACTGCTTCCGTTTCATGCCCCTCAACTCTTATAACTGCCATTCGGTTTCTATACAAATTGTAAATGGCCTTTCGCTCCCTGTATTTTACCCCTGCCACCTTCAGAATTTTAAAGAGAGTATTCCAGTCAACATTGTCAAAAGCTTTCTCTAAGTCTACAAATGCTAGAAACGTAGGTTTGCCTTTCCTTAATCTAGCTTCCAATATTTCTACGGAATCCAAACTGATCTTGCCCTAGGTCAGCTTCTACCAATTTTTCCATTCGTCTGTAAAGAATTCGCGTTAGTATTTTGCAGCCGTGACTTATTAAACTGACAGTTCGGTAATTTTCCCACCTGTCAACACCTGCTTTCTTTGGGATTGGAATTATTATATT
Source organism: Schistocerca cancellata (assembly GCF_023864275.1). Classification (NCBI taxonomy): domain Eukaryota; kingdom Metazoa; phylum Arthropoda; class Insecta; order Orthoptera; family Acrididae; genus Schistocerca; species Schistocerca cancellata. The sequence continues at coordinate 610,643,847 of NC_064626.1, forward strand.
CTTCTTGAAGTCTGAGGGTATTTCACCTGTCTCATACATCTTGCTCACCAGATGGTAGTTTTGTCAGGACTGGCTCTCCCAAGGCCGTCAGTAGTTCTAATGGAATGTTGTCTACTCCCAGGGCCTTGTTTCGACTCAGGTCTTTCAGTGCTCTGTCAAACTCTTCACGCAGTATCATATCTCCCATTTCATCTTCATCTACATCCTCTTCCATTTCCATAATATTGTCCTCAAGTACATCACCCTTGTATAGACCCTCTATATACTCCTTCCACCTTTCTGCTTTCCCTTCTTTGCTTAGAACTGGGTTTCCATCAGAGCTCTTGATATTCATACAAGTGGTTCTCTTTTCTCCAAAGGTCTCTTTACTTTTCCTGTAGGCAGTATCTATCTTACCCCTAGTGAGATTAGCCTCTACATCCTTACATTTATCCTCTAGCCATCCCTGCTTAGCCATTTTGCACTTCCTGTCGATCTCATTTTTGAGACGTTTGTATTCCTTTTTGCCTGTTTCATTTATTGCACTTTTATATTTTCTCCTTTCATCAATTAAATTCAATATTTCTTCTGTTACCCAAGGATTTCTACTAGCCCTCGTCTTTTTACCTACTTGATCCTCTGCTGCCTTCCCTACTTCATCCCTCAAAGCTACCCATTCTTCTTCTACTGTATTTCTTTCCCCCATTCCTGCCATTTGTTCCCTTACGCTCTCCCTGAAACTCTGTACAACCTCTGGTTTAGTCAGTTTATCCAGGTCCCATCTCCTTAAATTCCCACCTTTTTGCAGTTTCTTCAGTTTTTATCTACAGTTCATAACCAATAGATTGTGGTCAGAGTCCACATCTGCCCCTGGAAATGTCTTACAATTTAAAACCTGGTTCCTAAATCTCTGTCTTACCATTATATAATCTATCTGAAATCTGTCAGTATCTCCAGGCTTCTTCCATGTATACAACCTTCTTTTATGATTCTTGAACCAAGTGTTAGCTATGATTAAGCTGTGCTCTGTGCAAAATTCTACCAGGCAGCTTCCTCTTTCATTTTTTAGCCCCAATCCATATTCACCTACTACGTTTCCTTCTCTCCCTTTTCCTACTACTGAATTCCAGTCACCCATGACTATTAAATTTTCGGCCCCCTTCACTACCAGAATAATTTCTTTTATTTTGTCATACATTTCTTCAATTTCTTCGTCATCTGCAGAGCTAGTTGGCATATAAACTTGTACTACTGTAGTAGGCGTGGGCTTCGTGTCTATCTTAGCCACAATAATGCGTTCACTATGCTGTTTGTAGTAGCTTACCCATACTCCTATTTTTTTTATTCATTATTAAACCTACTCCTGCATTACCTCTATTTGACTTTGTATTTATAACCCTATATTCGCCTGACCAAAATCGGGCAGAATGTAAAGATGGTGGGAGAAACCAACTACACCGCCAAAAATTCAAACAAACGGTTTTGTCAGAGGAAAAACTAAAGCCATTGTCAATGCTCCATGAGTAAAGACGATCGAGACATCACTGAAGAAGCCACTCAATGAGACAGGTCCACGGAGAACTGCAATAGATGGAAAAATCATCAAGAAAAAGGCAGGTTGAGCTGCCCAGCACGAGACAGGCCATTATAGGGTTAATGGACATCCAGGACAGAATCCTGAGGTACACCGTTTTCCTGGGTAAAGGTGTCCGACAAGGCAGAACCCACACATACCTTGAAAACTCCGTGTTTTAAAAATTCCTCAAGGAAACGGGGCAGGCAGCCATGGAAGCCCCACCTGCAAAGAGTACAGAGGATACCAGTCCTCCAGCAGGTGTCGCAGGCTTTCTCCCAATCGAAAAACACAGCCACAGTCTGGGATTTCCACAGAAAACCATTCATGACATGGGTGGACAAAGTGACGAGATGGTCAACAGCAGAATGGTGCGCTTGGCATCCACACTGTGCGGTGGTTAGCAAATTGCGAGACTCAAGCCACAATACCAGACAGGCATGAATCATACGTTCCATCACCTGGAAAACACAGCTGGAGAGAGAAACGGGGTTGTAGACACAAGGAAGGTGTTTATCCTTACCGGGCTTAGGTACGAATATGACAGTGGCTTAACGCCAGCATCTGGGAAACATGCCATCTGACCAGATGCAGTTGTACATACTAAGCAGAAAGGGCTTGCCAGCAAGGAAAAGGTGCTGCAACATCTGAATGTGGACAGCAACTGACCCTGGGGCAGAGGATCGGGATGAACTGAGAGCATGATCTATCCCCCTCATAGTAAAGGCGACATTGAAGCACTCATGATTCTGAGAAGCGAAGGGTATCGCCCGAGCGGCTCCGCTCATTTCAGATGGAGGAAGGGAGGGTGATAGTGGGAAGAGCTCGAAATTTCCGCAAAATGGCGGCCCAAGGAGTTGGAGATAGCAATAGGGTCCTCAATAACATCGTCTGCTACTGTCAGGCCGGAAATTGGGGAATGGATCTTGGTACCAGAGAAGCGTTGGAGGTTGGCCCACACGACAGAAGAGGGAATGGAACTGTTAAAAGAACTAGTGAATGAAATCCAGCTAGCTTTTTTGCTATCCTAAAGAACGCAGATTGCACTGCGGCACACCTCAGTCCACCAAGGGACCAGGGTATGGAATGGTAAAGAGGAAGTGCAAGGAATGGAACGCTCTGCAGCGGTAAGGATAACGTTTGGGGAATCTTGTTCGTCAAAGCTTGGCAGGGAGGAGGAAAGCTTCCAGTTGGCCTTAGTAAGCTGCCACTTGGGTGCGCACACAGTTGGAGTAGGAGTCAGCAAATGGATAGCACACGAGAAATGGTCGCTCAAAGGATAGCACACAAGAAATGGTCGCTCGAGTATGTGTCAAAAAGAATGGACCACTCAAGACGATGGGCAAGCTTGGCAGTGCAGAAGGATAAATCCAAATCGTAACAGGTGTGCAAGGAGTCTGAGAGGAACATGGATGCTCCTCTGTTAAGGGGAGTTGGAATGCCCTATCCCGACAACGTTAAATTTAGTGACTTGGCTTCCCTGTATTCCAGGAACCAATGTAGCTATTGACATGAAACTTTTACAGGATATTAAACTGTGTGTTCCGAGTCTACTGAATAACAATAACTGCATTTCAACCAGTGCTTTCGGAAATACTAATTTTATAATTACATGGTTAAAATTTTGTGTACTTTTCTTGTACATTATCCTACATAATTTTAATTATACATAACATTATGTTCTTCTTGTAGTTCAGTACACTCAAGATATACACGTTATTACTCCCTTAAAATTTGAATACTCTACTCTAAATGGTTTCTGAGGTTTAGAGAAGAATGCAACAGAAAATGTAAATACCAATGTTGCCATCACATCATTAAAAGCAATAACAGCATCACTGATCCCCCCTCCCAATTTAGTGTCTTCATTCCAACAAAAACATTTTTTGGTAAGCAAGCCCATATAAGATTATTGAACGACTCATTGGGATTTTGAGTCTGACCATGCAGACACTTCTTCAGTAATTCAGGATTTGCCAGGTCTCTGTAAATGGGTTTTATGATATCCATGACAGCTGCTGGGCTGGAATGTTTATGGCTGTACGAACTGTTTGGGTACTGGGCACTGCGGTAATTGCACCATGAATCGGGTTCAGAAGGGCAAAGGTGGTGTACTGGGTTTTCATCCGTTGACAGTCTGTGGAAGAAGTTAGCCCATACTGCCTACTTCATTTTCAACAAATCCTCAGTATTATTTCTAATGGCCATCCCATAACACTGCTGCAGTGCATCAATCATTTTGTCTTTCAGCCTGCCTCTTATGGTTTTACCATCAAAGTTTCTTGTCTCTCAAACTTGGTTTCAACTTCCTCTACCTGGTGCCCATCGTCTTCTGGACATCATCCACACATTGCAGTTTTGTGATAATCTTCTCGCCATAAGGTTGAGTGGCTACTACACTGTTCTATGCTTTTGAGTCTCCACCACCTAAGAACTTAGTGTAACACACTCCTCTTTTGTTCACAGATTGACTAAAAATTTCAATAGCCGCCGAGGCCTCCATTCCACCACTTGTTGCTTCATAATTTCTGTCACAGATATGCCCTTCTTCGTTCCCTGATTTACACTTATTAACAATGTTTGGTAAAAGTCTGGAAATTTATTACCTTTCCAGTAACCACACTGGTCACCGCAGCAACAGAATTCTTACAACTGTGAGTCATACCATCATTTATTTCAACAGCTTTGTTTGCAGCACCCTTCATTGACTTGCATGCAACAGATTTCACAGCACCTCCAATAAATCCTGCATACTTGTCGATTTTACAAGGTGGGCGTGGCATATTCATCGCGGCACACATTGTTTCTGCTGCAGTGTGTCCTTTGCCAATAGCTCTTAATCCATAAAATCACCAAACATTTACTACAAAATAATTATCTTATAATTATCTTTACACTTACCAGAATTCCAAAATTAATAAGTATATTTACGACTGGCGCAATTAATGATAAGTTTCCTGGATAGTCCATTTGAAACCTCACTGTCTTCATGTAAACTAACTGGCCCTCCACACATTTTACAACACACACATTCACCTAACATCCTTGTTAGAGTGTGTAAATCTATCAGAATATACCTACCATTTACATCACTTTCATTTTGAGAAAACTGTGTATCACAACATTTTATTTTAATCTTCGAAGCACTAATGGGTATTTCTCTAGATACTGATGAGTTTGCCTGTATTTCATTGTCTGTAACTTCACACGCCACATGTTTAACACAATGTTTCCCTTTATTCGAAAATCTATTACCATGAAACCCACATTTCTAAAAAACACTTAGTTTTGGTGTCATACTTTACTTTTTGAGAGGATTACCAATCTACTTGTCACTTTCCCTCGGAAAAACGTTAGCACTTCGACATACAACGCATGTTTATACTATGACACGATACGAAACTGTTTTTGACAGTGTTACCAATACAAGAGGGTAATTTAATCTTTATAACACAGCGATTCACAGTCTCCAATATAAAAAATTACAAATTTTATTAGATCTTGAAGTAACGCACGTAAGAATTTTAACATTTTCAACCAGTGTAGATTACATTTAAACTCCCCTTAAGGCAGAAGAGATTAAGTTGATTAAGTAGGTCAGCCAAGAGGGCACCACTCTGACAGGTTCTGGGAGAACGCCAAAGGGGATAATGTGTATTGCAGCCACCGAGCAACAGAAATGGGTGAGGCAGCTGCCCAGTAAGCTGGAGGAAGTCAACCCTGGTGACATCGAATGACGGAGGGATGTAAACAGTACAAATGGAAAAGGTCAAGTGAGGAAGGAAAAGGCAAACTGCAACAACTTGAAGACAGGTAGTCATGAAGATGGGTTGACTATGAACGTCATCCCCTATGAGAAGCTAGATTCCCCCGTGAGATGGAATGTTGCCCTGGGGAGGGGGGGGTCAAAACGGACTGGGTAAAAACATGAAAGCTCAAAGCGGTCGGAGGACACAAAAAAATGGCTCTGAGCACTATGGGACTCAACTGCTGAGGTCATTAGTCCCCTAGAACTTAGAACTAGTTAAACCTAACTAACCTAAGGACATCACAAACATCCATGCCCGAGGCAGGATTCGAACCTGCGACCGTAGCGGTCTTGCGGTTCCAGACTGCAGCGCCTTTAACCGCACGGCCACTTCGGCCGGCTTGGAGGACACAATTTTGTTTCCTGAATGTGGAGTACAAGTACGAACTGCAATTCTAAAAGAAGCCGTAAATCCGCTTTTTTTGGATCAAAGGCCGTGAACGTTCCATTGGAAGAGAGTCATGATGAAAAAAAAATGAAGGGGTGTCACCTCGGCAGCTGCCGAGTGCCAGCCTGCAGACTCTCTACTACAGGGCATAGAGGCAGGAGGACCCTGCTACATGAGGTCCACGGAAGCGTCAGCTTTCTTCTGTTGTTGGCCTGCAGAGTCCAATACAGATAAACGGTTGGTGGTACGCATTGGTGGTACAGTGGCGACATCGTCGAAGAGGATCTTCAAATAGGCGAAGGAGAAGACAGTTTACCTTTGATGGACTTTTTCGAGCCTTTCCAGTTAGCAGAGGTAGACTCAAGTGTTGGTTGGCTGGAGGGACATAGGAAGTCTTCACAAGAATATAACTTCTGTCCTTCCCGGCCTGCCAGTTGTGTAGCTGTTAACTCCACTCCATGGGGTGAGAATTTGGTGGCTTGCTGCACAGCTGGACAGGGGGATGGCAATGCTACCATGACAGTGGACGATTTCACAACCTCAGAGCTGAATTTGAGGTCACATGTCTGCGTGGCTATGTCCTTCATGGAGCAAGATGTCACAAGAACAGTACTGTAAGTGTCAGATGGTAGAACGCAGGGCTTGCAACTAGCCAATAACTTGCGAGCGACTTTTTCCTTTGCTCAGGTCTCCTGGACAGCCCGCTCATCGAGATCACAGGACAATCTCAAGAGGAGATGGCTTGGGCACCATTGCAATTGATACAGAAGGGAGAAGGAGGTGGGCAATCGCCCTTATGCGCACCCCTACCACAAACTACTCATTTGGCTGGGTGTCGACAAGACATTAGAGTGTGGTTGAAACAATGACATTGGTAGTAGCATATCAGGTTCACAATGTATAGTCAGACTGTGATAACTTCAAAGCCTGCTTTGATCTTGGATGAAAGCACCACTCCATCAAAGGTGAGAAAAAGAGCACATGCAGGCCCTAAGAAGGAATCTACCTTTTCCATCACCCGATGGATGACAACTACACCCTGATCAGAGAGGTAAGATTAGATTTCAGCCTCGCTCAGACCGTCGAGCAGTGTAAATAACACCACAGGAAGAATTCAGAGTTCTATTGGCCTCGACACGAACAGGATAGCCAAGGAGAAGTGAAGCGGCAAGCATTTGCTGTGCTTAAGAATCAGAAGTAGTCTCCAGAAGAAAAGTGCCATTTCCATAAATGAGAGCAGGATTTCACAGGACCTGCAATTGCACCAACACCTTTCTGAATAATAAACAGATTTACTGTTGCTAAGAGCTGACTGTCTACAGCTCACGAAATCATGAGGAACTGTGGTGCAGCTGGGTATGTCTTTGAATCAGGAACTTCATTTCATTTACATTTAGTACACATGGACTGCAAAGATGATGATTGGCTATTGTGAGGAAATATCCCATGATTGCCAGCATCCCCAATGGCACGCTCCTTCCAACTGGGGGCCCGCTTCACTAGGCGGTGCACTAGCCTTAGGTGATTGTTCACATCTCAGGTCGCACCTCCCGAACACCTGACAGAGGGACGAATCGTCAATTTGGGAAGGTAGCAGTTCAAGCAATCACCCCTCCCTGGGCCTGACTTGAACCACGGGGTACGTTCGAACCCTACCTGTTGGCCCGGGGCTGGGAATTATGCGTAACCCAGTCACCTGTCATGCGTAGACAAGAGGGCCGGCCTTGAAGAGCACACTGGGAGGAATAAGAAAAAATAGGAGCCTCAAACACCGAAGTGGACGAAGGATAGGTGAAGGTGAATGAAGAAAGGAAAAAGGAATGAAAAACAGTGGTAAGACTTTGTATGTAAGCTAAGGACAGTTTGGAACATTCCCAAAACACCCCAGACATGTTACCCAAGTGAGGGGAAAAAGAATGGCAAGAGGATAGGCATGCACAGCACAGAAGGGAAAAGATGCTGCAAAGGCTGGGGCCCCTTGGTAGCCAAGCATGAACCCGCCAAAGAGCAGCGAGTCACCGGGAAGGGGGACTCAAGAAAAAAACTGTTACAAAACAAAAAACAACAATCTTTCATTAATTTTATTTTCTTCAGTAATAATAGCCCATGCTTTGATAATTATTTTGAGAGAAAAAAAAAAAGTTTATCCCACTCCCTGTAGTTGATATTCAATGAACTGCATTTTTTTTTTGTAAAATATATTCTAAAATATAGGTACGTATTTTATTCCTGTCTTGGTGGTTTTACCTACATGTATGATGAACACTGAATAAATTTTCAACAGCTAAGGTCATTTATCCATATACGTTACTGGTTTCAGCTTCTCTGTTGCCATGGGACCAAAAATGCTAGGATACAGCAACTAACATAACAGCACACGCAATTATATCCAAGATTTACAATACACTGAATAACAACATACCTATGCTTACATCAATACACAACCTTCTCTTTCTGTACAGTAAGTGGCGCTATACAATGCATGTCTAAATAGGTATCATGAGCTATACAAGAAGTATTTTAAAATAAAAATTTAAAATAACACCTATGTACACATGATACTGCACTGATTACAAGTGCTCACACTCATCGCCACTCTAAAACTGGCAGATCCAAGCGTAAACATTCTTAGTGATACATAAGTACATCAGATGGCACAGTTGTAGTACAAATCAATATCGTCCATCTCACATATAACATTAAGGCATAGATCTACTATTACATATAATTACATATGCCTATGTTATTATCATAATGTATAAGCCAAGTCACTCTTCTCCAGTTTCAAAAATCTGCCAGTAAAATCATGTCTCATTCATAAAACATAACTTACATAAAACTTTTATATCATTTTCGACTTTTTTAAAAAAATTTATACAAATTCTTAAAATTTCTTTATCAAATTTTTCTTTATATAAATTCACAAACAAGATGACAACCTACAACCACTTAAAAGCTCTCTATATACATCTAATCGTGTCTTCTGTAGGTTGTTTTAATACATCCAGGAACAGCTCAATACAACTGCATATTTCATCAAGAAAAAATTCAAAGTACATATACCAACAGCAGAGTTATTGTTTGTGCTGTTACTATTCATTATGATGTTTACATGATCTTATTGACGACACCAACAGGGTGCTCAAGGTCTAGGTGAATTCTCGTCACTTGACACCTATGTGCCACCTGATATCCTGGTGATCACTCTTCCAATGCTTAATAAAACCAATGTACAATTATTACACCACATGGGATTGCAATTGCAATGAAACTAAGCATATGATCTAGCATTACCAGCTCATTCTTACAAATACATTCACTTGAAGTTGGATACCAAAAATGTACGGGACAGACAGATATCTATGTACCATAAAGATGACACATTAAGTTGCAAGCAGGGACAATTCAAAGACACCTACAAATAACCTTTTGGCCATAGCCTTCATCAGAAAAAGAAACACGCACACATTCATTCACACAAACAAACACACCTCACCTATACATGACCGCCACCTCCAGCAACTCAGAACAGAATGCCAGTCTGAGCTGTCAGAGATGGCAGTCATGTGTGCATGAAGTGTGCTTGCTTGTGTGAATAAATGTGTGTGTGTTTCCTTCTCCGACAAAGGCTGTGGCCGAAAGTTTAAGTGTCTTTTAATTGTGCCTGTCTGCAACTTAACGTGTCATCTTTAAAGTAAGTAGCAATCTATCTTTTTCTTGAATTGTTGATATTCATACTAGATGACTAATGTCAAACATACCATCGTGTAAGAGAATATGGCCAGTGTCCAGATCATCACAATTTTAAAAACATTTTTGCAACAATACTTAAGACAAATTTTCATACAGAATTACATTATATGCCACTCTTTATCCCAAAAACTTTTTCCAAAAATGTTCTAGAAGTGTTTTAACAATTCTTTAGCACAAATGACATAAGGTAAATAAAAACTTTTAAAAAAAATCTTATGTATGTCTTATGATACCATATGTGAGCTAATTTTATTATGTCCATAAATACTTGAAATCAAAGGTGCGATAAATTATTATATTTTTCATCTGCAAAATATATACTGCATATACACCGAAGTGACAAAGAAATTAGTATATGCATGTATATTCAAATACAGAGATATGTAAACAGACAGAACACGGTGCTGCAGTCGGCAACACCTATATAAGACAACAAGTGCCTGGCACCGTTGTTAGATCGGTTACTGCTGCTACAATGGCAGGTTATCAAGATTTAAGTGAGTTTGAACGTGGTGTTATAGTCAGCGCACAAGCGATCGGACACAGCATCTCTGAGGTAGTGATGAAGTTGGAATTTTCCTGTATGACCATTTCACGAGTTACCGTGAATATCAGGAATCCAGTAAAACAGCAAATCTCTGTGATCACTGCGGCCAGAAAAAAATACTGCAAGAATTGCTCCTAACTGAGCCTTTGAACTATATATTTTGAAAATTCTTCTCTTTTTATAAGATGTAATGTACAAACAAGCTTATTTACAACAACATGTTGCATGACATCTAGGTTAACTAACATTACCCAAAGTCTAAGTACAAACTCATCATCCAATGTTAAAGGTATGGGACATTACTTATACAATCCTTAGAATAAAGTTCATAATGTTCAAATTTTACACTTTATGGATGATAAATAAATAAATAAATAAATAAGAGCATTCGATTTGATTAGATTAATACTTGTTCCATAGATCCTGAATACAGCACTGTGTAATGATCTGGAACATGTCAGTTTAACAAAAGGTTTCTTTGCATGCCATAATTCAAGATTTACTAATTCAGAACTAAAAATTCATTTAACAAAATGCAGTGAGAGTCCAGTTGCAAAGAACAACTTAATAATTTTCTCAAAGACATTATTAACAATTTCATCAGCTAATTCTTTTTTGCTGGGTCTGATTCCTATACTTGTACCACCACCAAACAAGAATTACTGTAGCATCACATCTTCATGAATACAGAGTGCCAAGTCATTACAATACATTAAGAACAATAAGGGAACCAAGATTATACCTTGCAGGACCCCATTTTCGCTACCTCTCCAGTTTAAGGAATCTGCTGATTTTTGCGCATTATGTGAACTGTTTATTTCAGTCTCTGTACTCTTTCCAGTTAAATACGAATTAAACTATTTGTGCACTGTTCCACTCGTACCACAATACTTAAGCTTATCTAGAAGAATTTCATGATTCACATACTCAAAAGCCTTTGAGAGATCACAAAAAATCCCAGTGAGTGATGTTCGGTTATTCGGAGCATTTAATATTTGATCAGTGAAAGCATATATAGCATTTCCTATTGAAAAGCCTTTCTGAAAACTAAACTGAAATTTTGATAGTTATTCATTTATACAAATATGTGAAGCTACTTATGAATACATTGCTTTTTCAAGAATTTTGAACAAAGCTGTCAGAAGTAAGATTTGGTGGTAGTTGTTGGCATCAGACCTGTCCTCCTTTTCATGCATCACAATGTTAAAAAAAACGAGACTTCCCATCCTTTAAGTGCCATAAAATAGAAACAGAGACATAAAATGGTAAAATTTGGTAGGGTTATTAATCTCTCTAGGGGGAAGAAGTAAATAAAGTTTCATCGAAAAGTGAGACGGTTAGTGAGATGGCTTGATGAATTGTTTTCTTGGAAACTTTCTGCATCCAGTTGTTCCTACTATCCTACACTTCTGTGGTATCTTCCACTTTAACCGCGTTTCATGACAAATTATGATCAGAGTTCATAACAGTAGAGGAAATGTTATGCAACTGAAAATCTGATTTTTAAGACATTGCATGTTTTTAAGACATGTCTATTTGACAAGGGGATATTACGGGTGTCCTCTTCGAATTTCTTCAAATTTACAGTATTTGAAGGTCACTACCCAGATATAAATTTTTCTACTGCAGTATGGCGCAAAGAGGATGTAATATGCAGACTATCAATAGCAAGAAAAGTGTTTCTGGAGGAGAGAAATATTTTAACATTTAATACAAATTTCAAGTGTTTGAAAGTCTATACTAAAAATGTTTGTCTGGAGTGCAGCATTATATCAAAGTGAAATGTGAACAACAAATTGTATGAAAGAGGAGAGAAAAGAAACTTTCAGAATGACATGCTATAGATGTCTGCTGCAGAGTACATGGATAGGTCAGTTTACTAATGAAGAGTATGAAAGATCTTTATGGCAGAATTTGAGAAAGTAAGACTCCTTTTATTTTTAAATCACCTAAAACAAATAACTCTTGTTGCCCTCAATACACAGATGTTTGTGAAAGGAAAATCTGGCATAAAGAAATACACAGTAAAGGAAGGTTAAAACAGCTTTTCCAGAATTTTTTGCTCAAGACTATGGTTAGGATGCCATTTTAAAAAGTGGGTTGTCACAAAACAGCATCGAGAGACTAGGCAGCTTATAGGTTTGTAACCCATATAAATTTTTATTTATGAATGAAATTTATTTAATTTGGTGTCGCTGGCCAGATACATGGATCGATCATGACAAATTATTAAAAGGCCCGGAATTATGCACACAAATGGTTACAAATCTGTAATAAAAATCTTTTCTAACGGTTATCAGAATCACCACCTTAATTTTTTCTTTCACATAATGCCCAACATCATACTTTTCAACACAAAAAAAGATCAAAAGGGTATTTTTTTTCTTTCTTGCTAGATCTTCAGTTTTTCAATTGCTTCAAATGGCTAAACAGCAATACATGAAAAAAATGAAAAATTCAGTCCATCATTTGCACTCACAGACAACACAGGTCGTGTGTGTGTGTGTGTGTGTGTGTGTGTGTGTGTGTGTGTGTGTGTGCGCGCGCGCGCGCGCGCTCTCTGAAATCTGACTCTTTCGTCTTTTGATTTTTGTGCTTTCTACGCATCTGTGTTTCTTTAGATGTTACTTCTTTCAACACATATTCCATCTGAAAGCAACATAAGAAGAGTTTTAGCTAGAAAAGAAATGGAAGTGCTGTGAACTGCGAGTGCTGAGCAACAGTTTTATAACTGTTCTTAAACTGAGCATGCAACACACAGATTCCTGCTATGTCAGAATTAAATCTTATTTGCTCCCCAACATGAATGTTAGAGAACACATATAGTAATCATTCTGCTTTTGATTTGTTCATAACATTTTTTGTCAAACAGGAAATAAGTTGACGAAAGAAATTGAAACTGACAATAATATCGATATTCCTCAGTTACAATTGACTGAGGCGGTGAACAAAGCGAGTGGAGTTACAATTGTGGCATTCAGACTTCCTTATATATTTACTGAGAATAGGTTTCAGGCATTTTGGCAGCTGGTATGCATATGAGTCAATATTCTATTGGTCTCAGTCTTATTGAGTTTCATTGCTCAATACCTAAACTTAAGAAGAATATATTGGCACACTCTTGAGTGAAAGAACGAAGAAATGAGGCAGCATGTAGAAATGAAACGAAAGAAGAAAGGCAATTTGCTTCAGAAGGAGAACAACTCAAAGTGCAAAGTGTGTAAAAATGTATAGAGTTACAGTTTTCAACTAATTACCGATGATGTGCGAGAATCCAATGTTGCTTTTATATCTGCACACACAAAAAAAAAATATTTGCCATACAACATACAACCCTAAAAGTGCAGATGGAACTGAAAAATGCTGATCAAGCAGTGGATCAACATCAGCTAGTACAAAAATACAAGGTGACAATTATTAAACTATATGAAAAAACTTAACTTATTTACAAACTATGACATACACACACTTTATTCAAAATGTAAATGTCAAACAGATATTCGGATTTAGGTTATGACATGTTCCATGTGCCTGCCATCATTGGCAATGACATGGAGCAGACAAACTCTAAACTCCGTCCGAACAGACCTTGGAAGGCCCAATGAAACCGACTGGTCGCCATGTCATCCTCAGCCCACAAGTGTGCCTGGATGCATATACGGAGGGGCATGTGATCAGCACATCGCTCTCCTGGCCATATGTCAGTTTACAAGACCAGAGCCGCAACTTCCCAATCAAGTAGCTCCTCAGTTTACCTCACAAGGGCTGAGTGCACCCCACTTGCCAGCAGCACTTGGCAGACCGGATAGTCACCCATCCAAGTGCTAGCCCAGCCTAACAGCGCTTAACTTCAGTGATCTGACAGAAACCAGTGTTACCACTACAGCAAGGCCATTCGTATGTGGTGCAGACAAACAGTGAAATTCTGCACGACTCGCTGAAGTGTCGGAATATCAATGCCGTTGATGACCTCCTGAATAGCTGTTTTCAGCTCAGCAATGGTTTGAGTTTATTGCTGTACACCTTGTCTTTAATATAGCCCCACAAAAAGGAGTCATATGTGTTCAGATCTGGAGAATATGGAAGCCAATCGAAGTCCATACCAGAGCCAGAATGTGGTCCCCAAAGAGCTCCTCCAGGATATCAAACACTCTCCTGCTTCATTGGGTTCAGGCTCCGTCTTGCATGAACCACATCTTGTTGGAATCAAGGTCACTTTGGATAAGGGGGATAAAATCATCTTCCAAAACCTTCACATACCATTCGGTAGTCATCACGCCATCAAGGAATGTTGCACCAATTATTTTGCGACTGGACATTGCAAACCACAATGTGACCCATTAATCGTGAAGAGGCTTCTCAATTGCGAACTGTGGATTCTCAGTTTCCCAAATGCATCAATTTTGCTTACTGACGAACCCACCCAAATGAAAGTGGGCTTCATGGCTAAACCAAACCATACAGTGCATACTACTTTCAATCATGCCCCGCAGCAAATCGTGTTTGAACGTCCTAACGCAAACCGCTCAGAAGTTAGGACGATTTTATTTCATATATTCAATAATTGTCACCCTGTAAATGGAAACAGTGTCTTAAAAAGTACGTAACATGCCATTATCAAACTCTTGTCCTACTAATCCAAGCATAAAAAACACATTACATTATTGGTTATAGGTCTCTGGTTCTGCTAAGTACCAAGTGGAACACATCTGATTACATCTTAGTGAGGATTCTTGAAACAAGAAAGGTAAATATTAATTGTCCAATCCAGAATTTCACATTCGTGTAGTTATCACCCTTCACTGATTTTAGCAGAGCAAATTTCATTGCTCCCTCAATTAATCTAAATATAAAAATATTGCAATCAAATGAGGTTAAACAGAGCAAAATAGATCTCTGAGGCGGCAACTAACCTAACATGCATTCCAGTGATGTACCATTACTGAAGGACAATGTGTCATTTAAGTTACACATTGAGAAGAGATAGGTACATTCCTATTGGTTGTGTAAAATAAATCTAACTGCCCCTTCTATGGAATTTCTCAATTTACTTCTGAATTATGAATGTGGAGTCTTTATCAAGATGAGATATTACTTTGCAAAAAAGAATTAGCCATTGGATTTCCTATGTTAAATAGAGATATTAAAAGAACCCCACCATTTAATATGACAAAGGCGAGTTTTTGCTCCATTCTTACGAGAACTCCCTTTGAAGAACTTCCAAACATTTGTGTCTGCTGTGGAATGATCAACAGAATTTTAAAAAATCTTGCCACAACTTTTCCTTATTCTCACAACACAAAACGATGCTCTCTTAACGGACTGGACCTGTAGCTTCAGACTGTCACCCAACTGAATCAGTTTGGACAGCAAAGAAAGCCTCTTATTTTGTCTTGAGGTCTTTGGTACGGATGCTTCAGTAGTGGTGTAGTATTGAGCCATCTACACAGTGTCTTTACATTCAAACCAAGTGAGCTGGCTGTTCGTCAGTTTCACAGCACCGAGCACACACTTCCGCAACGTCTGTGAAGGCAGGCAAACAGAAGGAAATGTCTATGATGAAGGACGTGCAAGCATACAAATGTAGGTTTGTGCCCTCCTGCAGTTGCAGCTGCCACCCTAATGTTTTCAGACTGAGGAGGGGACTGGAACTGGTGTTCCAGCATTTACTTGACTCTTGCCCTCTGCTGTTTAACCATGCAAATTCATGACCCTTCCTCCTCTTTTTATAATCATATGTTGTGTTACCATTCTCCTCTAATTACTTTCAGGTTGTTGCCTCCTCAGAAGATTCTCATATATTTTCTGCAATAACCATCTTTCAAGTCATCTTGTTATTTGCTTCATGTTTAACTCGAGATGAGAGTTAAACGCTCATCTCTTGAACATTCCATTATGTATGTCTCAAAATTAGTAGTGGTTCAAAATTTGTTTCAGGGATGTCAACCCACTTTTATTTCAGAATTTTCACTTTCTCCCATACCACTACAAACTTTTATTTAGATGAAAATAATGAAGCAGGCTTTGACCCACAACAGCAATATCTTCAGTTTTCTTGTGCCCCCCTTCCCCCATTTAGAGTGATTATTTCCTCAGTTCAATGCATGTACCTACTGTACCTTTATTCTTGTAAACTTTGTTGCCCATGTAACACAATGTCAATGCAAGTAACTGTAAAATAATGACACTATTGTTTCCCACACTTACTCCAATTTTGTTTTGTGTGGAATCATATCTACAAGGCCTCACTGAAGTCACATTTAAGAAACATGCCTAAAACTGGATGATACAGCTCTTCTACTCTACAGACAAAATCCTACAGCTAGCCACTGAACTTTTGTTATTCTCATAATACAGTAGGTCTCTGGAAGATCTGAGATCAATTAACAATCTTTCAGTGTGTGTGTGTGTGTGTGTGTGTGTGTGTGTGTGTGTGTGTGTGTGTGTGTGTGTGAAAAAATTCCTGAACTTTGCTTCAAGTTAGTTAAAAAAACAAAAACAACCTATCTTTCCATACTATTAATTCACTGAACACAAGCTTTTAGAATCAAGTAAATTAATTCATCACTTCAAAGAACTCTAATAAATTGTACAGAGCAGTACATTAATACAATTTTGTAGCAACTTTTCATTACATTTTCTTTGTGGCATAGTCATATCAAATACTCTAAGCCCTTACACTCAATCAGTAACCTTGATTGTTTCAATAACACGTTCACTTAAACAGTAGACATTCAAAAAAGAGGAAAGAATCCCATACATCATGCAACTGCCTTCGAAACCCATTGCCAAGGCCCAGGCAACAGCTCCCAGTCCAATGTCCATTTACTCACACACAACTATTTATTCTAGTCCCACCACCAGCAAACACATTTTGTAAGCCAGCAAAGTCAACTCACCTGCCACTGTAGCCCGGCACTAATGAGTAAACATGCTGATAATTTTCAAGTATCTCAAAACTCCATCAACTAGGGGCACAAATGGTTTGCATATTAAAATGAAATGGAGTAATCGATGACAATTTAGCAATGACAGAGAGAACACATCTTTCATAACTCTTTTTAGTCACTACAAATAAACAGTTTTGCCTACACATTTTTTTATCCATTCCTACCTTATTCCTCTGAACTGAGATTCCAGTCCACTTATTCCAACAGCCATCTGATGACCATGTTTGCAAATAACCTTCTGGAGTTAGTAAATAATGCCACAGTGCCCACACTGACCGACAATGTCATGAATATAGGGACAACGCTCAAGAAACGACCAATTCACAATTTCACTAACAACATAAAAAAGATTACCAAAACAAAGACCAACAAACTAACAGGGTCTCATGGGAGTACAGGATTTTTGGATGGGAACGTTTCTGTTATTAACACCTGCAGACACATTTAAACTTTAATAATACAGGACCACAGTTGGAAAATAGGAATTTTCATAGAAGACAATATAAGTATGGGACACACAATGAATACAAAATGTATATACAATGACATGACACATTTGTTGCCTTTGTCATCTCACAAACAAACTCTAGCCTCCAGAATGAAATTTTCACTCTGCAGCGGAGTGTGCACTGATATGAAACTTACTGGCAGATTAAAACTGTGTGCAGGACCGAGACTCAAACTCGGGACCTTTTACTTTTGTGGGCAAGTGCTCTATCACCTGAGCTAACCAAGCACAACTCACGACCCATCCTCACAGCTTTACTTCTGCAAGTACCTCATCTCCTACCTTCCAACCTTCACAGAAGATCTCCTGCAGTCCGGCACACAGTTTTAATCTGTCAGGAAATTTCATATCAGTGCACACTCCGTTGCAGAGTGAAAATTTTGTTCTGGAAACAGCCCCCAGGATGTGGCTAAGCCATGTCTCTGCAATATCCTTTCTTACAGAAGTCCTTGTCCTGCAAGGTTTGCAGGAGAGTTTCTGTGAACTTCGGAGAATAGGAGACAAGGTAATGGCAGAAGAAAAGCTGTGAGGACAGGTCGTGAGTCGTGTTTGGGTAGCTCAGATGGTAAAGCACTTGCCCGCGAAAGGCAAAGGTTCCGAGCGCAAGTCTCAGTCTGGCACACAGTTTTAATCTGCCAGGAAGTTTCGAACTGTAGTCTTCCTACTTAAGTTAAGACCACGAGGTATGCTATAGATCAGTCACTGCAACCCTCATTTTAAAGACTTTGTTTTGTGGCACATTCGTTTGTTTGCCAACTGACAAGCTATCTTCCAATTTAACCTAGACCTTGAGCTACAGTGCATATCACTCTTCACTGCCACAATATACATTCAATATTTTACAATTCATGACCACCAGATTGAGCACCAAGGTCCTGAGTTAAATTCCTAATTTATCTGCAGAATTTCATTGGGTAACAGCAGTAGTATGTGATGCTGTCAATGGTGATTCATCCACAAGATGGGATTGATTCATTCTCTCTCTCTCTCTCTCTCTCTCTCCATGGAGACAGAGGGGAATGGAAACATACAATATGCACCTCACACAGAAACCAGCACAGAGAAAGGAGTGAAGCAGAAAGTACTATTTGTCCACGACAACTTGACAATTGTACTGATGCTGCCAGAAGCGGAAAACATTGGCGCTAGTTGAAAGACATTCATTTATCTCCAAGTGCTGCCAATATTACATTTCCCCTAGATGTGAAATATGACTGTAAACGTTGTTAAGGACAATGCCAGCACTGTGCCAAGCAGCCAACACCACCTTTCCATCACAGTTCCTCTCCCCTTAGCAGTACAAATATGAGGGTGATGCATATGTCCTACCATTCCTAACAGCCACCACGCAAATCAACAACTTATCACGGGCAAACAGTCCAGGTGCCACCTCCCTTCCACAGTGCAGGCAGAAAATTCAAGATTTGTAACTAAATATAAGTTGTCCAGCTCAAAGAAAAGGTCAGTGTGCATTTATTAAGGTGAAGATAATACTGGTGTCATCACTAAAATAAAGGAGTATCCCTAAGCCATATTATGGGCTGCCTTCTTGTTAGTACACTAGGTGCACTCTTTCAAATGCATGGTGTAAGTCATATACCACAAGCACCATGTACTGCTCACCATTTAGATTTTATCATCTCACACTTTCAGCCACTCATCCACTCATTGTAATTGGAGACTGAGCCTCAATGCAAGATCCTACATGTAGGGGTATGTTACACTGTCACATTGCAAATGTTATGCAGATTTCCTAATCACAATGTAACCTCCACTTATCTTAGAATTTACTTATTTGCTTTTTCTGGAAACTGAGTATTTAAGTATTCATACTTGAATTCTTTCTTCCCTTACAATATCTAGCATATAAAATCAAAAGATCAAATCAAATAAATCAGAGGCAGCAGCATTTGAAAAATGATAATCAGGTGTCAAGAGACTTGTCAGTTCAGAACAACAATTCTGCACTCTTGTGGTTTAATGCACCTAATATAATGGTACACAAAATCAAATGGCCATTTACTGTTTGTCCATGATACCCTGGGTTCATTCCACGTCAAATCATCCAGAAATTTAAGAAAATGAAACCTTACCCTCAGAGAAAACTTTCAAATTTTGTGTTGTAACAATTTAGGAACCAAATTGTATTGCATTTGGTTAAATGATTGCAACACTATGATAAGAATAAATTAGGGGATTTTGTAACCATATTTTAGAAAGCTTCATCTGTCAATGAAAGAGGATACTGTAGTTTTGAAAGTGACATTCGTTTCCTTTGTCTTACATTGCTTGTTTCTATACAGATGACATAAAACCATAGCCTACAAATTAATTTACTTTTCCCCAACTTCCCTCTTTTGGATTTTGTTCAAAATTTTACGGGGTCATTAAGAACCAATATAGACACCATAGAAAAAACAACTGTTTTGGAGAAATAAAAGGAAATACTGAAAATGCCTCAATTAAAAAAATAAAAAAAAACTGCCCACTGCAGTAAATCATTTATGGACAATATACAATTAACTCAATATTTCATTCATATCCTGATATTACCTATTCTGGTCTTTACATAAAGTTATTAACTGCCGACTTAAAAAATATTTAACTGTCAAAAGTTTCATTTTACTTAAAAATTTCCCACATAAGTTCCTCTGTAATGTATGTTCTGAAGTACAACGATTCCTGAGTTTTTGTAGTTTCTATCAGTTTAGTGTAGTTTATTTAAATCATTTTATCATGAGTCAAGAAATCACTAGTTTTGTGTAAAAATATTTTATTGGGAGAAAATATCTACCAACAGTAGACACTCATCAACAATAATAATAAAGCAGTCCAGTTATGAAGTTAGGGGATTTTCCCTTGTTTTAAATTTGCGATATTGTTATGCCTTTTATCCTCTGTGATATAGCAACATTCCTCTGTCTTTATAATAATTTTAAATCCTTCATAGCTTTCATTAACAGACTGAAAAAATTACTGTCATATTATTTTACTAATTTTAGATGCTTTCCATTGATATTCCCCATATTTTCTAGGGTAAATAATGGAAGACTTCGCAAGCAGAGAATGTTCTCGGAGATGATACATTGCAGATGGATGTGATGGTCCCGTGACAACTATTTCTGAGTTAACTGAAGAAGAGCTGGAGTTACTATTATGGTGGTGTGGTGCTGCATCTTTGCCAGTAGATCAAGTGTACTTATGTTCTAAACAAAAAGGAATATACTTATTAAGGTTGTCACTACATAAAAAGTGATGCGTTGTTCCTTTCAGGTGTCACAAAAAAATGGTGTCTTCTGGTTTGTGTGAAGCGACATTACAGCAAGCAAAGTAACTAAGAGAGAAAGGACTTTCTATTGTTCCTGCTGAAAAGCTACGCCCAACTTGCAGAAGGACGATTACAGTTTATAAGAAAGGAAATTAAGGAACTTCTTTAAGGATACCAATGAAACTAGAGAAAACAAATTTGAGACTGCCTAACTTTCACGTTTATTCAGTGTTGAATTGAGAAAGAACTACGAGCATGATAACTATCACGTGAACAGAAAGTAATCCATTTTGATAAATTAATGGAACAAATAAAAGAGAAAATGAAACACTCCAATAATCAAGAAAAAATTAAATTTTTGACTCTTATGTCAGATGCTTGGGCTCCACAAAAAGTATGTGAAATGTTTCAAGTCTCTGAATATTTGGTACATCAGCCATGCATTCTTTTGAAAACAAAGGGAATTTTTATTATGCCTGAACAGAAAAGGGAAATGATTACCACAGAAAACAGTTTTTGACAGAGTACAAAATTTCTATTTGGATGATGAAAACTCCAGAATAAAGGCACGAAAGAAAGACAAAGTGACATCAGGAAAAATGTAAATGAACAGAAACAACAGATTTTAAGTTAGCTAACTGACCTGTACTCTCTACACAAAAGAAATTTCCTGAAAATAAAGTAGGCTTTTCTACATTTGCTCATTGCTGTTACATGCCATTAACCTTTTAAAAAAAAAAGGTAATCCTATGGGAGTAATAACTTGCAACATGAATTACAGAACCTGTATGCTATGTTCCTGTGACAAATATCCTCCTACATCACTACTTCGGGAACATCTGCAAAATCAGACTTAAGATTTTGAGCCTGATGAAAGACTTCAATACGTCCAATGGGTTACAACAGACAGTATGAATTTGGTTCTTCAAGTAAGTAAACTGTTAGAAATTTGTGAATTGCTGGTACAGAAGATAAAGAAACTTGCACCTCGTTCCTTCATTGCAAAATCTCAAAGTAATTACTTTAAAATGAGAACAGAAACTCTTCAAAAAGGGTCTGTTTTAATGTTGATGGATGTCAGTGAAAATTTCGGCTTCGGCGTGCAAGATAGAGCACAAGATTATGACTGGAATAATGACAGTTGTGTACTATAAGAAAGACCAAAGTTTTCAATTTCAAAGTCTCTGCATTCAAAATGCAGCCACGATTCATTAAACTCAGAATACTTTATTGCAGTTCTTGGAACAAGAACTTGAACTGCCTATAAGTGATACTGTATATTTCTTTCACAGACAGTTGTGCTGCACAGCACAAAACCTACAAGACTTTTTTTTTTTAATACATTCAACCATGAACATGACTTCAGAACTAAAACGCACTTGGTCATTTTTTGCAACAAGCCATGGTAAATCTCCCTGTGATGGAATTGGTAGCACTTGAAAAGGCTTGTTACAAAAGCAAGTCTGCAAAGACTGTTTCACGGACAAATACTTAGCGCTGCACAATTTTTCAATTTTATAAAGACAACCTGAAACAAGTGTCAGTTTTCTTTATTTCAAACCAGGAGCCAGCTAAAGTTTGTACTTGTCTTTCTGCGCATTTTTCACCTGCAAGAACTGTTACTGGAACTAGATGCTTCTTACCACTTTCAGCAACTCAGACTGGAGCCAAACACTTAAGCTGTGATAGCAGTTTGGATGTCATATTTTGTACCTGTCAAAGTGAGCCGTTAATGCCTGAAGTTCATGCGCATGCTAATTGCTATTTCGCTTGTGTGTACAATTCCTTCCGGTATTTAGGTATTGTTTTGAAAGTGAATGATGTGAAAGTGATGCAACAGTTAGATATATACATCCAAATACGCCATCATCATCCTTTCACTAGTCTGAAAATAATACTTTTAATATTACATTATCCCACATTTTATATCAAGTAGAAATCAACACAATGACAGCACTTACTTTTACTGTAAGTCACGTCTCTTCTAAATTTGTGGAAGCAAAATGGTCCTTATTTAAGAGTAAAATGAATGAGCAATGAGACACATTAAGGATCACGGCGTTGGTAAGTGGTTTGTGGTTTTACTGTAAAACTGGCTCACAGCTGACTTATGTTATGCCTAATTGGTTGTAATTATTGCACTAATATCTAAGCTGAGAGTGTTTGCCTGCAGTGATTAGGTTCTGGTGAAAGACATACCTGAATAATATTTTCAAAGGACTTGGATCTAGATAGTGAGAAGCCACATTTTTTTAATCTATCCTGTTAAAAGACAAACTAAACTGGCTGTTGTTATACATTTTTAACAGAGGTTCTGCTTATTTGTCCCATTTCCAGTTCCCTAAATAAAATATTTTAACCTCTTCTTTACCTCATCTTCCATTTTTCCGTAAGATGTGTGCTGCTTGTTTCAAAAAAATTGTTGCATTCCAGAAGGTGGAACATTGAAAATAATTTTTACTTTATTTTAAACCTCAGTTTGTGATGAATGTTCAATGCACATTCCATAATTTTAGAAAAACTTATATGGAAACTGTGATCATTTAAATTAGTTTTAGAGTTTTCAAATGAATTGTGCAGCATGTTACATCCGATTTCATTACTACGAGTATAATTAAGATACTATTATAAAAATTGGCCAAAATCCATGATATTATATATCAAACAAGTACACAAAGTTTTAACATTATACTTCATACATGGGTACAATGACCTGGATGATTTGACATGGAATGACACCATGACCTTGATGATTTTATGAATGCTGCCAGAAGTGGACAAAACTGGCTCTAGTTGAAAGATATTCATCTATCTCTGAGCAGTGCCAACCTTAAGCTTCCTAAAGACTTAAAAGTTGTACTGTGCACATTGCTCAGGATAATGACCCCAACACTGCCTCCCTCTGACTACTCCTCTCACCTCTGCAGTTGTAATGCTGGGGCATTCTGCCATTCTCTATAGCCACCATGTGAATCAACTTATCGTGGACAAACTGTAGGTAATGTGGGTTGCTACAGGAAAGTTGGAACATCACGTAAATGAAATAGTACTAGGCAATTTAAGAGTAACTTTACCATGCACAATCAGTGAATAAATTTAAGGAATCAAAGGAAGCGTCCAATTCCACGTGTTGGCTTTGACCCATTTTTACGTAATGGTGGTGGTGTGTGAGATGTCATTACAGTGCGGAGTTTTTGAGCTGGTTGTGTTTGTAGACCTCATGTTGTCATATTTGATGGTGTCCCCTGGTGGTGGATGTGAGCATGCCGAGTTTAACATATGGAATTGGGTTCATTTTAATTTTGGTTGTCAGTGTGCTGACCTGGTTTTGAGTTTCGGTAGCTGGTGCGGTAACGTGGACTGTGGAAGTGCTTTCAGTAAGCGATTAAGGTTCTTTTTTTGTTGATGTGTTTGGAGTTTTTTCCCCCAAGTCTGAATAATTGGTGTTTGTTGTGTGGAAGGAAGTCTTAACTTTTTAATTGGTTTTTGTTAGTTATGGATATGACAATGAAGTTCATGAGGGTGTCATTACTTTCTGAGATAGGTGGTGATGTGATGTCTGTCATATAGTTTCCACAGATGTTCGGTCTTATTGCTGAATATGTTAGGTATCACATTTGTGGCAACAACATGAGGTTGACAGGAGTTGTGCCAGCTCAGGCCAGGGACATGTATATTTGGATTTGTCGGCACTTGTACACACCTGTGTATGCGTTGGCCAACCTAAATGGTATTACCGGAGGCTTTTATTCATAAGTAATTTTTGTTCTGGTTTTATTGTATAGTAATAGTGATGTTTTGTGTGTTGTATATTTATGATAAGTCAGCTGTGTTTTAATTGATGTAGTGAATATGAGGTATGTGTGCTTTTGAGTTGTTGGGGTTTTCGTTCCACTTTTCAGAGATATAGGTCTTTTGGTATCGATAGCTGCAGTTGAGCTATATAGGTCAAGGGAAATGTCCAATTCCTGTGGTTTTGTTGGTGTAGTGGAATGCTATAATTTAATATTTTTTTGGATATTATTTGTTTTGGGATGGAGTGGTGTTTTTCTATTGTTGTATATGTAGCTTGTCCCAGCCCAAACCACCTCAGTTTACCGCAGCTGCCCCATTACTTTCATTTTATTTTTGGAGTAAGATGTTATTGTGTTATTTTTATTTTTGTTCTTGTTTGTTCACCTGCATATGTAGTGTCATCATTGTCGTCAGTCTATATACATTGGAAGTAACCGTTTCCGCCATACTAATCATGTCATGGGTCAAAGCAGATGAGTGGAATCAGATGCTTCTGTAACGCCAATTTAAGATAGTTTACAAATAATTACAACATTGATCACATGAAGGAGATGGTGGTATACTCCAGATTCTTATTAAGCCAAACAACAAAGTTCGTAATTTTAAAATAACATTAAGTCATTGGTAAATGTCTAAGAAATCATTTCCATGATGCAGTCCTCAAACCAAAGTAAGACTGGTAAATTATCTCGGCATAGTAAAGAGACCTTGACATAAGAGATTTCTCTCTCCCTTTCTGACAGTTCCATGCAGTTCATAATTATTTACTCATTTATTCCTACAAATTTAAGCACAGCTATGAGACGGCAACTGTACAGGAATATGATATGTATAATACAGCCAAATAGTGCAATAAGTTTCTACTTTAACCTGGTTTTCACACTGACAATGTGTGTCCATGAGAAAATCCAAACAATTACATGTAGTAAAAGACGAACAGATTTAAGAGCAAAATTTTCTTGTCGTATAATATACTTCATAAGAAGATAATATTTAAACCATATAAAATTACAGACATTGGAACTGACATAAAGTAGGTAACTGTCAGTAAAATTACAGCTACATGGCATAGCACATGATACATTGCTAAGGGCAGTACGAGGAAACAGTCGCTGGAGGTGACTAAGCTTAGTCTGAAGCCACATTCAGTGCCTGTTTCCTCTCACAGTCCTTAGCAGCACACAGTGTGATATGCCTTTAGCTATAATTTTACTGACAATTACAAACTTTATGTCAGTTCTAACAACTGTAATTTTAAGTGGTTTCAATATAATCTTCTTATGAAGTATCTGTCCATTGGTTACTAAATGTAACTGTTTGGATTTTCTGGTGAAGGAACCCAAGGTTGGTGTCAACATGACGTTAAAGTAAAATCTTGTTGCACCGGTTGCTGTATTATATAGTAATTCATTTATCTATTGTACGCGCAAATAAAAGATGACACTCAGCGCGCTGGCTGATGGGAGCAGCTGTAAACGGGAAATGCCTTTGCAGTCGCTCCCATCAGGCACAGGGCGAGTGTCAACTTTGTTTGTGCGTACAATATGCTGTAGATTCCACCAAAGACAACCATCTGGGATGTCCAATGAGTCAAAATACAAATTAAGAGAAGATAAGCAAATCATATAAACTTAATCTGCATCCTGCAATAACAATAAACGGTCACTATGGCATAATCCATATCACTTCATGCAGGGCGGGGGGGGGGGGGGGGGGGGGGGGTGTACCTTTACAGTCTCAGATGTTATTGCGGTTAGCATATGTTAAAATTCAGTAGTACATAAGAAACACGTATTTTTTTGATTTCTCCAAAACAATTCCTGCCCCGAGATATAGGGCTCCTGAGTTGACACTGCAAATACCATTTTGAAGATGCGAATTTCGGAATTTTTTTTAAAATGCTGTATCTCTGTAACAGTTCTGGATATTTTGTTAGAGGCTTTTTTATTTGAAAGATAATTGCTTTATGATTACAATGGTATCCTCCATTTGGGCAAATCTGTCAAAGTTCTTTTACTGTCACCTTTTATTTTTATTTTTTTATTTTTATTTTTTTACAGAAAAAAAAATTTTTTTTTTTTTTTTTTCAAAAATGCCAATCCAGAAAAGTTAGTTTTTTCTGTTGAATAGTACCATGTAGTACTATATTCCTGTAAAGGAGAGCTTTCACTTTTAAGTTGGACAGGTTTTATTTTTTTAAATCTTTTAACTTTCAAGGGTAATGTATGTCTGCACTGAAGTTGTTTCTTACTAATTTCTTTGTTACAATGTTTATTTCTATTGTCTTTGTTGCAGTTATTTCTTGTCACTTCCTTTGTAGCAGTTATTTATTTTCACTTTCATTGTTGCAGATATTTCTTACACTTTGTTGTAGTTTCTTGTCTGTTTTTTTGTCATGGTTGTTCATTGCAGGTTTCTGTACTGTAGTTGTTCGGTGCTGATTTGTTTACTGAAGAGGCTTTTAAGAAATCTGAGACCATCCAGTGAGTTCTGTGTTTTTGTTAGGAACTTGCCAGATGACACAGTTGTAGTGTGTTTTTGTGAAAAGGTCTGTTTAAAATGTCTTCTGACTGGGGCCACAGGGGAGTGAAGTGTGCTGACTATTTGCATATCCATAAAAGAGTGATTAAAAAAAAAAAAAAAAAAAAAAAAACCCACACACACACAGACTGTTCAGGTTGGGAATAAGTGTTCTCATTTGAAGATTCTGTATCAAAGTGAAGACATTTCCAGTGACAACTTTTTGTGTTCTAATGTTTTGACAGAATAACGACTATGATAGTACCTGAACAGGATGAAGCCTCCCATTGTGCAGATGATGTAGATTTTGCATCAATATAGGAATATACCCTGAATCAGTCAACTACATATCTAGGTGTCAGTCCTGTTAAGAAACTGTGGGCAGTGAAGTCGAGTCATAAGCACTATGCATCAAGAAAGCGCAGAGAAATTACTAAAGCTATGGACGAATACACTAAAGCAAAACTGACCACAGTCTTCAAAGTAGAAATTCCATCTTCAGAAGAAAATGAACCAAAAAAACACTCTTGCCATGAATTTTTCACAAATATCAATTCAGCTATTGAATACCATGCATCCTACAGTGAAAAGGTGCAAGTTTTAGCTATTACTCCAGAGACATTTTCAAAGAAAACTATGTTCCATCAGTATCTATATCTACATCCATATTCCACAAGCCACCTGACGGTGTGTGCTAGTATCTAAGTACATAGTAGACAAATCAAGAAATGTGAGGTCTGTAAAAGGAATCTTTGGAAGACCATCCTGTAGAAGCAGCTCAAGTTCAAATAGGGCAATCATTTTATCTGGAAGATAAATGGGACTGTTCTCGCCAGAGTGCCAACAAGAGAGACACCATAAGTGTAACAGTCAAAAGTCAAAAAGTTGCAAAAGCAAAGAGGTAAATGACTCGCAGTATTAAAGAAACTTTTGCAGTTTATAAGAGCAACTATACATCTTCACATATTGGAAGGTCAAAATCTTATGCACTATGAACTAAGTGGGTAGTTCCATACCCACCTAGAGATATCTGTTTATGTGTGTACTGCGCAAATTTTTGTGTGGTAACTTTAAAGAACTTACAGGAGCACGTGACATATGACACTTTGGTTGGGTGTGTGAAGTCATTAGCAATCTGTGATGTAAAGTGAGAGACTTGTTTGTTTCAATAATGTGGTGACTGCCCTGGAAAGGGTGGGCTGTGTTTACAGACACTTGGCCTGGAAGATGTAGCATATAACTCTGCAGAAATTACATACGCGACATGGGAGGAAAATAAACTAATTAAGAAACCTGTTGTCTTTGACAGTTTCATTGATGAACTTGGTAAATGGTCAATGAAAGCAGTAACGCAGAAACATCTGAAGAAATTGCAACAACAACACATTGCAAACGTGAAAGGATGTGTACAGGCTGAAGAACTATGTTTAGTGCTTCACTGCAATTTTGCTGAGAACTGGTCCGTAATTCTCCCACAAGAAGTATAATGGTATCACTGAAGTAATGACCAGATTTCAATTTTCACAGGAGTGACCACAAGTGTCGCAGTTATAAATGATGACACAGGACATGACTCAGCAAATGCGTTCCTAGCAATGCGCAAAATTCTCCAACTGCAAACAGGGGCAGAGAAGATGGTGCTCCTAGTCATTTTAAAAATCGTTACCAGCTGTTTGAATTGAGTAAGTTGCTTGTGCCAACTGACTGGGTATACAGTGCAACTGGTAACGGGAAGGGGTCTTGTGATGGTGTAGGAGGCCTGCTGAAGCATCATGCTACAGAACAATCTTTCCAGACCAAATACAGCTGTGATTCAGAATGCTGAGGATTTTACGAGAGTCTTGAAATCTTACACATCCACAGCCCTCATTCTTTTGTCCAAAGAGTAAATCTAAGAATTCCGTGAGCAGAAAGAAGAATGGTCCAAACAAACTACTCCTATGAAAGGAATTCAGAAGACACATTTTTGGACTCAAAGTGATGGGCAAACTCATATTGAATGCATTTTAAAGAGCAAGAAAGAAGAAATTTTGTTCATTTGGCCAACACTTGAGAAACAGCAGGGTAATATTCAGATTCACAACCTGAGAAGGTGGATTTTTGTGGCGTGTGTGTATGACTGTGACTGGTGGATTGCAGAGATTACAGAGACCAGTTATGAGTTAAACGAAATGGTAGTGAATTTTATGATACCACACGAATCTGCTGTTGGATATAAGTTTCCAGCTGAAGGGCAGCAACAACACCGTCAGTGCACACTTCCTGTTCACAATTTGAAAACTGTTAAAGTGCTCCAGTTTCTATCGGATCAATAGGAAGGCATCACTTTATATCAAAGGAAGATACTGAAGCGGTGGAACACATTTTTTAATTCAGCGACTGGCTAATTTCAGTACAAAACAGAATGCACAGAAGTTGCATAAATTGAAACCTTTAAGTCTTTGGACCTTTCACATACATTTTGGAACCATTTAAAATGTTCAAAAAATGAGTCTCTTTACTCATCTTTCAAAAATAAAATTATGTTTTAAATAAGGCTAGATTCTGATTTTTATGAGCCTGTTATGTGATAATGTGGTAATAAAACAGGTTTTATTTATGATAAAAATTTCAATTGTTTATAAAACCTGTTCATCTTAAAAGTGGAAGCTCTCCGTTTCAGGGAATGTAGAACTATTGGTATTAATCAACAACAAAAAATTATGGATTAGCATTTTCGAAAAAAAAATCCAATAATTGCAAAAAAGTTCAGAACACTGTAGTAACAGAACTTTAACAGATAAGTCCAAATGAAGGAGTTCTTTGTAATCATAAAGCAATTACCTCTCCAAAAAAATCTAGAACTGTTCCACAGATACAGCATTTTAAAATTATTTCCAAAATTCACATCTTCAAAATGGTAGGCCTATGTGCAGTGTCATCTTTGGAGAGCTGTATATTGCAGCAGAATTTTTTTGGAGGAAACAAAAAAAAAAGGGTTCCTTACTTAGTCCTTCATTTTGCTACATTCAATAACATCCAAAGCTATGAATGTAAGGTTTTTTCCTAGCATGCCTGAATTGATATGAACTATGCCTATACTGCTCAATGGCATTATGCTTATACCAGACAAATGGAATCATGTAAATTAGAAAGGAAATGCTACTTTGAAAACAACTGCTGCCTCCTCAGTTACATTACATAGCTGCTGCTTAGCTCCTATTGGTAGCTTCAATTCCACTGCTATTTTTGAATGAAAACAATTACCTACATCCATAAATACTGTATCCTCTTTACAATGAAAGAAGGTAGTAAGATTAGGGTCTGATATATCCTAATTATCAGAGACAAGAGCAGAAGCTCTGGTTGAGGAACGAAATGGGTCATTCCTTTCTCGGAGGAATCATTCATGCATTGGCTCTGAGCAACATGGGGAAGAAGATCACTGAAAACACAAACAAACACAGAGTTGACATGGCAGTAGTGTTTTTCAAGCATATGCTTCACACATATATTGATCTTTCTTCGAGAAGTACTGTAACAATGAATACTATTTTCATTAGGAGCATCCCCCCCCCCCTCCAAAAATATATTTGCAAGACCAGTTTCTAATATACGCAAGAAGTAGCTAGAAGTAAGTATTCCAAAAGCATTCCAGTGACAGACTGAGCAGAAAAATGCACTGAAGCACAGAACTCAACTTTGAACCTCCAGTCTTAAAAGAGAACGTAATGGTTCCAATATTCCTTTCACATATGTAGTGTGAATTATTACGAGAACTTTCAAGAAAATTTGAGGTTTGCTACCGTCTTTCCGAAATAGCTGCTATTTTATTTGTTAAGTACATATTTTTAGGTATTTACATGTGCAGTCGGCGAACATCTTGACAAAAACAGCCGTAAATCATTTCCCTGCAGCTGAAGTTCAAAAATTTGAAAGTGATTGCAGCTCTGTAGTGTCGGGAAATATTAACGCGAAGTAAACGGACTTAATTTAACAATGTACAAACCTGGTATAATAGAAAAATCTTCACTGAGGGAATTTTATTTTCATTAACTCATAAAGAACAGGCACCTGCAGCTATATTCGGACTGCTGATAAAAAGTTCCACTGACATACAACTGTTACGCCGAGATGAACTGATTGGGCCTAATGCATAACCGGAAGTTACGAACACTGCAAGAACGCACCATTCGCTGGAAATATTTTGAAAGCACTTCACTACTCCAGTGATTCAAAAAACATTTTACAGTACCTAGAACTGGGGTTAACTATACAGTCGCGTGTGCACATTTTTCCAATGTCAAACGAAATCACTTTGTTAAATGCATAAATACTAGGATATAAACAACAGGTTCTAACAACAAACGCTTTGTTTGCCCGAAATTTTAGGGGTCTTTGTCCTCGATGACGTTCAGTTTCTTCTAACACAATCCACACCTGTAGTGTTTATGGGCGTTATCACAGAAACGGAATCATGTCCAGGTTGACAGTTGACATTACTTACCCGTTCAAGGGGTTTGGAGGATTTCTTGTTCGATCTTTTCATTCTATAATCTGGTTGCTGCTCCTTGGAGAATCAGACGTACAAATTAGGATGTTAACCGTCACTACCGAATCGTTTTAGCTGTATTTCGCGAAATGCCGCATCTGAGATAACACCAATTTTTAAATCACCATACCCATTGTTTCCCGAACAAAACCTCCAACTTGCAGCCACATCACAATGACGGAATCCCTACCGTTTGCACCGTGCTCCACATATGAAGTCTTCCTTGAAATACCCACGCACCCATTTCCCACGCAAAAATCCAAACACAGGCAAATCGAACCAATGACAACAACACAACAGTAAACAGCGAAAGTCATAGTTGCTTGTATTCCAAGCGTGGTCTGGCATCGTTGGGAATCATGCAGCATTTACTACAGTACGCCACTACAAAAATTGATCTACACTCCGAATATTTCTTTTCCCGTTAGATGCAGGCAGCCAAAATTAGGTATTTGTTTAAAATCTATTTAATCCAAAGTGTACAGACGAGTCCACACCCTAAGCACATATAAAGCTTAAAATGTACACGTCTGCTATTATCTGTCTGTGCAGACAAGTCACAGATTTAAAATGTCGGAAGATGTAGTCTCAAGTTTGATCGAAATAGCACAAAACTGTGGAGTTATATAACATCTGTGCGCACAAATCGTAGTGTGTGGACGGGAAATCCCCGCACACCTGGAGCGCAAAATTAGAGTAACCTTTGTGTTTATTCAGGCTAATGTTTCTCGTCCTTGCGTGCACACTGAATTCTTGAATTCTTTTTAACATGGCTGATAAGCGCCAGTGCTCCAGAAAATTAATGGTTGAAGCTTGGTTGATTGGTTAATTTGGGGGAGGGGACCAAATAACGAGATCATGGGTCCCATCGGATTAGGGAAGGAGGCTGGCCGTGCCCTTTCAAAGGAACCATCCTGGAATTTGCCTGAAGCGATATAGGGAAATCACGGAAAACCTAAATTAGGATGGTTGGACGCGGTTTTGAACCGTCTTCCTCTCGAATGCGATTCCAGAGCATGGCTGAAGGTATTGAAATCTTTACGAGCGACACATTTTCGAGGTACATATAGAGCAAGAAATACAGCTGATCATAATTATTTAATACGGGAAACGAGAGTAGTTACTCTACAGCAAGCAGAGAAACACTAATAAAAAAAGTAATTGCAGAACGAGTTAAACAAGATAACGAAATATATTTGTAGTGAGATACCCCATTTGCCTATATGAAATAAGTGTTATAGCTCTGTACAGTGGCGAAGCGTCCATTAAGTCTCTAAGACTGACTCTACTCAAAGAATTCCAAAATAATACGTCCAAACTGAATGTAATCCAATCTCGTCACGTACCCTTGTAATTGTTTTCAGATATTTTACGTTTGAACTTCGTGTATGAACGCAGCAGTATAGTGCATCACTCCTCTAGCTTTGCAGCCCATAGCAGCTCGCAATTCCGCGCTTCTTACGAGCATGCACAGTAAGCCAGTTTCTTTCATATGGCAGACTGAGGTTTCTACAGCGTGGATACAGTTTTTGGAAGCTGGAGTTAGATTTGTTCCTACTTCTCGCCAACAAGTAGTATGACAAATCATTCAGCAGTTCCTTAACAGATATGGCTCTTTGCATCATCTAGAACGCTTGATGCAAGCCGGGAAGAATAAGAAACCATTAACTTTAATTTAATTGTTTCTTTTTTAAACACAAAGAACAAGAAGACATTCATAATTTATAGAAAATAAATTTGAATGTATAATTGTATGTTGTTGTAAGATGACAGGAAATAGCTTACTTAATATGTACTTTCATTCTTCCTCAGATTAAAATTTAGTAGCCCTACTCATTTCAAATGTTGGTAGCACCGTAGCGTGTCAGTAGATTATCATACCAACAGTATTAGACATGCTTATTGTGAGACCTGGAACATGAGAGTCGTAGTTAAAATGTTGCAGGTAGTGGTAGCGATTAACTAATTAGAAGGGTATATTTCGGTGTGCCTTTACCCACAGGAATAGCAGCGCCCCAAGCGGATGACTGCGAATATTAACGTTTATGTTGTTTTTTTATAGTTTTTACAATAGGGAGTGTATGTAATTCCATAAAATAATTAACACCAAATCTGTCATTATTTACTTTTCTAAGAAGGCTGGGAGGTACGAAATGATAAATTACATGACAGATTGTTATGATTCTTTTGTAATGTACAGAAATTTTCTGGATAATATTGTACTTGTTTAATAACAAGAAACTGCTTGCCTACATTATTTAACACATCAAATAAATCACCACAACTGCAGCACAAGTAAAACCACTAGATGAGATAATAAATCGTCAAACGCAATAGAACAGTTTTCGAACATAGAAGAAACCAACTCCACAATTCTTGCTAAATCTGTGCCACAAATGGCAAGAGTACCGTAATTAACACATTCGCTTTTTATACAAAAGTAATTACATTTACAAAAATATTCGCGTATGAGAAAGTCGAGTGAAGTGTAACAATGGGATAATCGTTAGGCTCCACAAAAATATTTAATTGTCAAAGAATGTGCCTGATAATAACAACAGAAATTTGTCCTCCCCATGCATGAAGTATGTGTTTTTATTCCCTAGCTTTCAATGGAATAAGCTGCAAATATACACATATTCCAAAGTATTTCTTCATGAATAATTTGTAGCTTACGTCTTTGAGTCAGTGTGATTCAGCAGTTTTTATATTGTATCGCGATAACTCATGTGTATTGGTAATTTACTAACGCATGGAACACAAAAATATAACAACCATTACGTTAATTAAATAGAAAATAATTAAAAACAAACATTATCCTTACGACGCATGTGACTGTCTGCTTTCTAACCACTTGGAGCGCTAGTGTCGCTCTAGCTGTCACGATAACAACTTTCGCACCAGAGAGTGTATTGACTCTATGTGTCATCGTAAGTACCGTCTGCCTCACGCCTGCTGTGCAGCGAGCTACGTTAATTTAAGTGTTAACTGTATTTTTCTTACTTGTCACTTCTTCTTCCGTGTGTTTTTGCTTTTAGGAAGCTTTAATTGTCGAGTGCTCGTAATAGTGTAATAGTGTTCCATAGATTTCGTGTTTGTTTTGAATACAGTTAGAGAGTGTCCCTTTAGTCAACCATAGTGCCAGTCAACGACCTATAGAAACAACATGGACTGGCTATGGCACCGCCATCTTTGAAACAACTTGAAAACTGAGCCGCCATGTCTTGTAAGGTCAAGGTGCAGCCTACACGTCGTAATACTGGATGTTGTTATTGTTTACTACGCATCAGGAGAAAAAAAACTGGCGTTCTACGGATCGGAGCATGGAATGTCAAATCCCTTAATCGAGCAGGTAGGTTAGAAAATTTAAAAAGGGAAATGGATAGGTTAAAGTTAGATATTGTGGGAATTAGTGAAGTTCGGTGGCAGGAGGAACAAGACTTTTGGTCAGGTGATTACAGGGTTATAAATACAAAATCAAATAGGGGTAATGCAGGAGTAGGTTTAATAATGAATATAAAAAATGGGAGTGCGGGTTAGCTACTACAAACAGCATAGTGAACGCATTATTGTGGCCAAGATAGACACAAAGCCCATGCCTACTACAGTAGTACAAGTTTATATGCCAACTAGCTCTGCAGATGACGAAGAAATTGAAGAAATGTATGATGAGATAAAAGAAATTATTCAGGTAGTGAAGGGAGACGAAAATTTAATAGTCATGGGTGACTGGAATACGACAGTAGGAAAAGGGAGAGAAGGAAACATAGTAGGTGAATGTGGATTGGGGCTAAGAAATGAAAGAGGAAGCCGTCTGTTAGAATTTTGCGCAGAGCATAACTTAATCATAGCTAACACTTGGTTCAAGAATCATAAAAGAAGGTTGTATACATGGAAGAATCCTGGAGATATTAAAAGGTATCAGATAATTATATAATGGTAAGACAGAGATTTAGGAACCAGGTTTTAAATTGTAGGACATTTCCAAGGGGCAGATGTGGACTCTGACCACAATGTAACAAACGTCTCAAAAATGAACTGTAGATTAAACCTGAAGAAATTGCAAAAAGATGGGAATTTAAGGAGATGGGACCTGGATAAACTGACTAAACCAGAGGTTGTAGAGAGTTTCAGGGAGAGCATAAGGGAACAATTGACAGGAATGGGGGAAAGAAATACAGTAGAAGAAGAATGGGTAGCTCTGAGGGATGAAGTAGTGAAGGCAGCAGAGGATCAAGTAGGTAAAAAGACGAGGGCTAATAGAAATCCTTGGGTAACAGAAGAAATATTGAATTTAATTGATGAAAGGAGAAAATATAAAAATGCAGTAAATGAAGCAGGCAAAAAGGAATACAAACGTCTCAAAAATGAGATCGACAGGAAGTGCAAAATGGCTAAGCAGGGATGGCAAGAGGACAAATGTAAGGATGTAGAGGCTTGTCTCACTAGGGGTAAGATAGATACTGCCTACAGGAAAATTAAAGAAACCTTTGGAGAGAAGAGAACCACTTGTATGAATATCAAGAGCTCAGATGGCAACCCAGTTCTAAGCAAAGAAGGGAAGGCAGAAAGGTGGAAGGAGTATATAGAGGGTCTATACAAGGGCGATGTACTTGAGGACAATATTATGGAAATGTAAGAGGGTGTAGATGAAGACGAAATGGGAGATAAGATACTGCGTGAAGAGTTTGACAGAGCACTGAAAGATCTGAGTCGAAACAAGGCCCCGGGAGTAGACAACATGCCATTTGAACTACTGATGGCCTCGGGAGAGCCAGTCATGACAAAACTCTACCATCTGGTGAGCATGATGTATGAGACAGGCGAAATACCCTCAGACTTCAGGAAGAATATAATAATTCCAATCCCAAAGAAAGCAGGTGTTGACAGATGTGAAAATTACCGAACTATCAGTTTAATAAGTCACAGCTGCAAAATACTAACGCGAATTCTTTACAGACGAATGGAAAAACTGGTAGAAGCCGACCTCGGGGAAGATCAGTTTGGATTCCGTAGAAATGTTGGAACACGTGGGGCAATACTGACCTTACGACTTATCTTAGAAGAAAGATTAAGAAAAGGCAAACCTACGTTTCTAGCATTTGTAGACTTAGAGAAAGCTTTTGACAATGTTAACTGGAATACTCTCTTTCAAATTCTGAAGGTGGCAGGAGTAAAATACAGGGAGCGAAAGGCTATTTACAGTTTGTACAGAAACCAGATGGCAGTTATAAGAGTCGAGGGGCATGAAAGGGAAGCAGTGGTTGGAAAAGGAGTAAGACAGGGTTGTAGCCTCTTTCCGATGTTATTCAATCTGTATATTGAGCAAGCAGTAAAGGAAACAAAAGAAAAATTCGGGGTAGGTATTAAAATTCATGGAGAAGAAGTAAAAACTTTGAGGTTCACCGATGACATTGTAATTCTGTCAGAGACAGCAAAGGACTTGGAAGAGCAGTTGAACAGAATGGACAGTGTCTTGAAAGGAGGATATAAGATGAACATCAACAAAAGCAAAACGAGGATAATGGAATGTAGCCAAATTAAGTCGGGTGATGCTGAGGGAATTAGATTAGGAAATGAGACACTTAAAGTAGTAAAGGAGTTTTGCTATTTAGGGAGTAAAATAACCGATGATGGTCGAAGTAGAGAGGATATAAAATGTAGACTGGCAATGGCAAGGAAAGCGTTTCTCAAGAAGAGGAATTTGTTAACATCGAGTATAGATTTAAGTGTCAGGAAGTCGTTTCTGAAAGTATTTGTATGGAGTGTAGCCATGTATGGAAGTGAAACATGAACGATAACTAGTTTGGACAAGAAGAGAATAGAAGCTTTCGAAATGTGGTGCTATAGAAGAATGCTGAAGATAAGGTGGGTAGATCACGTAACTAATGAGGTGGTATTGAATGGGATTGGGGAGAAGAGAAGTTTGTGGCACAACTTGACTAGAAGAAGGGATCGGTTGGTAGGACATGTTTTGAGGCATCAAGGGATCACCAATTTAGCATTGGAGGGCAGTGTGGAGGGTAAAAATCGTAGAGGGAGACCAAGAGATGAATACACTAAGCAGATTCAGAAGGATGTAGGTTGCAGTAGATACTGGGAGATGAAGAAGCTTGCACAGGATAGAGTAGCATGGAGAGCTGCATCAAAGCAGTCTCAGGACTGATGACCACAACAACAACAACAACGCATGGTGTAAAAAAAAGCCAATCTGCACTGACAATCTGATTTCTCTACTGTAAAACATATAGTGATGAAGGCTAAAAGAAATGAAACACACTTTTGACATCGATTTATTGAAAAGTTTATTACGAAATGTTGCTGTTCATTTCGCTGCAATGCCATATAGATTATGTCAAAAACAATTTTAAATAGTTCAGTAGGTCCAAAAACGATCAATTGACAGCGCAGGACCTTTCATTGTCCCTTAAACCATATAAGTTTGTATATATTTGCCGAATATGTTTCCCTCTTCCTTCCATTGGCCTGGTTTTTGCACAAATGGTGTAACCTACAATTAAAATACTATTTTAACAGAATCCTGACTAGAAAAGAGCAATGTGACTCTTCTCCAAATTCAGCTGGCACCATTAGATGGTCAAAATCGCGTGAATATATTCGGCCTGTCACCCACCATTCTGAACAATTCCACACACAACTACAGAAGGAATTTCTTCTTCCATATTAAGGTTTGACAGTCCCTGAAAACTCTTTCTGCCACTGTTAACAATTTGAACACACCCTTTGAAGCAGTATAAAAACTATTTTTGATACATTTTATTGCAATGAAACCTGTTTTCCATCAGTTTCCTCCAATTTACGGAAGTACTGCTGCAGTAAATTAAGTTTCAGACTTGCTGTTAAACCATTAAGAAAACGATAGCGAACAGTAATTTTCCAACTCTTATTAATCCCAGTGACCATAAACACTAGTGCCTCTTTTGCTATTTGGCTATCATCACTTTCTTCACATCCTTGCCCTAAGTCAACATAACCCCAGACCTTATTACCATCCCATATTAGGTCTTTTTTAAGAGCAACCGCATCGAACGTAAGTGCAGCTAAAATAGGTATTGAACTTCGTTGAACCTCATTTGCTAATTTTTTTAAGCTTTCTTCTGTAAATCTAGGACTGCCATTTACTGTAGTTGCCCACCTGCGGAGTGTTCGAGAATGGGGTAATTTAACAAACTTCCTCAAATAATTATAAGCTTTGGAGGAGTAAAAAATAGAGTGTAAGGGCAAACTGTCTAATTTCTTTAGGATATTCAGGAATTGAACATTTGTTTTGCATTGCAAAAGTTGCTTCAGAATAGCACTATTTTTGTCACATCCTATCACTTCAGAAGCGCAGTCTTGAAGTCTCTTATTTAGGCCTACAACCACTGTCTTATACGTCACAATTTGTTTCTTCTTTCTTGAAACACTTTGCCTTGCATATTTCGCTTGCTTCCTCAGCTTCTCGGTCCTTTTCTGTAGTGCCTCATAATTCTGTTTCAATTTTTTGTGGCTAAGCAAACAATAAGAATGATCTGTATGATCATTCTGATTCACTCTTTCACCTACAAAAATGAAGTATTATCATTAAGGTTTATTTTTCTTTAAACATAAATTGATTAATAGTAAAATTCACACATAACCCATATAGCAAATAAATAACAGCAAACTATTTTACCTGGTTCATTTGATAAGGAAGCTGATTCTTCACTGACAGGCCGTTTCATTGGTTGTCTCTATACTATAGTTGTTTTCTGCAGATGGTCAGGAAACGTAAATATTATCGGTACTGCGTTTGTCAGAAGTCGCCTTTCCTCGTTTGCACTATACATATATCTATCTTCAAAGTGAAACGAGCATATGTAACTATACTGAGTTGGCTGCCACTTATCTCGCCTCACATTGGCTACCCACCGACTTAACA
Organism: Schistocerca cancellata; assembly: GCF_023864275.1. NCBI lineage: Eukaryota > Metazoa > Arthropoda > Insecta > Orthoptera > Acrididae > Schistocerca > Schistocerca cancellata. Next base: position 610,683,388 of record NC_064626.1, read on the forward strand.
GCTCCTTCTTTTTCAGAGGAGAACTAAAAACAAAGGGACGTGTATACAGTAGCATATTTACGTTTTGTATACAGCTTAAACATGAAAATGATGCACAAGACGCTAAGCACAACACGCATTTAGATACTCATCTGAAACATGATATTCCAGTTGTTTTATCACTTTTATAGCGCAATTGTACACTGCACATACACTGGGCATGATTCGCGATTGGTCAATAAGACTTTTAAAACAAATTACAACCGGAAAACAGTGATTTTCTAACGCCAGAACTATGCACCAAATGTAAATATACTGACATGTAGACGTCTCAAAAAATGGCGCCCAGTGTTGCTTTTTGCTGCCGCTGGGAGTGCTGTTACCTCACAGATAGCCACTCTATGCAGTTTATATACCTCCTTGGCGCCAGTAGTGCTAGTGTTTGTTTTCAATGCAGTCCAGAGACAGGTAGTACTATTTTCATTGTTTTCTACAAGAAGTGTCTAGCAACCACAGTTTAGTCAACAATCAGCTGCCTTTAGTGAATTAGCAGTCTAGTTAAAAGTTGAATAACTCTCTACAGTAAATTGATTTCTTAGGATGCATAGGATGTGTGATTGCTGTGTACGGACGCAGGAGGAGCTGGCCACGCTGTTCATGAACAGCTGAACGCGTTGATGGCCATGTCAGCCATCTTCAGGCTGCTGCCTCAGAGTGTAGCGGCAGTGGGGAGTCTGGTGCATCGCATGGTACACCCCAGGTGTTACATGCTTCACCCACTGTCCCTGCTGTCGAGACATCTTCTCGGGTACCAGGTGCGGTTGGGCCACCCTCTCCCCATGGGGAGTGGCGGGTTCAGCGGCGTTCGCGGCGCATGAGGCAGAGGATCAAAGTTGGAGGCTGGCCGTGTGGCATCGCCCGCTCTGCCTGTGGGTGGACATGTGGCCGCTCCTTCAGCAAGGTCCGAGCAGGGACACGGGGTGAGGGGTTTATTAGTTATTGGGAGCTCCAACGTTAGGCTGGTGATGGAGCCCCCTAGGGAAATAGCGGCAAGGTCGGGGAAGAAGGCCCGTGTTCACTCTGTCTGCTTGCCGGGGGGTCTCATCGCCGGCGGCGATAGAGAGCACTGGGTGCACCCGACTGCAAATTGTTGCTCATGTCGGCACCAATGACTCCAGTCATCTGGGTTCAGAGGTCATCCTCAGTTCGTACAGGCGGTTGGCGGAATTGGTGAAGGCGGAAAGCCTCGCTTGCAGGGTGGAATCTGAGGTAACTATTTGTAGTATCGTTCCCAGAACCGATCGCTGTCGTCTGGTTTGTAGCCAAGTAGAAGGCTTAAACCAGAGGCTCAGACAATTCTGCGGAGATCTGGGGTGAAAATTTCTCGACCTCCGCTATTGGGTGGAGAAATGTATGGTCCCCCTGAATAGGTCAGGCGTGCACTACACGCCGGAAGCGGCTACAAGGGTAGCGGAGTACGTGTGGAGTGCACAGGTGGGTTTTTTAAGTTAGAGAATTCCCTCCCTAGGCCCGACAAGACGCCTCCTGAGACGTGGCAAGGTAGGAGTAGGCAAAATGCAACAAGGAATAACAATATTAATGTGCTAGTAGTAAACTGCAGGAGTGTCTATAGAAAGGTCCCAGAACTGCTCTCATTAATAAACGGTCACAATTCCCATATAGTACTAGGGACAGAAAGTTGGCTGAAACCAGACGTAAACAGTAATGAAATCCTAAACTCAGATTGGAATGTATACCGCAGAGACAAGCTGGACAGTGAAGGGGGAGACGTGTTTATAGCGACAACAAGTGCAATAGTATCGAAGGAAATTGACGGAGATCCGAAATGTGGAATAATTTGGGTGAAGGTCACGGTTAAAGCAGGCTCAGACATGGTAATTGGATGTCTCTATCGGCCCCCTGGCTCAGCAGCTGTTGTGGCTGAGCACCTGAAGGATAATTTGGAAAATATTTTGAGTAGATTTCTCCACCATGTTATAGTTCTGGGAGGAGATTTTAATTTGCCGGATATAGACTGCGAGACCCAAACGTTCATAACAGGTGGCAGGGACAAAGAATCCAGTGAAATTTTTTTAAGTGCTTTATCTGAACACTACCTTGAGCAGTTAAACAGAGAACCGACTCGTGGCGATAACATATTAGACCTTCTGGTGTCAAACAGACCCGAACTATTTGAAACAGTTAACGCAGAACAGGGAATCAGCGATCATAAAGCGGTTACTGCATCGATGATTTCAGCCGTAAATAGAAATAATAAAAAAGGTAGGAAGATTTTTCTGCTTAGCAAAAGTGACAAAAAGCAGATTACAGAGTACCTGACGGCTCAACACAAAAGTTTTGTCTCAAGTACAGACAGTGTTGAGGATCAGTGGAAAAAGTTCAAAACCATAATACAATATGCATTAGATGAGTATGTGCCAAGCTAGATCGTAAGAGATGGAAAAGAGCCACCGTGGTACAACAACGGAGTTAGAAAACTGCTGCGGAAGCAAAGAGAACTTCATAGCAAACATAAACATAGCCAAAGCCTTGCAGACAAACAAAAATTACGCGAAGCGAAATGTAGTGTGAGGAGGGCTATGCGAGAGGCGTTCAATGAATTCGAAAGTAAAGTTCTATGTACTGACTTGCCAGCAAATCTAAGAAATTTTGGTCTTATGTCAGAGTGGTAGGTGGATCAAACCAAATGTCCAGACACTCTGTGACCAAAATGGTACTGAAACAGAGGTTGACAGACTAAAGGCCGAAATACTAAATGTCTTTTTCCAAAGCTGTTTCACAGAGGAAGACTGCACTGTAGTTCCTTCTCTAGATTGTCGCACAGATGACAAAATGGTAGATATCGAAATAGACGACAGAGGGATAGAGAAACAATTAAAATCGCTCAAAAGAGGAAAGGCTGCTGGACCTGATGGGATACCAGTTCGATTTTACAGAGTACGCGAAGGAACTTGCCCCCCTTCTTGCAGCGGTGTACCGTAGGTCTCTAGAAGAGCGTAGCGTTCCAAAGGATTGGAAAAGGGCACAGGTCATCCCCGTTTTCAAGAAGGGACGTCGAACAGATGTGCAGAACTATAGACCTATATCTCTAACGTCGATCAGTTGTAGAATTTTGGAACACGTATTATGTTCGAGTATAATGACTTTTCTGGAGACTAGAAATCTACTCTGTAGGAATCAGCATGGCTTTCGAAAAAGACGGTCGTGTGAAACCCAGCTCGCGCTATTCGTCCACGAGACTCAGAGGGCCATAGACACGGGTTCACAGGTAGATCCCGTGTTTCTTGACTTCCGCAAGGCGTTCGATACAGTTCCCCACAGTCGTTTAATGAACAAAGTAAGAGCATGTGGACTATCAGACCAATTGTTTGATTGGATTGAAGAGTTCCTAGATAACAGAACGCAGCATGTCATTCTCAATGGAGAGAAGTCTTCCGAAGTAAGAGTGATTTCAGGTGTGCCGCACGGGAGTGTCATAGGATCGTTGCTATTCACAATATACATAAATGACCTTGTGGATGACATCGGAAGTTCACTGAGGCTTTTTGCAGATGATGCTGTGGTGTATCGAGAGGTTGTAACAATGGAAAATTGTACTGACATGCAGCAGGATCTGCAGCGAATTGACGCATGGTGCAGGAATGGCAATTGAATCTCAATGTAGACAAGTATAATGTGCTGCGAATACATAGAAAGATAGATCCCTTATCATTTAGCTACAAAATAGCAGGTCAGCAACTGGAAGCAGTTAATTCCTTAAATTATCTGGGAGTACGCATTAGGAGCGATTTAAAATGGAATGATCATACAGGGTGGCCCAAAAAGGATGGTCACATTTTAAATAACTATAACTCCATCAGTTTTACAAATTAATTTTATTCAATTACGTAACTAAATGCTCCCAGGCACCCAATTACAAGAACTAACCACAAAAAATCATGTACGGAAAATGACTTCCGGAAGATGGTGTCCTTCCTCGGTGATGCATTCCACAAGTCTTTCCTCGAAATTTTCCATCACTTTCGCTACTGTTTCTTCTTGAATTGCCATAATTTCCGCACTGATTGCCTCCTTCAGATCAATTAAGTTTCGGGGCTTCTGTACGTAGACTTTTGACTTTAGGTATCCCCAAAGAAAAAAATCACAGGCTGAGAGGTCAGGTGATCTCGCGGGCCAGTGGACATCTCCAAAACGCGAGATGATGTGGTGGGGGAACATCCGCCTTAAAACACACATGGAGTCATTGGCTGTGTGGGCCGTGGCCCCGTCCTGTTGAAATCAAATTCGATCTCGATTTATATGTAACTCTCGCAGTTTCGGCACCAAAAAGCTACGTAGCATGTTAACGTAACGTTTCGAGTTCACTGTGACTGTAGCGTTGTTCTCCTCAAAAAAATAAGGACCAACAATCCCCAATCTTGAAATTCCACACCAGACTGTTACCTTAGCACTATGAAGAGGCTTTTGGTGCAATTCTCTGGGATTATCTGCTGCCCAATACCGGCAGTTTTGTTTATTGACATAGCCGTCTAAATGGAAATGGGCTTCATCTGACATAAGAAGCACAACATCATTATTAGAGTACAAAATGTCAAGCATTGATTCACAAAATCGTCTTCGCTGCTCAAAATCACGATCATACAGCTTTTGCGTGATCATAATTTTGTATGGGTGAAACTGTAACTCACGGCTTAAAATACGCTGCAACGAACTACGGCTGAGGCCTAAAGTTTGAGCACGACGCCTAGTGGAACGACGCGGGCTTTGCAGCACTGACGCTCTAACATCATCAATGTTCTGTGGAGTAACTGCCGTACGTGTACGCCCTGTAGATTTACTACTTTTGACAGACCCTGTTGTCCGGAATGCAGTCACCCAACGTGATATGGATCTGCGATCTGGAATGGGTCCATCACGCGCTACACCAAAACGTTGTCGAAACAATCGTTGCACAGTAATAAACGATTCATCATTTCTGAAAAACTGTTCCACAGCAAAAACACGATGCTCGACCATCCACTGCGCCATCTCGTGGCAAACTGGGTGTAATGGCCGACTTGCAGACGGCCAGCAGTGGTCCCCCCTCCTCACCTTTCAATGGTACTACGCAGTTCAAATCCGACCATCCTTTTTGGGCCACCCAGTATAAAGTTGATCGTCGGCAAAGTAGATGCCAAACTGAGATTCATTGGAAGAATCCTATGGAAATGCAATCCGAAAACAAAGGAAGCAGGTTACAGTACGCTTTTTCGCCCACTGCTTGAATACTGCTCAGCAGTGTTGGATCCGTACCAGATAGGGTTGATAGAAGAGATACAGAAGATCCAACGGAGAGCAGCGCGCTTCGTTACAGGATCGTTTATTAATCGCAAAAGCGTTATGGAGATGATAGATAAACTCCAGGGGAAGACTCTGGAGGAGAGACGCTCAGTAGCTCGGTACGGGCTTCTGTTAAAGTTTCGAGAACATACCTTCACCGAAGAGTCAAGCAGTATATTGCTCCCTCCTACGTATATCTCGCGAAGAGACCATGAGGATAAAACCGGAGAGATTAGAGCCCACACAGAAACATACCGACAATCCTTCTTTCCATGAACAATACGAGACTGGAATAGAAGGGAGAACCGATAGAGGTACTCAAGGTACCCTCCGCCACACACCGTCAGGTGGCTTGCGGAGTATGGATGTAGATGTAGATGTATGTATTAGAGCGTGGTGTCATCGTCAGTTAGTCTTGTCATTGCGTTTTCGAAAGGAAAACTGTAAGTTGTCTAATATTCAAACGATTATCTTGTAAAGGATGGTATTGCTGACTTCTTCAAACTACCATGGACGTGTGTATTTCATCATAAGACCCAATGAAATTTTAAACTGAAGACGCTGCGTACTCCTCTCATCTTTCTTTCACAGATAAACTCCTGGTGAAAGAACCAAAGCTGACGACAACTCTGTCTATTAAAAAATCATACGGAAAATCTGTAAGTCGTTTCCAGGCACAATTGTACAATTCAAAACCGTGGTTAAGCGGCAGCTTTAAAAGGAACAAACCTCTTTCTTTTTCCTGTGTATTTTTTGGAATTGATAATGACAGTTTTAAATGGCATAAGTGGGGAGTAGGCGAAGAGAGTCTCCAGAATGTTTTTTATCGAAAGCTTAAAAACAGGAATGTTCGGATTGACGTATCAGCAGCTGTTAAATCAGCTAGTTAGAGTAAAATTTGACCGTGCATTTTCAGAAACAACACACATGGAGCTTTGAAACATAATGAAAAGTCTGATCGAAACAGAAGAATAACGAAGAGACTTATTTCGACTATCTGTTTTCTAGCATGGCAAGACTCAGGTCTTTCAGACCATGACAAATCTGATACGTCGGTAAATAAGGGAAACTGTTTAGAACTTTCAGATTTCTTGGCAGGAGAAGAACCATACATGAATGAACATTTAGCATCCGATGGAGTATTTAAAGGCACTTCCTCTGACACACAGAATGAATTAATACTTTTATTGCAGATGTTGTTAATGAATAAATTTCAAGTGAAGTTAAAAATGGTCATTTATATGAGTACAAGCCAACGAATCAATGGATGTCTGAACTGGAAGTCAAATGAGAGTAATTTTTCGTTTTGCAAATAACGAATCAGGAGGAATACTAGAGAGATTCGTAGGGTTTTATGATGTATGCAAAGAAAGGAGCGGACAGGGCATAGCCACTGTTTTATTGCAACGCACATCAGTTGAACCCAGTCCTCTTCTATGATACTGAGCATAAAAATTGAGCAAGTAAAATTTTTGAGACGAATCTATCAGGATTTCAAGCAGTTTTTAGCATTCCCAGTAATATAAGTGAATTTCTGAGGCAAAGGGGATTTAAACTACCAAATGCGTGTGAAACAGTGGCGGATACATATGGGATCGCGCGGGCGCGACCTCTCCTTGTGGGGCCGCCCGCATTGCCACCCATGCTGTCCCTGCCATTCGGCCCGCTCGGTATTCGTTCGTTTCTTTCGTCAGTCGACTCAACTGAATCGAGTTATCGAGTAATTGTACATTCCTATGTGGCACTTTCTAGTTGTACTTTCCTATGAAGGAGGATTAACTTAATCGTTTAGCTCTGTTGAACACACACCCTGACAATGATTGTCCTATTGACGATGTAATTAACCGATTTTCCAGGAAAAATAGGCGCATAGATTCCTCATCTACGGAAGAGAACCACAACAAAAACTTTTTTATATCATAAGACGGCATTGTCTTGTATATGTGTGTAATCAGTTTAAATAAAACTTTCTTAAACTTTGCATGTGACATGATTATGTTTTACTACAGTAAAAGGAAAGGTAGCTCAAGATAGCGCCCTCTCCTTGAGGTTTTTTTACATCCGCCACTCGTGTGAAACAAGGTGGAATTTTTGGTAGAATTTTTATATATCGCTAGTAGTGGGACAACCTTCATGCCACGCTATGTTGCATTGTTGCCAAATTTATCAAAGAAGGCGGATCCAAAATGGTGGCCATTGAAGTAGCAACATCGCAGTGTCATTGTGGTGCGAAGTTCAAATTTTGGAGGGAAAATAGGTCAATTGGGTTACCATCACTAACATAACCCCCTTCCCTGCCCCATCCTCCATCCTTTTCCCATCTGAAAAGTGGTGGGAAAAGGACACAGTCTGTGCTGGGCTGTTAGATAGGACAGACATGAGTCTTCATTTTATATACATTGCTCCCCTCCCCTCCTTCGTCTCATCAGGAAATTGGGAGGAAAAGGATTGACTGTGCTGGGCTGCTGTAGAGTATGAACATATGTTTTTATTTTGCATGCATTGTTTATTTAAACAATTTGAGTTGTCATAGACAGTAGCTCCATCTAGTATATTCACCATGAGGTCCAGAGTCCAACTGACTTAGTTCACAACACCGCCACAGAGGGCGCTTTCGTGCCTCCCTCTCTCCCCTCCTCTAACATAATCCAAGATAACGGTCTGGGAAAAATGGAGTGAAAACGACTCAATCTTTGTCTACCTCCTTGACTGGGTGGACAGAAATAATTGTTTACTGTTTTGAATGGATGAGACTTCTGTGCTGGAGGAGGAGTATATTAGCCTTTGAGGACTGAGTTGATAGCAATGATATTTGGTGAAGACGAATACGCTTCATGAAATAATGAAGATGGGGCTAAGTTATGCTTCACAACTCATGCTGATAAATGCACGTGCTGTAACCATAGATCATTCAATAAAATTTAAGTCCGTCTTCCGACGTGCAAGAGGCGAGACGTTCATCCCTGAGTCTCTGCACCCTGCTGGAAGAGACGCAATGTGCCGGCTTACGCAAGGCCAGGGAGGGCACTGGCGTATGGCATGGTCGCGCGGTAGCCGCAGGGCCGCTTGTTAAGCACTTCCTGTCGCAATGGAAATACCCGCGCCTTCCTCCTTCCCATCCCTGGTGCACGGATGCCCTTTGTCGTTGAACACGAACTGCTTCGGGATTTATTACACCTGGTGTTGCGGAATATTATCACATACATAACTTGAAGATATCACAGGGCCTAAATGTACCACTGCACAGAGAGAGAGAGAGAGAGAAAGAGACAGCTTTGTAGATGACACAAGAATATTTAAACAGTTACACTTTTTTTTTCCAAGGAATACCGCCAGCGCCACACTTCAACACAGACTCTTAAAAAGTTCGAGACACACTTGTGGAACTATCACTGATACACTTCGCCCGCTTGTGTGGGAAATATCCCTGTCCTTGAACACAACCTGCTTCAGGAGTTACTAAATCCAGTTGAATATCTCTTTCAATGCACTTTCAAAAAATTCACTTCAATTTTGCGATGGATACCGCCACACTTGAACACAGACTCTAAAAGAAGATCGCAGCATACTTGTGAAACCATCCCAAAGACACTTCATGCACTTTTGTGGGAAATACACTTGTCTTTGAACATGGGCTGCTTCAGGAGTTTCTAAATCCAACTGCATATGTCTTTAAATACACCTTCAAAGAAGATCGCTGCATTGTAGTTGTGTTAGTTTTTCGATATATACCGCCTCACTCAAATATGGACTCTAAAAAGGTCGCTGCACGCTTGTGAAACCTCCCTGAGACACTTCACATGGTTTTGTGCGAAACAGATCCGGAAACCGATATCAGCTGCAATATCTGATTTTACACGCCAAAACAATGACATTTGGAAGTCGGAATAAATACCTCTGTAACTCTAAACAGGACGCTCACCATTATCGAGTTTTAGGTACTTGTTTGAAGACACTGCCTGAGAGAGAGAAAACTTTCTGAGTCCTACACCTGCTGTGATGTTCATCACTTTTCTGATAAGGTGAGTGGGCTTAGTTTTATATTTGTTGCTGCTGCTGGAGTCAGGGATGTTACTTTCCTCGCTTCTCGGAGCACTGTCTAAGCACAGATGGGAAAATCAGAACAATTATGCAAGCGGAATTTGAAGCATTGTACTAAAGACGAGAAAAATGTTCTTCAGCTGCTGGTCTGGAGATGCTCTAAAGCCACAGTAGTGGATGAGGGACAGCATCCCACCAGACTGGATGGTCTGCTTGGACATGTCTCTGAACACTCCAACAAAGGGGACATCATGTTACTCTCAGACATCACAGAACTTTCCATAGATACCCTACCCGCGCCTTGTTTGAACCAGTTTGTTGAGGCTCCTATGCCCCACACAAACGACGTCTTTGAATGGAGCATTTTGATTGATTCTTACAGAATTTACCCGCCAAACTGCTGCTGCTGCCGGTGAGGGAGCACTGTCTGCCATTTTCTGCAAGCGAGACTTTCATTGGAAAAACTATTTTGTACAGATCGAAAAGAAAAAAACATACACCAGTCATAGTGCACTGACAGTTAAACCCTGCAAAAGTGCTCTACAGATCATAAAATACAGAAATTATCGCCAAAGACACTTCCTCAAATACACTAGCTTGCTATTGTCGAGGAAGGCATGAGTTTTCTGGTGTGAAACCCGCCAAACTGCTGCTGTTGCCGATGTGGGAGCACTGTCCGCCATATTTTTCTGAAGACAGACCAATTACGAGAATTTCAGCGGCAGCACTATGGCTCGTTTCACACTGGGACACATGTGACGGTCACCGGTGACGGTCACCGGTGACTGTGGTGAACACTCCTGGGTCACTGGTGTCTCACACTGCAGCTGTTGCCAACTGATTAGTTGGTGAAATGGACTCGAGCGAGGAGGAACTGTTGTTAGTACTTGTAATGAGGAGGAGGGGGAGAATGAAGACAAAACGTTCATTACACATACATCCACTGTTACGTGATCGGCTGGAGAAAGGATTGTATTACACCCTTTATGACGATCTGAGACAATCTGAGAAGAAGTTTTTTCAGTATTTTCGAATGTCAAAAACTTCATTTGATGAACTACTAGAAAATGTGAAAGAAGCAATCACAGGAAAAGACACTATACTAAGGAAGGCTATTCCACCAGAGGAAAAACTTGCTCTAACATTAAGGTAGGTTCTGTAGCATTATTTTATTTTATTAAAAGCACATTTTACAGATTTTAACTGGTATTAATATACATTACAAAATATTGTAAAACTTTCACTGATAGTTTTAAGTTCATTGTTTCTCTGCCTGTACTGTTGAAAAGTATATTAAGGACTCGTCACTGTACTCGGAGGCCGCTGGCGAGCACACAGCTGGTAACTGATCGGACAACCTCGACTGTCCTCCAGTGTAGCCTTGAACTGTTCCATGATATGCACGGTCGTGATGCGGATCCCCCGTAGCGTAATTTGGTACCGGCGCAAATCCTATTTGGGACGAAGAGGAAGCAGAAGCGCTGTAATATTGTTGGGCATTAATAATGACATTCATCAAATCTGATTTCACTTTCAATCTTGCATGACTGGGTAATTTTTTTAATTCAGGTACTAAAGACTGCATAAACAAGCTATCTTCGTCGGCTTGCTGTGATGAATTGTCTTTTCTGGCGTACTTTTCCTTCAAAATGGTATATAGGATATCTTCTTCTTCAAGACTCTTCTTTTCACGTGGCCTTTTTTGCCGTCGCTCAGCAGTTTTTTCACGTGCCTCCTGCTCTAAATTTCCTCCTTCATCAAACTCATTTCTGTCATCATCATCATCATCATTGTCAATACTAGAAGTAGTGCTCTTACAGTCAGTTGTTAGGAATCGCAGCTGATCGAAGTAGATATACTTCTTCCTACCAGTTGCTGCAGAACCACTCTTTTCTGTTTTTTGCCTTAATAACTCTCTGGTATAACTGGCCCTTAAGCTCTTCCATTTCCTTTAAAGATTGTCCCTGCAACAAACAAAAACCACCATAGTATTGTAATATCTAATATATAAAAATGAATGTTTGTTTGGTTTTGTTCGTATTTTATGCGCAGCCGTACCGTTCATCTGATTGCGATGAAACTTTGTCACTTGCGCGAAAGTTATAGGCATAGTACAATTATTAACATTTATTAAAATTATAGTTGCCGGGTGTTTCAGCTGGTTATCTATAATGTCCACGCGTGCGTGCGTGTGTATGCTTGTGTGTAACCTGCATAATTTTGTAGTTTTGCTCCATATGCTTTATCTTTTTTTTTACAGGTACTTGGGGGCCGGATCATCCATGATGGACTTTCATTTTCAATACAGAATTGGAGTATCAACTATCTCGTATATTATACGAGACGTTTGCTCTGCCATATGGCGTAAAATGAAGTCAAAATGTTTTCCCGACCTCTCGAAAGATCTATGGCTTGCCTCAGGTGAAGGATTCCATAAGAGGGCCAACTTTCCTCATTGTGTGGGTGCAGTGGAAGGGAAGCACATCAGAATTGTAAAACCCACTTCCAGTGGTTCACTCTACTATAATTATAAGAACTATTTTTCCATTCTGTTGTTAGCTGTTTGTGATTCGACGTACAAATTCTTATTTATAGACGTTGGAGCATATGGGAAATCGTCCGACTCAACTGTGTTTCGTAATATAGTGTTAAATAATAAACTACAAGATGGTACGCTAGATTTACCTGCACTAAAACAACTGCCATTATCGTTTGAAAGACTTACGCCATTCATGTTAGTAGGAGATGATGGTTTCGGATTGTCAAAATTCATTTTGCGCCCTTATGGTGGAAAGTATTTAGACATTAAAAAACGTGTGTTCAACTATAGACTGTGCAGAGCTAGAAGGTACATCGAGTGTACTTTTGGAATTCTTGCAAACAAGTGGCGCATTTTCTATCGACCACTGGATGTTAAATTAGATTTGGCAGAGTCTATTGTGAAGGCATGTTGCCTCCTCCATAACTTTGTGCGTGATCGTGATGGAATACAGTTTGAGGATACGTTAACTATTCAGGGATTGCAGGACATGTCACCTTGCTTGGTCCGTGGAGGAAATATTGCGAACGGTATCAGAGAAGATTTCGCAAACTACTTCATCAGCCCTGAAGGCGAAGTGCCATGACAGCTGCAAAAAATCTAAGTGCTAGAAATGTTACGTGAACATTAATGTCGTTAGGCCTAAATGTTCATTGGAATTGTATTTGAAATGTGCAGTGTTCAATTATTACCATGTTAACTGTAACTAACCATACTGTTGCGTTCACTGAACTGATTAAAACTTGCAATTAAAATTATAATTACAATGCACTTTTTTGTATTACAGTTGTGTGTACCTACTTGAACAGAACCCAAGCACGAGCACTGTTCACATTCGGGTGTCAAAAACTTGTAAGTCAATAGTATTATGGTAAATAAATAAAATTCAGTATTATAGTAACAACACATGCGTAAATTTTTGTTGTTTTGATTAATATTTTAACTGTATTTTTCGGGCCATAAGGCGGAGCGCCTTATTAGACTACGAAAAGACGTACACTTAATTTTGTTATGAAAATGTTGAAATAAAACTATTTATTTTATTTCACTTTCATTCGCCCTGTAGGGGTGAGTCATGGTTTCCGCGCTCATGCATTTTGTCCATTCTTCTCTCATTGAGACTGCATAACAGTATACTTGCTATTGGTAATGCAAAAGAAAAGGGGTGAGGGATAGCATTCTCCTTGTAGGTTATTAACCTCCTAGCCTCGTACAGGGGTAGAAAATATATTTCGCTATTCTTGTGGTCCGAAAAATACGGTATTAAAGTGAAAAAATGATGTAGAACTTACCAATTTTGTTTCTTTCATCTACGCTCTTTTCATCGAAATGATGCACTAACTTCGTAATAATTTCTTGCCACGCTTTCATTTTCATGACTTTGTTACTGTAGTCATCGCTTTTCATATCCCAAATAACGGGACGACTTTCCACTTCCCTTATAAAACTTCTGTGTTGATGAACTCTAAACTGATGGCTGCACTGTGTGGAGAACCACTGGGCTCAGCAACGGCTGCCTGTCTGTTGGCAACTCTGCACTGCTGTGTCTGTGATCGGTGTCCCAGTGTGAAACTCCAATACAAGCTAATGCATGTCCGGTGGTGACCGCAGCGAACACAGTGTCGGTGTCCGTCACACGTGGCGAGGGTGAGTCACTGCTGGGCCACCGTGACTCGGTGACTCAGTGCAGAGTCCCGGTGTGAATGCTCCAATTCAAACGAATGTATCTCTATCAGTGACCGTCACCGGTGACCGTCACAAGTGTCCCAGTGTGAAACGAGCCTATTTTTTACAGATCGAAAAGAAAAAAGATACAATGGTCGTATTGCTCTGACAACTAAACCCTGCTAAGGTGATCTAATGATCATGAAATATGAAGGCTATCGCCAAAGACACGACAGCCGCTGTGGCCGAGCGGTTCTAGACGCTTCAGGATCTGCGGTGCTGCTTCGGTCGCTAGTTCGAATCCTGCCTCGGGCATGGATGTGTGTGATGTCCTTAGGTTAGTTAGCTTTAAGTAGTTCTAAGTTCTAGGGGACTGATGACCTCAGATGTTAAGTCCGATAGTGCTTAGAGCCATTTGAACCATTTAGAGCCAAAGACACTTCCTCAATTACAGTGCTCTGCTACTGTCGAGGAAAGCTTGTATATTTCGGCGTCAAACTGATCCTAAACCGGGCTATATCAATACATACCTCATCGATGTTGTAAACACACCACTCGTATCCTGCACCATACAGATTCATTACTTCTCCATCCTGCATCTAGCTATCGACCACCAGACTCTTGTACATATACTGCAAAGACAGACACTTCTCAAAGAAACAAACATAAGCTCTTGCACCATATATAGGCCTCGCAGCACTAGATATTTCCCGCGAGGTCGGTCAGTCGGTCACCCAGCGTGGCCAATGGTCACAAGTCAACTGCTGCCAAACAGGCACACTGGCCCTACACGCGATCAGAGTGCCCTCAGTGTACTGCAGTCAATCTCTTAACTGTTGTACAAAGGCTGGGCTGGTTCCCCTCGGCACAAAGGCGTTACTGTTTCTGGCCCTGACCTGCTTGCTTGCTTACTTACTGCCATGCTTTCCACACCTATTTCCATGCTCTGGGACTACTAGAACACATGTATTTTCACATGGTTTGCCAGAATATCATACTATTTACGCGATAATTCTCGATGTCAAGCACATAGCATTATCGCTTGCATAGCAGTATCGCTTGCACAGTATAATTCCGAAGATAAAGAGTGGAAATTATTTCTCCAGAAACCCGAAACTTTAACGAGGTGGAACATACTGTAAACCACTGAGTAACTAGAAACTTATCTCATCTGCAAAGATCTTTACCTGAAAACTGGAAAAAATAGAGTAGTGCGGTTTCCGACCTATTAGTCATTTGAAGTGCAGTGCTGTTAATATTCCAGTGTAATAAATATATTTCCAGCGCATGACATACATTCTCCTTGAAGATTTCTCTACGATAAACTATGGTGACAAACTGTAAAATGAAAAAATGACTTCCTTAAAACATCGATTCTTTGTGATAAATTGCTTTGCACAGATGTGTAGCACCCACTGTTCACATCCGATCACGGTTCAGAAATTATTCTAAGCTCGCATCAGTCCTATTAAATGATCGTTAGTAGCCGAGAATGACCCTTACAATAAAACAGACAAAAGCACATCAGCAGTGTTTTCCATGTGGAATTACACATCATGCCGTCAATAATTCGTCAAACGGGACATCTGTCAAACAGATGTATACTAATTTACCTGTCGCTAACTTAAAATCACCATAGCTATGAAACTGAAGAGTACATTTCATTCCCAAGATGCTGCTGGGGGAATGGAGTATATCGCATAAATCTTCGTTCTTCTAGAGGAAAGAGCCGAAACTGGATGGACATGTCATATGATCATCACACATGAGATGGAAGTCTTCTGATGACTGATAGATTTGCTGTTAACGATAGCAAGTAGATAGTGCTCTAAGTCACATACAAAACATGCAGTTGTACACGAGTTGAACTCAAGTTGTGCCACACAACTGATGCTCCCCGACAGAACAATGGAAAAAGAAGGTTAAATGACCTGCAGCAAAATCTTCCTATCTATCTAGAATGCATCATCAGTCTACCATTAAATCATACCTCGTTACAACTCCATCTCAACTGATCACTCCATCCAATTTCTGTCATCCTTCAACACAGATGCAAATAAATTTAGAGGTGAATAGTTCTCTTTCGTCCTGGAGAGCATCAAAGACAGCAGCCAGCTCGCGTGTAGCACTATTACCCCAACAGAAATAAAATAGAATGCTGCTATACAGCTACTGCTTGTTAACTGACACAGCAAGGTCTTG
The DNA here is from genome assembly GCF_023864275.1 of Schistocerca cancellata. Lineage (NCBI taxonomy): Eukaryota > Metazoa > Arthropoda > Insecta > Orthoptera > Acrididae > Schistocerca > Schistocerca cancellata. The sequence continues at coordinate 610,699,154 of NC_064626.1, forward strand.
ATTCGCGGAGAGTACAGAGAACCACATTGTAAATACTGTTTGTTAGGGTTTAAAACACCTAATCACTCCTGTACAGGGTCAAACAAGCGATTCATTCTGTGATTGTACATTGCAATCACCCCAGCTCGTAATACAACGGTCTTTAGCTAAGGACACATAGCGTCTCGCCGTCTGCCACGTACAAGAATTGTCCTACACCAAGCAGAAAACATGCATGTAATCCTGCATTTCGGCGTATTTTTTTTTTCTGTCAACTTTTTCCTAATTATATGTCACTTATGTCGACGCCATCATGACACCACTTCAAGCCACATTCTAAATTTGCTTGTAAATGTGGTAGTACAGCACATGCACTATTTTTCTGGTCGGACGGTATAGTATATCACTGTACTCGAATGCAGCTCCAGTGCATTTGTTCCTATTTCTGTATGCCCTTGTATCACCAATGGTTCACGGAGGAAGGCAGTGTTGTTTCGTGTTTACTGCTGGCTTCACGTGGTCACAAACAAAGAAGGCTGAGGTGTTTCCCAAGAGACAGCAAGTGTGCCTAGCACAAGCGGCCCCCTGAGGGCGCGCCCAGACTGGTGTCGCGCGGCCGGGCAAAAGATACGTGTCGCAGACGATGGGACGCTATGACTTGTGATCTGAGCTAAGGAGCGTTGTATTACGAGCTGGGGTGACTGCAATATAAAATTACAGAATGGATAGCGTGTTTGACCCTATGCAGGACTGATTAGGTGTTTTAAACGCTAACAAACAGTATTTACAATGTGATTATCTGTACGCTCTGCCAAACACAACCTTGCGGTGTCACCTAAGAAACAGTTGCTGTATGGCAGGTAATACTGACACACGCGAGTTGACTGCTGTCTTCGATGCTTTACTGGACAAAAGAGAAACATCTGCCTCTAAACCTATTTGCACCTGTGTTGAAGTGGATGGAGTGACCGATTGAGATGGAGTTGTAGCGAGGTATGATTTAATGGGAGACTGATGATGCATTCTAGAGAGATAGGGAGATGTTGCTGAAGGTCATTTAGCCATTTTTTTCGTTGTTCTGTCGAAGTGCATCAGTGCATCATAATGATGGTTAACAGCAAACCTCTAAGTCACCAGAGGACTTCCATCTCATATTTCATGGGATGAAACATGTGCATCCTGTTTTGGCACTTGCCTCTAGACAAACAAAGATTTATGCGAATACTTCATTCCCCTGCCGGATCTTGGGCATCAAATCGAGTCTACAGTTTCATAACTACGGTGATTCTAAGTTAGTGTTTGTGGAGGTACCGCAATTCCCATGTGTAAATCTGCTTGACAGATGTCCTGTTTATGGAGTTAGTGACGGGATGACACGTAATTTCACATGTCATACACCGCTGGTATGCGTTTGTTTGTTTCCTTGCAAGAGGCATTCTCGTTTACTAACAATCATTTTATAGGACTGATGCAAGCATGGTATAATTTCTGAACTATGATCGGATGTGAACAGTGTGTGCTATAAGCCTCTGCAAAGCTATATTATGCGTGTATCACAAAGGATCGATGTTTTAAGGAAGTAGTTTTCTTCATTTTACATGTTGTCACCATAGTTTATTGTAGAGAAACCTGCAAGGAGGCTGTACGTCATGCACTGGAAATATATTTATTACACTGGAATACTGAACAGTGTTGCATTCCACACGACTAATAGGTCGGAAACCGCACCACTCTAACATTATAGCATGTTTTAAGTGCAGAACTGTGTAGCCTTAGGCGTACACGTGTTTATGTCCTCTCTTAGCAATACTTTCTTGGTACTGATCCCAGACACTAGAATAAATACTTTAGAATTGATAGCGCAGTTGATTTAGATAAAATGCTTCAAACTCCATCCGTATGGAGCTCCATCACATATAAAAACCACCTGTTCTTCTACTTAATCATCTGCTACTATATCACAACACTTCCATATCTACTACTGTACGACGACAAGGGGTGCTAATCTCCTCGACATGCACGCATCTGCTGAAATCTTGTGCCCCTGGGTGAGTACCATGGGCAATATTGGTGCAGAACAGCAGTTATGTACCCAGCTTGTTTTGTTCTTTCACGAGATGTGGAATGTAGCGCTCTACTTCTGGTCAGGTGCAGATTAAATTAGTGACAACGCTGGCGGGAGGGCCGGTAAGTAAGAGAAGTTCATTCAATCTCTAACTTCATCCTAAGAATGCGAGAATGATCTGTGAACCTCCATCCACATAGGTAAAGATCGTAAATTACGCACTATGATCGAAGTGCTAGAAATATGTAAATCGTTGTCTGGTATGTTTTGGTGTATATGTTCTAGAATTAACAATGAATGGACGTACTGCACAGTTATCTATCTACATTCGCAATCACGTGTATGGTCCTCGCAAAGTAGTGAAGGGGCTATTTGGCAATGATTCAGAAATTTGAAAACATGCTGCTGCATCATTGGTCAGTGTTGAAATTATGGTAAAATTGCTAAAATTGATCGCACTATCAACTGTGATGCTTATTCTGTCCCATCTGTCCACTCGTACGCTGTTGATTACCACATAATGATTGACTGACATCACTTGTTTGAGATGGAGAAAGTGTCTCGGTGAAGGCGCAACACCTTCCAGAGATGGCTGGCACTGAAACAGTGATCGCATCCATGAGTGCAATGTGAAGAATCAATGGAAACGGAACACCGAGGCATCATTTGTCCTGTCACTGTGAAAGATGAGTTCAAATTTAGAGGCCATCAGCCACCTCCGATCAGCTGTTTGCAAACACTCCACAACGCCGCAAAACTCTTCCAGTTTCCATATGTTGTGAGTGTTTTTTATTTAAAATCGTCCAGTATGTGTGTTGTGCAAGCAGCAGCAACATAAAGGGGGTTGGAACGCCCTATCCCAACAATGTTAAATTTAGTGACTTGGATTCTCTGTATTTCAGGAACTACTGTAACCATTGACATGAAACTTTCACAGGACATTAAACTGTATGTTCTGAGTCTACTGAACAACAATAACTGCATTTCAGCCACTGCTTTGGGAAATACAATTTTTAATTACATGATTAAAATTTTGTGTACTTTCCTTGTACGTTATCCTAAATAATTTTAATTATACATAACATTATGTTCTTCTTGTAGTTCAGTAGACTCATGATATATACGTTATTACTCCCTTAAAATTTGAATACTCTACTCGAAGTGGTTTCTGAGATTTAGAGAAGAATGCAACAGAAAATATAAATTTTCAGGAATGGCTTCTAAAGTTTCAAAAGACTGTAACTCACTTAATATATGCTTAATTTTTAGTTACTCAGAAGCAACCTGCGCCATTATGTATATTATTGTCTTGATCTTTTTCCAAGCCTTTTCTTCTTTTTTTCTTTCTGGTCTCTTCAGTGGCCAACTGTGCTGCATACTCTGCTTTATCGATGCGAAACTTGTCCATCTGTTCAAGCTCTCTGATGCAGTTTGTTCCAGGATTAATTCCCATAATGCTTCATCATTAAAAGCAATGACAGCACTCTGACCCCCCCCCCCCCCACTTCATTTCAACAAAAACATTTTTTTGGTAAGCGAGTCCGTGAAAGATTATTGCTCGACTCATTGGGATTTTGAGTCTGACCATGCAGACACTTCTTCAGTAATTCAGGATTTGCCAGTTCTCTATAAATAGGTTTTATGATATCCATGACTGCTGCTGGGATGGAATGTTTATGGCTGTATGAACTGTTTGAGTACTGGGCATTGTGGTAATTGCACCATGCATCAGATCCAAGAGGGCAAAGGAGGCTTTTCATTAGTTGACAGTCCATGGAAGAAGGTAACCCATATTGCCTGCTTCATTTTCAACAAATCTCCAGTATTATTTCTAATGGCCATCCCATAATACAGCTGTAGTTCATCAATCACTTAGTCTGTCAGCCTGCCTCTGGTAGTTGTTAGCACTTCCACATACAGTGTGTGTTTGCACTATGATATGATACGATACTGTTTTGGCAGTGCTACCAATATAAACACGTAATATAACGACGCCTTTACTCGGCTGATCACCCGAGAAGATTTCACGAATGGAATACGCCGAGAAAGTCTCAAATCACATTTACGTAATATAACCTTTATAATACAACAATCCACAGCCTTCTATATAAAAAATTAGCGATTTTATTAGTTATTAAAGTAATGCACGTAAAAATTTTAACATTGTCAACCGGTGTAGATTACATTTAAAAAAGTAAAATAAAATATAATAATTCTCATGTGAGTTTATAAGTGATATATATATATATATATATATATATATATATATATATATATATATATATATATATATATATATATATATATATAATTTGAGACAAAAATCTGAAAATGTGAAAAAAATTTTTCCATTCTAATTCCCTTTAATTTACACCATGCAATGTATAGTTTTCTGTGAGAGCCAATGGTCCGCTCAGTTCCGACTTAAATTGGAACTATCACATGCACAAAGCTGCAGAGACTGAGGAACAATTACAATATGCATAGGAGCTGCCTAAAAACGCACTTTGGAGTTTTACTGTAGCTGATAGGTTCGAAAAAGGCGACTCATTTCGAAATATGAGTTCCACGAATAAGATTCACTAGTGATTGCAACGATTAAAAGACTTCTCCATAGAATCCAATGCAGGTATGTGGTTGAATGGAAAGACTTGATTCCAAATCACAGACAACATTTATATCAGAAAGTGTCACACGACAGATGTGAAAAAAGCCAGTGTATTGGTCATAGGATTTTGTACATTTCGTATGACCAAAATTTAGTGTTACATTTTTTTAGAGTGATTTGTCACATAGCACACCATCTACTGTATGTGATCATCCTCAATCAACTCAGTGGATATATCACAGAACCTGTGATGTGGCATCGGGATAGATTGGATTACAAATAGTGGAAAAATATCTAGTGGTGGCATGAGGGAGTTGCAAATACTGGCTTCATATCACATTCCACAGTCGAATCACTTTCTAAATTCGGTGATTTTTTTTACTAGGTACACTGCCGGTGACATGTATCTGCACTTTTGGTCTGTTAATACACACCCCGACGATCGTTGTCTATATCAATGTCGTGGAACTTATGTGGAAAACCACTTAATTCAGAAGCAATACTGTACCTCGATTTATAATGTTCATATAGTTTTTAGCATGGATACCATTAGCCATACTTGTGTGCGTCTGTAGATTCAAGACCGCTCTTGACAGTAATATAGCAATTGTGATCTTGTTTTTAACCCTCGGTGGCTTGTAAGACGATTATGTCTCTCTTTCTAAGACACACTGGTACCACTCGCAAGAAAAACTTATGAGACATGTCCATACATTGCGGATTTTTGCTCAGTATTATTTGGTATCGCCAGCATTCAGTTACTGGCGAAGTATTATACTTAGCTGTAGGGGACGTATGATGGATTGGTTGTGATCAGTGGGCTTATAAAGTATCTGTACTGTAGTTAGTGTTCTGACAAGTATAAAGAAAATGACTTTGGCTTGTCGTAAAAAGGTGTGGATTTGACATGGAAAGTTGTAATAGTGTAAAGGAATGAAAGTTTTTTTTTACGTGGAATATTATGTCGTCATAAGAATGGTACAGGCATTATATTTACAGAGCCATTGCTGTCATGAGGGGGTATCTATGATAGTTCACTCATTGTAGAATGTCTTCAGATTGAGGCTGCAGTCGTAATATTTTATTGTAAGTACAGTGAGAAAATAAAAGTGGCTGATTTCCTAGGATGATTTGGTCTGGAGTGGGGCCATGCGGCAGCAATGGCCTGTCCCTGAAATGACTGAAGTTCTGGCTCACTATGAAAGACATCCAGACTCATGAGCCCGGCTGGGGTACAGGAATGTAGCTGACCTAACCCTGTCGCTCTCTAGGCGGGTGAATATCAAACTAATACTCAGTCTGTATTGGGCAACCTTCACGATCACATGTGTTGTCCATGGACATTTGAGAAGATTCAATATGGTTGTATGCTTTCAATGGACTGTTATTCCCTCCCACGTAAATTTCCTGTCTTTATTTGGTTAAGAGAATGTCGATTGTGGTGCATGTTGTGTGCACCTAAATGGTGAAAGACAGTTGGAAGAGACCTTTGCTGGTCCTCTACACGTGAAAAACACCTTAGTTAACTTTGTGAATTAGAAGGATGATTTGGTATCAGTTATATCACGAACTTAGGTATTCGTGAGTCAAACTAGCAGTTTCCTCTATTTTCACCAGTTTCACATAAAGATCTTCATAGATTATATAAGTTTCTAGTTGCTCAGTGGTTTACAGCACGTTTCACCTCGTTAAATTTTCAGGTTTCTAGAGAAATAATTTCCACTCTTTATCTTCAGAATTATATTGTGCAAGCAATATTTCTATGTGCTTGATATCGAGAACTATCACGTAAATGGTATGATATTCTGGCAAACTATGTGAAAATACGTGTGTTCTTGTAATCCCAGAGTGTGAAGATGGGTGTGGAAAGCATGGCAATAAGCAAGCAAGCAGGTCAGGACCAGAAAGAGTAACGCCTTTGTGCCGAGGGGAGTCAGCTGGGTAAATCCAGTAAGAACCAATCAGAATGCTCCATCCACAAGACAACCTTTGTGTGAGGCATAGGAGCCTCTATAAACTGGTTTGCACAAGACAGGGGTAGGGTATCTATGGAAAGTTCTGTGATATCTGAGAGTAACATGATGTCTTCTTTATTCGAGTGTTCAGAGACATGTCCAAGCAGACCATCCACCTTAGGCAGGATGCTATGAACCGTGTTCATCTTCTCCAGATATCATTGCTATCGACACTGTCTTCAGATGCTGATATACTACTCCTTCTCCAGCAGACACATCTTGTCCATTGAACACAGTAAACCATTACATCTGTCCTCGCAGTCAAGCAGCTAGACACAGACTGCATCCTTTTCCCGCCATTATCACAGACCACCATCTTGGATTACATTATGCAAGTGGTGAGGGAGAGGGACAACAGCACCCTCTGGTGGCGGTGTTGTGAATTATGTCAGTTGGACTCTGGACCTCATGGTGATGCAGCTACTGTGTATGACAACTCAAATTGCTTAAATGAACAATGCTTGCAAAATAAAGACTTACGTCCATCCGATCCAACAGCCTAGCACCGACTGGGTCCTTTCAGCAACAATTTCCAGATGGAAGAGAGGAGGAGAGTGGGGGCGGGGGATAGGTTAGTAGAGGTAGACCAACTGACCTATTGTCCCGCCAATATTTGGACTTCCTGCCTTCACTGCAATGTTGACACCTCTATGGCGCCATTTGGAAACAACGCAGTGTGGGGTGGTACAAAGGTTGTCCCACTACTATCGGTATCACACTTTCCAAAATAAAGAATGTCTCTAGGATAGATATACAACACGGTGCAGCAATGAAACTGCATGCAGGCCTGCATCCAGACTGTGTATCAAAAGCACATCGTACAGCACAATCTCGATTTCAAAGCTTCCGAAGCTGTCATGTCATATTTGGTAGATTTGGTATTTATACTTGCTTATTGCGCAAATATGCAGTTTCAGTGCTGCATCGTGTTGTAGATCTATCCTAGAGACATTCTTTTTTTCGGAAAGTGCGATACCGATAGTAGTGGGACAACCTTTGTACCACCCCACATTGCGTTGTTGCCAAATTTATTCAAGATGGCGGCATAGATGTGTCAATGTTGCAGTGAAGGCAGGAGATCCAAATATGCATGTTACCAATGCTTTTGCAGCTGTTCTTCATACATGGCACATAAATAGCTGATTTTGAATATAATTCATATTTGCACTATTCATTTTTTATCTTATACTATTAGTTGTGCCACTGATTCTTGTGAGCTGTCATGTTTCTGAAACTGTAATAACAACAAAAAAAGTCTAGTCAGCAATGACAGGCAGGAGTGTCTCTTATTTGATGTAGTTAAATTATCAACACTATGAACAACTTTTACAGTTTGTCATGTGGGAGAATTAAATATGCAGCTGTGAGTTTGATGATGTGAGCTCTCAAGTGTGCAATGGCTACAATGAGAAATCAGTATGTGTGATAATTCAGTGCAGAGCCTTAGGGAAGATAATTCTCTTCTGTTGTTTGAAGATAAGCTCCATATGGAGGACCTAGGTAGACTGTCACCAAGAATCATGTTAGTCGTGTGAACTAAAAAAATTGTGAGAATTTTCAAGCTGGACATTTATAGGAAAGTAGATTGGCTATATGGTAGTGAAATTACAAATTGTACTGTTTTCCATGTTTGTTGTTTGCAAAAGAAATTTCTGAGCATGAAATGATTTGGATGCTAAGAGGCATTGATGATCTTGGACATTTATCACAGAATACAAAGAAACATGAGCATTCTAAATCGTATATGACTGCACAGATGGAGCACAATCTTTTAGGAAGCACAATATTAGACAACAACTGTGCAGAGCTTATAGGCAAGGGTGTACCCAGGACTTGAAGTAGGGGGGGGGGGGGGGGGGCAGGTCATACTAGTCTCAGGAAACAAGGATACGAGACAACACACAGCACTTCTTATTAAATAAAACAGTAAATCAGTTAAAAACTGCTTTTAATAAACATTTTAAATACAAGAATGCACTTGTACAATCCGAGGAAACATGCAGCATTTCTTATTAAATAGAACAGTAAACTAGTGAAAAACTGCGAATATCTTGCCCCCCCCCCCCCTGCCCCTCGCTGGGTACGCCCATGCTTATAGGTAGTCAATTGAAAGACACAATTATTATATTTGCAAAAATTGTTACACACTCTCGAAAATTGTGAACCGTGTTGAATTTTGTGGTGCTGTTGAGCTCATATGTCATGGAATGATGAATGCAGTGACCCGTAAGATCTAGGAATTTTTCAAGCTCTAATACATTTCACTGCTTAACTTTACTGCTTAACAATCACTTTTTGAAGACCACTGTTTTCGAAGGTACTTCTAAACATATCCAGAATGCTTCCTGGTATGCTGGAGGCTGATCATGGCTGGAGCAGTTTAGAGGAGGGAATTAAAGTTAAACATTTAAATTTCAATGAAGTGTCAGATGGATAAAAATGGCTCTGAACACTATGGGACTTAACTTCTAAGGTCATCAGTCCTCTAGAACTTAGAACTACTCAAACCTAACTGACCTAAGGACATCACACACATCCAAGCCCGAGGCAGGATTCGAACCTGCGACCATAGGGGTCGCGCGGTTCCAGACTGTAGTGCCTAGAACTCCTCGGCCATCCTGGCTGGCGAAGTTTCAGATGAAACTGCAGTAATTTTGGCTCTGTATCTTTTGCCATGTGTGGAAAATAACAAATGTGAAGAAATGTTGTTTGTTATACTGCTGATTACACCAAGAGCAATTTTGATGATGTGAAGACAAAGGGAAATCAAAAAGTGTTCAGAAAAGTTCAAAGTGATTTAGATAGGTCTATTTTAGGAACTGGTTGTTTGGTCACCAGTGTAGGCAAAATGACTATTCATGTTGGTGTGAAGAATGTATCAGATGGCAATCTACCACTAGACTTCTGGAAAAATGTCATCCACACAATTTTGTAGATTGCAAGAGCCGACAAATGTGGGAATTATTGTACAAGCAGCTTAACAGCTCACACATCCATGTAGCTGACAAGAATAATATAAAGAGAATAAAAAGACTGAGGATCTTTTAGATGACAATCAGTTTAGCTTTAGGAAAGGTAAAGGCACAGAGAAACAGGTATTGTTGATAATGGAAGCAAGACTGAAGAAAAATCAAGACACATTCATAGCACCTGTTGACCTGGAAAAAAATGTCTGTAAATGTAAAATGGTGCAAGATGTTTAACATTCTAAGAAAAATAGGGGCAAGCTATAGGGAAAGACAGGTAATATACAATATGTACAAGAAACCAAGAGGGAACAATAAGACAGGAAAACTGAGAATGAAGTGCTCTGATTAAAAAGGATGTAAGAGAGGGGTGAAGTGTTTTACCTTCAAGAGTGGGATTAAAATTCAAGGTGAATGGATACCAATAATAAGATTCACTTATGACATTGCTAATCTCAGTGAAAGCGAAGAAGAATTACAGGATCTGTTGAATGGAATTAACAGTCTAATAAGTACAGAACATGGAGTATAAATTATAACTGGGGATCACAAAGTAGATGAAGTTAAGGACTTCTGCTATAAAGGCAGCAAAATAACCAATGACGGATGAAGCAGGGAGGATATAAAAAGCACGGGCCAAAAGGGCATTCCTTGCCAAGAGAACTCCACTAGAACATAGGCCTTAATCTAAGGAAGAAATTTCTAAGAATGTACATTTGGAGCACTGCATTTTATGGTAGTAAAAGATTGGCTGTACGAAATCCGGAACATGAGAGAATTGAAGCATTTGAGATTTGGTGCTACAGAAGAATGTTGGAAACTAGGTGAGGAATGAGGTGCTTCTCTGCAGAATCACTGAGGAAAGGAATATATGTGGAACACTGAAACGAAGAAAGGACAACATGATAGAATATTTGTTAAGACACCAGGGAATAACTTCGATGAAGAAAAAAAAAAAAGTTCAGTTTTATTTCACACTATTTGTTACTTTCTGAAAGCAAAGAATTTTGTAAACCTTTCGTAAAATAAGGCTTGTTTTTTCCTCAGAAAATGTTTCTATTTCTTATTTTCTTGAAAGATATACGCATTTACGTATAAAATAGAATATGACAAGCTGTAACAATTTTTATAAGAAAAGATATAAAAATACACAGTCTAGCAAAGTGACACTAAACCATAAATAAAATGCTTTTAAGGCAAAGTAATAGATTTATGAGCCAAAATAGAAAAAAAATTGGAATTTCACAATCTATAATCTGTGGCTCAAGGAGTTTAGAAGTGCAATGTATACAGCATATAAAATGACTTCAATTTTTTCCTAGATGGAAGAAAATAAACTTTTTTATTAATTTATTATTATTTATTCATCTTCTCGGCTGTGAAAATTGTCCCAGTTCAAATGTTACTGATTTCAATGCCACAATGTGTCACCTTCTGGCACACACATGGGCCCCTGTAAAATTGTTCCAGTTCAAATGTTACTGATTTCAATGCCACAGCGTGTCACCTCCAGGCACACACATGAACCAATCAATGTATGGCTGCTACATAAACTATCTGATAGAGTGTGTGAGGAAACTGTTGATCCACCCATGTATCAACATATCGAATACACTTCAACTGACTGATCCCTACCCCCCCCCCCCCCCCCCCCCCCCAAAATTGTTGCTTAGGAGTCAGTAACTTTTAAACTGGGAAACAATAAATATAGCTGAGTGGATAAGGAAATAAAAAGCGTTTACTTTCTTTCATGATGTTCTAAACAACTGAATCTCCACCGTCATCCAGCATTAAAACAGCTATGAGACTTTGTAATTGAGTTTATTTACAATAAAAGATCTCACACTCACATTTGGAATGAAGCAATAACAAGTTTCTGATAATTATGCTTCAATGCTTTATTATGAAACATGTGGAGGCAAATAAAGCACAAACTTCCTAATTTCATCCATTCTTTATGTACTCGGTGCAAATGTACATATTATACAATTCACAGGCCTACAAATATATACAGCTCATTCACTCAAAAAATATAAAATAGGAACTCATATTTGTCTACAAAATATCACAGAAATGAAAGTTAAATGAATTATTCACATTATTACACACCCTCTCTCCAAGTCTTTAATATGCTAAGTGTTTCATTTTGTCAATTCTTACTAGAATAAGCCCAAATTGTTGCAAAAATTTTAATATGTACTTAACAGGAGATGTATAAAAGCGTTCACTATAACAAAATCCTATTAGTTCATCGTCATATGAACACTCTGTCAAAGAGAAAACATCTGGTAATGCTTCTGTTGAAAGATGTGGATAAAAAACATCTTCAATAATAAATGACAATGGTGAGCTTTTGTTGTATGTGAGTGAGTAGAATTCTTCACTGAGGGTAGCCGGCATAGCCAAATATAAACGATAATCAAGCTTTTTAAAATGAAATCGTCTCTCACATTCTTCTAGCAGTTCATTAATTTTTAAGTACACTTCCTCTAAAGGGACGGACCCCATCTCATAGGAAAAAAACTGTTTCGCTTTGCGGTACTTTAAGCCAACAGTCCTGTTATAATATGTATGGTGGGGATTATGCAACTGCAACAGAGATATTGGCAAAGAATACATGTGACTAGTTACAAGATGAATTGAAGTGAATTGTGGTTTAGACTGTAGTTCTGCTGAGAAATGTTTTAACAATGGAAAAATTCCACCCTGGTGAAGAAAACCAAAAAATACAGTCAATATTAAGTTACTGAAGCACCATAATGATAGCAAAAAATTCATTTTCGAATTAGCACCAGTTGGTTTTCTCTGCACATGATGATACGGCTGCACTGTACCAGAAGTTTGATATATACATTGTGAGTGTAGAAACACTACAGGAAGTGTAACGGGTATTAGAAACCTTGGTTCCTGATGGGGGAAAACCGATAATGCAGCTACTGGTGTGATGAAAGAGGCTGTCATAAGACTGACAACACTTTGTATTCTTGGTAAATCAGTCCACTGCTTGAGAATTAGAGCCCTGAAACAAAAAAAAGAAACAAACAAACAATGTACATCATTTGGAACAAAAGATAGATTCATCTATAATGTTTAAAACATTGGCACACTTCTGAGTTTACTGCAGTGCAGTCAAAAATCGTGTTCCTTTGCAACATAAATTGCAATGCAATGAAATTAGGTTACAGAAATTTTCCGTTAGAGTTAACGGGAGTTGAAACGCCCTATCCCAACAATATTAAATTGAGTGACTTGGCTTCCCTGTATTTCAGGAACTACTGTAGCCATTGACATGAAACTTTTACAGGACATTAAACTGTATGTTCTGAGTCTACTGAACAACAATAACTGCATATCAGCCACTGCTTTTGGAAATACAATTTTTTAATTACACAGTTAAAATTTGGTGTATTTCTTTGTACATTATACTAAATAATTTTAATTATACATAACATTATGTTCTTCTTGTAGTTCAGTAGACTCAAGATATGTACGTTATTACTCCCTCAAAATTGGAATACTCTACTTGAAGATTTAAAGAAGAATGCAACAGAAAATGTAAATTTTCAGGAACGGCTTCTAAAGTTTTAAAAGACTGTAACTCACTTAAAATATTTTTAATTTTTTATTTTTAGTCACTCAGAAGCACCCGGCACCATACTGTATATCATCCTCATGATCTTTTCCCAAGATTTTTCTTCTTTCTGGACTCCTTAGCAGCCAACTGTGCTGCATACTCTGCTTTATCAATGTGAACCTTGTCCATCCATTCAAGTTTTCTGATGCAGTTTGCTCCAGGATTAATTCCCATATGCTGTAGCACTTTCACACCACCAATGTTATCATCATTAAAAGCAATAACAGCATCACTGCCCCCCTCCCCCTCCCACTTTAGTGTCTTCATTCCAACAAAAACGTTTTTTGGTAAGCAAGCCCATATAAGATTATTGAATGACTCATTGGGATTTTGAGTCTGACCATGCAACCTGGTGCCCATCCTCTTCTGGACATGACCAACACATTCCAGTTTTGTGATAATCTTCTCACTGTAAGGCTGAGTGGCTACTCACTGTTGTATGCTTCTGAGTCTCCATCACCAAAGAACTTAATGTAACACACTAAAAATTTCAATAGCTGCAGAGGCCTCCATATCACCACTTGTTCCTTCATAATTTCTGTCACAGATATGCCCTTCTTCATTCCCTGGTTTACACTTATAACAATGTTTGGTTAAAGTCTGGAAATCTATTAGCTTTCCAGTATCCACACTAGTCATTGTAGCAACAGAATTGTTAGAACTGTAGCTGCACTTCTGCCAAGTGCTATCAAAAGCTACTGGTATGTCAGTCATACGATCATTTATTTCAACAGCTTTGTTTGCAGCACCCATCATTGACTCACATGCAACAGATTCCACAGCAGGTCCAATAAATCCTGCATACTTGTCCGTTTTACAAGGTGTGCATGGCATACTCATCACGGCACACATTGTTTCTGCTGCAGTGTGTCCTTTGCCAACAGCTCTCAGACTATAAAACCACCTAAAATTTACTTTATCTTTACATGTACCAGAATTCCAAAATACAACTAGCACAATTAATGATAAGTTTCCTGGCTAGTCCATTTGATACCTGTCTTTATGTAAAGTAACTGGCCCTCCACATTTTTTACAACACACACATTCACCCAACACCCTTGCTAGGATGTGTAAATCTATCAGAATATAACCTAGCCTACCTTGAGAAAACAGTGTATCACAACGTTTTATTTTAATCTTTGAAGCAATAACGAGTGTTTCTCTAGATACTGATGAGTTGCCTGTATTTGATTGCCTGCGGCTTCACATGCCACATGTCAGACACAATGTTTCCCTTTATTCAAAAATCTATTAGCATGAAACCCATGTTTCTTAAAAACACTTCATTTTGGCATCATACTTTACTTTTTGAGAGATTCACCAATCTACTTGTCACTTTTCCTTGGTAAAACATTAGCATTTTGACATACAATGTGTGTTTATACTATGAAACGATACAATACTGTTTTTGACAGTGCCACCAACACAAACATGTGATTTAATATTTAAAAAAATAAAATAAAACACTTCCCATATATATATATATATATATATATATATATATATATATATATATATATATATATATATATATATATATATGGTCTTTAAATATGTCTGCTTGTGTCTGTATATGTGTGGATGGATATGTGTGTGTGTGCGAGTGTATACCCGTCCTTTTTTCCCCCTAAGGTAAGTCTTTCCGCTCCCGGGACTGGAATGACTCCTTACCCTCTCCCTTAAAACCCACATCCTTTTGTCTTTCCCTCTCCTTCCCTCTTTCCTGATGAGGCAACATTTTGTTGCGAAAGCTTGAATTTTGTGTGTATGTTTGTGTTCGTTTGTGTGTCTGTCGACCTGCCAGCACTTTCATTTGGTAAGTCACATCATCTTTGTTTTTAGGTATATATATATATATATATATATATATATATATATATATATATATACCGTTGGTTGCGAAAGCTAGATTTTGTGTGTATGTTTGTGTTTGTTTGTGTGTCTATCGACCTGCCAGCGCTTTTGTTTGGTAAGTCTCATCATCTTAAATATATATATAAAAAGAAAGATGAAAGCGATGGCATGTCGATAGACACACAAACAAACACAAACATACACACAAAAATCTAGCTTTCGCAACCAACGGTTGCCTCGTCAGGAAAGAGGGAAGGAGAAGGAAAGACAAAAGGATATGGGTTTTAAGGGAGAGGGTAAGGAGTCATTCCAATCCCGGGAGCGGAAAGACTTACCTTAGGGGGAAAAAAGGACAGGTATACACTCGCACACACACACATATCCATCCGCATATACACAGACACAAGCAGACATTTGTAAAGGCAAAGAGTTTGGGCAGAGATGTCAGTCGGGACGGAAGTACAGAGGCAATATATAATTTAAATATATTTTTCCCACGTGGAACGTTTCCCTCTATTTTATATATATATATATATATATATATATATATATATAGATTCAGAAAATTGCAAATCTGCATATTGTTGTCTGCACTGTACTGATAATGCCTGTCTTTCTAGTGACACACTCAAAAGCATTGGTCTGTTTGTTTGATCTGATGAGTGATCCAGGATGGTCTGGCAGATAGTTCCTCTTGTTTGAGTAACTGCTTTATTGGAAAGAAAACTTAAAATGGTGGAAATCTTAACTGTCCTTTCAGTGTTAGATATATAAAAAAATACTGCATACTAGGTTAAAAATTGTTTAGTACATTATTATGAAACTAGAAGTAGCTATAATTTTCATCTGGACAGAAAATAATAAAGTTAAAAGTTAGCAGACTTGCACAATACCATCAAATTATAAAATAAATTACCATAATATACAAAGACGTATATACTATCTGCTGTTTCAAAACAAAACTAAAAGATTATTTACAAAATAACAGTTTTGTTATGGCAGTGGAGTATACCTGGATTAAAACAGATTGTCTAATGTAAGAAGTCCTGTATTAAAAGATATCTAGAAATGATAATTAGTTAAGACTAAAAACAAACAGAACTAGAATAAAAGAAAATTCATTGTCGATTACTGAGTAAGAAATGAATTTTAAGCTGCTAATTTTTCAATGTTGGAATGACAAGATCCATAAAATGTGAATTGTTTCATGGATTAACAAAGTAATCAATAAATGGGGTGCTCTAGGACTATGATGCAAGCGCTTCAGCAGTAAATAACTAGTATTTTAATATTTTTTATCTCCATATTTGATATCTTATCAGCTTTAATATGTCCCTGAGAAGACGGTTCTTTTTTTTTTATTGAGAAACCCTTCTATAAGTTTTCTAAATGCCCTTCTTGCCATTCACGGACCACCTTTGGCGTGTGGGCACTGATCTATCCAGGGCAGCTCTACAAAACTCCAGTGTGTAGTGCAGACCAAAGAATCTAGAGATAATGTTGTCACAGATCTGATTCGTGCTTCCTTTGTGGTCTCTTCTGTCTCGTAGCCAATTCTTCCGCAGATGAGCCTGAGACACTATCATGTGCCTATAGTTTGAGCAGCTTACAACTCGTAAAAAAAGAAAAGAAAGGAAAAGAAAAAAAGAAAAGAAAGGAAAAGAAAAAAACAGAGGGTGAGTTTATTGTGCTCAGTCAAAATTCCTTTTCCATAACAATATTGCTTTCAAAATGGCCACATATCTTTCCCCTATAATTAAAAATTTCTGTTCAGTAATGGTTGTTTCCTTACAATATACATTTCTGTTCTAAAAACAATATTCTGTAAGTGAGATATAAGTAAGGATAAATCAAATAACAGTTTTTACTTACTTGTATATCATTTTTATGACTGTGATCATTCCGATGACCCCCAAAACATTATACAGCAGTGGAACATTGACCAACACATGAAGATATCGGGGGTGTAATCCATGTTTGGATAAGTTTGTAAAAACTGTATTATATCGTAAGAAATTCAAAGGAGTTACAACAAAATTATTCAAACTAACTTTAAATTCCTGAATTTCACTATTTGTCAAATATCCATAGTAATATGAATCAATTATTATGTAAAAAATAATCCCGGGTATGCAAGATAAAATAAAGACAAGCATACGGAGATGAAATTGTACAAAACCAACACTTTTTGATCCAAGACCTCTATGAAGCCAAAAGAAAACAGGCGCAATGGCAAATGCAATAAATGTTGGTCGATTAAATACTCCTATAACAACCACTGTCGCAACAGCAAAACAACAACTAAAAGAATGACTTGGTAAGGAGTTTATCAATTTATAGAGTTTTGTCCTGGTTACTGGTGAATCAGCCTTGTTGTATTTTTCTCTGAGATATTCATCACGATGAATGACCTGAAGACAATACTTGTTATTAATAAAATTTAATTACAGGTAGACTAAAATAAATAATGAACAATCATTGTGTCCCTTACCTGCTCTGAAAATGACATACAGTCAACAACTAAACATAAAAGAACAGACATCAAAACCATTTCCATCATATTCGAGAACGTTCTTGTTCCAAAGACTAGGATAACAAAAGAACTTGCATGTACAATGAGTCTCACTCTATAATTTTGACCATAACATTTGCAGATGTGATATAAACAATAATCAGTAATAAATGACAAGGCACAACAAGTTAAACGAGGTAGAACTAACAATGTATATGGAGTCTGCACTTCAGTACCAGTCCAATACTTTGCAAAAGGTGCAACAAACTTCAAGAATTTTAATGGCAGTCCTACACAAACATATGGCAGCACAACACTTCTAATTGGGAATGTTGTATTAAACTCCCAAGGCCTAGAAACATCAGTATTAAAAACATCACCTGAAAGAGGAAAGAAAACAATCATGTAATTTAGGTCAAAATTTTATCAGTTTTAGCTGGACAACACAAAAGATACTCTTAGAAGGTCCTACTATATAACTAAGAACAATGAAATACAATGAGGTGACAAAAGCCATGGGATACCTCCTAATATCATGTTGACCTCCTTTTGCCCACCGTAGGGCAGCAACTCATGGCTTCAACAAATTGTTGCGAGTCCCCTGAGGAAATATTGAGCCTTACTGCTTCTATAGCACTCCACAATTGTGGAAGTGTTGCCAGTGCAGGATTTTGAGTATGAACTGACCCTTCGATTAAGTCCCGTAAATATTTGATGGAATTCACATTAGGCAATCTGGGTGGCCACATCACTCACTCAAATTGTCCAGAATGTTCATCACACCAATAGCGAACAACTGTGCCTGGCGACATGACATCGTTGTTTGGGATGATTGCAAATGATCTCCAAGTAGCGGAACATAACCATATCCAGCCAATGACTGGTTCACTTGAACCAGATGACCCAATTCATTCCATATAATCTCAGCCTACACCATTGTGGGGCTACCACCAGCTAGCACAGTGCCCTGTTGACAACTTGGGTCCACGATTTTGTGAGATCTGCACCACACCTGAAGCCTACGATCAGCTCTTACCATCTGAAATTGGGACTAATTTGACCAGTTCATGGTTTTGCAGTTGTCTAGGGTCCAACCAATATGGTCATGAGCCCAAGAGAGGCATGGCAGATGATGTCATGCTGTTAGTAAAGGCTCTTGTGTTGGTTATCTGCTGCCATAGACCATTAATGCCAAATTTCTCTGCACTGTCCTAATGGATATGTCTGTCATATGTCCCATATTGATTTCTGCTGTTATTTCACGCAGTGTTGCTTGGCTGTCACCACTGACAATTTTATGCAAACGCTGCTGCTCTCGGTTATTAGTTGAAGGCTGTTGGCCACTGCTTTGTCCATGGTGAGAGATAATGACCGAAATTTGGTATTCTCGGCACTCTCTTGTCACATCTCTCAGAATACTGAATTCCCTAATGATTTCCAAAATGGAATGTCCCATGCATCTAGCTGCAACTACCATTCTGCATTCAAAGTCTGTTAATTCCTGTCGTACAGCCATAAGCACATTGAAAACCTTTTCACATGAATCACCTGAGTACAAATGAAAGCTCCATCAATACACTACCCTTTTATACCTTGTGTACACAAAACTACTGCCATTTGTATACCTGCATATCACTATCCCATGACTTGTCACCTCTGAATAAGATGTCAATATAAAGCAATGAGGTAGGTAAAGCTCAACCAGAAAGCTGGTGGCACTGTTGGAGGTGCTATGTCCTTGCCTTCCTCAAACCTTTGAACTGACTTAGCTAGACAGTTACGAGGTATGATAAAAAAGTAACAGGACTTTTTTTAAATTTCATGGGTTTTATACATCCAATTTTCTTTTTTTTATCTTGTTGGTACACATGTTCCTGATTTATGTTTGATTTTTCAGCTTTTCTGAATATTTAGTTTATTATTGACAGTTGTACAGGTTATACATGTTTTCAAGTTCTCAGTGAATTTTTACTTTCAAAAAAGATGGATCAAAGAATCTGCATTAAATTTTGCTTGAAAAATTGAATAAAGTGCAGCCACCCCATTCAAAATGTTGACTATCACTCCTGGTCAATCTACTATAAATAAGAGAAGACTTTACGAGTTGTGTAAACATTTCAAAGAGAGTTGAGGGATGTTCAAGAGGACTGCCTTAGCTCATCAAGTACTGATAACAATGTGGAAGACGTAAGGAAAATGGTTCTAGAAAATTGCCGAATCACCGTCAGAGAGGTTGATGATGATGTTGGCATTTCTTTGGATCATGCCAAGCAATTTCTTGATGTTTTGGGGGTGAAATGGGTAGCAGTGAAGTTTGTTCCAAAATTGTTGAAGTTCAACCAAAAATGATGCCACATAGATATTGATCAGGAACTGCCAAATTAAGTTGACAATGATCCATAACTTCTAAAGAACATTATAGCAAGTGACAAAACATGGCTGTATATATATGAATCCAAACTGAGGCCCAATAATCCCAATGGAACCTGCCTTAAGAGCTGAGCCTGGGTGGGGGGGATTACAAATTCGACCATATGTGTAACTTCTTCTCACTGTTTTCTTTGACTACTATAGGATAGTGCATCTTGAGTTCCTGCCTTATGATCATATGATCAATAACGAATACTATCTGGAAATTACGCATCATTTGCATGAAGCAATCTGAAGAAAATCACCAGAATTACGGCAAAACTCCTTGTGGAAATTGCTTCATGATAATGTTCCAGGTCACACGTCAACGTTCATGCAAGATTTTTTGGCAGAAAACAAAATTGCTGTGTTCCCTCAACCACTGTATTCACCAGGCATGGCTCCCAGTAACTTCTATCTATTCCCAATGCCAAAGAGAACCATGAGAGGACGTCGTTTTGCCACCAGTGATGACATAAAAATAGAATCACTGAAGGAGCTGAACACCATAATGGAAAGTGAGTTCCGGAAGTGCTTCCAAGATCAGAAAATGCACTGGTACAGTTATTATATCTGAGGAGGATTACTTTGAAGTGAACAAAGTTACTGTTGATGAATAAATAAGGATTCTTCAAAAAAAATAAAAAAAAATCTGTTGATTCTGGATCACACCTCATATATGAGAACATACAGTTTAATGTGGCTTCTGAACCATGGTGCAATGTGTCATTTGTCACATTAACAACCATTGCCAAAGGATGAAAGAATTGTTAAGTGACTGGGAATAGAACCTGAGACCTTTGAATCCATAGCACAGCACTTAACCACTAATTCACTGAACCACACTAGTAACGAGATACTGATCTACTAGCAGGGTGCTTCTCTTGCATCCTGGAGGAACAGTTTGGCAGATTACGAATCAATATTTAATTTACAAAGACAAGCAATAGAGGGGCAACACAACAAAATGATAAACTTTCAAAAGTCCAAAACAAATCTTAATTATTTTTTATTGTGAAAAGGAAGGAGGATATAAGCAGTAGTAATGCTATTTGTGTCAAAACACTTTAAATCATCATATTCATTTTGGTACCTACAAGTTTAAATTTATAAGAAAAAGGAATTCTATGTTCCTCAACAGATGGAAATAGAAACATTGATCTAGCTGTGAATCTCAATCAGTTGCATGAGTCTAAAATCAAGATGGTGGACGTATCTTTGAACTGTGGAGGCAGGTTATTAAGCAATACTAGAAGTTTGGGAAAGTTGCTGCTGTTCAAAAACTGTGGAGTAATGACTATGGAACTTATTCACCTAAAAGACGAAAATTACAATTATATGTGCAGCTGATACAAAGGACAAGCTTGAAAAAGAAGCACTCCTAAATAGTGAAACTGGAAACAAATACCTATTACAAAAAAACCTTTTTATAAATCAGTCTAAAACAATGCCTATAATGTTCCAAACCAGTGTGAAATGTATAATGTAAATATTAAATTAAATAGTGAAAGCAAACAATGGAAAATCTAGGATGGCATGTAACAAATTAATGGAAAGGATACTTGCTACACACCATATACCAGAGATGCTGAGTTGCCAGAAAGGCACAACAAAAAGACTGTCGGAAAGTTAGCTTTCAGCCAACAAGGCCTTTGTCAAAAATAGACAGTACACACACACACACACACACACACACACACACACACACACAGGATCACAGATTCTGGCAGCTGGAGCCAGACTGCGAGCAGCACGGCATAATGAGAGAGGCAACTGGGTGGGAGTAAGGAGGAGGCTGGGGCAGGGAAGGGGAAGGATAGCAGGACAGGGGTGGGGGACAGCGAAGTGCTGCTGGTAGCATGCAGGGATGAGGTGGAGAGTGGGGCAGCTAGGTGCACTCGGGAGGTTAGACGGAAGGTGTGGGAGAGAGAGAGGGGGGAGGGGCAGCTAGTAGAAAATGAGAGAAGAAAAATATTGGGTGCATTGGTGGAATGAGGGCTCTGTAGTGCTGGAATGGGAACAGAGAAGGTGCTAGACAGGTAAGGACAATGAGTAATGCAGGTTGAGGCCAGGAGCGTTACGGGAGCATAGGATATATTGCAGGGAAAGTTCCCACCTGCGCAATTCAGAAAAGCTGTTGTTGGTGGCAAGATTCCAGGTGGTACAGGCTGTGAAGCAGTCATTAAAATGAAGGCTGTCTCATTTTTGGGCACAGCAAGAGGTAGTCAAAAACCTGGCAGAGAATGCAATTCAGTTGCTCCATTCCTGGGTGATACTGAGTCACAAGGGGAATGCTCCTGTGTGGCCGGATGATGGGGTTTTTGGAAGTGTTGGGTGACTGGAAAGATAAGTCATGGGAGATCTATTTATGAACAAGTTTGGGAGGGCAATTACGATCTGTAGAGGCCTCAGTGACAGCCTCAGTATATTTCCAGAGGGACAGCTTGTCGCTTGAGATGCGAAGGCCACGGGTGGCTAGGCTGTACGGAGGGAACTTCTTGGTATGGAATGGGTGGCAGCAGTTTGAGTGGAGGTATTGCTGGCAGTTGGTAGCTTTGACATGGACAGAGCAACTAATATAGCCATCTTTGAGGTGGAGGTCACCATCAAGAAAAACCTCGATGGGTTGAGTTGGTCCAGATGAAGAGAATGGGGGAGAAGATGTTGAGTTTTTGGAGGAATGTGGATAGGGTGTCCTCACTCTTGATCCAGATCATGAAGATTCATCAGTGAATTTGAACCAGGAGAAAGGTTTGGGATTATGAGTGTTTAGAAAGGATTTCTCTAGATGGACCATGATTAAGTTGGCATAGGATGGTGCCATGTAGGTGCCCACAGCCGTAACCTGGATTTTTAAAATTTATTTTTTATTTTTTTAAAGGAATGTCTTTGAAGGAGAAGTAATTATGGATGAGGATATAGTTGGTCGTGGCAACTAGGACAGAAGTGGTTGGTTTGGAATCTGTTGGTCATTGGGAGAGATAATGCTCAATAGCAGTAACACCGAGGGCATTACGGATGTTAGTATAAAGGGAGATGGCATCAACAGTGCCAAGCAGCGCACTGTGTGGTAAAGTAACAGGAACTATGGAGAAGCAGTAGAGGAGATGGTTGATATCTTTTATGTAGGAATGTAGGTTGTGGGTAATAGGCTGAAGGTGTTGGTCTACAAGAGCAAATATTTCCTCAGTGGGAGCAGAATAACAGCCCACAATGAGGCATTCTGGCTGGTTGGATTTATGGACTTTAGCAAGCATGTATAAGATAGGAGTGCGGGGAATAGTAGGGGCAGGGAGAGAGATGGACTTTTGAGATAGGTCCTGGAATGGCCCTAAGGATTTTAGGAGAGACTGGATATCCTGCTAGATGTCTGGAATGGGGCCACTGTGGCAGGGTTTGTAGGTGGATGAATCTGACAGCTGGCAGTGTCCTTCTGCCAGGTAATCCTGCGGGATCAAAACCATAGTATTGGGGCATTTGTCAGAAGGTAGGTTTATAAGATCAAGATCAGTTTTTAGGTGTTGGATTGTAGATTTTCAGTGGATATAATGTTAGTTTGCATGTTGAGAGATTTCGGGGATGACGGTGAGGCAAGATTTGAGGTTAAGAAATTCTGGAAAGTTAACAGTGGGTGATTTGGGGGCAGTGGGAGTGGATCATGGTTGGATGGAGGAATGAACTGAGTCAGGCAGGGTTCCACATTTGTCTCTGGTTGAGTCTGATTGATAGGGCTGGTGGCGAAAAACTGTTTCCACTGTAGGGACCGGGAGAAGGAAAGAAGGTCTGTAACAAGTCCTACATGGTTGAACCTTAGGGGTGGTTGGGGAGGGGGGCAAAAGGTGAGGCTTTTGGAGAGGACTGATACTCCCCAGGGCTAAGGCTTTGGGAGGAAAGGTCCACGACTGCGTTTTGAGTCTGTTAAGATACTGGATTCTGTGTGGTGGTGGGTGGGAGTTTTGGAGGATGAGGTAAATATAGTAGGTCTGCGAGACACGGTTTGTCAGTTATGAGGGGACATGGGGCAGGTTTGGGGGTTGTAATAGAGATGGTGGACAGTGGTACACCCAGGCAGCAGGAGGAAGTGGACAGGTTTGGAGAATTTTTTGAGGTGGCATTGTGCATGTTGCTCTAGTTCCGGGAAAGCAAGAGTTTCAATGTGTGTTATGAGATCCAGGAATTTGAGATTGCCTAACAGGGGCATTTTATGAATTGAGAGAAGGTATTTCAAGGAGGTTTGGGCCTGATTTGATATGGTTATGTAAGACTGTAATGGTGAGGGCTAAGGACTGGCAGAATCAGAACAGATGGAGGTTATTGTGGAAGGAAGGATGGCAGCCCGCGATGGACAATTTGACGGTAAGGCCACTTGGGCAGATTCCATGCACCAAGCAACAACACAGGAACAGTATGTGGGACTGAGTTCTGGCTAAGGGACAGAAACTTTTCTGTACTTACGCACGTGGAAGACGTAAGGTGGAAAAAACGCGTAAAGATGTGTAAATAACACAGAATTGTGCCCAAAAAAATTTGCAGAAATACACAGAAACACAAGGGGAAAAATTATGAAAAGGAAGAAACACATGAAATAAGGAGAAACAAGAGGAAATCTGAGGGAGTAGGCCGATAGTGAATGTGAAAAACCAACAGAAATTGGTCCAAAGTCATAACAGATCAAATGAAAAATAAAAATATTTGTAATGTAGGTGGCAGGTCTATAGGTGGATAAGTGTCAAAAGAGGGGATGACATAAGTGACTAGATTATGTGAAATTAATAGGTGTGAACTGAAATAGAGAGGGGAAGGACTGGGGTATGGGGAGGGCTTGGTAGGACACAGGGAGAGTGATCAATATGAATTTATGATATCGGCAGGTGTAAAGTGGGACATAAGATGCTGCATTGTCAAAATATAGCAAGGGTTGCACTGAGGCCTTTACAGATCATAATTACCCTTCCAACCTTGTACAAGAACAAATCTCCCGTGCCTTATCTTTCCAGTCACCCAACACTTCCCAAAACCCCACCGTCCACCCACAGAGGAGCATTCCCCTCATGACTGAGTACCACCCAGGACTGGAGCAACTGAATTACATTCTTTGCCAGGGCTTCAACAACCTCTTGCCAGAAATGAGAAATGTCCTAACCAATGTCCTTCCCGTCCCTCCCACAGTGGTATTTTGCCGCTCACCAAACCTACACAATATTCTCATCCATCCCTACACAACCCCTGCTCCCAACCCCTTGCCTCATGGCTCATGTCCCTGTAATAGCCTAGATGGAAGACCTGTCCCATACATCCTCCCACCACCACCTACTCCAGTTGGTCTCAAACATCACCTATCCTATCAAAGGCAATGTTATCTGTAAAACCAGTCATGTGATCTACAAACTAAGCTGCAACCACTGTGCTGCTTTCTACATGGGCAAGACAACCAACAAGCTGTCTGTTCAGATAAATGACCATCTACAAGCTGTTGCCAAGAAACAACTGTAACACCCTGTTGCTGAGCACGCTGCCCAACATGATGTCCTTCATTTTAATGACTGCTTCACAGTCCATGCCATCTGAATACTTCCCACCAACAAGGCTCTTCTGAGCTGCACAGGTGGGAACTCACCTTGCAATATATCCTACATTCCTGTAACCCTCCTGGCCTCAATGTAGCCTCAAGGCCAACTTCTTGTGCCTTGCTGTGACTCAGCTTATCCGTTATATGGTGGTAGCAACTATCCTTTTCATTATATTCTTAAATTAAATAGTAAGGCAATTAAAGAAGTATGCAACATAAAATTTCTAGTAACTATTATAGATAACCATTTGTTGTGGGAGGAGTACATAGGTGTACTGTGTACAAACACAAATACACAGATTTTCCCCATGCGCACAAGGCAAAAGTTGTGGATGACAAAATTCACAGGACAATGTACTATGGACTGTGTTCCCACAACTGTCTTATTCAATTCATATACAGGGAAGTGCACAGAATAGCTACTTAAAAAAGAGTATTTAAAATTTAGAAAAGAGCAGTGAGATATGTAGCCAAAATACCAGCCACAGAAACTTGTACACAAGTTTTGTAAATCATAATATTATGACAGTGTACTCACTGCATATAACTGAAACCACACTTCATCATCTTCACTACATGGTGAGTAGCAACTTTGCTTTTCATAATATTAGAACACTATGGCATTGAGAGTAAGTGATAAACACCTCCTAAATAAAGATGTACATGACCATGCAACAAGAAGAAAGGATAATTACTACAGAAGGTAGAGTAATCTCAAATTGAAAATGAGAGCTCCAGATGAAGCAGGGAAAAGATTTTAAGTGTTACCAAAATCAACCAAGAAAGTGAAGGAATTAATTTATTTAAAAATTGTTTAAAAGTGTATTGTACAGAGAAATGTATATACAGTATGAGTAAGTATTAAATAACAAAATAAATATTAGCTATTGCATTGTAACAGAAAATACATAACAACCTCATATGTGCCTATAAAATGTAATCCTGTTTTTTTTCTGTACATTTATTGTATACATAAAATTGTATGATGCACCCTAAACTCACAGCCAAAAATTATCAGCTAGAGCTTGATACATCCACCAACTTATTTTTAGTTCACTTAGTTCAGTTCATTGATCAGTATGGACTGCAAAAGAAAATCAAACCTCGGTCCTCCAATATGTAAAGGAGAGCTTTACAGAAAGTCACAAATGTAAAACTTGCAAAGAAGTCAACACAAAACTTAAAAAGAAGTCTGCTCCATCATCTGACAATGGGCTCAGGCTCAAAACTAGTAATGACATAACAAAATCATTTCAAGAAAACTTGTGGCTGATTGCACTATTTCGTACAGTGTAATTTATGAGAACAGCTGTGGTGTTCCCCCACCATAATGGATAAGGGAACAAACAATAATAGCAACAGAATAAAATATGCTGATCTAAATAAACTATTCTGCAATATTTTCAAGAGGCTTTGACAAGATAACATAGAAATTGGGTAAGAGGGACAACTGAAAACGCAAGAAAAGAATTGAGAAAGTCACATCAGGTAGATACTACGTTTCATCAATTAATATGGCAGACAGTGCAAAGCAAGAGATATAAAACAGTACAATCATTTGAAGATTTCTTTAAATGATTTTAGAGTTCAAGATATGACTCACAAAAACAGACGAAAATAATAAAATTTCAGGAGTAAGCTACATCATGTATATACACCAAGTCCAAGTACAAAGTAAGAACTAACATCATTTGATACAAATGGAGGAAAAATAAAACAAAGGATTTTGCAAAATCATGAACAGAATGTCTGCAGAGGAACACAATGCTTCAAAACTGAAATAATATTGTTACTGTTGTACTTCACAAGAAAGGTGATGGGAAAAAAAACCACACACACACACACACACACACACACACACACACACACACACACACACACACTGAACCCTTCTAAAAATTACAAGAGATTCACTAAAATAAACAACTGCACAGAAAATATATTGGATTTTAATCAAGCAATGGGATAAGCTCTAGCATAATGGTCTATTTGCAAGTCAGATATGAAATTACAGAATAGAACTTTGCTTGGTATTCATACATTTTGAGGAAGGTTTCAACTCATGGTCAACAAAATATATACGGTTCTATAAGAATAAGGACATTAATTTGATAGATGGCAGTGTACTGAAGAATGTACATGACAATAATACAGCTTATGTCAGGCTTCATCAGGATGGTGCAAACTGCAAAACAGAAAGAGGAATGAGATACTAAAGCAGAATTTCACCACAAGTCCATTAAAGTAATGATATGTTATATGAGATAGTGCATCTGTACTAATCAAAACAGACATCAATAACAATATCAAATGTGGAGATTCCATATAATATGATGTTAGGAGATTAAGACCATAATTACATCTGTATGTAGTTTTTTTTATTACACCTACCAGTCACTTTAAAAAATTTAAAAGGAACACTGATACTGGTGCAACAGCAATGAAACATGTTTGGGTCAAAGTGACAAACAAAGTACTGAGTGTTTCTGAAGGTAATGTCCTCAGAGTACTTTCCTGTTCAGCAAATGTGGATGTAAGTAGATTACTTGAAAAAAAAAAAAAAAAAAAAAAAAAAAAAAAAAAAAACTATGATGACACTGGTATAAAATACTATTCAAGAGAAACAATTGCAATGTGACAGCAGATTTTTTTAAAACAGATTTATGCATGAAGGACAACATGGCGCAAATGAATTATGGAGGACATGAAGGGTATACACTTACTTTTTATCTAACACTACTAACACAAATTACCAGAGATTTAATAGCATTGAGCCCAAAAGTAACTTCTAAAATGAATCTTTCACATAGTACCTGCTGTTTTGTGACTTTATGGCAGATCAGAACTATGTGCTGGACTGACTTGAACCGAGAATCTTGCATTTCATTGGCAATGTGATTAACATCTCAAATATTCAGGTATGACTCACAACCCATCTTCACAGTTTCAATTCTGTCAGTAGCTCTCTAACACTTTCCAAACTTCACCGAAGCTCTCCTGGATACCTACTGGGACTGGCACTCCTGGAAGAAAGGATACTTTGAAGCAATGCTCATGAAAGGCAGGGTTCCAGGGTAGAGTCCTGGTTCTGGGTACAGTTTTAATCTGCCAGTAAGTCTCAACAGTCCATTATTTTGCTGTTAATGAAATACCTTAAATTAAGTATTGTGTATATTTGCTATTACCATTGCCACTATGCGCAGACCTCTATGCTCTGGAAATTGTTCCATTTGAATGGTGTACTCACGAGCAGTAAAGTTTGGAAACTGGTAGTAGTGGGCTTTCGTGACAGATGTACTAACTAGTGAGCTTATGCTATGAAATCTGATCATATACTGTGTTATGCATATGTCCTATAACAGGCTGATCATGTGATTAACCACTAGCATCTAGACCCTAAGAACAAATATTGGCCAGAAAGTAGATTTTTGTGAAGCACTTGTATAAGCAATAATTCTCTGTGTGTATGCAAATCTGTAGCAAACTCAAGTTAGTCTCTTGTCAGTAAAAAAATGAAGCACTGGGTTTAGACATAGCCAACAAAATAGAACGAATTGCTAACAGAACTGTCATCCACTACCTTCACAGAGATGGGATGTCAAGGAAGAAGCTTCTTGAGATTGTGGTCACATTGGGGATATGAGATTCTTTATATAATGCAATAGAAAGTTTTAGCTGAATTAAAACATAGCCATAAGGAGTTCTAACATTACTGATGTTAACAATGATTAACTCCAATAACAATGATGATACCATGGAGAAAAAGGATGAAACAGAAATAATCAACTATCAATTACGGGGTAAGAACTACAGTTAATGTATTGAGGAAATACCACAAGCACATTCACCAAATCCTAGTGAGGTTTCAGACTTTCTTGAAAAAGTTTAATACTGTACTGCCTGAACTGGACTGAACTGAACTGATGTCTGTAAGCAGTTCAAAGAAAGGAAGGAATATAAGGGATTAACATCCTTTCAACAATGAAGTCATTAGAGACAGAGCACAAACTTGGCTTGAGGAAGTATACTGAAGAAATCAGCTGTGTGCTTTACAAGGATCCATCCTCGCATTCACCCCAAATCACAGAAAACCTAAATCTGGATAGCCAGAGGGGGATTTGAACCACTGTCCTCCCTAATATAAATATAATATCTTACCACTATGTCACCTAGATCAGCATGCAAGCCATTAAAGATGACGAATTAAAATTGAGTTCATTGATACCAAACTGGCTGTAAATTTCAACACAGGCAAAGTAAATACTTGAAACTTCACACTCCATCTGCAAGGGAGGTCATGGCACTCATCTTTTGAGCTGTTATGATGTGTTGTTGGTTGAGTTCCTGCAAAATAATGAAAGTTTGACTGGAGCTACCACTGAGCAAAATATGAGGTGTCAAATAAAAAGGGAGGAATGTTAAGAGAGGGTTTCCTGTTGCTACCTGTTACAAATGCTGCAGTGCACACATCATATGAACCATATTTTTCAGCACATCTGCTTCCACAAAGTTCCCTTGGGTGTTGTGTGTAGCAATGCAGTATATTCTGCAGATACTCCCAATTCCTCTTGTACATAATTCCACTGAGTTACTGGCAGGATGGTGTGACAAATGGATATTAGCCATGACTGTCTTTTACATTTTTCTAATGTATCAACATAAACTTAGGCTCATTATCTGTGATTATTATCTGTAAGTACTCTTTTTGGCTCTCTACAATTTGGGAAATAGTGTTTTACCATTCTTGCATAAACTATGGCACACACTGCCTGCTCAAGTGGGTACAATAGTACCCTGAATTCTGAAAATACATCTAGTACTAATAGAATGTAACAAAATATGGTTCTCAAGTTTGGTAATGGCACAAATAAGCTGACTCACACTGCTTCAAGTACATCATTGAGCCTAATGCTCAGCATCTGTTGTTGGCTAGACCTGTAGCTAGATTTTCCCTCTGACATCAGTCACAGGACCTAATGCATACTTGCACAAGCTTAGTCATCCCATAGAAATGTGGAGACTCGCTATGTTTGGTACATGCATTTCTTATAAACTACAAGAACATAACGCAAATCAAATACATTGATGAACTCCTTAATGTATTTCTTCAAATAACATGTCACCCAATGATCTGAATTCTCCTCTTTCTTACACACAACACATCACATCATTGCACATCTTCTAGACACATTGAAGTTTAAATTATTTTCTTGTAGTATGGGTCCCTAGCTTCTATAAACCTTTTAATGGATTTCATCTTGCTTTCAACTATTGGAATTTTATTTTATGATTGCAATTTTGCCATTAAGTGACTTTCAAGCAACTACACAACATAATAGAACATAATGAGAAAAAATTACACCAGGGTTAACAGAAGGTACAACCAGTTTTGTAGTTTAATGACATTTGTGCACTGTACTTCCAAGATTTTAATATACAAGTTTATGTCAGGCAGAGATTACAACACAATACACAGGATTAATACATCAGAGTAAATGTCTAAAACAGTTGAGAAATTTTTATTTCTGGGATCTGTTTGTTCATTGAATACGTACTGTGGCTGTTCTCTGAAGGTGCTATATATTTCAGTTTCTTCCAGAATGTCCATCTCTACCCTGTGTAGTACCTTTAAAGATTTCTCGATGCTGTTGGTGTTATGATTATTTTTTCCTAGATGTGCACTAAATGAAAACTTACAGTTCTCACTTATGTCTGTGTACATGCTGAATTTGGTGGAGAAACATTTATTGTTTGCCCCACATACAAATTTTCACATTCACCGCGTTTCATTTTATGTCACTGATTGTGTAAATGGTTTTTGTTTTTGGGTTGTGAAACTGATTATTATCCCTACTTTGTTGATTATCCAAAACCCAATTCATACATTAGTTTATGAAAATCATCAGCTATTCTGTCTGATATGATACCATAATAAGGTAAAGCAATGTATTCCATTTTTTCTGGTTTTGCTTCTCTTGTTAATGTTATTTTTTTAATCTGTAGGGCTGCTTTTGTTATGAAATTTGGTAGTATACATTTTGTCTACCTTATTACCATTGTAGTCATTATTTGTTGTTATATGTTTTCGTATACACAACTCTTTGGTAAATCATTGCTCTGTTTTCAGCAAATATCAGTCTTTATCTTGTTCTACATCTCATCCTCGCTTTGGTTGTGACAATTTCTTGTCTATACCTTCAGTTAATCCCTACTCTGAATCCTCTAAACCATCTTTAATTTTGTTGTGTGCAACACATATGAAGGATTTTGTATCTGCATTTTTAAATGTGTATTTTAGTAATCTTTTTCACCTCCTTTGGCAATTTATTTTATATTTTTATTTTGTGGTGGAGAATCCTGTCTTGAGTTTTTTGTTTGATAAATGCAAGTCCAAACTAGATCTTGTTTCACAATTCTGTATTCGTAAAATATTTACATTTTTTCTCTAATATACACAACAGGTTGATAAATGTAGGTACTTGATGCAGTAAGGAACTTGGTTTTCTTTAATATAGTTGTGTACAATGAGTCTGACTATTACTTTTAGTTGTTATTTGTACAGTCTTTTTCTGCAGATTGAAAACTATGTCCATACTTTGTGCCTTTGAGCCCCAGAAAAGAATCCCACAGCTAAGAACTGAGTGTATGCAGGAATAGTATGTCATCACATGGCATTGGGTGTTACAAATTGCCACTAAAATCCCAAGACCACAATGTGTTTATCACATTCTGTTTGGCAGTATTCTTGAATGTTCATTCCAGTTTAACTGACAACCAATGTTCATTCCTAAATGCTTGGTGTCCATTACACAAATTGTATCATCTATGCCCAATCCAGCAGAGCTGATTTCCATCTTTGTGATGAAGTGTATGCTGTTTGTTTTCTTTGTGTTCAGTGCTAATTTATTACATACAACCCACCTGTATACACCTTTAAGGGTTCCATTTGCCTTCTCTATGAGCAGTTCTGGTGTTTTATCAGTTATTACATTGTTACTATTGTCAGGAAAGACAACTTTTCTCCATGTCTTGTACTGTCTGGAAAGTTATAGGCATATGAAGAGAATTGGTCCCCATACACTGCCCTGAGATACGTCTATGTTTATTTCTTGTCTGTTTTAGTGAACATTTATCACCAGCTGATGAACTATCTCTACCTTTTGCACCCTGTTTTCCAATTAAGACTGGAAACACTCATTTGCTATTCCTCTTACTCCTAATGCTTCTAGTTTGTTCAATAGTATTTTATGGTCAACAGTATCAAAAGCCTTGAACAAGCCTAAGGATACGTGAGTTACACAGTCTCCTCCTCCTATGAGCGGAGAATAGGGACTGGAACCTCATCTATGCCTGCTGATTTCGTATTTTTTTTTTCATTTCTGTATTGTCTTGCTGATACTGAGTTCTATTGTTGAACATCATTGTGCTTGCAGTGTAATTCACTGTGGATGCTACACATGTTATAGAAAGATTTTGTTGCAACTTCTCCACAATAAAAGAGAAATAGTCATTTATTAACTTCGGCATCTTTGATTTGCAAGTTACTATGCTTGTGTCCATCTCTTCCAGTTCACATGTCATGACAACCGATACTACTTTCCTTTTATTTTATTTTCCACCTCATACACTATTTTTTCACTGAACGATCTTTTGCAGCAAGAAGTGCCCTTTGTACATGTTTTTGTAACTGTGATAGAAATTTAGAAACTGTGAACTACAGATTAGATTAGATTAGATTAGATTAATACTTGTTCCATAGATCATGAATATGACACTTCATAATGATGTGGAACGTGTCAGGTTAATAAAAGATGTCTGTACAAGATATTACATTACACAAAATACTGCATGACACTAATGTTTAAGTTTTTTTTGTTTTTTGTTTTTTTTCCCTTTAATTTATATGCCTGGCACAACTTGACTAGAAGAAGGGATCGGTTGGTAGGACATGTCCTGAAGCATCAAGGGATCACAAAGTTAGCATTGGAGGGCAGCGTGGAGGGTAAAAATCGTAGTGGGAGACCAAGAGATGAATACACTAAGCAGATTCAGAAGGATGTAGGTTGCAGTAGGTACTGGGAGATGAAAGAGCTTGCACAGGATAGATTAGCATGTAGAGCTGCATCAAACCAGTCTCAGGACTGAAGACCACCACCACAACAACAACAACAACAACAACAACAATTTATATCTAAAAATTCAGTCAGTGAGTAAAAGGAGTTGTCATTTAGAAATTCTTTTAATTTATTTTTAAATGTTAGTTGGCTATCTGTCAGGCTTTTGATGCTGTTTGGTAGGTGACCAAAGACTTTAGTGGCAGCATAATTTACCCCTTTCTGTGCCAAAGTAACATTTAACCCTGCATAGTGAAGATCATCCTTTCTCCTGGTATTATAGCTATGCACACTGCTATTACTTTTGAACTGGGTTGGATTATTAACAACAAATTTCATAAGTTAATATATATACCGTGAGGTTACTGTGAGGATCCCTAGATCCTTAAATAGGTGCCTGCAGGATGACCGTGGGTGGGCTCCAGCAATTATTCCGATTACACGTTTTTGAGCAATGAATACTTTTCTACTCAACGATGAATTACCCCAGAATATGATGCCATACGAAAGCAGTGAATGAAAGTAGGCATAGTAAGCTAATTTACTGAGATTCTTATCACCAAAACTTGCAATAACCCTAATAGCACACTTAGCTGAACTCAGATGTTTCAGCAGACCATCAATGTGTTGCTTCCAGTTTAACCTCTCATCAATGGACACACCTAAAAATTTTGAAAATTCTACCTTAGCTACAGACTTCTGTTCAAAGTCTATATTTATTACTGGAGTAGTGCCATTTACTGTACGGAACTGTATATACTGTGTTTTATCAAAATTTAAAGAGAGTCCTTTTTCTGAGAACCACTTCATATATGACACTAAGTTTTTTTTTGTTTTTTGTTTTACAATTACATCACTTCTTGGTTTTTAGATGTTATTACTATACTTGTATCATCAGCAAAAAGAACTAACTTTGCATCTTCATCAATGTGGAATGGTAAGTCATTAATGTATATCAAGAACAGTAAAGGACCTAAGACCGAACCCTGTGGGACCCTGTACTTGATAGCCCCCCCAGTTTGAGGAATCAGCTGTTTTAACATTACATGAACCACTTATTTCAACTTTCTGCATTCTTCCAATTAAGTATGAATTAAACCATTTGTGCACTGCCCCATTCAAACCATAATGATTTAGCTTATCTAAAAGAATTACATGATTTACACAATCAAAGGCCTTTGAGAGATCACAAAAAATACCAATGGGTGCTGTCCGGTTATTCAGGGCATTTAATATTTGATCAGTGAAAGCGTATGTAGCCTTTCTGAAAACCAAACTGACATTTTGTTAGTACTTTATTTTTACAAATATGGGAGGCTACTCTTGAATACATTACTTTCTCAAAAATTTTTGATAGAGCTGTCAGAAGAGAGATTGGGCGGTAGTTGCTGACATCCGACATATCCCCCTTTTTATGCAATGGTTTTACAATGGCATATTTCAGTCTATCGGGGAAAACACCCTGCTCCAAAGAGCTATTACATAAGTGGCTGAGAATCCTACTTATCTGTGGGGAACAAGCTTTAAGTACCTTGCTGGAAATGCCATCAATTCCGTAAGAGCTTTTACTTTTCAGTGAGTTTATTATTTTACTGATTTCAGAGGGAGAGGTTGGTGGAATTACAGTTGTTTCAAACTGCACAGGTACGGCCTCTTCTATTAGTAGCCTTGCCTCTTCTAGTGAAGATCTAGATCCTATTTTCTCCACAACATTTAAAAAATGATTATTGAAAATATTTTCAATTTCTGATTGTTTGTTAGTACACTTGTCATTCAGTTTTATGGCACTAAAGTCTTCCTGTGCTCTTGGTCGCCCTGTTTCCCTTTCAATAATATTCCAAATTGCTTTAATTTTATTATCAGAGTTACTGATCTCAGACATGATACACATGCTTCTGGACTTTTTAATAACTTTTCTTAGTACCGCACAATAGTTTTTATAATATTGAACAATTTTGGGGTCAGTACTCCCTCTTGCTGTTAGATACAGTTCTCTTTTACGGTTGCGAGATATTCTTATTCCTTTAGCTAGCCAAGGTTTTTTATATGTTTTCTTGGAATTATGTTTAACTATTTTCTTGGGAAAACAATTTTCAAATACCCTTAAAAATGTATCATGAAAAGTTATATTTCAAGTTTGCATCGGGTTCCTTATACACTTAATCCCAGTCTAGCTGCTGTAGGCTTTCCCTAAAGTTTACAATATTAATATTGTTAATTGAATGCACTGCTTTGAAAGTCTGATTTGATATACTGCATGGAGCTATGCCATGTACTGTAACTAGCTGTGCACCATGATCTGAAAGACCATTCTCAACAGGATAAGCATTTATGTCAAACTTATCTTGGTCTATAAAAAAGTTATCTATCAATGTACTGCTGTTCTTTGTTATCCGAGTAGGAAAATCAATGACGGAGCTCAAATTGAAAGAACTGAGTAATACTACAAGGTCATTCTTCCTATTACACTCTTTCAGGGAATCAACATTGAAATCCCCACAAATGATAATTTGCTTCCCCCTGTCTGACAGATAGCACAACAAAGCATCCAAGTTTTCTAGAAATAGCTGCAAATTCCCTGAGGGGGACCTATACACTGTTACAATTATGAAAGTGCCATCATTTAATTTAAGTTCAGTGGCACATGCTTCCATATGTTGCTCTACACAACATTTTTTAGTTTCTAAATTTTTTGCACTGTGGAAGCTTTTGACATATATGGCAACTCCTCTCATATTATCTCTACTTACATGTGCAGCTAATTTGTACCCATTGATGCTAACCTTTCGCATATCAGTGACAATGTGATGCTCAGACAGGTATAGTACATCTATTACATTCTCAGTTTCTATATCTTCTAAACAAAGCAGAAGCTCATCAATTTTATTCTTCAATCCCCCAATATTTTGATGAAATATACTAACGTTATTTTTCACTTTACTTTTGTGAGTATCTTGAACTTTTTTTAACATCTTTAGTACTTGCCTGGCTGAGTTTCCCACTGGACACTGATCTTACACTAAAAAAGAGTTTCCACCATCAGATGTAGTTCCTCCCCCCTTTAAATTTCCTGCTATCTGCCCAGCCAGTTTACCCTTCCCTTTCTTGTTGAGGTGTAGGCCATGTCTAGTATAGTCCCACCTACAGAGTGAATCAACAGGATCCACACCAATGTGTAACCCCGCACCAGATCCAAGTAGCCGTTCCAACTCCAAATTAACTCTCCTGACAGAAGAGCTCAAAAGAGGTCGGTCGTGGCGCTCCAGAACCGACACAAACTCAACACTGGTATGACTCGATGTTGATGCAATCTTTGCCAAGTCACACTCTATGCTGTACCCTGGATCTCTGTCAATACTGTTGCCTGGCCCACCCACAATAACCACAGTATCTTCCTTAGTAAAGCCTCTACATAGTGAACCTAAATCCTCTGTAACCTGCCCCAGTCCAGCACTAGGTTTGAAAAAGCTAGTGACCTGGTATTCTGACCCTAATTCATCCTGAAGAAGTCGGCCCACACCCCTAGCATGCGAACTACCTAGCAAAAAGACTTTTCTCTTTGCTGACTTCCCTACATTCTTATTCAATTTGCTGCTGAAAGCTTGTTGAGCCCTGTCTATATCTACTTCTGTGAGAGGCTCATCAGTTTCTGACTGAGGCAACAGGTCAAACCTATTTTGTACATTAATAACAAAGCTGTCAGAAGAATTTCTTGGCCTGTTCCTTATACCTGTTGCCACTCCCCACCCCTGTTTACCCTTCTCCCCCCTTAACCTGCCCAGTTCTCGCCTAGCCTCATCGAACTTGGCCTGAAGGGCAGCAATTTTCCCCTCCTGTTCCACAATCTTTCTATCTCTAATGCATAGCCTACAGAACCACTGAGGAGTCTTGCTCATTTTCCCAATTCCCACGCCACTATGATCACCCCAATGAAAAAAGTTACTTTGCTTTCGCAAAGAAGAGAGCAAATTTAGTGTCTGGGAGGACTTCCTAATATCTGCAATTATCCAACTACTTTCATCACCTGCTGCTGTTGAAGTGGCTGCTTTTTGGAAATATCTCCCCAAAAATTAATTTAAACAATGTGTACAATTTAGAGAACTTCACTGCTACATTGCTTTCCATGTACAGTTTGTACCAGGTTTATTTGGCAATGCCCCAGAAAAAAGTACGTAATTTGCATTCTGGTGGTTCATGGTGTGGGTTCCTGTAGTCATGTCCTAGTTCATGAACCATGGGCAACGTATGAGTGGTCAAGTAAGTGGTCCCGACAGTCGGGATACCAGTTACTTTGGAATAAGGCTGGGCATCTCTGACATATTCTGAGTCGTGGTCACCTTTGTGCTCATATGGCAAAGACTACCAAATCCGCCGGTTAGTCCCTCAGCCGTTAGGGGTAAAACCCAATGGGACTCGGGGCAAGTAAGGCTAGCAACCTGCTTCCCTGGTACTTTAAATGTGATGCTGGCAACAATCAGAGCAAAATGCCTCGGACCTTTGGAGGTGACGGAGTCCCACCTATAACTGACAAACCAGGGACTCCTAAGATACGACTTGGCAAACAAATGGTAATGAGATGGGGAGCGATTAATATCAATGGGGGCTACTCTGGGAAGAAGGTAGAGCTGGCAGAGGCTGCAAGTAAGATGGGGCTGGACATTTTAGCTGTTAGTGACATTCGGGTAAGGGGTGAGAAATAAGAGGAAGTGGGAGAATACAAGGTCTACCTGTCAGGAGTCAAAGCAGGAATAGCACAATGGGGTGTAGGGCTTTACATCAGGAAAGGAATGGAACCCAGCGTAGTTGCAATAAGGTATGTAAACGAACGACTGATGTGGATAGATTTGACAGTGTCTAGCAAGAAAATTAGGATTGTGTCAGTATATTCACATCGTGAAGGGACAGATCAAGATAAGATGGATAGTTTTTATGAGGCACTCAGTGATGTAGTTGTTAGAGTAAATGACAAGGACAGTGTTCTGCTCATGGGTGATTTTAACGCCAGGATTGGAAATCGAACAGAAGGGTATGAAAAGGTTATGGGTAAATTTGGAGAGGATATGGAGGCCAACAGGAACAGGAAACAACTCTTGGATTTCTGTGCCAGTATGGGCTTAGTAATCACAAACTCCTTTTTTAAACATAAGAACATTCACCGGTATACTTGGGAAGGCAGGGGAACCAGATCTGTCATTGACTATATAATAACAGATCAGGAATTCAGGAAGGCTGTGAGGGACACACGTGTATTCAGGGGATTCTTTGATGCACTGATCATTATTTAATCTGCAGTGAAATTGGGATTGTGAGGCCGAAAGTGCAGGAGGTCAGGTGCATATGTAGGAGGATAAAAGTGGAGAAACTCACAGGATAAGGAAATCAGGCACAAGTACATAACAGCGATTTCAGAAAGGTACCAGTTAGTTGAATGTAGTCAATTACAGTCATTGGAAAAGGAATGGACAAGGTACAGGGATGCAGTACTAGAAGTGGCTAAAGAATGTCTTGGAACAGTAGTGTGTAAAAGTAGGATGAAGCAAACAGCTTGGTGGAATGACACAGTCAAGGCAGCCTGTAAAAGGAAAAAGAAGGTGTATCAAAAATGGCTACATACTAGAGCTCAGGCAGACAGAGAAAGTTATGTTGAAGAAAGAAACAAAGCCAAACAGATAATTGCAGCATCCAAGAAGAAATCTTGGGAAGACTTTGGAAATAGTTTGGAGACTATGGGTCAAGCTGCTGGAAAACCATTCTGGAGTGTAATTAGCAGTCTTCGAAAGGGAGGTAAGAAGGAAATGACAAGTATTTTGGACAGGTCAGGAAAACTGCTGGTGAATCCTGTGGATGCCTTGGGCAGATGGAGGGAATATTTTGAAGAGTTGCTCAATGTAGGTGAAAATACGATTAGTAATGTTTCAGATTTCGAGGTAGAATGGGATAGGAATGATGATGGAAATAGGATCACATTTGAGGAAGTGGAGAAAATGGTCAATAGATTGCAGTGCAATAAAGCAGCTGGGGTGGATGAAATTAAGTCGGAACTCATCAAATACAGTGGAATGTCAGGTCTTAAATGGCTACACAGGATAATTGAAATGGCCTGGGAGTCGGGACAGGTTCCATCAGACTGGGCAAAAGCAGTAATCACACCAATCTTTAAACATGGAAACAGGAAAGATTGTAACAACTACAGAGGTATCTCTTTAATCAGTGTTGTGGGTAAAACCTTCTCAGGTATTGTTGAAAGTAAAGTGCGAGTATTAGTTGAGGACCAATTAGATGAGAATCAGTGTGGGTTTAGGCCTCTTAGAGGCTGTCAGGACCAGATCTTTAGCTTACGGCAAATAATGGAGAAGTGTTACGAGTGGAACAGGGAATTGTATCTATGCTTTATAGATCTAGAAAAGGCATATGACCGGGTTCCTAGGAGGAAGATATAGTCTATTCTACGAGATTATGGAATAGGAGGCAAACTTTTGCAAGCAATTAAAGGTCTTTACATGGATAGTCAGGCAGCAGTTAGAGTTGACAGTATATTGAGTTTATGGTTCAGAGTAGTTTCAGGGGTAAGACAAGGCTGCAACCTGTCTCCACTGTTGTTCATATTATTTATGGATCATATGTTGAAAACAATAGACTGGCTGGGTGAGATTAAGATATGTGAACACAAAATAAGCAGTCTTGCATATGCGGATGACTTAGTTGTGATGGCAGATTCGATTGACAGTTTGCAAAGTAATATTTCAGAGCTAGATGAGAAATGTAAGGACTATGGTATGAAGATTAGCATCTCCAAAACGAAAGTAATGTCAGTGGGAAAGAAATATAAACGGGTTGAGTGCCAAATAGGAGGAACAAAGTTAGAACAGGTGGACGGTTTCAAGTACTTAGGATGCATATTCTCACAGGATGGCAACATAGTGAAAGAACTGGAAGCGAGGTGTAGCAAAGCTAATGCAGTGAGCGCTCAGCTACAATCTACTCTCTTCTGCAAGAAGGAAGTCAGTACCAAGACTAAGTTATCTGTGCACCGTTCAATCTTTCGACCAACTTTGTTGTATGGGAGCGAAAGCTGGGTGGATTCAGGTTACCTTATCAACAAGGTTGAGGTTACGGATATGAAAGTAGCTAGGATGATTGCAGGTACTAGTAGATGGGAACAATGGCAGGAGGGTGTCCACAATGAGGAAATCGAAGAAAAACTGGGAATGAACTCTATAGATGTAGAAGTCAGGGCAAACAGGCTTAGATGGTGGGGTCATGTTACACGCATGGGAGAAGCAAGGTTACCCAAGAGACTCATGGGTTCAGCAGTAGAGGGTAGGAGGAGTCGGGGCAGACCAAGGAGAAGGTACCTGGATTCGGTTAAGAATGATTTTGAAGTAATAGGTTTTATATCTTCAAATTTAACACATTTTTCGGACAACACAACAACACATATAAGTCATTGAGTAAGTTGATCTGTGTACAAGTCGGCATTCGATTAAACACTGAGTCTCAGTCTAGCGGCCGCTGCTCGGCTGGCCGCTTAGGTGGCGCAGCTGCTGCCTGGCTGGCAGACAGCGCCGCACGTAGAGGACGTGTGTAATTGCGCGGCGGCACTTTGAATAATCGGCAAGTCACAACACTTTTCCCCCTTTGAAATTGTTGCACTGGTCTTGATGGAGGTGTCCTGGAGATGGCTAACGTCCATAGGCGTTGTTTGACTCGCCGTAAAGTCTCGAGGAGGCGGCTTCCCGTATGGACGGAAGTGTCCCCAATGATAACGGGTCGAGATGACAGGAGACGTAGGGGTTGAATCTGCTGGGGCCCCCTGCACCAATTTGCCCGTTGCGGCAAGTCCAGTTGATATGACAGGAGACATGGGCGATGTGTCGGCGTCTGTTGGAGGAGGAGGCGAGTAGATGTACTCTGACAGAGGACGGTCCTCCGGTTCCTGCATGGGCACGTCTCCTGGTGGCGTCCGTTCTGGTGCTGGCCTCGCGATGACGGTGAGAGGGCTGCGTTGTGAGTATTGAGAGATGCCAAGATCCCGAGCATCAGGTAGAGCCA
Organism: Schistocerca cancellata; assembly: GCF_023864275.1. Lineage (NCBI taxonomy): Eukaryota > Metazoa > Arthropoda > Insecta > Orthoptera > Acrididae > Schistocerca > Schistocerca cancellata. The sequence continues at coordinate 610,740,931 of NC_064626.1, forward strand.
AAGGTGGTGTGGCGGCATTCGGAACAGGCGTTGCTGGCACCCGAGGCCGAAGCTGGTCCGAATGATGCACTGCAACACCCGTGTCCGTCTGGATTTCATACAGGCATCTGCCACGGTGTCGTAAGATGCGGCCCGGGCTCCATTTTGGCCGCCTGCCATATCCCCGTACCCAGACGAGGTCGTCGGCGGTGAACCGGCCAAGTGAAGGCACCCGCGGCCGTGAGGTGGGAGGCCGCAGAAGATGAAGTAGCGTGCGGGGCTGTCGGCCATGTAAGAGCTCAGCCGGGCTGTGATCGCCCATGGGGGTGAAACGGTAAGACGCCAGGAACTGGAGAAGCGCGTCATCAGCAGCAGAAGAAGTCAGAAGTTTCCGCATCTGAGCCTTAAATGTGCGGACCAGTCGTTTAGCCTCACCGTTGGATTGTGGATGGAACGGCGGGGCCGTGACGAGCACAAAAATCCGCAAAGTCGGAAGAGGCAAATTGCGGACCATTATCAGTAACAAGAGTAGAGGGGAGGCCGTCCAAAGAAAAAATGCGGGCGAGAGCACTGGTGGTTGCCGCGGTGGTAGGTGACGTGCAACGGACAATGAAAGGAAAGTTAGAATAGGCGTCAATTACGAGGAGCCAATAAGTACCTATAAAGGGTCCCGCAAATTCAGCATGAATGCGCTCCCAGGGCTTCTCAGGCGAAGGCCACGGTGACAAAGATGACTTCGGGGCAGCGGCCTGTGACGCACAAGGGCCACAGGCAGCGACCCTGTGTGCGATGTCAGAGTCGATGCCAGGCCAGTACACATGACGGCGTGCCAGAGATTTTGTGCGAGACACACCCCAGTGCCCCTGGTGAAGGAGGTGCAAGACCGAAGCACGCAAAGACGCAGGTACCACAACACGCGGCGAAGCATTGTCAGTGGAGAGGAGGATAACACCATCCCTAGCCGTGAGGCGGTAGCGCAAAGTGTAGTAGTTCCGCAACGGATCAGAAGTCTTAGCGGACGGGCGATCTGGCCAACCCTTCTGAATACAGCGTAAAACCCAGGAGAGGGTAGGGTCAGAACCCGTAGCAGCCGCCAGCCTGTCCCCAGTGATGGGGAACCCGTACACAACCCACTGCTCGGCAACATCCAGGTCGAAACACAAAAGTTCGTCCCTATCGAATGCCTGATCAGGACCCATGGGAAGGCGAGACAAAGCATCAGCATTCGCATGTTGAGCCGTTGGCCGGAAATGAATCTCATAATTGAAATGCGACAAGTAAAGAGCCCAACGCTGGAGGCGGTGTGCAGCCTTGTCGGGAAGTGATGTTGATGGATGAAACAAGGAAACAAGCGGTTTGTGATCCGTAACAAGATGAAATTTTGAGCCATAGAGAAAAACACCAAACTTCTGAAGAGCATAAATGATGGCCAAAGCTTCTTTCTCAATTTGAGAATACTTTTGTTGGGCATCCGTGAGCGTTTTGGAGGCATAAGCGATGGGTTGTTCCGAACCGTCAGAAAAACGGTGCGCAAGGACTGCACCGACCCCGTATTGAGAGGCGTCCGTGGCAAGAACAAGATGTTGCCAGATCGATAAGTAGCCAGGCACGGGGCCTGTTTCAGCATAGTCTTTAATTTCCGGAAAGCCGCGTCACATGACGCGGACCAGTGAAAAGGCACGTTTTTATGCAACAGGCGATGCAACGGCTGAGCCACCGACGCCACAGACGGTAAAAACTTGTGATAGTATGCTATTTTCCCCAAGAAAGCCTGCAGTTCCTTAACAGATGTAGGGCGAGGAAGGGTATCGATCGCAGCAACAGTGTGTTGAAGCAGACGAATACCATCCCGAGAGAGTTGAAACCCCAAGTACGTAATAGATGCCTGAAAAAATTGTGATTTCTGAAGATTACACTTAAGACCGGCAGTCTTTAAGACATTAAAAAGTGTGCGGAGATTTTGAAGATGTTCTTCAGTGGTGGAGCCAGTGACAACAATGTCGTTCATGTAATTAATGCTCCCCGGGACAGGGAGCAATAGTTGTTCCAAGAATCGCTGAAAGAGAGCAGGGGCGCTAGCAACCCCGAATGGCAAGCGTTGGTATTGATAGAGGTCGAAAGGCGTGTTAAGGACCAGAAACTGCCGGGAAGCAGCGATAGAGGAAGTTGATGGTAAGCTTCCGACAGGTCAATTTTAGAAAAATACTGTCCTCCAGCGAGTTTAGTGAACAGTTCTTCAGGGCGGGGCATAGGGTAAGTGTCGATGAGGCATTGAGCATTTACAGTGGCTTTGAAATCGCCACAGAGACGAATATCACCATTGGGCTTAGCAACTACAACGACAGGAGAGGACCACTCACTGGAAGTGACAGGAAGCAAGACCCCTGAAGCAGTGAGACGATCCAACTCCCGTTTTACCCGATCACGAAGGGCCACAAGAATGGGCCGAGCCCGAAAAAACTTAGGCCGCGCAGTGGGTTTGAGCGTGATATGAGCTTCAAAGTCATTTGCACGGCCTAACCCAGGAGAAAAAAAGGGACGAAAATGTCGTCGATAAGGAATCCAGTTGAGCATAAGGAATAGCGTCAGAGACAATATTGACAGAGTCATCTATGGAGAACCCAAAAACGCGAAAGGCATCGAAACCAAAAAGATTTTCTGTGGTGCTCTGGTCGACCACAAATATGGGAACAGTGCGAACGACGGACTTTTAAGATACTTCAGCATTAAACTGGCCCAAGAGAGAAATCTTCTGTTTATTGTACGTCCGTAATTGCCGAGTGACAGGGGACAGGAGTGGAGAACCCAGCTGAAGATACGTCTGAGAATTAATTATAGTGGCAGCAGAACCGGTATCCACTTGCATGCGAACATCTTGACCAAGGATTTGGACAGTGAGGAATAACTTCCCTGAAAGGGAAGAAGTGCAATTGACAGACAACACAGAATCAGAATCAGCGTCATGGTCATGAACATCATGTATGTGGTCGGATTTACAAACGGAAGACACATGACCTTTCTTTTTGCAATTGTGACACACAGCCCAACGTTGGGGACAATCCTCGCGTGAATGTTTCGTAAAACACCGCGGACATGAAGGAAGTTGCCGGGGATTTTGCTGCAGTTTCTTAGTGAGTTGTTTACGGTTAGGCCGAGGCTGCGCGTGGGAGCGCACTGCGGCCACGTCGGCCGGCGGGGACGCGCCGCACGCGTCGTCAACAGCGCACAGAGGTTGTATTTCCCCGACGTCACCCCACGCTTCTATTTGCGCCCCAGCGGCGCGAGAAATTTCAAAAGACTGCGCAATGGAGAGAACTTCATCTAGAGTCGGATTCGCCAACTGAAGGGCACGTTGCCGAACTTCTTTGTCGGGCGCCGACCGGATAATAGCATCCCGTACCATGGAATCGGCATAAGATTCTTTGTGAACGTCAGTAACAAATTGACACTTTCGACTGAGGCCGTGAAGTTCAGCAGCCCAAGCGCGATAGGACTGATTTGGTTGTTTTTGACAACGATAAAAGGCAACACGAGAGGCTACCACATGCGTTTGCTTTTGAAAATAGACCGAAGTGAGCACATTCCAGCAAAGGACAAAGACGCAGGATCCTTCAAAGGAGCCAATTGCGACAACAACCGATACATTTGAGGTGAAATCCAGGAAAGGAACAGAGACTTACATGGTTGTTCGTCCGTGACATGAAATGCCAAGAAGTGCTGTCGAAGACGTTTTTCATAATCAGACCAGTCTTCCGCCGTCTCGTCGTAAGGTGGAAAAGGAGGTACAGCCAACGACGAGAAACGCCCCGCATTTGACGCCGCGACGAAATCGCGAATCGCCGCTGTTAGAAGCGTTTGCTGTTCAAGGAGATTTTGCAAGAGCTGCTCGACAGTAGCCATGGAACCCTGTGAGTCAACGGTGAAAAGGAAAAATCCACTACCTCGTCGCCAATTTTTATATCTTCAAATTCAACACATTTTTCGGACAACACAACAACACATATAAGTCACTGAGTAACTTGACCTGTGTACAAGTCGGCATTCGATTAAACACTGAGTCTCAGTCTAGCGGCCGCTGCTCGGCTGGCCGCTTAGGTGGCGCAGCTGCTGCCTGGGTGGCAGACAGCGCCGCACGTAGAGGACGTGCGTAATTGCGCGGCGGCACTTTGAATAATCGGCGAGTCACAACAATAGGTTTAACACCAGAAGAGGCACAAATCTTAGCACTGAATAGGGGATCATGGAGGAATTTTATAAGGGGGGCTATGTTCCAGACTGAATGCTGAAAGGCATAATCAGTCTTAAATGATGATGATGATGGTGATTTGCATTCTGAGAAGATCTGTACCACACACAGGCTTGTAAAATAGTTGTGCATATTTTACCAAGCCCATCTGTAGCTTTATTAGCTGACAGTAAGGTTAAGAGAAGCCAACATCTTTCATAAATACAATTTTCCTTGTTGATATCATTAACTACACGGTCTAACATCAGTGCTGAACATTTTGATACCCTAATAGAAGAGTTTACCATTTGTATCATGCCAAAAGTGGGCTTAATGTCTACGAAGTTATTACTAACTTCATCCTCAACATCTACATTAATATTCATTAATATGTCTCGGCATATTATTACATTCATTGTGGGGGTTCAGACTGTTCTCAGTGCTTCAGTTAGTTTGTTGAAGACACTGTTCAATTATCACTACGTGAGGAGGGCATGCACAGAATGACTAACTTTTTATGGATAACTAGCTCTGTTAGTTTAGTACTTGACAATTCAAAATGTTTATCTGCACTAACTGATATCAGATCATCTCTAGCTTTAAAATGCACACAATTTCTAATATAAAAACATGATCCCCTACTCTTTAAGGTACTTCTGAAGTAGCAATTGGACATTCATATGACAATAGCAGTACATGCCGTATTTCAATGTCTCTGCACCAGTGTTTTGTAATGTATAGAATTGTACTGTTCAAAGACTAATTCAGTTTCAAGCTGGCCTAATTTATTTTTAATAGGCTGAATATGTTGGTGATGAATAGATAACTTGTATTTTCCCACATTTAGAGCAAGGTGCCATTCATCACACCATCACCTGTCCCAAGAACTTAAGGTTCTTTTTAAAAAACATGGCTTCGATAGTTTATAAGTCATGTGGCCTTTTCCCTACACTATAAATACTTCATTTAGCAGCTCACACTACCCTTGCCAACCAGTTGTACAGATTATTATATTGTCCACATAGATCATAATGCTTGAACTGAGTTCTTTTCCTCACATCTGAAATAGAGCTCTTACAAACTTTGAGACTTACGTATTGAATCCAAAGTGGACTGCCTTAAATTGACAGCACTTGTCCCCAAACAGGAAAGCAGTGTGATTCTGTTTTTGGTCACTAATAACACTTGCCAGTAAACATCCATAAAATCTAAACTTTTCATGTACTTCATGTTACAGAACTTCTGCATGTTCTCATTTATGTTCTCTGGTCTGTCTGTCTTTTTTTGTGTTATCAAGTTCAACATTATGACATTAATTTGTAACAAATATATACCTTCATGTTTTTTATCCATGACCACAAGTGGGTTAATTTATTCACTTTTGCTTCTCTTACTAAGCCCCACTCAGCTCTCCTGTCTTAACTACTTCAACATTATTTTCTGTTCAGCCACCAATACCAAATAGGGCTTTATGAAGATAGAGAAATAATCTTCAACCTATATATATAAGTAATTATTTGCCCTGGTTTATCTGAAATCATTGCATACTTATTATAGATTACCTGCTCAAGTTCGTTCAATTTTTTCAATTATCCCTTTTATTTGCAACGGAACTTCTTTTATAAACTGCTCGACAGTAGCCATGGAACCCTGTGAGTCAACGGTGAAAACGAAAAATCCACTACCTCGTCGCCAATTTTTATATCTTCAGGCTCATCTTCAGGTACTTCATCAGTTTATATATTTTACTCGTCTACTCCAGTACAGGTTACTTAGTTTTCGAGCACAGTGTGAAAAGACATATATATTCATATAGATGCTTTTTGTATATCAGCACTTCCGCAAAAACAAAGTTTGTAATTTTGTTTACAAATATGCTATAAGTCAAAAATTGTATATATGTACATAAATAATATTGTTTGGCACCTTGATTTGTCTCTTGTGCTTTTATATTAAAGTTGCTGTTATTGTGATACCTATCTTATTCTTGGCCTGGACAATATAATTGTCACAGATCAATTATGGAACATTATCATTTCCTAAATTAAATTCCATTATATATGTACATAATAATTATTTTGTATTGACTTAGATTTTCAGATAAGTTAGGTTTGTATTAGCCACTGCCACACTTCAGCCAATCAGTGACCTAAATATGATCCTTCGGTTTCAGTTCACTGTTGATGGGTGATGTAATACTGTGTGAAGGTAAATTTCAGAGAGAAGGTTTTCCCTGCCCAAACGCAAAAGATGATATTTTTTACATCATACAGAAACAGCTTCTCCAAGTGACCCAAACATTGTACTGTCTGTCATCCATAATTAAAAAGTACTAAGAAGAGTTCCTTTGAATCATTCCCACAAAATGACATGCAAGATTTGGTCATAATCTGAAACAATGTCTTAATCAGATTCAAAGCCAAATCGAGCTCACACACAGAGAATAGCCAGTTATAGGTATTATGTTATAAGCCTAATGTTGAATCTTAAGTCCAAACCAACACTCTCCAAGGCCTTACACCGACCACTGAATTCTGGATTGTATTTAGCAATTGAGATAGAGTTAACAAAGTGCTGTGCCATTGTCTGGGTGATACCTGCTGGTGTTCTTTGGAGATTCACAATTTGGATCCTGTGTTTAATAGAAATCCTCCTGAAGGTATCCTACATTTGTGCTCCAAGCAGAATGACTGACTAAGTTCACAAAAATCTGCCATAATCTCTTCTTGTACTCTAATCATTTGTGATCAAAAAGGATGTGAAGTTACATATAAATAATAACCGATGAGGATAAGTTCAAATCATCAGTGAAAGATTAATTGGTTGAACACTGCTTCTGTTCTAGAAAAGGAAAACTGTACCACACTTCTATGGTTTATCTGTAAAATGCCTTAAGTAGTATTACATTATTATGTAATATTATTTATGGTGGAAAAAAGTTGTGTTCTAGTATAAGTAATAATGTCTGTTTTACAAAGTGCAACACAATATTTACAGGACCATTAAATAAAAAACAAATAAACCTTTGGCCCAACATCAGTGACATTATCTTCACAGAGGTATTAGCAAGTTTAATGTGCATTTTCTGCACACACACACACACACACACACACACACACACACACACACAAAAGGCAGCCTTTTTGTGTCAGCAGTTTTGACTAAAATGCATTTACTCTGACTATGGCTCTTGCATCGTGTGCTGATGTTGGCTATTTTTTTGACATTGGTCACTAAATCTAATTATTTATTTTGGTGGAAAATACAAATTGATTGCTCTTGTTTTTGACATGGAGAGCAGCTGAATAACCTTTAATGATCCGCTTATTACAAATTTTCAGGTTTGTTACTGATTTTCGCATTTATTTGGTGAATGGTGATGGTGGTGGGGAGGGAGGGGGACTAGATGTGCTGACAGATTGAACTCTAGTGAAGCCCAAGGCCAAGATTAGGTTGGAATGTGACAACTTGGTTGTGAGTTGGAGAAGCCAACGAATGTGAGGGGAAGGAAGATGGATGTGCTGACAATCTGACCTGTAGCACATCTGCCAAGAATCATGTGGTACTGGTATCAAAGGTGCCTCAATCACTATCCTTTCCTGTGGATCCTGTCTCCTTTGTGGAAAGTATGGGCTCTGTCACTATTTTTCCACTAGACTGCAAGTGGTATTTCAATGGTAGAGCTAGGCGACATGTATAGTGTGGATAGGGAGTAGGGAGGACTCGGGGTGTAATACCAATCCCCCTAACTAACAAGTTCGAAGTGCTGTCTTTCGCTGAAACTGAGCCAGTGGGACTCATTTCATATGTTTTGGGATAACCTGTTTCGTCTGGTGTAAAGATGAGGAAAATGCAAAAAGGGTAGAGGCAATTGAAACACACAGTTAATGGTGGTACCGTTTAATGAAATTGCAACAAGAGACATGAAATGACACCAAGTGGACTTAATGCATATGTCTGGAGGCCTCATTCAACATGTTGCAAAGGCTACTGTGGCAGACATTGAGGGCATGAAGTACAAGCAACTGCAGATTGAGGTGCACGTTGGAAAAAATGATGCCTGTCATCTGAGCTTCGAGATCATACTTAGATTACTCAAGTGACTGGCATAGAAGGTTGAGAAGACCAGCCTTGCAAAAGGGGTTTCAATGAAGCTCACAATTTGCAGCATTGTTCCCAGAGCTGATCATGGCCCTTGGCTCTTGAGTTGAGTGGAAAGACTGAACCAGAGACTTCAAAAGTTCTGTGACAAGCTAGGCTGCAACTTTATGGACTTGCGCCACAAAGATGAGAACTACACGATGTCCCTAAATGGGCAGGGGTGCGTTCTACGTCAGAGGCTGCTACCCACGTAGCTGACTGTGTGTGGGGTGCACATAACGAACTCTCTTTGAAGCATTTGCAACAAAGTGCCAGAGTTCAAAGTGCTCCTGAAAAGCAGTTAAGCTTACATAATATTAGGTATAGAAAACTGGCTGAAATCTGAAATTGGCAGCAGCAAGAATTATGGGAAAAAATTTGTGTGTACAGCAAAAGCTTTGGCTAATGGGAAATGGAATGATGTATTTATCGCAGCAGGCAAGAAAGTCATATTCACCAAGATGGAAATTGAAGCTGCATGTGAGATTGTTTGGGCAATATTCAGCATCAGGGCGATGATAAAATTATAACTGGATTCATCTGTCACCCACCAAACTCATCTTGTGATTTAATCAAAACCTTTAGAGAAAACCTCAGTTTTCTTGTACAAAAGTTTCCGTATCAAACTTTAATCATTAGTGGAGACCTGAGTCATCCAATAATCAATTTAAAAAATTACAATTTTGTTAGTGGTGGGCATGGTGAAACATCCTGCAAAACATTACTAAATGTCTTCTCTAAAAACTACCCAGAACACATAGTTCAGAACTCCACTCACAATGGCAACAAACAGAGCTTACCTCTTTAAGAATGTCAATACTGAAACTGGTATCAGTAACCATGATGCATTTGTGGCAGCAATGAATGATTACCAAAGTACAAAGGGCAGCTAAAACAAGCAGAAAGATATATATATTCAGTGAACTAGATAAAAAATCAGTAGTCTGATATCTTAGTGAGAAACTTGAAACTTTCAGCACAGGAGCATATAGAAGAATAATGGTTAAAGTTTAAAAGAATTTTTGACCATGCACTGGGTATATATGACCCAGCACAATAGTTCTTAATGGGAGGGACCCTCCAAGGAATACAGTCACTTTTAAGAAACTTCTAAAGAAATGGAGACTACTGTGTAAAAGGTGTAAAACAATTCACAGGACTACAGATAGAGAGAAGCTGAATAAAACATGTTTGGTGTCAAGAGGGCAATGAGTGAAGTTTTAAATAATTAACATAGCAGAATATTGTCAAATGATCTGTCATAAAACCCAAAGAAATTCTGCTCATATGTAGAGGCTGTTAGTTGCACCTAAGTTAGTGTCAGTCTCTAGCAAATGAGACAGGAACTGAAACTGAGGGTAGTAAAGTGAAACCTGAAATGCTTAACTCTTGTTTTCAAATGTTCCTTTACAAAGGAAAACCCAGGAGAATTGTTCCAATTTAATCCTTGTACAACTGAAAAGGCAAGTGAAATCAGTATTAGTGTCAGTGGTGTTGAGAAACAGCTGAAAATGTTGAAACTGAACTTAGCTCCAGTGCCAAATGGAATCTTTATAACATTCTACACTGAATTTGTGGCTGAGTTAGCCCCTCTTCTAACTGTAATCTATTGTAGATCCCTTGGAAAAAAAAAAGAATCATGCCCAGTTCTTGGAAAAAGCACAGGTGACACCTATCTACAGGAAGGGTAGTAGAAGTGATTCACAAATCTGCTGTTCAATATTTTTGACCACTATTTGTTGTAGAATCTTAGAACATATTCTGAGCTCATACACAGTGAAGTATCATGAACAGAATGACCTGCTCCATGGCAACCAGCATGGAGTCTGAAAACATTGATCACATATTGGGAAAAAAAAAAGACTTGCACTTTTCTCACATGAAAAACCAGCTTTGGATCAAGGCAGTCAGATAAATGCAGTATTTCTTGATTTCTGAGGCACATTTGACTCAGTAGCAAAAAGTAGAATCAAAAGTAGAATCATATGGAGTAGTAGTTGTTGTTCTGGTCTTCAATCCGAAGTCTGGTTTGCTGCAGCTCACTATGTAACTCTCTCCTGTGTGAGCCTTTTCATCTCTGAATACCTACAAAAACATACATCCTTCTCAATCTGTACTCATCTCTTGGTCTCCCTCTATGATTTTTACCCCACAATTCCCTCAAACACTAAATCGATGATCCCTTGGTGTCTCACAATGTGATCTATCAATTGATCCCTTCTTTTGCACAAGTTATGCCACAAATTTCTTGTCTCCCCAATTCTATTCAGTACCCCCTCATTAGATATGTGGTTTACTCATCTAATCTTCAGAACTCTTCTGTAGCAGCACACTTAGGAAACTTCTATTTTCTTTTTGTCTAAACTGTTTATTGTCCATGTTTCACTTCAAAAGATGGCTACATTCCAGACAAAAATCTCAGAAAAGAGTTCCTAATCCATAATAAATATTACCAAATGTCTCTTCTTCACAAATGCTTTTCCTGCCATTGCCAGTCTAGATTTTATGTGCTCTCTACTTTGGCCATCATGTTATTTTGCTGCCCAAATAGCAAAGCTCATATACTACTTTAAATGTATTGTTTCCTAATCTAATTTCCTTAGCATCGCCTGATTACATTCCATCATTCTTGTTTTGTTGATGTTCATCTTACATCCCCCTTTCAAGACATTGTCCATTCTATTTGATCGCTCTTCCAAGTCCTTTGCTGCCTGTGACAGAATTACAATTTCATCAGCAAAACCTCAAGATTTTTTTTCCTTCTCTCGAAACTTTAATTCCTACTCCAAATTTTTCTTTGGTTTCCTTTCTTGCTTATTCAGTGCACAAACTGAATAATATTGGGGACAGGCTACAACCCTGTCTCACTCCCTTCTCAACCACTGCTTCCCTTTCATATCCCTTGACTCTAATAACAGCTGTCTGGTTTCTGTACAGGTTGTAAACAATCCTTCGCTCCCTTCACTTTGCCCGTTACCTTCAGAATTTCAAAAAGAGTATTCCAGTTATCATTGTCAAATGCTTTCTCTAAGTCTACAAATGATATAGATGTATGCTTGCCTTCTCTTAACCTGTCTTCTGAGGAAAGTCATATGCTCAGTATTGTCTTCCATGTTCCTGTATTTCTCCAGAATCCAAATTGATCTTCCCTGAGGTCAGCTTCTACTAGTTTTTTCCATTATTCTGTAAAGAATTTGTGTCAGTATTTTGCCACCATGACTTATTAAACTGACAGTTTGGTAATTTTCACACCTGTCAGCAACTGCTTTCTTTGGATTTGGAATTACTACATTCTTTTTGAAGTCTTGAGGTACTTTGTTAGTCTCATACATATTACACACCATATGGAAGAGTTTTTTCATGGCTGGCTCTCTTAAGACTATCAGTAATTCTACCTCCAGGGCCTTGTTTCGACTTGGATCTTTCAGAGCTCTTTCACATTCTTCTTGCAGTATCATATCTCCCATCTCATCTTCCTCTATGTCCACTTCCTTTTCTATGATATTGCCTTAAAGTTCATCTCCCTTGTATAGACCCTCTACATATTCTTTCCATCTTTCAGCTTTCGCTTCTTTGCTTAAGAGTCGTTTTCCATCCGATCTCTTGATATTCATAAAGCTGCTTCTCTTTTCCCCAAAGGCCTCTTAAAAATTGTCCTGTACTTGGTATTTATCTTTCCCTTACTCAAATATATTTCTAAATTCTCATATTTGTCCTCTAGCCATTTCTGCTAAGCCATTTTGCACTTCCTGTCAATCTCAATTTTTTTTTAAACGTTTTTATTCCCTTTTGCCAGCTTCATTTTGAAATCTTCTCCTTTCATCACTTAAATTCAATATCTCTTGTGTTATCCCAGGATTCCCACTAGGCCTTGTCTTTTTACCTATTTGATCCTCTGCTGTCTTCACTATTTCATCTCTTAAAGCTATGTATTCATCTTCTACTGTATTCCTTTCCCCTGTTCTAGTCATCTGTTGCCTAATGCTCTCTCTGAAGCTCTCAATAACCTCTAGTTCCTTCATCTTATCCAGGTCCCAACACCTTAATTTCCTACCTTTTTGCAATTTCTTCAGTTGTATTCTAGAGTTCATAACCAATAAATTGTGGTCAGTGTCCACATTTGCCTCTGGACACATTTTACAATTTAAAAACTGGTTCCCAAATCTCAGCCTAACCATTATATAATCAACCTGAAATCTTTTGGTGTCTCCGGGTATCTTCCATGTATACAACCTTCTTTTGCGATTCTTAAACCAAGGGTTCGAAATGATTAAATTATGCTCTGTGCAAAGTTCTACTAGGCGGCTTCCTCTGTCATTCCTTTTCCCCAGTTCATATTCACTTACTATTTTCCTTCCCTTTCTTTTCCTACTATCAAATTCTCCCAATGAAAATTAAATTTTTGTCTCCTTTTACTATCTGAATGATTTTTTTTATCTCACCGTACATTTCTTCAGTCTCATCATCTGAAGAGCTAGTTGGCATATGAAGTTGTACTACTGTGGCAGGCATGGACTTCACATCTATCTTGGCTATGGTAATGTGTTCATTATGCTGTTTGTAATAGCTTACCTGCATTTCTATTTTCTTATTCATTATTAAACCTCCTCCTGCTTTACGCATATTTGATTTTGTATTTATAACACTGTATCCTTCACCTGACCGGAACTCCTGTTCCTCCTACCACTGAATTTCACTAATTCCCACTATATCCAGCTTCAACCTATCCATTTCCCTTTTTAAATTTTCTAACCTACCTGCCCAATATAAGTATCTAGCATTTCATACTCTAATCTGTAGAATGCCAGTTTTGTTTGTCCTGATGACGACATCCTCCTGAGGAGTCCTCGCCCGAAGATCTGAATGGGAGACTATTTTGCCTCTGGAATATTTTACCCAAGAAGACACCATCATTGTTTAACCATGCAGTAGAGCTGCATGTCCTTGGGTGGAATTACAGCTGTAGTTTCCCCTTGCTTTCAGCTGTTCGCAGTAATAGCACAGGAAGACTGTTTTGGTTGATGTTACAAGGCTAAATCAATCAATCCTGCAACTACTGAAAAGGCTGCTGCCCCTCGTAGTTGGTACACAGCTTATTACCTTGGATGGAGTCTCATCATCAGATGTAGAAGTCACTTTGGATGTATCCCAAGGAAGTGTATTTGGTTACTTGCTCTTCATGTTGTATGTTAATGACCTAGTGGATAATAGTAATAGTAACCACAGACTTTTTGCAAACAATGCAGCTATCTATAATGAAGTACATTCTGAAAGAAGCTACATAAATGTTCAGTTAGTTCTTGATAAGACTTCAAAGAGGTGCAAAGGTTGGCAACTTGCTTTAAATGTTCAGAACTGTAATATCATGCACTTCACAAAATGAAGTAATGTATTATGTGACACACTGTAAGGATATGAAGGAGAATGATTACCTAGGTTCAGTTATGGGTAAAGCAGGTGGTAGACCTCGTTTTATTGGTAGAATACTGGGGAAGTGCAATCAGTCTACACAAGAGACTGCTTACAAATCACCTGTGCGATCCATTAGAGAATAATGCTCATTGTGTGGGACCATACCAGACAGGACTAACAGGAGATACTGAACATATACAGAGAAAGGCAGAACGAACTGTTACAGGTTTGTTTGACCAGTGGGAGAGTGTTACAGGGATGCTCAAGAAACTGGAATGGCAGACTCTTGATGATAGACATAAACTATCCCAAGAGTCTAGCAACAAAGTTACAATAACTGACTTTTAATGAAGACTCTACCAATACACAACTACTCCCTATGCCTCACTCACATAGGGATCAAGAGGACATGATTAATATCATTACACCAAGCACAAAGGCATTCAAACAACCATTCTTCCTGCACTCCAAACCTGAATGGAACAGGAAGAAACACTAACAACTGGTACAATGGGACGTACCTCTGCCAGTACTTAACAGTAGTTTGCATGGGTGTAGATGTAGAGAAAGGGAAAAGGGGGGTGCATGTACTGTTCTGCAGAATCTTGGAATACCTCCCAACACATCAACTTCTTTGATTTTACTTTCCTTCAAATACACATGACATAGCTTAATCTAAAAGACTCACCTGGGACAATTACATCAGGTTTTTGGAGAAGATTAAGGCTTTGAGGTTAGTTTACAATATTGTAAATCTGTCAGATATGGTAAATGACTTGGAAGTGCACTTGAATGGAATGGATAGTATATTTAAAACTGTTTAGAAGATTAATGTCAACAGAGGCAAAACAAGGGTAGGCCAAAAGAATGTAGTCAACTTAAATCTGGCGATACTCAGGTAATTAGACTAGGAACTAACATACTAAAAGTAGTATACAAATTTTGCTATTTGAGCAACAAAATAACTGATAATGACAGAAGTAGGTAGGCTATAAAATGCACACTGGTAATAGCAAGAAAACCATTTCTGAAAAAGAGGAATTTGTTAACATCTAATATCAATTTAAGTGTTAGGGAGTATCCTCTGATGGCATTTGTCTCAAGTGTGCCCTTGTACAGAAATAAAACATAGGCCTATATGATAACCAGTTCAGACAAGAAAAGAAGTTTTCGAGATTAGGTGTCACAGAAGAATGTTGAAGATCAGATAGGTATAGTGAAGGGACAGGTTATATTCTGAGGCACCAAGAAACTGTCAACACAGTAATGGAGGGAAATGTAGAGGGTAAATATTGTAGAGGGAGACCAAAGCTTGAACACAGTGAGCAATTTCAAATGGATGTAGGTTGTAGTAGTTACAAAGAGGTTTGCACAGAACAGACTAGCATCGAGAGCTGCATCAAACTAGTATTAGGACTGAAGATCCCAACAACAACAACATGGCTGAAGTTAATTTGTCCCAAAACACAATGTCCAAGCTCACTATAATTTCTTAGCATATTGTGCAATTTCTTTGCTGACTTATATGGAGTTTTATTAGCTTCCTTCAATGGAATATCAGTCTGGAGAAGGTAGTAAAAAATGAAATATCAGTGAAAGAGAGTGACACCTTGGCAGTGCAAAGTGTTACACATGACCTTTCAAACCAATTATTTGGGGCACATGAAAGCACAGTTGGATACCTCAACACAGATTCTTAGTGACCCATTAGTAGAACTATCGACAGGGGATAGCCAAAGAAAAAATTACATAGGGAAACCAAAACTTGCCATGGTGTGAAATACTGTTGTTTCTGTATCATACTATACTATACTTCCTGTTATATACCTAGGAGAACAAACATTTTATTTTTCTAGATCATAAACACTCTATCAGGCTAAAAGTATAGTTTTTGCAAAAGTTATCAATAACTTATGGGCCCTATTAATTAAAAATGAAAAATGTGCCTTCAGCAAGGTCACAGTCAACCACCAGTCTTATCCTTGTAAAAATATACTTATTGAGAGATTATCTCTAATGTATGGGTATAAATAAAAATGTGGTTTATTAAGTGAACATGTTTGGTTTTCGTCTTAGATAGAGTCGACTAAAAATAGAAACAAAATTTCATACATAAAAGTGACGCTAAGGTTGGTTTTCATAAATGGAAGTTTCCTTCACCTTCATGGGAGAGAAATTATTTTTTTGGAAACTAGACTATTCAGAAATTAGGAACAGAAGTCAGTAAGTACGTTGAAAAAGCGAAAATTGTGGGGGAAGGGATATTTTTTCCTTCTTTTCATAACTATTTACTCTGAGAATGAAAATTAAATTATTTTCTCGCGAAGCTGTAGTTTCGATACCGCGCTTGTACCACTGCTTAATCTTGCCATCTTTCAATCCGTTTGAACTACTTCTGAAGTTTACCCGCATAAGAAATGCGTCTGGATTTCAGTTAAGCGAATTTAGATAGAAGCGACAGTATTTACCATGACAGTCTCTTAAACCAACCAATGACTGACCTGCCATGACTTCTATCGACTGGAAAAACTCATCCGGATGAATATAGCCAAATTGTGGAAGTATTGTCAGCAGTATACGTAGTGCAGCTAAGAACCAATATAAGTTGTAATTCCGGCGTACTGATTCACAGTACCATGTAAATCTTCGAGTGCTGTGGTCAACAAGCTTTTGGAACATGTCTGTTGATTCAGAATGCTCAGCATGTATTCTGAAATAAATATGCTGGTACTAATAACACCGCCCACTGTCATGCCACAATTTGTCAACAACACATTTCTCGATGTTTACAAATGAACAAACTGCTGCTTCTCCAAAGATGTTATGTTGCCCATTAAGTAGTAAGTAGTAATGGATGCCGAGTGTCATTTGTTTAATTTCAAATTGAATTTGTTTATAAACATTACCTTACTTTTGAAAGTTGAAAGATAACATGGTTTCATTGCGGAAGTACAAGAAACTCCTTAATTACAGTGGAGCTGCTGTTGTATTTATAGGGTTTGTATGATTATACTCAAATGAAACAAATCCTTTTGAAACCGGTTGCGTTAGGTTATTGTAGTTATAAGGGTGAGGTTCATTGTTATCACAATGCGTACTTTGTCGCATGCATTCTTGTATGCTAAACGCAAATGTTACAGAACTGTCTAATTCATATGGATGGGTTTTACCCTTTCGTAACACTTTATTTGTATAGGACCGAACAGGCCATATATTCCGTAATGAAAGCGTATTTTATAAAATAAAATAAAAAAATACTCCAAGGGTGTCACACAAACTTTAGCGCAATCTTTATTGTTGCAGCAGAAGTGGATGGATAACGTATCATATATACACAACCCGATTAAAGCCTGCTTTTGGGACTACTCTCCTGAGGCCCCATAAAACGAAACCAGAGTACATTTATATTACTGATCCGAAGTTGAAAGGTAATAAAATTAGTTTATTACATTCTCCTTTTTTCATACAATCCACGTATTATAAGACATAGTCACACTGAAATAAAATGTGTACTGTTCATTGTTGACTGTAACACATTTCGTCATATCGTAGTCGACTGTAGCTGAGGCTTTACATAGTATGCAACAGCTTATCCAGGATTGGAGTGAGAGGGAGGGGGGGGGGGGGTTGCGGAGGTTGCACAACTCAAACTCTGATATTAGTTTCTTGGGGATTGCTGAAATATTTGTGGTTTTCCATGATGTACAGCTCAGGATACAATTAATACTAGTAAATACGAGTGAGCAGGTGCTGCCGTCCTCTGCTCATCTGGGCATGCATTGTATACAATGTTTCCAAAAGACAATTTGTAAATGTGATGTTTGATGTTGACTGAGTAGCGTACTGTTTACAATACCTACTGTGATTTAGATGTGGTAGCTGTCATAGATATTTTTCATTCCAGAAAACAACTTTAATTACAGAAATATGATTTCTTTTTAACTCAGCAGTGTAAACTCCAGATTTGAATATCAACCATATTAGGGAAAGGACAGGTTTCTGCTTACCATAAATATAACACATCGAGTTCCAGTCAGGCACAAGAAAAAAACTGTTGCACATTTAATTTTCAACCAAAGCCATTTTCCATATATTCGCACAATCAAGCACATCTCACAAATACATGAACCAGAATGCAGTCTGGTCCAAGCTACTGTGTTTTATTTTCATTGTAATTGTAACCATAGGACAAGAAGTCTCCCAACACATTCCCAAAAACTGCCAGGTATTTAGCCTGTTTCATACTTTGTTAGTTACATATGTCATAATTTATAATTGGAGTGCAAGCTTGATGCAAAAAAACCCTATATTTCCGTCCTAAAAATGAAACTTTCAGTGGTATGGGATGAATTCCCTCTTCAATTTGCTCCTCCATGTAGATATCAGGACACTTCATCATGGCAACTGTCTGCCCCTGGTAGCTGAGTGGTCAGCGCGACAGACTGTCAATCCTAAGGGCCTGGGTTTGATTCCCGGCTGGGTTGGAGATTTTTTCCGCTCAGGGACTGGTTGTTGTGTTGTACTAATCATCGTCATTTCATCCCCATTGACACGCAAGTTGCCGACGTGGCGTCAAATCGAAAGATTTGCACATGGTGAACGGTCTACCTGATGGGTGGCCCTAGTCACATGACATTTGCATTTATTTTATCATGGCAACTGTTGTAACCCTTGATTGGGTAGCAATAAGGCTCTACTTGTGCTTTATGTGTGTAGATAGTGCTTTTTCAATAATATAACTGCAAAGTGTTGTCTTTTGGATCATGTAAGATTTGTTTCAGCGGGAATCTGAAGAACTAGTCATACTATATTGGTCTTTCCGTATTTAACTTTACGAGGGTAATTCAAGAAGTGGAACAACAATAGCTCCTCGTGGGTGCATAAAGACCTCTTGTGAATTAAATGCCATCTCTAGATAGAAGAGAAAATCAGAGCTTCCAATGCGATTGATAAATGGAGGCAAATGTGCTATTGCGCTTAGAGATATAGTTTCAAGATGGAAATGTTGATGGCTAACCTATATGGTGGGCAATTAAAGTCTGAATTATAACCAGAGTTTTATGCTCAAAGAAATCATCCCCAGCTGCAGTTCATAACTGACTAGTGGAAGTTTATGAAGCAAAGGTGGTGTCACAAAAACAACATGTTTTTGGTGAACACAATTTTGATAAAGGCAGAATAGAAATAGATGTATGAGTCGATCAAAGGCCATGGCCGCCTAACACTACCCCATGTGACAATGTATGCTGTGTTGAAGGGTTCTTTCAAGATGATTGTTGCATTCACATGACACAAATTGCACGCAAACTCAGTATCTCCAGTGGCATCATAATGGATATTGTGCACACTATATTGGACCTGTAGATGTGTTCTTCCTGTATATCACGGCAGTTCTCAAATGTGCGTAAAACCAAGCAAATACGATCATCTCTCATGCACCAAAAGCAGCATCAGCAGAGGATGGTACATTTCAACACCATCTAGTCACAGGGGATGAATGTGGGTGCATCATGTGATACCTGATACATAGAGTGCGTAATATCATGGAGATACTCCGCTCCCCCATATAAAGCATAAAAAAGCAGTACTATCTGTATCAAAAGTTATGGCCACAGTGTTTTGGATCACACAGTTATTATATGAAACTTATCAAACTTGAAAACAATTTATAGAAGATAATTCAGAGGAAATGACTGGGACTACTTTAGAAAGGTGGTTGTAGGAAATCACCACAACATACATACTTAGTTGTGTGTGTTTGGTCCTCCATTCTCAGGACTCTTTATTGGAGCACCCTCTACACAACCCAACCACCACACTAAATGATTTCTTTTATACAGGTTTCAATTGATTGTTTTATTAATGGACTGAGTGCTATGCGGTAAGTAATATGTACCACTGCTGTGGTAACTTTGTGTATCTCTTTGTTTTACTGAATAAACCCTTTCACGTAGAGGACATCTTACGTTTTGAACAAATCTCTAATTTTACCTATTCACTCATATTTTGAGATAGCATAAAAGCCTTTGTTTCAAAAAAATTGAAGTATCACATAAAAATTAATTGTTCCCCCTGTGATGGTTCTCCATACTTTTACTTGTGTAGGGAGATTGTCATCACATGTACTATAGTAAACTAAGGGAAAAGAATTGGAAGAGATTTGAGACTGGAGCTGGCGATAATATTGAATAAAAACTTTTTGATCTTCTAGCCATGCCATGTGATTAAAACTCCTTGAGCTTAAGACCAAGCTCTCATTGGCCATTGCCAAATGATACAATTGCCAGGGGGTTGCTGGTACCCTCTTATATACACTAGCTGCTGGCTGTGACATCACTGGTGCTTGCCTTATCATCATATGTGAGCATACATTGAGTCGGTGTTCAGTGAGCCCACTTTAACCCACTTGAACTTCACAGTCACTAGATCCCATGTCACCCTGAGCTGCAGGCACCATCTCTATTAAGGTGTTATCAGTGTTATTTTAATGTGATAGCTTCTTTAATTGCACAGTCTCAGAAGCCGTTAGTGCAAGCCACAACAGAGGTTTCATCAAAACTGATCTGGTGACTATTTTCTGAAGGCGTGCTCAGCTAATGCTGATTTATTGGCAGTAGCTTAGATGATAAGACTTCTCATGCTGCTCCCTACATTGTTCTGTCGTGCATACTGTTTGTGCGATGGAAGACTGGTCATACTTGAAAGGTATCTTGTAGAGCACAGGTGTTCTGAGACCCGTTACATCTTTAACTGGTCTCAGTAATTGGCAGATTTTTTTGTCTGAGGTCTGAAGATTAATTAGATCTTGTGCCTTTCAGCAGACAGCTTATCTTACTTGAGACAGAGAAAAGCAAGTTTCTTGTCCTGTTCCTCATTGGTGGTCTTATTGTCATGGCTTGATATTACATCATTTCGTTGTAGCCATTGTTCCTGAAGACCCTGCATTGGTGGCTCAACTCATGGAATAGATTATTGGTGTCTGATATTGTTTTTGTGCGATGCACCCTTGTTTGTAACACAGTGTGCTTCTGTGTCAGGCAGATAGCTTGGAAGTACAGATTGGTATGCGTAACTTTTCTATTGATGCTGTCGTCACAGCACCCACTTTGTTTGTACAGATGAGGACATTGAGGAAGGGCTACACATTGTTTTTTCCTACCTCCATGGTGAACTGGATGTTGTGTTAATGCAGTTGACATATTCCAAAAACTCATCAGGTTTTTCATGTGTATGAGGCCAAATAAACTTGTTGTCAGTGTTTAGGAACAAACAACCAGGCTTTCCATGAACAGCTGCAGCTAATGGACTTCCCATCACAATGCCACTTATCTGGTTATAATCCTGGTTGTTGTACAGGAAGTAAGAAGACATAAGAAAATGTCTAAATAGCTCAACCACATCACTTAGAAAAAACTGGGATACTAGACCCAAAGAGTTGCTGATGGCACATTCATAAATAGTGCCATCACATCAAAACTGACCATTATGTTACTCTCACTAAGTCAAAGACGGTTCATTCAGCTGATGAAACCAGCTGAGTTTTTCATATGATATTCACAGTGTTGCACAGTAGAGTGAGGAGATTGACCAAGTACTTCATTACCTTTTATGTCGATGAGCTTATGGTAAATATGACGAGTCAATAGTGTGTCCCATCCTTGTGGATCTAAGGTAAAGTGTAAGCAGTAAGCAGTCTTGGTGCTTGAGGAAGATGATTTTTTTGAACACACACAATCTTCCACTGAAGAGCACTTAAGAAGCTCAGGTGTCTTTCATGTTATTTTCAATGTTGGGTCATATGGGAGTGTCTGCAAATTGATCTTCATTTACTGAGACCAGTTAAAGAAGCAGCAGGTCTCAGAATGCGTGGGATCTACAAGACATCTTGCAGGTGTGGCCACCTTATATCAGACAAACAGTACGCATTGTAGAATAATGCCATTAGGAGCATGAGACATTTTATTATATATGCTATCCCTGAGAAATATCCTTTAGCTGAACATTCTTAAAAAAATAGTCACTGGAGTAAATTTGATGAAACCTCTGTTGTGGGTCACACTAATGGCTTCTGGGTCTGTGAAATTAAAGAAACCATCTAACTAAAAAGTATCCATAACACCCTTAATGAAGACAGCAGCATACAGCTCAGCGCAGTGTGGTATTCAGTGGTTGTGAAGTTAAAGTGAGCACTTCAAATACAGAGTCAACATATTGCCCATATACAGCGATGTGGCAAACACCAGTGATGTTACTGCCCACAGCTATTGAATATAAGGCTATGTCAGCAGCCCACTGGCAGTCATAGCACTTGACAATGGCCAAGGATAGCTTGATCAAAAGCTCATGGAATTTTAACTGCTTGATGTGGCTAGAAGCGCGAGAACTTTTTATTTAATTGGAAGAAAATTTAAAATCATAAAGGTAAGGAGACACTGCTCACAGCCTACAGGTTGGTTTAAACAGATTCTATTGGAGGTGTTGTCTTCCTCTAATCTTCGAAATGAGTTACCAAGTCAGTTATAGGGAGAGCTACTGTTTAATCTGGACCGTGTAAGCAGGATCAGCTAATTACAGCATACATACAGAGACACTTCAGCAGGCATTTTTCCCATATGCTGTCAATGAATGTAAAGGGAATATTCCCAAATAAATTTTACTGTGGAAATTACTACCCTTTGCCAAGCACTTCACTGTGATTTGCAGCATAGAAATGTGGATGTAGTCTCCAAACTTCAGTGCAAATTGGCATTTTACACACACATATGCACATGCGCTTAACACACACACACACACACACACACACACACACACACACATTGGCAGAGCTGAGAGAAATGACAAAAGAAGAAGAAGAATCATCCTAAGACTGGCTAGGTTTTGGATTGTGAACATCTTAAGTTTTAGACGACTCATACCCACATAGCTACCAAGCAACACTCTCAAAAAAGTATCACTGCATTGGCTATAAATTGGGATCAGAAAGCATCTGATTTTTCTTAATTTTAAAGTAAAAGAAATTAGTTTTATACAGGGAAAAACTAGTGACTAAAAGTCAAGTGTTTTTAATTTTATTTTGAATCTAAAAATTCCAAATTTCTGGCTTAATGATTATCATAGCATTATAAGACCTCTGTAATGTAATACAAAACCTCTCTGTGGATCCGAGACAAGGAGGCAAAGTTGATAAGCAAATATGATCTTCTTCTCTCGTCTTGAAATTTGGAAACGAAAATTACAATTTATTTGTTACTTACTGTTCCTTGTTGGCCACAGATAAGCAAAGAAGGAACTGTTTTGGGAAGTGTGTGTAATAGTTGCAACATCTTTGGAGAGCTCTGTACATAACATGTGATTATTTACTCTAAACAATATTCTTATTACTCACTTTTACTGAAAAAGTAGTATTTTCTGTTACTCTGTCTTCATTGCAGCCGAGTACAATTCTATAAAAAAACAGAGTGAAATAATGCAGAATAATTTAGACTACTATTATCAAGTCAGTTCCAGTGAGAGGCACATCTGCTGGTCATGATGAACTAAGCATAAGTATGAAATGGGGTCATTCCACATCAAGGGGACCAGGGGTCCATACTTGAACACCTCCAAATCTCATGAAATTTGGTGTGAAGGTTGTATATGGTCTTCGAGGGTTATATATCAAATTTCAGTCCAATATCTTCAGTCGTTGAATTTTTAGGGGCTTTGAAAGAGAGGCTATACATAAATTGAGGAAATTTTTGAAATTCTTATGTTGAACAGCTGAACTATCCCTAAAGTAATAAATGTTCTTAATGTTTTAAATATTTGTCTTAAGGATGCTGTTAACTTTATTTGAAAGGCATTGACAGCAATGACATCATGATGGAGACATTTGCTGATCATACAAATGCTAATACTCTAGCATTTGCAGTGTTACGTGGCTTTATGCTTAATTACAAACTTACTATTTTATCAGTTGATTTGTTTTCACCACGTAACGCCCGCTGTTTACGTCTTTCTTCGTTGCTGAGCGATGTATCACTTTTCTTTCTGATGCCGCAACTCTTCCTTTCCTATATCTTTTCAAATTTTTATCTATATAAATGATGAACTATTGGTTTTGCCGTTTAACAATTTTTTAATAACTGTGGAAGTATTACAGGCATCAGGTCCCACCTAATGTGTCACCCGCCTATACATTTTACATGAATCTTTCAAGACTCGATCGATCTGTTTACAAAGAGAAAGCAGAATATCTCTTCCTTTGACGTTGTCCAACAACGACTTAGGAAGCTCGACGCCCTCACGGCCCAGGCTCTTCCATGGCTCGTGGTAGTTTGCAGCATTTGTTTTATTCCTTGCCCACTTGCTGCTACGTTGAACTTTTGGGGTGATCGTTGGGCAACGTCTTCCACGTTATCTACAACATAAATAAACTTTCTTCCCACAGTATTTCTGAAAACCCAAAAACAAACTTAAAGGACATAATAATAATAACTGTTCTTAAAATTATTTGTGTAAGTCTTGGTCGATTTAACGAGGGGTGGGACAGGCCTAAGCCTTGTGACACCACAGACCCCCACTGTAGGCCAGACTTATGCGAATTATTCTCGTTTTGTACATTTTATTTGATAAAACATTCACATAAGTTTTCCACTAGTAAATCACACTAAACTTGGAACGGCATTGTCAGATCAATTTCAAACTACGTGAATTCATTCAGATTGGCAAACACCAAGCATTTTCAACATATTAAATTATATCTATTTTTGATATGTTTGAATGTACAGAGCTTTTGATGATAAGGTACGTAAATCATATCTCACTAAAGAGCCTTCTTGCCCTTAAGATTTTATTCTTCATCTGATTTGAAGGTAGACTACAACATTGCATAATCCCATATCCTTCTTGCCACCGTAGTATACCAAAAAGGAATAGGCTTACTCAGGGAACCTCACCTGATGGTTGAGTAGAACTCCATAAATCCTAACATTTAAGGACCCTGCCTTCATGGTCGTGTAAGTCCTTGTAACACCTAAGAACTAGGAAACCTCCCCTTTTTCTTTGGGTGAGTAGAACCCTATCTTTCTCACTTCCCCCACTTCCATCCTAATATCTAATACAAGTTGGTATGTTTTGTCTACCTGTAAATCTTGAATATTTTTACACTTTGCGTGAACATAAACAATTTTTCTTCATATCAGTACCTGTCCTTATCTCAATTTGTGCTCAGTGCTTTGCTAATAAGTTTACAAATCTGCGTGTTCCTGTTCTCTATCACTTACTAATATTATTTGACGTAATAATATCCTTGTTCTTTACTTCTCCCCCACTATTTCTCCCCTAGAAAGCAGGACATTATTACGGCGAATGTTAAGCTCTCTATATCTTGAAGTCCAAGTTCTCTAATGTGTTGTCATGTTCTGTTTTTTGAATATATTAATATTAATCTCCTAAATAATAAAAATATACTAATAAAAGAAATAAAACCCACCCCCTAGTCAGTACACAACTTACAAAAGTATAAAAAAATTCTGTCACTATACTTGTGTATAAATCGTTTAATATGTTCCACATTATACAATGATTACTGCAACACAATCCTCTTTGCCAGCTCATAAATGAGAAAACTCACCTTTTTTTTTAAAAAAAGTGAGGACATTTTGTTTTACTTTATCACTGAGTTTTTTTTCTTTTTCGGTTTGCAGGTGTTGCCAAAATCCCATCTTCTGAAACAGCAAATTTTTTAGCCTTTTTTTTTCAATAGTCCAGGTATTTGGGGCCAGGGCCAAAATTTGAACTTAAGTGCAACTGCTTGAAGTCTGAAGCTTAATCTTAAGTTCTTCAATTAAGATGTCCATATATTTACGTTTCTGGAACTCTTCCATTTGTATCTGAGCAATATCTACTTGGCTCACAACAACAGCTGTGGCAATTACCTTAGTAATGCTGCCTTGGGCTTTCAGAACTTTGCGCTTTATGTATCCCGTTGAATCTCTTGTGCTAATCCATGGAAGCTCTAATGGTGACTCTCTGGGTGATGATAATGAAGTATTAGCAGTAAAGCAAGCATCAGCAACATCCATGTCTTCAGGGGATGATGATTCTTGCTTATCCTGTTGGGATGATTCTTTTTGGGCCACTTCATGTTTACATTTGATACACATTTTCTGACTAGGTATGAAAACTTCATGAGTCAGTAACTGCAATGGTTACTGGTGTTAAAGGCTTCTTGATTACATGTTTTCTTTACCAAATGGGTTGCAGCAAGTCTTCTGCAGGAATTGAAATTTTGTCATCAACAAGGCATTATGGTGTGAAGAAATTCGGTCATCTTCAGTAAAAACAAGCCCAGACCTACGTCATAGAAACTCCTTGTCCACTGGTGACATTTCCTTAACTGATTGTAGTTGACTTATACCATAATAGAATGGTGATGACTTATGACAATCAGCTCTATCTGATCCATCAAAGTAGCAGGATGCAAGGGTCTCTTGGTTCATTTTGTACAGTAGTTATTAACCTATAAGAAGCAATTTTGAAAGTTCATGACTATCCTGGTTTGAAGCATAGCAGATTCAGGCTTATTTGTATATAAAATCTATGAATTACCATATCAAAACACAGTGTTTTAGTGCTTACTTTCAGCTGAAACAATGATTATTGATTATTCAAACACTTGGTACTCAACACTAAGATTGTACGATGTCAACATCAAAGATCAAACTGCGCAGAACACTGACACTGTGAAAACTGCCAATAATGAAAGTAACAACTGAAAGTCGTGATTCAGCAATGTATCATTGCAGCGAAGAAAGAGCCATAAAAACTATTGGTGCTTTATAATGCTGATGGAAACTGACAATGCAGATATGCACCAACATGCATTGAAGGGTTCAAACATTCAAAAGCAACATAGTGTTCCATTATGATCTTCTACAATTTATAATCTTCAGAATATTGTCTATGGTTTTATTATATTTATGTTCTATACCGTAAAATAACGTTAAACACTTCTTATTAGCATAGTTACTTTCCCTAAACCACAGGCGAATCTTATACTATTAAAAGACACTACGATTACACATTTTTTATTTACAACTTCAAACTGTATTAATTTTATGTATTTCCCGATAATCCACTTTCCTTAATTTTGATAAGTATTCTTACTCATCAATATGCAAGGTCCAGAAATAAAAAAATATAGCTTTGAAAGCTTAAAGCATGTTCTTTCCAGCTGTGCCAAGAAACAAGGGATTGAACGAGACACAGTTGAGATACTACCCACCCCAAAAATACCCTAAAACTTCAACATAGAAAATTTTGGACAACTTTGCAGATGCATATCTTTCCATCTAGGTATCCAATGTTAATTAAATTTGATCAATGTATAGACATCATAGGTAGGAATAACCCTTTGAAGTTTTGGGTGATTGGTTCATATGAACAGTAGCAGTGGTCAGTCAAACCTTGGCTCTCATAATAGTATGACGAATCTTTTAGCCACTTTAGAGGCCTGTAGCTATATTTGGGTGTGGCTAAATCCCTAATTTTTGCCGTGGTGTGATTCAGCACAGAAAGGTGTCTGTGTATATTAAAGCAAATGGCCAAATGTTTTGTAGAACTTCTAAAAAAGCCTAGCGAACTAAATACACTCCTGGAAATTGAAATAAGAACACCGTGAATTCATTGTCCCAGGAAGGGGAAACTTTATTGACACATTCCTGGGGTCAGATACATCACATGATCACACTGACAGAACCACAGGCACATAGACACAGGCAACAGAGCATGCACAATGTCGGCACTAGTACAGTGTATATCCACCTTTCGCAGCAATGCAGGCTGCTATTCTCCCATGGAGACGATCGTAGAGATGCTTGATATAGTCCTGTGGAACGGCTTGCCATGCCATTTCCACCTGGCGCCTCAGTTGGACCAGCGTTCGTGCTGGACGTGCAGACCGCGTGAGACGACGCTTCATCCAGTCCCAAACATGCTCAATGGGGGACAGATCCGGAGATCTTGCTGGCCAGGGTAGTTGACTTACACCTTCTAGAGCACGTTGGGTGGCACGGGATACATGCGGACGTGCATTGTCCTGTTGGAACAGCAAGTTCCCTTGCCGGTCTGGGAATGGTAGAACGATGGGTTCGATGACGGTTTGGATGTACCGTGCACTATTCAGTGTCCCCTCAACGATCACCAGTGGTGTACGGCCAGTGTAGGAGATCGCTCCCCACACCATGATGCCGGGTGTTGGCCCTGTGTGCCTCGGTCGTATGCAGTCTTGATTGTGGCGCTCACCTGCACGGCGCCAAACACGCATACGACCATCATTGGCACCAAGGCAGAAGCGACTCTCATCGCTGAAGACGACACGTCTCCATTCGTCCCTCCATTCACGCCTGTCGCGACACCACTGGAGGCGGGCTGCACGATGTTGGGGCGTGAGCTAAAGACGGCCTAACGGTGTGCGGGAATGTAGCCCAGCTTCATGGAGACGGTTGCAAATGGTCCTCGCCGATACCCCAGGAGCAACAGTGTCCCTAATTTGCTGGGAAGTGACGGTGCGGTCCCCTACGGCACTGCGTAGGATCGTACGGTCTTGGCGCGCATCCGTGCGTCGCTGCGGTCCGGTCCCAGGTCGACGGGCACTTGCACCTTTCGCCGACCACTGGCGACAACATCGATGTACTGTGGAGACCTCACGCCCCACGTGTTGAGCAATTCGGCGGTATGTCCACCCGGCCTCCCGCATGCCCACTATACGCCCTCGCTCAAAGTCCATCAACTGCACATGCGGTTCACGTCCACGCTGTCGCGGCATGCTACCAGTGTTAAAGACTCCGATGGAGCTCCGTATGCCATGGCAAACTGGCTGACACTGACGGCGGCGGTGCACAAATGCTGCGCAGCTAGCGCCATTCGACGGCCAACACCGCGGTTCCTGGTGTGTCCGCTGTGGCGTGCGTGTGATCATTGCTTGTACAGCCCTCTCGCAGTGTCCGGAGCAAGTATGGTGGGCCTGACACACCGGTGTCAATGTGTTCTTTTTTCCATTTCCAGGAGTGTACATTTGCACCTTTGAATGTGATGCAAAGATGAATAAACTCTCTTTAAAATCCCCTAAAAATTCAACCATTGAAGATTCTAGACTGAAATTTGATATATTACCATCAAAAACCATATAAAACCTTCACACCAAATTTTATTACATTTGGAGAAGGTCAAATGGGGACACTTTATAATATTAGCCCCTTTGATGTAGAATGACCCAGTAAGTATATATTTGACAGTGGAGAGGCGTGTATGGAAATCAGATGGAGAGCTATTTAAGAAATTCTGCTGAGATTGTGGGCCAGAAATGTATGGTTAATGAAAACTGAATACAGTTTGCCTTCCATAGTACAAGGTTGGTTAAAAAATTCCAGAATTTTGCCCGCAAAATTTTTCTATACTCCCCTTTTACTTATTGTGTATGGTCTCCTTTGAAATGCTCTCTTGCAAAATTGATACATCACTCCCAACACCATTTTTATTTCTGGAAGCAATCTTGGTAGCCTCTTGCTGGATCGCACGAAGCGCCATTTGCGAATTTTCTTTTATCGTGTATATTGTTGCAAATCTTCATCCTTTCAGTAGGGTTTTCAACTTTGAAAATAACAAAAGTCCTCAGGGGCCAGATCTGGAGAGTGCAGAGGATGAGGCAGCACAGTGATTTCATTTCTTGCACAGTAGTCACACACCAATAGGGATGAATGTGCATGTGAGTTATTGTGATGCAAGAGCCATGAATTGTCTCTTCACATTTCAGGCCATTTTGTTCTCACATTGTCTCACAGGTGTTGCAATATGTCCTGATAGTACCATGGATTAATAGTTTGTCCCTGTGGCACAGATTCATGATGAACTAATCCGTCAAAGGCAAAGAAAACTAACAGCATAACTTTGACACTTGACCTATGATGATGATGATGATGTTTGGTTTGTGGGGCACTCAGCTGCGTGGTTATCAGTGCCTGTACAAATTCCCAATCTTTGCTCAGTCCAATCTCGCCACTTTCATGAATGATGATGAAATGATGAGGACAACACAAACACCCAGTCATCTCAAGGCAGGTGAAAATCCCTGACCCCACTGGGAATCAAACCCAGGACCCCATGCTCGGGAAGTGAGAATGCAACTGTGAGACTATGAGCTGTGGACCACTCGACCTGACTTGACAAGCTTTTTTCGGTCTTGGAGAACCTATCCTGACCCATTGTGAAGACTGAATCATGGTCTCAACATAATAACTGTAGACCCACATCTCACCACCAGTTATGATTCTCTTAGGGAGCATCTTATTCTTATTTGTACAATCCAAAAGCTCTTCACAGACTGCGAGGTAAAGATCATTCTCGTCTTGACTTATGAGCCATAGGACGAAGTTGGTGGCAACATGATGCATTCCAAGATGCTGCGTGAGGATTTCATGACGTGATCCTACTGAAATGTTACATTCTTATGCAATCACTTGGAGAGTCAGTCTTCGATTGGCACCCAAAATTTTGTTGATGTTCCCAACATAGCCTTGTCAGTAGATGTCAAAGGCCCTCCTGAATGAGCATCATCTTTACTTTCCATCTGGCCATTTTTAAACTGTGTGAACCGTTCATAATACCGAGTACAGCTTAAACACTCATCACCAAAGGCTTCCTGCTTCATTTGGCGTGTCCCTGTAAAGGTTTTCTTCAGTCTCATGCAAAATTTAATGCAGACGTGTTGCTCCTTTTACTCCGCCATCTCAAAATTTGCAAAGTGTGTGACACAATGTTCTTCTCAATACAGCACTTAACAATAACTAACAGACATACAACAATGAAACTTTTGGCACTTACGCATTAAACACAGGCCGGTGCAGAGATGGCAACTGCATTTCGGTCAAACATACTATTGGTGTGAAATTATGAATGTTCCAGAATTTTTTGAACAGACCTCATATTCAACAGTCCACCAATAATTTGATCAATGGATCTGCAGTCTTAAAAAAACTGCAAGGAAAACTGCTTAGTATTAAAGAACATAAGCTTTATCCAAACAATATATGTGTTATGTGAGTAGCATAGTTTAAGTATAACTTGAAGCTAACGTAATATTTGTGGAGTAAGCTGTGTAGAACCAATCAAAATTAAATTTACGCTATTCTTACAAGTCAACACCTGATTCCTCCTGAAGATGGAGTTAAAATTTTGTTACCCTGTGGTTATCTCTTCTCGATAAATGTTATGTTGCAGATTACAAAATTGAGTAGTCTACTACTGGTCGTATATGAAAATGAAGAATGGAATCTTAATGAAAGTTTATTCAGCACTTGCACATACAAGAGTGCGGAGCGAAGTGCCTCCGGCCAGAACACAGCTATAGAACATTCCAGTACAATGAATCTTGACATTTGTGGATACTTCTAGAATGTAATCGAACAGAATACAGAAATTAAAATTGTACAGTTCAGGTGAATTTTGAACTCATGACCCTCTGTGCAACAGAGTAGTATCATACCCTTTACACCACAGTGCTACTCAGCTTCTTCTGTGACATTGCTCCCTCCTTAAGTGAACAGCGTCTCAGTGTTACATCCTCCTAGTCCGGGAACAAGTCATCGGTCCTGCATACTCGACTCCCGATGACTGATGCTCGCCCTGGTGATGATCTTTGTAGAACTTCTTTTTCCGCTACGCTCTTTGTCATCTTTCTACTTGTTGCCTGTCACTGGAACTTCAAATTTACCCTGGGTGGCAGGATCGTTGCAGGGCTTCATTTGAAGGATGTGGACCATATCTCCGTACTTTCACCGTCTTGCGTTGGGGTCGAAATCTTCAACTTCATAAGTAACATCAGACAACTGTCTTACAACTTTATAAGGTCCAAAGTAGGATCTGAGGAGCTTCTCAGAGAGACCAACCTTCCGAACAGGAGTGAAGATCCAGACAAGGTCACCAGGCTGGCAGACAACAGTGCGGTG